>NC_139160.1:61472220-62072220 GCF_964270905.1 Leucopleurus acutus
TTGGGTTCCTTTCTCTTTGATTTTGATTTTTTTTATTGTGTTACTACATAGATATATATTATATATATACATATTATATATATATATATATATTTGTTGTTAAACAAATGTTAAATGTTAATAGTCATTTAAGTTCAAACACATTCTAAAATCTCTACATTGTTTACTCTCACCCCTCATGTCCCATGTTCTTGGTGTCATATTTTATATCTTTATGTGTATTCCTTAACTGTTTCTTATAGCTATAGTTGATTTTAGGATTTTTGTCTTTTAACCTTTGTACTAGCTTTTTTAAGTGGCTGATCCACTGCTTTTACTATATATTTACCTCTACCAGTAAGACTTTTTTTCTTTCATATATTTTCTTATTTCTTGTTACAGCTTTTTCTTTTTCACTTAAAGAAGACCACTTAATATTTCTTGTAAGGCTGGTTTCATAGTAATGAATGTTTAATTTTTGGAACGTTTAAATTTTGGAGGAAACTTATGTCTCCTTCAATTCTGAATGATAACCTTGCTGGGTAGAGTGTCATTGGCAGTAGGTTTTTTCCTTTAACCACTTTAAATGTATCATGCCATCCCCTTCTTGCTTGTAAAGTTTCTGCTGAAAAATTAGCTGATAGCCTTATGGGGGTTCTCTTATGTGTGACTCTGTTTTTCTCTTGCTGCCTTTAAAATTCTCCCTTTATCTTTTGCCATTTTAGTTATGATATATCTTGGTGTGGGTTTCTTTGGGTTCCTCTTGTTTGGGACTTTCTGTACTTCCTGGACTTCAGTCTCTGTTTCCTTCTTCAGGTTAGGAAAGTTTTCAGCCATTATTTCATCAAATACATTTTCTACCTCCTTCTCTCTCTCTTCTCCTTCTGGGATCCCTATAATGTGAATGTTAGTACACTTCATATTACCTCAGAGGTCCCTTAAACTATCCTCATTAAAAAAAATTCTTTTGCTGTTCTGACTGTGTGATTTATTCTGTCTTCCAAGTTGCTTATACATCCTTCTGTATCACTCAATCTGCTGTTAATTTATTCAGGTGTATTTTTCACTTCAGTTATTGCATTGTTCAGCTCTGATTGGTTCTTTTTTGTATTTTATAGTTCTTTGTTGATATTCTCACTGTGTTTCTCTATCCTTTTCCTGAGTTCAGTGAGCATTTTTATGACCGTAATTTTGAACTCTTTATCAGTTAAATGACTTATCTTCATGTCATTAGGATTTTTTCTGCGTTTTATCTTGCTCTTTCATTTGGAACATTTGTCTTCTCATTTTGACTTTGTCTGTATGTTTCTATGAGATTAGATGAAACTGTTACCCATCCCAGTCTTGAAGACATGTCCTTGTGTGGGAGTGTCCCTATACAGTCTGTATGTGCCCAGTAACTTTGATGGGAGAACTGGATCTGATGAGAGCCCTGCTGTCTGTGGCTTCCTCCATGGTGCACTGGTTCTTGCCACCTTGGTGAGGAATGGGACCAGGGAGGATGGAGCCAGAGCTTGGCATGAGTGGCAGCTTCTCCCATGGAGTGATGGCAGTCACTGCCTTGGTGAGGAGTAGGGCTGGGGCAAGAGAGGCTAGAGCCAAGGCCCAGTGTGGGATGGGGAGTGCACTGGGGTGGTCCTGGCAGACCACCCAGATCATCAAATCAGTTTTCTCTCTGCTGCTCTGTGCTCAGACTGAGAGTGAGCAAGTCTGTACACTGCCTTCAAGACCATAGTCTTGGTTTCCCATAACACTCTGGTAAGCTGCACTTGTTTTCATAATTAGCTAAGGGGGCTCATCTTCCGTACCAGACCTCAGGGCTGAGGTGGCAGATACGGAGCACAAATCCCTTGCTCCTTGGAAAGATCCCTGAACCTGTGATACCCCCCTCCTCTTCTAGGTCACCCACTAGGGGTATGAGTCCTGGCTAAATTGCTTCTTCTCCTACCTATCAGAATACATACGGTTCTTTCTTTATATCCTTGATTGTAGAAAAGCTGTTATGCTAGTTTTTAGGTCATTTTCAGAGAGAGTTGGTCTATATGTAGTTGTAGTTTTATGTTTGTGGTAGGATACGTTCTCAGGGTCTTCCTACTCTGCCATCTTGATCTGGCTCAGTCCAAACATAACCTCTGAATTGGCTCATACATGAAACTTCAGTTAAGGTTTGGGAGGTCTAAGAAGCAGACTCAATTTTGAAAGAGTTCTAGTGGGTAAAATAAGGTGGTAAAAAAAAGAAGAGAGGATGTTTCTCAGTGGATGTGAAATTTTTCATATGTTTTATAGTCATAATAAATTTTATGTCTCCCTTGTTAGTCTACTGCTCCTTTCATTTAAGTGACGTGTCACCTTGAAAATATTTTCTGGAAAAGAAAGAGCCTTTTATAAAAAGATGGCGCCTCTCATTACTTAAAAGAGGTACCATCCTATATGTTGTTTTAAAAGGTTTGCTCAATGCTATAGTTCCATAGAAACCTGAAACGTGAAGCGTGATATCTGAAACTAATTCTTTCAGTTTCAGTAGTTTAATGCTAAGTTATTAAACAATCCTAAAACAATTGAGATTCTTTCTTGCCATTTTCCTCCATATTAAACAAAAACAACTCTAATTGTTGTAGGGTTTTCTTTTTAAAAAAGAGAAAAAAGATCAATTATTTAAATTTGATTATACCTGTCAATAATATTAGAAACACACTAGGAGTCAAAGTAGCAATACTTTGGTTCTCATTACACGTAATCTGTATCACCACCAAGGCTTATTTTGATTAAAATGATTAATTCTTGGTTATTGATGGAACTAATCTATAAAACCAATCCAGAGGGGAAATCCTACATTGAATATATGTGGTGATCTGTGAACTGAGTATGAGTGCAGTGAAACTCCCATTTATACTGATAATTAGAGCATATATTCAAAATAGGATTATCCATGTTAGAAATAAAAATCTGCCTCTATCACCAGGGTTATTAAATTTGTTTTGTTCACTTTCTTTTTCTTAGTACCTTTTGTCCTTAGATGTATTGATTCTAAGAAGTGAAGTCTGTCACCCGGAGTCTTGCAAAAAAGGCCCCAAATGTGCCCTGCTCTGACTCCACTTAATTCCAAGGCTTTATTGCCATATTGCTTCTGTTCATGTACAGTGTGCCAGGAACATACTGGGAGCTGTGGCTAATGTCCAACAAACGCTTTACTCAAGTTCTTCCTCTTTGTGAAATACCTTTCCATCATAATCTTACTCAAATTGTACTAAAATTTTTCATGAGTCAGTTAAATAAAGTCTTCCTTGTTGCCTCCAACTGAAAGTCATTTCTTCCATGTAAATGCAATGAGCAAAAAGTCATTGTCACTTGCATGTCACTTTTCACATGTTATATTACATTGTAATTATTTCTGTAAATATTCATTTCTCCTTACTAAGATCCTGGATTCATCAGCAGTTACTTTTATTGAGTAACAAATATTTGTAGAAGGTAGAACACAATGCGAAGACATCTCTGGATACTCCCATTCTTGCTAATAAAGTTCAGTTTCACTGTTTGGAAAGTAATATATACTTGTGTGTGTGTGTATATATATATATATATATATATATATATACATATACACATACATACATATACATATATATAATATGAAATAGAAGGGCGAGGATTTAAATAACTCATCTTCTGCTTCATTCTTATAGTTCATTCATCCATGCAGTTATTCATTTAACAATTATTAATCACTTTATTGAGCACTATGCTTGGTGCCAAGAATAAAAAATGGTTTTGTTCCTTAAAGACCTTAAAGTAGTATTTAAAGAGAAAAAATTGGCAATATCATAGAATGAAAAATGCTATAACAGAGTTAACCACAGGGTACCATAGGAATAACATATTGTGTGACTATGAAAAGAGTCCCTCCAGAACTTTGTTTCTTTCAGTGACATATTCTGAAACCACAGATAATTTTATATTATTATGTTATAATATTAGTAAAATATTTACGTATTCACCTATGTTTCCAGATTTAATGGCCACCCTGTATGTCTCTGTCTCTATCTCTAGCTCTATCTCTAGCTCTATCACATATATGTCTACAAATATATAAAAGCATCTAATGTAGAGCTTGACATAATTGGAACTCAATAAATGTTTTCTTCCTTTTCCGATTCTAGATAGTTTTGGAATTTAGGAGAGCTTCTACAAAACTTGAGGAGTGTTTTGCATAGAGGATATGACATTATGATGCCTACATGCTGTAGTCCAGGCATCTAAGTGCTGACTCTAAATCTGTAGAGCCAGAGTTGGCTTGTAGCCCTTTAGAAACCTTGACTGAACTCTTGGTACAAAGGCCACTAGATGGGGCTTGTGTGCTTAGCACGTTATGGTTTAGCAAAATGTACTTCCTTTTCGTTTTTTTTAAACTCAAAAATAGTTCTCTTTAACAAACTATCTTCTTCTTTATTAACTGTAACACTGTAAGAAATTCTCGTTAGAAATCTTTTTATACTAGCAGGTGTACAACATAACTATTGCACTTGCCAGCATGTAAGATTCCTCAAAGCAAAGAAAACAAATCTCTTCGCAACCAGGCCTATGTACCTCTTTAGAGGCTAAATGCAAGACCATATTACCAACCTAATAGTTCTTTTCAAAGCTGTGTCTCATCATATTGTGGAATCTCATATAATGTATCTTGGAAGCACCAGTTTTCTGATTCAGGGAGTCTGGGGTGGGACCAGTGGCTCTGCCTTTCCCGCCAGTGCTTAGATATGCTGATGCTGCTGGTCCACGGATCAAATTTTAAGAACCTCTGTTGTACGCAGTGGCTCTCAGTGGATAAAATGCGTTCAGGATCTGGCTCTCCTGTCTCAAGGCTGCTTCATACCGCACTGCAGTGTTCACGTCTCCAGGCACTGGAACCTGAACAAGGGCCGGAAGCAAAGAGTGCCCTTTTCATCGTATGTACGCGCCTCACCACTAGGCACTCAGCTCTCAACTGTAGATAGGACTCAACTTCTTCACCAACGCTTGGGATGCTGCTCTTTGTCTTTGAGCAATGAATAGCTAACACTCCTTTTTTTAAATTAAATGAAGAGTTTTACCCAAGACCCCAAAACTTTGGATTCTGATTTTTGTTTGGCTCATTGACTTTTTGGCTTTCTGAGTCTTTCCATTTTTTTCCGTCTTGCCTCCCACCGACCCTGGGATTTTCCCTCCCAGCCCCCATTTTTCCAAATTCCCTCCAACCTCCCCCCAAATGCTGAGACCTAGGCCCAGTCCCCTCTCTTCCCAGTCTTATTCATTCCATTCTCAGCCACCGATTTATTGATTTCCCATAAACAGGCACAATTTTATTTCCACTTTACCTTTACTGGAGATTTAGCTATGCACTACTTCTTTATGTATATCTATATCCATAAGTAGGTTCCTCATCTATTCATCTCTGACTTATTCATCCCTTCATCAGTTATTAGCTATCCAATGTTTCCAGGCATTGCCTTGTCCAGCCATTATAGCTACAGTGGTTAAAAACAAAAAAAAGTCACCTCCCATCTTTCAAGATCTCCATCATTTTTTAAATTTTCTCTGTCTTTTGGGGGATACCTCTTGTCACTGACTTGTTGTTTTCCATCTAAATTACCTACTTGGTGTACAGATTCTCAGCTTAAGAAAACCACGAACTCCCCGGCTTTTGCATTGTATGTCAGGCTTCCATCTTTACTTCTTGGTTCTTGACTCCTAAGTCAGCGTCCGGCAACCTGAGCATCTTCTTCTCACCTGACTTTTATCATCTAGGCTGGGCTTCTGTACCTTTTTTGTTAATATAATGATAATACCTTAAAATGTGTGGTTTATATCATCGATGGTGCATTAGCATACCCCATCTCATTTGATTTACCATTTCAAATGACTAAGGTATCTTTATGGAAAACGTATCTTTTAAATGCTTTAGCTTCATATAATGTTTATATTCTTATAAATGCATAAATCACCTAAATCTTGGCCTATTTAAGCTTTTATTTTTTACACTTTTAATGTTCTGTCATCCTGTAAAACCTCTAAAGTTGTATTAATAACAGAATGAGCTGCTAGGACATTATTTGTGTTCTTCATTATTACATTTTATGGAAACTTACTCGAGTTACCATTAATTTATTCAGATCAGGTATGATCTACTGCAGCCCGGAAACTTCTGTATTATGCCAACAAAAATCACCTTCATTTCACTCTCTCTGTCTGCTGTTCTTTTCATGATCTCTACCTAACAACTCTGAATAAATGCCCGAACTCAGCCTCCTACTTTAAACCGTACTACCTTAAAAAGACTAGTCACCTAGTCATGCCCACAGAACCATTTAGTTTAAATGAATTAACAAGGCTCAACAAAAATTGGTCTTGATACACTAAAATTTGCCCCCTACTCTTCTCTCAATTTAAACATTAAGGTTACATAATGTTTAATATAATGAGAGATACCCCAAAAACTCTATCTGCAAAAGTCATTGGGAATGGCATAAAAAGTTCAAACCACCAACATACGTTTTTGGAGGCTTGGAGCTGAAAGGGTTAAGCTCTTCTTGCACACAGAGATTTTACCAAGAACTTAACCTGATTATATTCGTGATACGAGTTAAGTTCAGTTTATTCAGTAGGGATGCTGCAAAGTGAAACATATCATGAGTACCGAGGGTAATAGAAACAATTGCTTCAGTGAACCTAGAACTGTCACAACAGCCACGTCAGAACAGATGGCTCTGCATTTATTCCAGTCTAGGGATTCAAACTGGCAGGAGTCAAACTAAAATCCTGAAAAACATGTCAGCAGTTGCGGAAAGGAGTTTTCTTTATGTAAAAAGTTGTTCATAACATTCCACTGAGAATCTGGGGGTATTTGCCACTTTAGTTAATTTGCCTATTAGTGTATTAAACTTGTGGCCCATAATTTGTTTATCTACATGTATATATTTATCTAAATTCATATATTTTGTGTATACATGTGTATTTTACGTAACTACATATATATGCCACAAGTTCAACACACACACATATACACACATACATATACATATATACTAGCAATATAATAATTTATGATATATTAGTAATCTAGAGTTAATACATTTTATGCATTATATGCATGTTATGTTTATGTCAAATCTTCTTTGAACTATGTTAGTATATATCAACAGTTGCTAATTCCTGAATTAATGTGTTAATTTGCATTTTAAACCTACACTGCTTCTAGCATAAAAATTTTCAGGTTTTCTTTCAAAACGAACTACCTTATTCTTTCTTTAAGAAAGCTTTTCTACCACAGACTACTTAAATTTTACATTAAGCCTGAAATGTATTTTGGTCAAATGACTACACTTGTTCATTAACATCTTTTTCTCCTTGCACAATGAGTAATTAATACTTTCTCTGGAAGTTAAATGAAAACTGATTTGACATTTTTGGGCCAAGATTCCTGAATTAGCACTGGAAGAAATCAAAAGCTTCTACATACTCCCCACCGTTTTAAAAATGTTTCAGTAAAAAGAGAAAAGAAAGAAGGGATCATACCTCCATCTTCTCTAAGACAGTAAAACTGGAACTGTTTCCAAGTGGGCTGAGCTCTTCTACTCTCTTTTACAGGGAACATCGCTAAATGCAGATGCCTAAAGGGAAGGGTTTTCTCATGGCTTTGCTTTTTCAGGGTATTTATGGAGTGTGAACTTACCCACTGAATGTGTCCTAATGTTGGGTCTAGCAGCCAGTCTTTTGCCTGGCTGATCCACCATGACGTGTCTACTCACATTATTAGATTAATAATCTAATCATTAATAATGTAATCACAGGAGATTAAAAACATCTGTAATTCTTCATCACCATATTTGCTCATAATTTTTGTAGAATATGAATAGCTAAAGAATGTATTTTTCCTACTGTAATGTTATGTTGACAAATCTAGCATTCAAGAGAAAAATATTCAGAACCCAGTGTTATTTCTTTTCTTTTTCAGATTTCTTGTATGCTTTTTAAAAATTTGACTCTGATGATTTATGTGATCATAGTACTTTCCCTTTTGGCCCAGGGAAAGATTGAATTTTTTACAGCAAATTAATATCCATACAGATTAAACAGATAAAGTGTTCAAGTTTGAAGCCTTAAAGGGAAAATGAAAGATTATACGTGAATTAGCTGAACTTTAGATGATGAAAGATATTACAAGCCTAAATTTAAACAACATTCTATAAATATATTTTATTATAGCTTTTACTGTGGACAAATAAAGGGAAGTGTGGGCTAGATTGGAATCATAAACCAGGCTCTTACTGATTCCACACTTTTTCAGTTGGGCTGACATAAACTGCTGTAACAAATATGCCCAAATGTGTCTCATGTCTCAAACCAATTAGAGGCTTATTTTTCAGTGTCCAAGGCAGGTCTTCCTAATTGGCAGTTGGCTTTGCTCTGTGTGGTGGTTCAGGGACCCCTGCCTATGATTGAAAATGACAGGTTTGGTTGAGTAGGTTCCACATGTAACCCAATCTTGGCAGAAGTGTTAAATCCCTTTTGATTAATGCTAAAGTCAAAATTAGCTTTTTTATCTCATCTCCAACTATTGAGTTATGTTACCTTTAAAATTACATTTTGAGACACGGAAAAATAATAATTAATAAAATGAAAGAAAGTGCAAAACCCATTTTATCACTAATTTGAGTCAAATTTTCTCTTTGTGAATATGTGTGTGTTTACATATATAAAGAGCACAAGTAAATTCCCTAAATGTTAACAGTGATTATTTTAGGTATTATGGTTACAAGTGATTTTAATTTCCTTACCTCTGTTTTCTAATTGTTCACAATGTGCAGGTATTGCTTATAGAATGAGGGGGAAAGTGCATTATAAAACACTGTTTTCCTTCAGCTACTAAAACTATATATGAATTGTCTTAAACTCATGACCTGTCTGTCAAAAACATAATTTCATACCTGCTTGCCACAGATGGTATGCTGCTGTTCTTTGCTAAATCTACATTAACTAGTTAGCTTTTAAAGTTTTCTAAAGTTAATCCTGGTTACAGGGAAAAAAATATGATACTACTGAGATGAACTTTTAAAAAAGTGTTAATAATGAGACCCACAACACATAATTTCTCGTTACTGATTTTAAAAACTCAGACCAGTTGCCACGGTTTTTTGTTTGTTTGTTTGTTTTGCGGTACGCGGGCCTCTCACTGTTGTGGCCTCTCCCATTGCGGAGCACAGGCTCCGGACGCGCAGGCTCAGCGACCATGGCTCACGGGCCCAGCCGCTCCGCGGCATGTGGGATCTTCCCGGACTGGGGCACGAACCCCCGGCCCCTGCATCGGCAGGCGGACTCTCAACCACTGCGCCACCAGGGAAGCCCCACAGTTTTTAATTTATTCTCAGAAATTATTTTGTGTTTGGGGAAAATCTGGCTGATGAATGAATTCAATCAAGCAAATAAAAAATAAATATCATTTCCCTCCTGATGTGCTGGATAATTAATGTTTTTCAATACATGAATCATTGTTATATCCCATGGTAAGTGCTATGAAAGGTTTTTTTTTAAGATAGTGCAGTTTTGCTGAGGTAATTTTTTAAACTATGAATGTATTAAATTTATGTATGCATATTGTGTAAATGATAATAATATGTATATTATTAGGACTTTAGAAGATTTTTTAAATGAAACCCTAAAAATCACTTGACCAGGAAAATACAAACAATAGATGTTCTACCACAGATGGGAACTCAGATACCCCTCACTCATTCCAAAACTTGATGCTTATATAGTGTATCCCACTGTTTCTTTGAAATGTGAACTTGTATTAATAGAGTTTAGAGGGAGGCAAAATGGTGAAAATAAACTTGAGGTGGGCTTTATCAAGGCAGTAGATTAAATTAGAATAGAACTATGTCCTACATGAAACAAGATGTGTGATAAGAACTTGAACAGAACATCTGGGGGATAGTGAATAAGGAGATTAAATATATAGGATAGAAGATTTGTGTTGAAAATCAAGGGGTAGAAATAAAGGTGTCAAGTTTTGTTTGTGAAAGATGAGAGTCGAGAGCTAAATTTGGAGAATAAGTTAAGAAACGTGGATTCTTTCTTCAATACAGTAGATATTTAACATTTCAGATATTTTGCTGTAGAAAAAGCCAAGGGATGAGTAATCCAAAAGAACAGAGGAATTCAAAGCTAATAGTTTTGAAGTATATTATAGAATTAATTTGGAAAGAGATTGACTTCCCCAATTATAACTTCCTTACAGCTATATTGTAACAATTATATTCAAACTTCAAGGGCAGTAGAGGAAGGTAACTCAGGAATATGCTAGTTCCCCAGACCCAAGTTGAAAAGCTTACTATATTAGTCCAGTGATTTATCAATATATCAGTGATTTTCAAAAGACTGTTTAACATACTCCATTTTTAAACAATAATTAAAAATCCTATCTGTAAACTGACAAATCAATGTTTTATTAATATAAATTGAATTACTAAATTCAAAATTTTAATATTTACTTATTATAAAGTCAACTGATAAGCATAATGAGTCAATTTAAGTCAACACAACATTTTAAAATTAGGAGTAATGCCAATGTTCTACTTAATATATGTTTTTTTAAAATAAAATAGACATGTAATTTGAGGGGCTTTGCAGTGTTTAAGAAAATCCTGATTGCCATGCATAGTTGCACATGATAAACAATTGAATGTCTACCTTGTAACTTCAGGATACTCATCATTGAAACAAAGATGGCAGAAAAAACTATCGTTTCACTTATAGGGTGCATCCCTGGAAGAAGCAATTAATACTTCACTGATGTGTTCATGTTCATTTTATGATACATATGAGTGTACTTTGTTTTTATTACAATTTTAATGAAGGTAAAATTGGTTTATTGAAAAGAGTGGAATTGGTAGAGTGTAAGCAGATACCAACTTTATTCTTTCTCACCATTCCCCATTAAACATTCTTTCTGAATATGTTTTTCCTCCTAGACTTTCTAGACACATTTAGATAATAAACAAGTAGAATTTTATTTTGGCATTAAAATTCCAGTGCAGTCTAAAATCAATAATGTCTGGCTATTTGGTAATCAGAACTTAAACATTTATCCAGTGTAAGGCTCTCCCTCTCCCACTGTGAGCCTGACCCAGCCTTGGTAGCCTGTAGTAGGAAGAGAAGAGTGAGGTCAGTTTCTTTTTCTTCTTAATTCTATCCACCAGTTCTTCCACTCCTTTGGCACATACTCTGGGTCCTCTCAGAGTTGGATCGGAAGCCAGAGGAGAGGTAGGTATCAGCTGGGGCAGTGTTTATTGGCACCATAGAACCCATTGCATAGGGAGTTTTTGTCCTCCCTGGAAATTTCCAAACATTTCCAAAGGGGGATTTCTATCTCCCTTGACCTTAGCAGTGCTTCTTTTCTGTGGGCTGCATATGGTTGCCTTGGCTCCTGATGAGACATCTAACACTTTCAAAGTGTAAGAAAGATCCCTAAAAGAGATCCCTTTTAGGATGACCCCAAACCTCCCTTCTGCAGGGGCCACATCTGATTTTGCAAGAACACATGGTTTTGCCTTTCCTGTTAGAAGTACAGTAAGTTTCCAGTCAGTCCATGTTACCTTTTCCAGGCAGACTGAAGAACCTTCTATTTATTCTAACCCTGTGTCATCCAACATGGTAGCCACATGCTGTTGAACACCTCAAATGTAGCTAGTCTAAACTGAAATAGTCTACAAGTGTAAAATGCACACCAGTTGTGTAAACTTAGAATGGACAAAAATAATGTAAACTACCTGATTAATAATTATTACCTGTTAAGAGCAAAATATTTTAACATATTGGGTAAAAATATACTTTGACACGTTTCCTCCATGTTTTAAAATTTTAAAAAGTTTACTAGAAAATTTACTATTACGTTGTGGTTTGCACTTTATTTCTATTGGACAGTGCCACTCTTTCAGGAGTCAATAAAATACTAACTTCTACATCCCTCAAGCTCTGTACTCTATAAATGGACCTACTACCACACATCTGGCGTATTGTCTTGGTTGTTAAAGCACATACGCAGCAACCCTCCCCTAAGCTTCATTCCTCTTAGCCTCTTTCATTCCTTGTGGAGTGGAATCAGATTTAGAGTCACTTATTATGTCTTGTGGGAGGTGAAGCACTTCATGAAAGGGTATGGGAGGGTTTGACACCCCTGTTCTTGGCTCTGGAGCCCATACCAAATACCCAGTGTAGGGTCTACTTTTATGTGGGTAAACAGATAGCTTTAACTGAAATTCAAACAGGGAACCCCTTGAAGAAAATGGGGTTCCCTGGAAGAGAGTTTGAAGACCATCGCATTAGAGCATTGACATATGGGACTGACAGTTCCCTAATTGTGATTTGAAACTTGGAGACAGAAAATGCATAACATTAATGCATTCCACTCTCTAAAAACACTTGGGGCATTTTCCTGGCCTGGGTTCTGTTCCAGACTACCCTCTGTAAAATCAGGCATATACCTTAACTTCTCCAGATGTCACCTACTTCTCTATAAAATGAGAAGATGGTCTTTAGAACCTCTTTTTCTTTCTCTTTTTTTTAAATGTCAAAATCTCAACTATCAAACACAAAAAAGGGACAGAAAATAATTTAATACCCAGAATTGAGGTGAATAGAAGTTAACACTTGTTTTTTAAATCCAATGTCACTTTCCCTCTCTCTGGCTTTTTATGAAGTAAAATCAGCACATACAGCTAAAGGCTACTTCTTGTCACTTGTCTCCTTATTCTCACAGATATAGCCTCTGACCTGAAGTTGTGTTCATCATTGCCTGATGTTGATTTTTTTTTTTTTTACTACATATAACAAAACTGTGAATAAGCCATGCTACATATATAAACCTGTTTTTCTTTCAAAATTTACAGAATTATTATCATTATTTACCTATGGTTTGCAACAGTATGTTTTTGCTGGTTATTCATGTCAATATATGCTATATAGGATCATTTCTTTGAGTTTCTCTGTGGTAGAACAGTGTTCAAATAAACCTGAATTTTCTACATTTCCCTCCATAGTTTCCCTTTTATAAAGAACTCAATGAGCTTCCTTGAACATGTTCCCTTTTGCATTTATGTCACAGTAACTTTAAGGTAGATGATAGTAAATATAATATCCTTTACTATGTATTGTTTAATTACCATCCAGAGAACTTGCGCTGATTCATACTTCTACCAGGAACAAATACTTGCATATTATTGACATCATTTGATATTATCAGAATTAATTGTTGCCAAAATGGATTAAAGTAGATTGAAATTATCTCATTTTTATCTTACTTTGCATTTTTTAAAATAGTACTGAAGTTGAATACCTCGTAAGTTTATTCATATTTAATTCTCTATAAATTGTCTTTATGTATTTTTCATTTTTTGATTAATTTCCATAATTTACTGTATATTATGGATACTATTATTTTGTGAGTTATATGATTTGATTATATTTACTCCTAATCAGAGGCATATATCTTCATCTTTTTAAAAGAAATGTGGTTTTATTTTGAGGCATAGATTTTTATTTTAAGTTAGTTTAAATTTATTAATCATTTCCTCCATGATGTATATTTTTGTCACATTTAAGAAATCTTCATTAATCTGGTGTCATAAAAATGTCCTTCTATATTTTATTAAATTTTTCCTAAAAAATGATTTTTACAACTAGATCTTTCAGCTAATCAGAATTAATATATTTGATTGTTATTAAAGAGTCCCATTTTTTTCTTTATTCATATAGATATTCATGGTCTCAGCACCACTCATTAATTCATTCATTATTTTCTTTCAGATCTACAGTTTTTCATTTGTTATGTATCAATATTAGTCTCATATAAGTGTATGCCATTCTTTAGCCTAACCATTCACCCTTGTACCAATATAATACTTATTTAACTACTGTCTTTGAAAAAAATTGATTATATAATAGGATTCATCCTCTGTTCTTATCCTTTAATATTATTGGGAATTTTGGGTAATATATATGAATTTTAAGATCAAAATATATGGAAACACTGTGAGAAATTTTATTTGTATGGCTATTAATTTGTACAGTAATTGAGGAGTCATACCATGTTTATCATATTAATTCCCCCAAACATAAATATGGTATATTTCTTCACTTAGGTCTAATTTTATGGCTTTCAGTGAAGTATTATGATGTTTTTCATATATGTCAGAGACATGCTTTGCTATTTGTTTGTAGGTCCCTTATGATTTTAGCCACTATGGTAAGTATCATCTTTTTAAAATAACATTATGCATTCTGGGTAACTTCCTCATGTATATTATTCAGTTTACTAATTTTCTCTTTGACCCAATCTTTTTTATTTTATTCTTAAATTTTATTCTTTAATTTTTATTTATTAATTTTTTACATCTTTATTGGAGTATAATTGCTTTACAATGGTGTGTTAGTTTCTGCTTTATAACAAAGTGAATCAGTTATACGTATACATATGTTCCCATATCTTTCCCTTCTTGCGTCTCCCTCCCTCCCACCCTCCCTATCCCACCCATCCAGGTGGTCACAAAGCACTGAGCTGATCTCCCTGTGCTATGCGGCTGCTTCCTACTAGCTATCTATTTTACGTTTGGTAGTGTATATATGTCCATGCCACTCTCTCCCTTTGTCACAGTTTACCCTTCCCCCTCCCCATATCCTCAAGCCCATGCTCTAGTAGGTCTGTGTCTTTATTCCTGTCTTACCGCTAGGTTCTTCATGACATTTTTTTTCTTATATTCCATATATATGTGTTAGCATATGGTATTTGTCTTTCTCTTTCTGACTTACTTCACTCTGTATGACAGACTCTAGGTCTATCCACCTCATTACAAATAATTCAATTTCGTTTCTTTTTATGGCTGAGTAATATTCCATTGTATATATGTGCCACATCTTCTTTATCCATTCATCCGATGATGGACACTTAGGTTGTTTCCATCTCTGGGCTATTGTAAATAGAGCTGCAATGAACATTTTGTTACATGACTATTTTTGAATTATGGTTTTCTCAGTGTGTATGCCCAGTAGTGGGATTGCTGGGTCGTATGGTAGTTCTAGTTGTAGTTTTTTAAGGAACCTCCATAATGTCCTCCATAGTGGCTGTACCAATTCACATTCCCACCAGCAGTGCAAGAGTGTTCCCTTTTCTCCACACCCTCTCCAGCATTTATTGTTTCTAGACTTTTTGATAATGGCCATTCTGACCGGTGTGAGATGATATCTCATTGTAGTTTTGATTTGCATTTCTCTAATGATGAATGATGTTGAGCATTCTTTCATGTGTTTGTTGGCAATCTGTATATCTCCTTTGGAGAAATGTCTATTTAGGTCTTCTGCCCATTTTTGGATTGGGTTGTTTGTTTTTTTGTTATTGAGCTGCATGAGCTGCTTATAAATTTTGGAGATTAATCCTTTGTCAGTTGCTTCATTTGCAAATATTTTCTCCCATTCTGAGGGTTGTCTTTTGGTCTTGTTTATGGTTTCCTTTGCTGTGCAAAAGCTTTTAAGTTTCATTAGGTCCCATTTGTTTATTTTTGTTTTTATTTCCATTTCTCTAGGAGGTGGGTCAAAAAGGATCTTGCTGTGATTTATGTCACAGAGTGTTCTGCCTATGTTTTCCTCTAAGAGTTTGATAGTTTCCAGCCTTACATTTAGGTCTTTAATCCATTTTGAGCTTATTTTTGTGTATGGTGTTAGGGAGCGTTCTAATCTCATACTTTTACATATACCTGTTCAGTTTTCCCAGCACCACTTATTGAAGAGGCTGTCCTTTCTCCACTGTAGATTCCTGCCTCCTTTATCAAAGACAAGGTGACCATATGTGTTTGGGTGTATCTCTGGGCTTTCTATCCTGTTCCATTGATCTATATTTCTGTTTTTGTGCCAGTACCATACTGTCTTAATTACTGTAGCTTTGTAGTATAGTCTGAAGTCAGGGAGCCTGATTCCTCCAGCTCCGTTTTTTGTTCTCAAGATTGCTTTGGCTATTCAGGGTCTTTTGTGTTTCCATACAAATTGTGAAATTTTTTGTTCTAGTTCTGTGAAAAATGCCAGTGGTAGTTTGATAGGGATTGCATTGAATCTGTAGATTGCTTTGGGTAGCAGCGTCATTTTCACAATGTTGATTCTTCCACTCCAAGAACATGGTATATCTCTCCATCTGTTTGTATCATCTTTAATTTCTTTCATCAGTGTCATAATTTTCTGCAAACAGGTCTTTTATCTCCTTAGGTAGGTTTATTCATAGATATTTTATTCTTTTTGTTGCAATGGTAAATGGGAGTGTTTTCTTGATTTCACTTTCAGATTTTTCATCATTAGTATATAGGAATGCCAGAGATTTCTGTGCATTACTTTTGTATCCTGCTACTTTACCAAATTCATTGATTAGCTCTAGTAGTTTGCTGGTAGCATCTTTAGGATTCTCTATGTATCATGTCATCTGCAAACAGTGACAGCTTTACTTCTTCTTTTCCAATTTGGATTTCTTTTATTTCCTTTTCTTCTCTGATTGCTGTGGCTAAAACTTCAAAAACTATATTGAATAAGAGTGGTGAGAGTGGGCAAACTTGTCTTTTTCCTGATCTTGGTGGAAATGCTTTCAGTTTTTCACCATTGAGGATGATGTTGGCTGTGGGTTTGTCATATATGGCCTTTATTATGTTGAGGAAAGTTCCCTCTATGCCTACTTTCTGGAGGGTTTTTATCATAAATGGGTGTTGAATTTTGTCAAAAGCTTTCTCTGCATCTATTGAGATGATCATATGGTTTTTCTCCTTCAATTTGTTAATGTGATATGGTGTATCACGTTGATTGATTTGTGTATATTGAAGAATCCTTGCATTCCTGGAATCAACCCCACTTGATCATGGTGTATGATCCTTTTAATGTGCTGTTGGATTCTGTTTGCTAATATTTTGTTGAGGATTTTTGCATCTATGTTCATCAGTGATATTCGCCTGTAGTTTTCTTTCTTTGTGGCATCCTTGTCTGGTTTTGGTATCCGGGTAATTGTGGCATCATAGAATGAGTTTGGGAGTGTTCCTCCCTCTGCTATATTTTGGAAGAGTTTGAGAAGGATAGGTGTTAGCTCTTCTCTAAATGTTTGATAGAATTCGCCTGTGAAGCCATCTGGTCCTGGGCTTTTGTTTGTTGGAAGATTTTTAATCACAGTTTCAATTTCAGTGCTTGTGATTGGTCTGTTCATATTTTCTATTTCTTCCTGATTCAGTCTGGCAGGTTGTGCATTTCCAAGAATTTGTCCATTTCTTCCAGGTTGTCCATTTTATTTGCATAGAGCTGCTTGTAGTAATCTCTCATGATCTTTTGTATTTCTGCAGTGTCAGTTGGTACTTCTCCTTTTTCATTTCTAATTCTATTGATTTGAGTCTTCTCCCTTTTTTTCTTGATGAGTCTGGCTAATGGCTTATCAATTTTGTTTATCTTCTCAAAGAACCAACTTTTAGTGTTATTGATCTTTGCTATCGTTTCCTTCATTTATTTCTGATCTGATCTTTATGATTTCTTTCCTTCTGCTAACTTTGGGGTTTTTTTGTTCTTCTTTCTCTAATTGCTTTAGGTGCAAGTTTAGCTTGTTTATTTGAGGTGTTTCCTGTTTCTTAAGGTAGGATTGTATTGCTATAAACTTCCCTCTTAGAAGTGCTTTTGCTGCTTCCCATAGGTTTTGGATCATCGTGTCTCCATTGTCATTTGTTTCTAGTTATTTTTTTATTTCCTCTTTGATTTCTTCAGTGATCACTTCATTATTAAGTAGTGTATTGTTTAGCCTCCGTGTGTTTGTATTTTTTACACATCTTTTCCTGTAATTGATATTTAGTCTCATAGCATTGTGGTCTGAAAAGATACTTGATACAATTTCAATTTTCTTAAATTTACCAAGGCTTGATTTATGACCCAAGATATGATCTATCCTGGAGAATGTTCCATGAGCACTTGAGAAAAATGTGTATTCTGTTGCTTTTGGGTGGAATGTCCTATAAATATCAATTAAGTCCACCTTGTTTAATGTATCATGTAAAGCTGTGTTTCCTTATTTATTTTCATTTTGGATGATGTGTCCATTGGTGAAAGTGGGGTGTTAAAGTCCCCTACTATGAATGTGCTACTGTCAATTTCCCCTTTTATGGCTGTTAGTATTTGTCTTATGTATTGAGGTGCTCCTATGTTGGGTAAATAAATATTTACAATTGTTATATCTTCTTCTTGGATCGATCCCTTGATCATTATGTAGTGTCCTGCTGTGTCTCTTCTAATAGTCTTTATTTTAAAGTCTATTTTGTCTGATATGAGAATTGATACTCCAGCTCTCTTTTGGTTTCCATTTGCATGGAATATCTTTTTCCATCCCCTTACTTTCAGTCTGTATGTGTCTCTAGATCTGAAGTGGGTCTCTTGTAGACAGCATATATATGGGTCTTGTTTTTGTATCCATTTCAGCCAGTCTGTGTCTTTTGGTGGGAGCATTTAATCCATTTACATTTAAGGTAATTATCGATATGTACGTTCCTATTCCCATTTTCTTAATTGTTTTGCATTTGTTATTGTAGGTCTTTTCCTTCTCTTGTGTTTCTTGCCTAGAGAAGTTGCTTTAGCATTTGTTGTAAAGCTGGTTTGGTGGTGCTGAATTCTCTCAGCTTTTGCTTGTCTGTAAAGGTTTTAATTTCTCCATCAAATCTGAATGAGATCCTTGCTGTGTCAAGTAATCTTGGTTGTAGGTTTTTCTCCTTCATCACCTTAAATATGTCCTGCCAGTCCCTTCTGGCTTGCAGAGTTTCTGCTGAAAGATCAGCTGTTAATCTTATGGGGATTCCCTTGTGTGTTATTTGTTGTTTTTCCCTTGCTGCTTTTAATATGTTTTCTTTGTATTTAATTTTTTTTTTTTTTTTTTTGCCATACGCGGGCCTCTCACTGTTGTAGCCTCTCCCTTTGCGGAGCACAGGCTCCGGACACGCAGGTCCAGTGGCCATGGCCCACGGGCCCAGCCAATCCGCAGCATGTGTTATCTTCCTGGACCGGAGCACGAACCTGTGTCCCCTGCATCAGCAGGCGGACTCTCAACCACTGCGCCACCAGGGAAGCCCTGTATTTAATTTTTGAAAGTTTGCTTAACATGTGTCTTGGCGTATTTCTGCTTGGATTTGTCCTGTATGGGACTGTCTGTGTTTCCTGGACTTGATTAACTATTTCCTTTTCCATATTAGGGAAGTTTTCAACTATAATCTCTTCAAATATTTTCTCAGTCCCTTTCTTTTTCTCTTCTTCTTTTGGAACCCCTATAATTTGAATGTTAGTGCATTAAATGTTGTCCCAGAGGTCTCTGAGACTGTCCTCAGTTCTTTTCATTCTTTTTTCTTTATTCTGCTCTGCAGTAGTTATTTCCACTATTTTATCTTCCAGGTCACTTATCAGTTCTTCTGCCTCAGTTATTCTGCTATTGATCCCTTCTAGAGTATTTTTAATTTCATTTATTGTGCTGTTCATCATTGCTTGTTTCATCTTTAGTTCTTTTAGGTTCTTGTTAAATGTTCGTTGCATTTTCTCTATTCTATTTCCAAGATTTTGGATCATCTTTACTATCATTTTTCTGAATTCTTTTTCAGGTAGACTGCCTATTTCCTCTTCATTTGTTAGGTCTGGTAGGTTTTTATCTTGCTCCTTCATCTGCTGTGTGTTTTTCTGTCTTCTCATTTTGTTTATCTTACTGTGTTTGGGGTCTCCTTTTTGCAGGCTGCAGGTTCGTAGTTCCTGTTGTTTTTGGTGTCTGTCCCCAGTGGCTAAAGTTGGTTCAGTGGATTGTGTAGGCTTCCTGATGGAGGGGACTGGTGCCTGTGTTCTGGTGGATGAGGCTAGATCTTGTCTTTCTGTTGGGCAGGTCCACGTCTGGTGGTGTGTTTTGGGGTGTCTGTGGACTTATTATGATTTTAGGCAGCCTCTCTGCTAATGGGTGGGGTTGTGTTCCTGTCTTGCTAGTTGTTTGGTATAGAGTGTCCAGCACTGTAGCTTGCTGGCCGTTGAGTGAAGCTGGGTGCTGGCGTTGAGATGGAGATCTCTGGGGGATTTTCGCCATTTGATATTATGTGGAGCTGGGAGGTCTCTTGTGGACCAGTGTCCTGAGGTTGGCTTTCCCACCTCAGAGGCACAGCACTGACTCCTGGCTGCAGCACCAAGAGCCTTTCATCCACAGGGCTCAGAATAAAAGGGAGGAAAAGTAGAAAGAAAGGAAGAAAGAAAGACGATAAAATAAAATAAAGTAAGATAAAATAAAATAAATTTATTAAAATAAAAAATACTTATTAAGGAAAAAAAACGGATGGATAGAACCCTAGGACAAATGGTGAAAGCAAAGCTATACAGACAAAATCTCACACAGAAGCATACACATACACACTCACAAAAAGAGGAAAAGGGGAAATAACAAGAAATCTTGCTCTCAAAGTCCACCTCCTCAGTTGGGATGATTCGTTGTCTATTCATGTATTCCACAGATGCAGGGTACATCAAGTTGATTGTGGAGCTTTAATCCGCTGCTTCTGAGGCTGCTGGGTGGGATTTCCTTTTCTCTTCTTTGTTCGCACAGCTCCGCTCCCGGGGCTCAGCTTTGGATTTGGCCCCGCCTCTGCGTGTAGGTCGCCAGAGGGCGTCTGTTCTTCGCTCAGACAGGACTGGGTTAAAGGAGCCGCTGATTCGGGGGCTGTGGCTCACTCAGGCCGGGGGGAGGGAGGGGTGCGGATGCGGGGCGAGCCTGCGGCGGCAGAGGCCGGCATGACGTTGCACCAGCCTGAGGCATGCCGTACGTTCTCCCGGGGAATTTGTCCCTGGATCCCGGGACCCTGGCAGTGGCGGGCTGCACAGGCTCCCCGGAAGGGAGGTGTGGAGAGTGACCTGTGCTCGCACACAGGCTTCTTGGTGGCGGCAGCAGCAGCCTTAGCGTCTCCTGCCCGTCTCTGGGGTCCGCGCTTTTAGCCTTGGCTCGCTCCCGTCTCTGGAGCTCCTGTAAGCGGCGCTCTTAATTCCGTCTCCTCGCGCACCAGGAAACAAAGAGGGAAGAAAAAGTCTCTTGCCTCTTCGGCAGCTCCAGACTTTTCCCCGGACTCCCTCCCGGCCAGCTGTGGTGCACTAACCCCTTCAGGCTGTGTTCACGCCGCCAACCCCAGTCCTCTCCCTGCGCTCCAGCCGAAGCTGGAGCCTCAACTCCCAGCCCCGCCTGCCCCGGCAGGTGAGCAGACAAGCCTCTCTGGTTGGTGAGTGCCCGTTGGCACTGATCCTCTGTGCGGGAATCTCTCCGCTTTGCCCCCCTCACCCCTATTGCTGTGCTCTCCTCCACGGCTCCGAAGCTTCCCCCCTCCGCCACCCGCAGAGTCCACCCGCGAAGGGGCTCCTAGTGTGTGGAAACCTTTCCTCCTTCACAGCTCCCTCCCACTGGTGCAGGTCCCTATTCTTTTGTCTCTGATTTTCCTTTTTTCTTTTGCCCTACCCAGGTACGTGGGGAGTTTCCTGCCTTTTAGGAGGTCTGAGGTCTTCTGCCAGCATTCAGTAGGTGTTCTGTAGGAGTTGTTCCACGTGTAGATGTATTTCTTGTGTATCTGTGGGGAGGAAGGTGATCTCCGCGTCTCACTCTTCCGCCATCTTCCCCTTATTTTTTAAATTGAAGTAGAGTTGATTTACAGTGCTGTGCCAATCTCTGCTTCTGCTGGTTTTGTCCTTTGTCCCAGGATCTTTTAACTGCAGCAGCCTTGGGGCAAGTAAAGTCCAGCAAGTAAAGTTGAAGCCTGCTGACAACGCTAACTGTTGGGGAGCGAGAAAATTTCCTCTATTCTTGTAAGTTCTTCTGGCAGGTCTAAGAATTAAATTGACATGAAACATTAAAAATCTGACAGGAGAAGATCAAACAAAAGTTTAGTAACATGTATACATGGGAGAGACCTAGAAAAACTGAGTGGCTCCTAACCCTATCTTAATGATGTTTTAATCCAACTACTGATGCAATTAATTTAAAATATATAATACTTTTAAAATAATTTATAAAAGTTCAATCTTGATCATTGTAAACAAACCTATTTTGTATTTTTTTTATCACATTACCAATCTATTATTTCACATTCTGTGGCTCTCACCTTGCCTTTTTACTTTTTGTGCTGTCTTCTATTTGCGGCATATTATTTTTATTGCAAATTCATCTTTGATTCGGCCTTTTTTTTTCCCTTTGAGAATGCCTTCAGTATGAGAGGGTGTGTAATGATTATGTTAGCTTATTCCAAGACTGCCTGGGAAATCTCTCATATATGTATGTATATATACATACACACAAATAGTATAAATTTGAACATCAAACCTGCATTAGTTGAAGATTTAAGCTCCTTCAAAATCTCAGGGAAAAGAATTCTCCAGAGCCCAGGAGAACATAGCAGACTTTTTGATTTTTCCATGTGCCATTGGGATTTTTCAAAGACCTTTGCAAAGGCAACCCCCTGAGGGTCCTAGCTTTGTGGAATGTTCTCATTTTCAACATCCTGCTTCCTCTTCAGACTTAAGGCTTTAGCTTCTGTCTTTGCATTAAAACTGAGCCCTTAAGTAACCAAGAATAATCACCACTCGTATCTTCAACACCCAGCACAGCCTCAGTGACAGAGTAAACATTTGTTGTCCTAGACTTAAATCCCTTCTTCTTTTAGGAAACCTAAGGATTTTTTTTTTGTTGAAAATTCGGCTATGCATTTAAAATAATTTTTGTTTTATTTTTATTCAACGTATCTAGTTGTGTTTAATGGGAGAGGTTTTAAATAGTCTTAGTCTACCATAATTTTACAAGGGTGTCTATGACTTCTAAGGTGCCTTCCAATTCTAAAACTTCAGGTCTTTATTCTTTTTCTGGTAATTAATCTGCAACTGTACACACAATGATTTTAATGCAATAAAACAAAAGCCACCAGAGCTAAACAGAGAAATTTACAAAGTCAAGTCTGTTAATATGTCTGGCAAGGGAACATATACCAGTGAAGAAATTCACTGAGTAATTTGCTAACAGTGAAAAAGCGGGGATTTTTAAATGCATGGTTGTGTATGCATTACAAATGCAGGAGATATTGGTGGTTATTACTTTCTTTGCCATGGGTCAAACCATGAACACATCTGGCACGATCAGGAAGGGACCTGTGTCTCTCAACCTTGAAGCCGTGGCTCCTCTGAGTTCACCAGTGATGATATAGTGATTGTTAGAGACCTGGACTCAAGTCATAGACTTTTTTCATGTCACCTCAAAAGAGTATTTGAGAACAAGCTTTCTGTACTTCAAGTCAGTTGATTTAAATATTTAAGAATTGTTAATAATGTATTTACAAACATTAATGTGAAGTTAATTGAATTTAATGTTGAATACTTCCAAGCATTCACCTAATAAAGTCATAGTTAAACACGGTTATGCTCAAAAAAAAGTAGAAGTTCATGGTAATTTTGCAAATTAAGTAATGGAAACTTGCAATAGGACAGAATGAGTTCATAAGTCTATGCACAGTTGGTTACATCAAGCCCCATTGTTCATTGGTTAGAAAACAGTTCTTAGTTTGGCAGAGTTTGGTATGCCAGGTTCATTCAACATTCAAGAACGTTTATCAGCTCTAGTTAGAACTGGTGGGATAAAACACAATATTTGATTTTATTATCTCCTTAGTAAGTCCGTGGACATTTTTCCTTTTAAGGTGGTAATATGGGTAAAAGTGAATGCAGAATAATTTTGATCTCCAAGGTGGTATAGGAATAGGTATTCCTTACCTTTTCTCTAGATTGAAATATTATTATAGTATCAATTCTCTTAAACTTAGTAAGATATATGTTCACGGTGTTGTGAACCACTAGAAACCATTCCTCACTTCTCTGAAGAAAGAAACAAAATGGTTAACTTACTGCTGATAAAAAGGTTATTAAGAAAGTTTTCAAAAATAAATACCCAATTTCACCCCAATGATAAGAAATGCATTAATTTTTTCAATTTTACAAAGATAGCGCTCTTCAGACCTAATTGAGTTCATCAAACTGCCAAATTTTCTGACGATTGTTTAATAAAATAAATTTAACTCTACTTAAGAAGAAACGAAACAGAACACAAAATAGTATAACTCCAAGTTAACCCCACATTTTGAGGTTGCAAATTGTTCTATATCGTTATCAATTAGCTTATACTGCTGTGTTGTAACCAAATCAGGATATGCTGATTGATTACTAATGTAAATAGTTTAATAATGATGATGAGATGCAAACATTATTAGGGTCTCAGTGAACTCTGGAGAAGAATAAATAAAGCAAGTATTGTATTATTTTCATTTTATAACAATATTTTTCAGCCCAAAAATATGAATTCTGAATGCCAATAGTGATTAAATTAATGAAGAATATTCAGAGAGGAAAAGTATAACAGAGCTTTGAGCAGTAATGAAATATTAACTTAAGGTTAAGTGTAATCAGACACTGCTAAAAAATGAATGTGAAATAGGGGGCTCAAAGGAAGTTATATTTTAAAAACCCAGATCCCAATAAAGTTGCTTCTGAGGATAATATAGCCAGAAAAAATTGACCTTTTAAAGAACTCATTCTTGCTGGTTTTATAAAATAAATAGTATAATTAAAATTTACCTACTTATATAGTTGTTATAATAATAAATACTAATAACTTAGAAAATTATATTTTGAATTTTTATAGATATTTTATAATTTTTAATCATTTTTAAATCAAGAAGTTGTGAGTATGGATTCTTAATAATTGTTTTGACGTTTCTGATACATAAGCTGTGAAATTTGGTAAAGAATCATATTATCTGAAGGGTCAAAGAAGTTCTGACATTACTATTGGGTAGAGTATAATATACTGGAATTGCAAGGAAAATCTAAGCTAAAATTTCATCAATCTATTTAAACCTTTTAGTAGCAACTCTATAGACATTTATAATATAATATGTCATACATAATATATATATGATAGGTAAATTTTTACAGAGATATATAGTATATAATATATAGTTTGCTATAATCAAATACAATATATTTCCTAGTAGTTAACTGGTTGGGATATTTTTGGCTTGGGGCAGTGAATGTGAATGTTCAGGAGAGCTTAAGAAAACTAAATCTTCAGTCTTTTACGAAGAACAAGTTTTTAGATATTCAATGAAATGTTTCTTTGTGGAAAATATCAAAATTTGATCAGAGTCCTGGGTCTGAATTCTGATTCACTAGTCACTGCATCATCTAGAGACTTGTCCACTTACAGCCCTAACTTCCTCATCTGCAATAAACGGTTTCACTGGTTGTTATGAGGATCAAATGAAGTAATTTATGTATAAGCATGTTTCAGTGGAAAATCACTATGCACAAATTATGTAAAAATGTACTTCTGAAACTGTTCACTCAGCATGTATGGACATCCTCCATGTAATCCGTATTTATATGCATACATCACAGCCACCACCAAGATAAAGTAAGCGTGCAACTTTAGAACAGAATACAGTAGGCTCTCATGTTTGTTGTATCTTGAAAGTTATGTTCCTTTGCCTAGTACCTCTTTAAAAACATTTGCTGTCTTTGAATATAAGAAATTAAGGCTTACTGTGTTTCACACAGTGCTAGCTTCCTATTGAAAGGAAACTAAAAACATACTTTAAGTTGACTTTACACCAGATCACATCATCAATGGACTAAATTTCAACATTTCATGCCATTATACTAAGGCAAATGAAGCAAACGCCTAAGATTATTGTTTACATACCTTACCACATTTCCAAAATTGGATTCCAACGTACCAGGTAACTCTCTAGACAAAAAGAAGCAATCCTCCTCTCTACCAGAAGGTGGCACTGCACTCCTCATTGACGACATTCTGAGGTGGGTGCAGTGAAGAGATTATTCTCCATCCAGGAAGAAGCTGGATTTTAGAACATTTTACTTGAAATAATGAGATGCATGTGATTAATTTCCTAAAGAATAATTTTACTTTTGTCTTTTTGGGGAAAGATGTGCACACTAAGTAAAAATGAACAGCTGTTGAGAATAAAAGGAAAATGCTTCATTTGGAATCTATCATCATTGTTCAGTACAATATTCTCAGACTTAATTACTCATGTAAAGAACATTATGACTAAATGTGAAATAAATTCTTCTTCACTCCCCTCAAGATTTTTTTTCTCTTTCTAACCACAAATTTTGTGGCCGACTTTCTATTTATTTACTTTTTCATATAGAAATCCCACTAGGGTTCTTAAACCCATTTATTCATAATGTGGTTTGAATACCTATTACTTTGGCACCATTTTTCTCCTCTCCCTCACCTCAGTCTCATGGAAATAAATATATCAGTCAATCATTACTACTTTGAAAGAACAGGGCTCTTTAAAATTACTAGTAGCATGAATAATATCAAAAGGCTGATTCCACTGCCCCACCCCCTTCCCTGGGGACAATTTAGGTAGACCCCATCTAGCTCTAAAGGTATCACTTGCTGATGACAGGAGGAAAGAAAGGAGACTGTACAGACTTACTGACAGTTAAAGAGGCTCAAATTGATTATCTGTAAAGAAATACAATAGGAGGAAACCACGCTGCTAAAAGCACAGCTTTGAACAAACCCTCTATTAATTAATTGTCACAGTTGGGAGTAGAAAATGGCACCTAATGAGAGAAAAACTAAAGGAAAGGATGAGAAAGAGTGAAAAAGTCTTTCTTTTGTGTATGTATTTATTTTGTACCTTTGATTTTTCACTAAGTTGTTTCATTCATATTCACTAAGTACATGACAGTAAATGATGATATAAAATAAAAGCAAAACAAAACAAGTAAAAAGACATGGAGCTCATTGTTTAAAGAAATTATTCAAAATTTCATGGAATAGATTTAATAAGTAAATGCAACAGTGAATAATTATAGTAGTCATTCCTTTTTTCACATTTCTTTTTCCTAATTGTCTTATAATAAAAAACTCAGCAATGGGTTTAGTTTATGTTTAATTTTGAAAATGGAGAAAAATAGTTTTTAGTGGGAGTATTGGTAATTATGAAATTAGATATCTGTAGGAGAGAATAGTGTTCATTAATTTTAGTTGACTGGGAAATAATTCAAAAAAGCTTTCATTTTAATTTTATTTTATATTGAGGCATGGGATTGCAGATTACTGAACTTTACAGCAAATAATTTTATGTTTGTATGACAAACACACACATTTTCCATTATTACTTTTTTAAACCTGAAATAAGTTTATCTGACACTATAATCATGAAATTTTATTGAGAACTTATTAAAAACATATTAAATATTATGCTCCTTAGAACTTTAGAGAATACTATTAATTTTATATCATTCTACACATTTCTCTGTTGAAATAAAATATTTCCTTTTTCTATTAAAAAATAACAAAGTTTCCTGGTTCATAATTTAAGATGGAATCAAAGTAGCCTATTTACATTTATATTGCTGAAAATACAAATTCTGGACTCAATGTCTGGAGTACCATAAAACAATAGCTTACATTTATTTTATTTTACATATATATATATATATATATATATATATATATATATAAAACCATAAAGGAAGATCTACGCAATACAGTTTCCTATATTGGATGATAGAAAAGAGAGGGTCCTTTAACTATGGATTTGATCAACATGATAAAATACATCTTGAGAATAGTTGTATTTAAATTCTGAAATGGAACTTCATACCATTTTATTCTCATTCTAAATGAATTAACTCAGCAGCTCTATACATACACTACTATTGGAGTTCTGAGGAGCTGGTGACCTTCATTCTTTCTGATTCTTCTGCTGTACCTGAGTGATATCTCTACTACCTTCTGTTTGCGGAGTGTTTTTTTGCACTGGGTCTTAGTTGTGGCATGCGGGATCTAGTTCCCCGACCAGGGATCGAACCCGGGCCCCCTGCATTGGGAGCACAGAGTCTTTCCCACTGGACCACCAGGGAAGTCCTGGGAGCTTCTTACTGACCAGGAAGATTAACTAGTTCATTCTTTGTGTTCCCATTATAGACTATATGGCTTTGTTGCACAGGTAACGGTGTTTTACTCTATTTTCACTTATCTCTTTCGTCTTACCAGACCATGTGCATCTTAAAGGTAAGAGACATAATATTCCTTTCAAACTTCCAATGTTTAATACTATGGTGAACTCAATGACTAATCTAGAGCCAAAACTCAGCAGAAATTTAACATACTTTTGTTAGATGAACGCAAGGAAAACAGAACAGGGGGATGGAAGGTGGAAGAATGCCAATTTCCTTATGTTAGTACTTTTATAACGAGGTTCTTAGTCTTTACTGGGAAACGCCAGCATCCCTCAGTATCCGCTGGGGGGTTGCTTCCAGCATCCAGCCCTCTGCCCCCACCTCATCCCCCCAGGATGCCCAAGCCTTTTATATAAAATAGCATCGTATTTGCATATAACGTACACACATCCTCCCATGTACTTTAAATCATCTCTAGATTGTTTAGGATGCCTAATACCTAATACCTAATACAATGTAAGTGCTATTTAGGCAGTTGTCAGCTACACATCAAATTCAGTTTTGCCTTTTGGAAATTTATGGATTTTAAAAAAAAATATTTTCGATCTGGGTTGGTTGAATCCACGGATATGGAACTCGCAGATAGGGGGCTGACTCAATTTACATTTCATTAAGTATAGTCTTTAGACAACTTCTGTTTAATGCATTGCTGGTTGCTGACCACCTGCTTTTCTTGTGATCCCAGGAACAAAGCCCTACCATCCTATCTGTGACAACCCTGCTCCAAAATCACCTACTTTCTCTCACCCATCAGTGTTCAGCA
Source organism: Leucopleurus acutus (assembly GCF_964270905.1). Taxonomy (NCBI): domain Eukaryota; kingdom Metazoa; phylum Chordata; class Mammalia; order Artiodactyla; family Delphinidae; genus Leucopleurus; species Leucopleurus acutus. The sequence continues at coordinate 61,501,094 of NC_139160.1, forward strand.
GAAATAGTAACAGTCATACCCTGTTCGGGTAGCACCATGGTACATCCTTTTTAAGACATAGTATGTCAATGTACATATTACAGGTAGCAGTCATGCAGGCATATTATGTCTAATCTAATTATAAATATTCGCTTAGGCCATGAAAAACATGTGAAGCATTTTAATGTTTATGACCTTATACTTTTATTAAGTTATTCATTCTTAAAAAAATTATATTCAGCAACATATACTCCAGAATGGGTCAATTATAAGCCAAATTTAATTTTAAAACTTGGGTATTTACATAATGATTTTTAGTATCAAGGCTTAATTGGGGCTGAAAATATTTCAGCAACAAGATGCTTACCTTCAATCTCTTTCCCCAACCTTGCATTCCACATTGAGCTATAGGTAACTATGGTTTATGCAGCCCGTCTAAGTACTGTTGCTTCTTTATGCCCATTTACTTTCAACAGCCCTATAAAGTACAGATAATGACAATTTTACAACTACAAAAAAAAAAAAAAAACCACCCTGATACTCAGTTAAGCGCCTTGCCTGAATCCCTCCACCTCGTCACGAGTGGTTGTGATGGAACTCTCGGATGTCTCTGATGGGACAGTCCTGTTCAGCCACCTCCTGGCAGCACGTTGCAGGTTCAGGCAATGTGATGTGTCTGGTGGGCTTTACCGCACAGAAACAGATTTAATCCCAGTTCTATCACTGTGGGCTAGGTATGATGCTTCATTATTTTCAGGTGAGGAAAAGAAAGAGTTAAAACAAGCCTCCTAATTCCCCGAGCAAATTAAAAGTGGCCAGGATACAAACAGGAATCCCATGATTCCAAGTTCAAGTCTCCCTCCACTGCCTCAAACCTGCCGTACAAGGGGTTTTTGCACATTTCTTACTGAAATACCACCTTCCCCTTCAGAAATTGCATAATGCTCATAGCCGGATAAGTGTTCTATGAATTTAGAAATCAGTTTCAGTTTGCTGTAGCTGACTGCAGGTACACATTATGGTATGGTAATGCAGGTATGCATTATGGAAAAGAATAGGAAAAAAATAAATTTCAAGTGTAAAGAGGGATTAGCAGAGGGCATATATTATGCTGTCTCTGACCTAGTATTAGCTTGCCTGCCAGATCTCATTTCTGATGGTCTTTCTCTAGCAGTGTGGTCTTTAGGGCTATTTCCTTATCATCTGAGGTAGAGAGAGATGGAGATCACAAAGTCATGATTAAATAGTTAAAGGGGCACAAATTCAGAGAGTTCTATTATTGGAAAATAAGGTTATCTTATGATAATTATCATTGAAAATTCTAAACCTTAAATCAGAGAAGCATTATTAGCAGTCTGATAAAGATCTTTGCTATAGATGTGTGCAGATTGGTATTGCATTAAGGATAATTTAGGAAGGCACAAATTAAAAACAAGGATAAGAATTTAGAATGCATATGAAAATTGAGTCATAAGGCTGCATGGCCCTTCCATATAAATCAATAATACAATGTAATTTGATATTGAACTATGTCTATACATTTATATGATAAAATAATTTTGAGTTATAGTCTATATACAGACATAAGATGTGTGTGTTTTTCTAAAAATTCAGCGCTGTGCATGCTTAGTGCCTAAGATTAAATAACAAGACAGGACCTAAACAGTATGTAGGACAAGCACACCTCAGAGATGTTTTGGATTCTGTTCAAGACCAGCGAAATAAGGTGAATATCATAATAAAGTGAGCCAGGTAAATTTTTGGTTTCCCGGTACCTATGAAAGTTATGTTTACACTATACTGTAGCCTATTATGTGTACAATAGCATTATGCCTAAAAGGACAATGTACATACCTTAATTTAAAAATACTTTATTGCTAAAGTATGCTAACCATCATCTGACAACGCAGGGTTACCACAGACCTTCAGTTTATAAAAAACAAAGTATCTGCCAATGCAATAAAATGAGGTATGCCTGTATTTTAAACTTACAGAAGAGTAGAAAAGAATTCATTCAGGCACTATGAAAAATGTGTTACATTTATTACGTTAATATTCACTACTTAATCTTTAAAATAAACCTTTGAGTTAGGAGTGTATTGATCCTAAATAAAGAAACAAATATTAACTTGCTCCTGCTGTTGGCAGGCATTCAAATCGAGGATCAAATCCAAATCTGTTTGAGGTCAAATCCAGTGCCTTTAATAACTACGTTATATTCCCACTCATATGCTCATACTGCCACGTTCACAGGTGTCAATAGCTATGGTGAAGAAGAGAAGGGCATAAGAATAAACAGCTGATGCAGAATCAGAAACCGAAGTGAGATGGAAGGCCATCAGAAAATGCCATAATTCCGAAAAGTAGATTTCCATGAACAATCCCTAAGTAACAACTCGCACATTATATTTCATTTAGGAAAAAAACAATTAATAGGGCTTCCCTGGTGGCACAGTGGTTGAGAGTCCGCCTGCCGATGCAGGGGACACGGCTTTGTGCCCCGGTCCGGGAAGATCCCACATGCCGCGGAGCGGCTGGGCGTGAGCTGCGCGTCCGGAGCCTATGTTCCACAATGGGAGAGGCCACAACAGTGAGAGGCCCACGTACCGCAAAAAAAAAAAAAAACCAATTAATGTATTTAATAAAAAATATTTGCCTTTTGAAAAGTTTTCCTGGCCACTGAGCTTATTCCAGGATTTCATTAATTCATCAATCCATCCATCCAGCATAGATTTATTATGGACTTGCTGTGCTTAGACTCCGAAAGGGACTCTGAACATGACCTGAAGAATGAATTTGGGCTTAAAGAGAATGTGAGTGTTTGATAAGGAAGCACAGACCCTTCAGCAAGAAATTGCTGAGGCTTCCAGAGACTGAGAGAGCTAGTGGGGCAGGAACTCAGGGAGCAAGGGAAGCATAGCGAGGAACTAATTAGAGAAAATTAATTTTACTTTTCATTGGTAAGATCTTCTCAATTTATTTCTATATGTGTAAAATTTATTGAGAAACAAAGATGTATTCCATCATGTAAAAATAATACTAAATAATATCCTATCAATAAAGTATTAAGTATCTATTATTAAATAGTTTGTCAAAAATTTTTTAGATGTTAATGTCAGTTTTACAACCATTTATGCTGATACCTCCTAATAATTTTATAAGATTTAATTAGAGAGGTAATGTTTTATTTTAAAGACCTATGCTTAACTTTTACAGAGCAGTATGAATAGAAATGAAGAGTTCTATGTGCAAAAGCACTTAATATATAAATGTACATGCTTAACATGTATTTAAAATTTAAATGATTTTTAACAGGGAGAAGTAGAGGTTTGATTCGCTTTTTATTCTACATGTAATCAGTCCTAAAATAGAATTACAATCTGAAAATAAGTTTCCAGTGGAAAACTTTATTAAAAACTAACTGGACTCACTAAAGATTTTAGTCATGGAGTCTTAGAGAGATTTCACTTCTGTTTGTAAAACTTTTGCTGTGGCCCTTCTGTTCCTGATCCAAAGGCAACATTTCTCTAGCTGCTAAGCTACTCTGTTTTCTACGTTCTAACATGCCAACATCAAAGCTGTAACTCTGCCCTTTCCTCTCCTTCCCCACGTCAGACCCAGGGTAACTGGGAGAACTTTCAACATCAACAGTGGCTCATCTTACTGATAAACAAAGCGCAAAGACGGAAGCATGCAGTTGCCAGGACAGAAAGCAGTGGGTGAAAGCGGGATAATCAATCCCCTTTCTATCTGCATATAGTAGGAAGGATGCTGTCGTGTGTGACATGATCCTAAGTTAACATAATATTTGTCTGGGTGGGCTTGCTATACGGGAAGTGTTAAGATACTGAAAACTATACAGTGGAAACAACTGTACAGCTAAAGGTGAATGAGCTCGGAAGATGACGAGTGTGAATAGTACTGAAGACAGTGGTGAGCATAGCAGTTCTGGGCATTTCTCTCTCACACAAAGAGGTCATTAAAGCACCTCCGCTCACAGATCCCTGATATGCTTTATAAGTATCTTCTTTACTTCACTCACAATTTCTCTTCTCTGAGGTTCTAAGGATATAAAACAATAATAGAATAAAACTCCCAAAGCCAGCCTTTTTCTTAGAGACTTCATACTTGTTAACTTGAAATTTGTGAGTACCAAGAATACAGTACATTTGAAATAGCATAGTATCCAGAAAAGGAACTGTTGTATATATATGAATGTCATATCCATAGTAGAACGTTATGATGTGGTGTGACCAGTAGTGGCGAGGATGGCTGTCCCAATCAGCCTGTATGGGAGCCTCCTGATGATGGGTTTTACTGACACCATGTGTGTCATTTTTTATAACAGGTCTGTTTTTGTTTCAGAAACATGTATTGCTTTGTCAAATTTATGGTAAATTGTATTGTCAGCATTAATCATTTAAAATCCTGTATAAAATCATAACCTGCTGTAGAACTTTTGTTCACCTTTGGTTCTGTAGTTCCAATTTATTTCTATGGGGTGTATATGTCCCCCAGGAAAATATCTTTGGAAAATTGCATAATAGGTTGCTTTTGCTGCCTGTCTTAATTTTCGTAGTATTAGATTGAATTTTTTCTCAGAAAAAAATGTGGTAGGTGGTAAGAGTGAAGTTTGAAAATATGATTTATTTACAAAGGTTGAATCATCGCTCAGATCACATCCATGCCACCCTCGTATCTCTTAGAATAAAATTCAGACATCTTACCGTGTCTTGCAGGACTCTGTGTGACAATCTGCCCCTTCCACTTCTTCTGCTCTGACCCACTGCGTGACATGAGGCCACAAGACCTCCTTTTGATCCTCAACATGACAAACAAATCCTGGCCTCAAAATTCTTGCACTTGCTACTTTCTCTTCCTGGGATTCTGGAGCCTGGCTCTTTGGACCTGAGGCTTCTTCTCGTCTTTCAGTCTGTGGTCAAATATCACCTTCTCTGAGAAATCACCTGACTTTATCTGAAGAGGTCAGCCACCCCTCATTATCATGGCACCCTATTATTTTCCATTAGAGAACTGATCCCAATCCAAAGATGTCACGTTGTGTGTTTGTTTATTATGTATTTGTATATCGTGTGTCTCTTATCACTCAAGTATTATCTCCATGAGGAATCTTACTGGTGCTGTATTCCACTATAGTCCTGGCATCTAGAACTGACTCTACTAATAAGAGACATCCAAATAAAAATTTCTCCCATTGACAGGTTGACTTATGAGTCATTGATATGCTCCTTATTAATTAGTAACACTTCTCTACTGATAAGGTAATGATTTCCCCACAGCATTCTGAGGTTCAAATGTATGACCTGGAGTTCAAAACTGTGTGTGATCTAATTAACTCTGATATTACTCTTGCTTCTATCATGAGTGATAGACTGATGTGAATGAATGAGTAAATCAGTAAAACAATTAATGAGACAATGAGTAAAGTCAGAATTTAGGAAGATAATTGCTCCTTTTAAAACTGATATCAAGAAGGAAGACCGCCACCTGTGTAGCCCTTTATACCAAAGACATAGATTCTATCCTGGCCTGATCAATTTTAATTTCTAATTCATGGTGGCCATTGGTATAATCTTTGCAGGTAAACTCCAGTTACAAAAGGATTCAAAGAAGCTCTTTCTGATAATCTGCAGTCCCATCTCCATCTCAGAAATAGAGTAATGGTCACAGACTCAAAATGAGATGGAAAACAGTGAATCTGAACCAGATCCTATCCCATTAATTCCATACTAAAATCGAGACACCGTAGAGGTGGCTGACTTATGGATGATAAGTAAATTTGGTAGGCTATATATATTTATTTCATTTTTTTAAGTGCTTAACATCCAGGGGGAACCAACAAATACTGACTATCTTCTGTGATAAAATAACTTGCTGTCAACTGTCATGACAACATCTCATCAAAGGAAATTAGAGTTCCATACTGCTGGGTAATTCTAAAGCTAGGTAATAGAACCCTTCTAGAATTGGATTCTCATTGCCACATATGTGACTACCTCTGTAAAAAATAAATACATGACCATTACTGTATGTCCCCTACATACGAACGAGTTCTGTTCCGAGAGTGCATTTGTAAGTCCAATTTGTTTATAAGTCCAACAAAGTTAGCCTAGGTACCCAACTAACAATCGGCTGTAATTTGGATGTAATAGGTTTATAATACTTTTCACACAAATAATACATAAACAAATAAAACATTTTTAATCTTACAGTACAGAACCTTGAAAAGTACAGTAGTACAGTACAACAGCTGGCATCCAGGGGCTGGCATCGAGTGAACAGGCAAGAAGAGTTACTGACTGGAGGAGGGAGAGGAGGTGGGAGACCGTAGAGCTGAAGGATCGTCAGCAATAGGAGATGGAGGGCAAGCTGCAATGTCGCTCACGCCTGACGCTGATGGCACAGGTGCTGGTTCCTTGCTGGATTCAATTCTATCTACCCTCTTGAAAAAACAATCCAGTGATGTCTGGGTAGTAGCTCTTTTTTTCTCATCATAGATGACACGGTAGCACTGGATTGCATTCTGAATGGCTGCTGCAACCTTCGTGTACCGTCCTGCGTTCGGATCCTGTGCAATTAAGAAAATCCCCTTGCCATTTCCTGTGTCCTGAATCTCTTTGGTTCTTCAGTTACTTCTTCCTCTTGTCGCTCCACTCTCTCAATTATTTTCACTTTTGTTTCCATCGTTATTGCTTGATGCTTCTTAGCAGTACCAGCTACATCACTGCTGCTTTTACGCTTGCTTCTGGACATCCTGGGCTTCAAATAAAGATACTGTACGACTGTACTCTATACAGTACTTTACAGTGAAATACACAAAGGCTCAACCGCCTGTAGAGGATGCACGCACCTGACAATGTATGCCAGACACGTGAACTAACTTTCGTGATTGGACATGCATTTGCACGTCCGTGTCTTTGAAAGTTCCCAACTTGAAGGTTCATGTGTAGGGGACTTACTGTATTGTCAAAGAACCAGAAACAGCATTTGAGAAGTGCATTGCTCTGTTTCTCTGCAGAGATCTGTGCATTTTGCTCCAGAAAACCAGCAGCTTCTAGCCTGTAGTGCACTCAACGTAGAAGGTATATAAAATATTTGGAGATTTAATTTATTAATTCTAATATCACTATCCCTTTAATTTGAAAGCAAAAGTAACATACTAAATTAATCGATAGACTTCTCATTCAACTCCAAAATACATACGTCTGCAGTGTCAGAAAATGGTTAATTCTCCGTATTTGAAATAAAATATAGCAGTGAAAAATAGCTTCTTTTATAAAAATGTAAAGTTGGCTTCATAATTGTTTGAAATGAAATATTGTCTACTTTCAGTTAGAAGCCTATAATTTCAAAGGAGAACATTTATCATTATTATTTTTAAAATTCCTATTTTTGGCCATTTTATAGGTCAGTATTAAAGGCAGAAGAATATAACACTACTAAGGAAATAGTGTTATTGAATCTGTCCTGGAAGTCTCTATACACCCAAGAGATTTACTCATTTGTACTGAATGGACGGATTACATCAGTCAAAGAACGACTGAAGTTTTATATGGAAATTCAGGCAGAAATTTGGACACATTCTGCAGCAATTTCAACATAGTTGGGGTTTTTTTAAGCCACAGAATTCCCTCTAGGCTAGTATATATAAGTTTGTGTCTCAGGAATTCCTTTGAGAAAAATAGGCATAGGTGAAAGCCTGCATTTTTTTTTTTTTTTACAAGAATTGAGAGCAAACAGAATTACTTGGATCTTGTCAGTACGTCAAGCTGTAAAACACCTGCTTTTGCCTAAGTCTCTGTTCGATGTATTCTCATTGAGAATATGAAGCACAGTTGTAATTATAATTTTGGCCAAACTTTATTTTGATTATATAATAACATAGCCAAAAAGAATGAATGGCTACACTTTTCAGTCTGCGGAGGGAAGACTATGTTACTCTGAATCCATTCTATTTTTTTTTTCTTTTATATTTCACTTTTCTCAAGTGCCAGATAAAATTTTGCTCACATGTTTCCTTTTAAAACATGAGTTCAGAAGTCAAGTCAAGAAAAAAAAAGCAACCTCAATTGAAGTTTTATTAGCTTCTATGAACCCTAAAATATTGTGCTTTTCCTTTCTGTGATTAAGTGACACTTGCTGTCACAGAAAAGAATGATAATTATATTAGCCTTAATCATAAACATATGCTAAGCACATAGTTCTCTAAATAATTGTATTAACCAGAATTTTGGTTGTAAATGCAAGAAATCCAACTCAAACATACTTCAGCAAGAAGGGGGATTATTTGGCTCACATAAACTGTGAAAGACCCCCAATAAGAGGAACCAGAGAATTAAAATCGTTGGGATTTTTTCTCTCTACCTCTCTTTCTCTCTTTTTCGTTTTTTTTTTTTTTTGCTGTGTGCCAGCCATATTATCTCAGTCTGTGCTCCTACAAGGCTAAAATCATGATTTCTGACATTGAGTGCTTGTATCCTCATAGCCTTCCAAACAGAAAAGAAAACAAAATTCTAATATTCAATTACATATTAAAAAACCCTGGGGGAAAGTTTCTAATTGGTCTGTATTGGGTCACATGCCCACAACTAGACTAATCATATCTTATCCCAGGAATGTGATACTGTATTTGGACTAGCCTTGGTCAGGTGGCATCATGAGATCAATAGCTGTAGCTATGGGGTTGGGAGTCATGTTAAAAAGATGCTGGTTCCTAGTCTGACCTCATGGTTAGAGCAAGAGAAGAAGTGTTTTCAAAGTGAAGGACACAGAACACATTTTCCCAGAGGAAATGAGAGGAGTACAGGGAGGGCAATATGCGCATGTGCACACACACACACGCTCACACACGCACAGACACATCACAAATACACACACACACACACACACGCAAGAGGTAAACCTCTCATCTCCTATTCTTTCATCTTCCCTCTCATCAAGCATGTACTGAACATCATCTACGAAATCTAGTGAAATCTAATGCCAATGAATTGGCAGGCTTTGGGTTACTCATGATCTTTATTCTTCAGAAATTTGAGATGCCATTATTTATGCCTTTTGCTGTCAGAGAGAAGACATTAATGTTATAGACTACGATGTAAAATTTAACAACAGAAAAGGATGAATCAGACGGTTGAGAGTGGTATTTTATCAGTTCTAAGTCACATTTCTGACACCTGATTAAATCTTATAATTGATGGAGTCTTAAGTTGCTACTGGCCAAGTGGCAGCCATGGCACATTGTCTCTTCAGTTGAATGATGTGCATGGTGGATACTACATGTATCGAGTTCAACTGTCATATGCAATATCTTCAAAAGAATTACACAGTGATTCAGTATTAAAACAAAGAAAAAGTGTGTTTGCAGAGAGTCACTGAAACAGAGCAGTGATGCTTGTATTTGGTGTTTTTGTAAACGTTTAGAATTAGAAGAAATAATTCAATTTCATGTTTTTCTTTTAGAGCAAAAACCAAGTACTTTAGGGAATGTAAGAAGGAGGATTCCCACAGGTAGATGAAGCTATGCTTTGCTTTATTACCGATTCAAGCACAATGCAACTGTAGTTAGGAAAGATTGCTAGGTGCCTTGAAATAAATGAAAGGGATTTAGGAACGTGAGTCTTGAATGATGAAATTATATAGAATTGTAATTATGATATCATGCCAGATTTTATTTAGCAGGGAATTTTCCCTTATAGTACATAAAACAATAGTGCACCTTATAATTTATGGTGTATTTGATGTCAGTGAGATACTAGAATAAAAGAAATTGATTTTACTTTATGGAAGTCATTTTGGCAACATTATGGAGTAGCAGGATTTTTTTTTTTTCCTGCGGTACGAGGGCCTCTCACTGTTGCGGCCTCTCCCGTTGCGGAGCACAGGCTCCGGACGCGCAGGCTCAGCGGCCATGGCTCACGGGCCCCCAGCCGCTCCGCGGCATGTGGGATCTTCCCCGACCGGGGGCACGAGCCCGTGTCCCCTGCATCGGCAGGCAGACTCTCAACCACTGCGCCACCAGGGAAGCCCGAGTAGCAGGATGTTTATACTAGTAATCAGATTACCTATATTCTAATTTTCATTCGATCACCAACTGAACTTTCTCTCTAGATGTTAAATTAACACTTAGGACCTCATATAAACTATACAGTAAAGATTTTGAACTAGATTATAGCAAACATCAAACAGTTTCAAACGTAATTCTAGATGGAATGAAAAATGTGAAAAAGAATTCCTTGTTTCTTTATCTTAAGAATGATGGTTTGGAAATACTGTGACTCTGGCTTGGCAGATGTATAATTTGCAGAGGCCTGGGTGATATTTTTATTTTCAGTGCAGTAATAATTTATCTCAATCACATACATAACGTTCCCACTTGAAATGTATCTAGCATTCATAACATGCCATGTTTCTTTCACTTTCATAGTGTTTTGTATTTTGCTTAGTGGTTATAGTTTCAGACAGATCAGTGAGGCAGTAAGTAGTAGAAAATGCTAATGGACAGCTAATCAAGTAAGTGGGTATCAGATAGTCAATTACTACAGAGTTCAATTATATTTCAAAAATATGTGAAGTATTATCATTTTGCTGCAGTGTTTTTACACCAAATGTTCTAACAAGGACAGAAAAATGATTTCACACTAACACACTTGGGAATATGGTCATTAAAAATCTAAGATTTTCTAATAAGGTGGTAGTCTCTTTTCTCAGATGCCACAGGCAGTACTGCTGCTTGTATGTTGAAGATTTAGTGCAACATTTGTAAAACTCAAGTAACTAACATTTTATTCTATTGGCTTCTTAGAGTCTGGGAATCTAAAATTGACTTGAGTAGTTACAGTTTTTTCCCCTCTTCAAGAGTGACAGAAACTAAATCATCTCAGTCAAATTATTTTTACTGAAACTATTCCAGAAAAACAAATAGACAAAGGGATTCCATTGTCTCCCATGATAGCATTTTCTGAGGCATGTTTTTAAAAATTTATTCTCTTATGCCAACTTTTCAAAAGAGACCTTGTGCCTTTCACTTCTTAACTTACAGAAAAAAAAGTCCCAAAATGTTTGAACTAGAAAATGATATAATCCATTTTTTAAATTTTAGAAATGAAGAAACTAAACTATAAACTGGCTAAATAAAGTGCTCCATCCCATAGGACTAACTGTTGACAAATTAGATTTGGAACCCAGATCCTTTAATTTTAGTTGAATAATTTGTTTATATTTGAATTATTTTCCTTTTACTTTAAAACAAAAAATAAGCTCCAGCAATTGATTTTACATTTATTTTGTTATCTAGTCTTTTGATCCCTCAGTTCTGATATCTCAGTATTGAATCCTGGAAAGACTGTTTCGAGACATCCACCAATACAAAAATTGAATACTAGTTTATTCATCAACAGTGAAGATTCTACCACCGGGTCTGTGTTTTCTGTTTATCTGTTCTATATATAATTTTGATCTCAGAAATAGACTCCATTATCTGAGTAATGTTTAGGTCAATCAAATGATAGGAATTGCACAGTCTCAAAGAAATGTTGTACACTGTATATGGGCTTTGGTTTTTGCAGTGGTCATTACTACTTTAATTTATTAAGTGGTTCTGAAAAAATGTACAGTCATCCCTCAGAATCTGCAGAGGACTGGTTACAGGATCCCCACAGATACCAAAATCTTCCGATGCTCAAATTCTTTATATAAAATAGCAGAGTACAGTTGGGCCTCCCTATTCAGGTTCCACATGGTTGAATTCAATCTGTGTTTGGTTGAATCTGCAGATGTGGGATAATCCATCCATACAGAAGGCCAACTGTATTGAATGCTGTTCAACTTGATTGGCTCCAAATACTTTGGCAATAGAATTTTTTTCCATATCAACTATTAACATACTGCAAAACTCTGGTGTACAGCATAATATATTTTAGGAAATACCATTTAAGTATGTAAAAATCTGATAAACTACTCCATCTCAAATAACATAACAATTCATATCTGGTATGTTCCATAGTGTTCCTCTTTCCACCAAAAAGAAAATAATAGTTTCTAGGTAATTTTTAAATATAACAGGATTTGGATCACAGACACCTGGTTTTCAAATCTGTAGCTATATTTTAAGAGATGTGTAACTTTAATTTTCCCACCTGTAATATGAAATAATCAATACACCGTAGACTTTCCCCTACAGATATAATGGAGTAGCGCACAGAAGACCCATACTTCTGCTGAAGCAGAACTAGAAATGTCAAATTAAAAGCAATCAAAAGACATCGGAGGACTGTCAAGCCTTTTGGGTTTAGAGATTACCTCCCAGGAATCAGGACCAAAGTCCAGATCTCTCTTTAGGCGAGGTCACATTCTTTACTGCCCAGGGCACACTCACTTTTGGCCAAGGCTTTCTTAGAGTAAAACAGTCATATTTTTCTGGGCTTCTACATTTGGTCAAGCATTTATATGGCAAACACAGCAATAGTATTATACGAATACGCTTAACATTTGGATGAGACAGTGTGGGATAAGGTTAGGTTTAAAAAAAACATCTAATCTATCCTGTAATGCCATTACATACATTTTCATACTTTTCCCTTGGTTCACCACTATTTGTACCTTGTGATAAACTTGTGCAAAACTGTTTAGCATAGAAATTAGCTGATGATTAGTTAAATCCATTGTTTTCCTCAATTGAGTCATTTTCCATTGGTATTACATCCTAAGGAGGCTTTTACTCAATTTTTACCCAATATATTTGTCTATTAATATTAGCATTATAATCTTACCCAAAATGTCCATTGTATTGGTTAAAGCAATCCAGAAAAGCAGAACCCGTGGGATATATATGAAATTTACTGTAGGAATTGGCTCATGAGCTACAGAGGCCAAGAAGCCCCTGATCTGCTCTCTGCAAGCTGGAGAACCAAGAAAGCTGGTGGTGCAATTCAGTCTGAGTCTGAAGGCCTGAGAACCTGGGAATTGACGGCGTAAGTCTGAGTCCAGTGGCCTGAGAATCAGGGGTCTGATTTTGTAAGTCCTGGTCTCAGCCTGAAGACCTGAGAACCATGAGTGCTGATGTTTCAGGGCAGGAGAAGATGGACGTCCCCGGCTCAAGTAAAGGGAGCAAATTCACCCTTCCTGTGCCTTTTTGCTCTATTCAGGCTCTCAGTGAGTTGACTGATGCCCTCCTGCATTGGGGAAGGTTGTTTTCTGTACTCAGTCTGTGGATTCAAATGCTCATCTCTTCCTCCGGAAGCACCCTCCCAGACAGGCCTAGAAATAATGTTTTATCAGCGATCCAGGCAGCCCTTAGCCCAGTCAGACTGACACATTGCTACTTCCTATACCCAGAGTTGCAGCCCTGATTATGCAACCACTGGATTAGGTAAGAGAAAAGAAATTTGAGGGCATGTGGGGAAAACAGAAAAAAAAAAAGTATAGTAGTACCACCATGGGAAGAATAGCAGAGTCAAACCATCATTCTCCCCATCTCTGCTTCCTGAAATCTTCCATAAGAGTAAGGGCAGCTATCTAGTGGGAACAGTCCCTTGGCTACCCTCATTCTGAGTGTGAACACACACTCATGAAGGCAGGAAAGGCACCCCTTATTGCTTTCATCTCCTTCCATTTTAGACAACCAAGGCTTCAATATCCAAATCCAATTCCCTGTGAAACCATTACTCTGAGGCTGGTATCTCTCTGCTTATTGTTATACATTATGGGCTATAAAGTGTGTTCCTCTGAGGAATTGCGCCTTGGCCGTTCAAGTCGGTGGCATATCTTCTGTGCTGGTACTTTTATAGTACTTGGAACACTTGTGTCTACCACTGGGTATGCAAAGCCCAGTCAAGAATAAGTGTCCATTCCTCTTAGGCCCCATTTGTAGCCTCCAGGGGCAATTGGCATCAGTCCGACTTGCCAGCTGTGTGCAGAGCTTCCTCCTGGGCAAATCGGCCCCATAGCCACCTGCAATCTCTGCCTCGCTTGCTGGCAGACAGAACAGTGTTCTGGCATCTTATGCTTCAGAGGCTGCAAGAGGCATATGTCTAGATTGAGCCCATCTCTGCATTGCTGCAGCCCCCTAGTGTCCACTCATTTATGGACCCAGGCGGCCGCCCCAAGTGAAGGCACCAAGAGGTCCACTGCTGGTTTCATTCGCCTTCTGATTCTGGAAAGAGATACTTCTGATGGGCACTGACCTGTCCTGCTTTCGCGTGCCCCCTTAAGTTCCCAGAGTGATTTCTTCAGGGCTGTGCCCCAGATGAGTATCCATTTAGCAGGCTAGTTTTCCTTGGCCCTTCTGCCTGACCATATGGGCAGGCCATTGGCCACTGCCCATGAGTGAGTAACAACCCAAGTACAGGGGCAAACAACATACAGTTCAGCCCACTGGGTTGATTTATTTTTACCTTCTTCAGAGTGGTGGCCTTCCAAATAGGGTGCAGGCCATTCGTCTAATTGCCATCTATAGACCAGACAGCTCTGTTCTCCAGAAACTCCCTAAATATACAGATATTGTAGAGTTAAAAATGAAAAGGATAGAAAAAAGATAAGATGTGCAAAAACTGAAGAGAGCTGTATAACTCTACTAATATCAGATAAATAGAGTTTAGAGCACTAAAAAGTAGAGGGATATTTCATAAAGCTAAAAGGGTCAATCTAGCACAAATATATAACATTTCTGTATTTGCAAAAATTGACACAACTGAAATAATACACAGATTCACAGTCCTAGTGGAAGATGTACACATAACTTTTTAATAAGTGAAAGAAAAAGCAGATAAAAGGCAGTAAGGATGCAGAAGACATTAACAACGTAATTTACAGATCCATAGGATATATATCAAATTCATAGTATGCTGGGCCATAAAAAATAACTCAGAGTATATCCTCTGACCACAGTGGAAAACAGCCACAAGTTAACTAAGATCATATAATCAGAGACAGAGTAACGTTAACACCTCCAGTGCAATCCTGAAATCAAGGTTAATATACAAAGAAACTACCAATATATCTTTTATTGCAAAACCATTCCTCTTACCTATTCCACATAAATTATATCACATGTCCCAACTAATCTAGATATAAGAAATGAAGACATATGTTAGTTAAACTTTTTAATGAGCAATTATTTCTGAATGCCTTGAATTTAAATAAATGTTTGGAACAGTCTTGGGCCACATCCACGCATAGTAAGATTTTAATTTCATGAATTGTTCTTTTACTAAAGAGAATGTTCAGAATGTTCACCATAAAATACCAAAATTTTAGAACTGGGAAGAATTTTAAGTGGCCAGATTATAAGTGGGAAGATAACGTCACCTAGTTGAAAGAACAGTCATTTAAGCAATTAAGGTAAAGTTCAAGTTTAGCCTCTGCTCTGTGACGCTAGGTGAAAGGTTTAAATATGTTGAATTGCAGTTTTCTGTATAAAATGGTTATAATAAGTTTTTGCCTATGTACAAGAATATAAGAAATTGGAACTAACATCTGCTGGCCTCCTAATGACTGCTGGTAATAAACTTGACCCCAAATCTGTGAGTGTTTAATAGCAGTTTATACTCCTAACAACCTTTTGACACAGTAGGTGTATAGATAAAGTGCATCTGAGAATTCTGCATTAACTGTAAAAATTAATGCCTGGCTATCTCATGTAAACAAACTTATGTTTGCATTCTCATCCACCACATGTGAGAATGGTTAGCAGATCAGTATTGCCACAATGAGAACACATTTTTTTTTTCTTTATGTACAATAGAGATTCAAAGTTTCAGTTTTGCATCATGGTAATTGTTAAGCTTTGTTTCTTTTTTCATAATGGATTCTGATTTCCTACTGAGTAATTCAAAATATTTAGGTGCCTCAATAGGCATTTTAAAAAGTGCTTTAGGAAAATTTTGACAATCCTCCATTGAGATTTGGGGTTCAGTTCTCATTTGTTCCTTAGCATTGCTGAAAAGAGTTAACTCTTCCTACTGTGAGTAAAATCTGATTGAATAAATTTCGTACTAGACTGCCATTTTATCGACAGCTATCTGTTACTTTCAGTCAAATTAATGAACCTCTCCAGTTTCTAATAGTAGTAAAAATAATTACTGATAACAGTGCTCCATAATCTTTTAAAATATACAGGTCATGATGTAGAGAGTTAATATATTACAAAAATTAAGATCTATTAGAACAATATATATGATATATAAAAGGGAGTGTTCTGATTGCAAGGTGGGTTCTTAGTCTCAAAGGGAAGGCAAACCTCAGGGAGGAGCAAAGGATCTGCATCATATTAAAATAAGCTTGAATTATTTGTCCTAATACAGCAAAGGTGTCTTCTCAAGTCAGAAATGAAAATGATCTAGAAGCAGGTGTCGAGATAGCATGGCTTTGAGAAGAGGCCCATGAAGTAAAGAAATCAGACAGACTTCAACATTAATCCAGTCTTTCTTTTAGATTTCAATGCATCCTAACTTGTATTATAGACTTTTGTATTTTACAGAGTCCCCAGGTCATTGGCTCCACCATGCACCATAAGCTGAGTTTTAAATGACCACTCCTTAAATATCAAGATGTTTTATCTTCTACTGGTTATCCCAGACTAGTGTTTAGAGCTTGGGGAAGCAGGTCCTCAAATGTATAATACACAGATGAATAAAATAAAAGTGGAAGAGCGTTGAAAGGCATCTGACCCTTGCCATATGCAAAGTAGAAGGTATTGGAAGAAAAAGAAATCCACTGAATTCAGGTAGTTAATTCTTGATCATGGGTAATCTGAGGAGGATAAACAATAACAATGGATATTTTGCATGTTTCTGCAAAGCCAGTTACATGAAAAGAGTTATTTGGGTGTCAGTTTCCTATCCAGAACCCATCCATTTGCTTCTCCTTGTTCCTGACACTTTCCCTATTTAGGTGTCTCCACAGGCATTTAAAAAACTGGTTTAGGGGCTTCCCTGGTGGCGCAGTGGTTGAGAGTCCGCCTGCCGATGCAGGGGACACGGGTTCGTGCCCCGGTCCGGGAAGATCCCACATGCCGCGGAGCGGCTGGGCCCGTGAGCCATGGCCGCTGAGCCTGCGCGTCCGGAGCCTGTGCTCCGCAACGGGAGAGGCCACAACAGTGAGAGGCCCACGTACCAAAAAAAAAAAAAAAAAAAAAAAGTGCTTTAGTAAATTTTTGACAATTCTCTATTGAGATCTGGTGTTCAGTTCTCATTGCTGAAAAGAGTTAATTGTGGGTCAGGTGAAATTGATCCTGCCCTCAGCAATAAGGGTGGCTCCTGAAATTCAGGCTAACCTTGGCTTTTCCAACCCTTTTACTAGTGATTGGTTCAAAACCCCAGGCTTTAGCCAAGCAGTTTGTGGCTTTTTTTCTGAAGACTGAGACTGGTTAAGAGACAGAGGTTCTCCAAGTGTGGTACAGCAGCAACTGGCATCTCCCGGGGACTTGTTAGGAAGGAAAATTTTTAGGCTCCAACTGAGACCCATTGGTTCAGAAACTTGAGGAGAGGGACTAAGCAATCGTGTTTTAATAAGCCCTCCAGGTGATTCTGATACACGCTCAAGTTTGAAAAGTAATGTGTAAGGATGAGCTCCTGAATCAGGTAAGCTCAGTCTGATCCAGAGAAGCAGCTTTTATCCCATGGATACGAGAGATTTTCTCTATCATCTCCCTTTGATTTAAATAGGACACTAAACTACCCCAACTGCTGCTGGCAGCCTTTTTGACAGCATGAGTGAATTCAGTTTGTTGGCAGAACAGTGAAGGGAAAGCTGAGTAAAACATTTAAAAACAGTGCTTCAACTTAGATAGTGCAGGATTCCCAGTCTAGTAAGAATGGCCCATTTCCTTTGTCTTTAAACCAGTTTAATTCAACTTTTCTGAAATTGCAGAACATCATAAATGATTCAGAGAATGAGAACATGTACAATATTAATGAGATGACTTGTTTATTCAACACATAGATCTATAGAATCAACTCCTATGTGCCAACCATAGTTCTAGGCACTGGAGATATAAAACTAAATAGTGACTTAAAAAGATTCTAATAGAATTTACATTCTAGTTGAGGGAAACAGTCAAAAAGTAATTAGGAAAAATATAGTTAGGCATGTTTGGCAGGTAGCAAGTGCTAGAGATGATAGCATGGTGTGGGTAGCAATTTTTTTTCTGAGTATGGCCAGGAAATGCCTCCTGAGAAGATGCCATGCAATTATGTGGGAGGATCTGAGTCCAGAAGTGGGAACAGCTGCTGCAGCAGCCCTCAGTGTCCTTACTTGTGGCTACACAAAGCAATGCAAACAGAGATGAAAGAGTTTGCCCAGGGCTGCAGAGCTGTTAGCTAATGGGACCATGATTTGACTGAGGGCTGTCTACCTCTAATGTGTGAGCATTTCCCATCATGCTCTATTTCCCGCAGAGATATGTTACACCGTTTCAAAAACAGTCTTCTATTGCTAGGCGTAATGAGTGAATACAGCAAAATCCATGCATAGCTTTACTGAATTTCACTGGGACACTTCCATTCTTTAAAACAGTCCTTTAAAGAAGCACAATATCTTTAAAAGGGAGAATTTTACATCTTCTTGTTACATTACAATGAAATTGCGTACTACATGGACCTACCATCTAGGGTGGGGGGTGGGTGTTGGACCCAAAGAAATAATGAATTTTCTTTTGCTTATATTAGAGCTTATATTCATCTTGTTTGGGTATTGTTTAGTCGTTAAAACTTTGGAACACTCCAGATCAGTAGGTGGCTGCTGCCTTAAGCTCTGCTAATGTCCTCTGGGGACGCAAGCAACCCTAGTGCCTCCTTTGGGGCCTTATTCTGGTCCTGGACCTAAAAACTGTGCCTGGCATGTCAGGGGACCTCAGGACCCTGAGCTTCTGTCAGGGTTCATTCTAATTGGATAATACCTTCACTGGCCTAGTTGTTAAACATTCTGGACCTCGTCCCCGTACTGTATCACTCCTAGGCTCAACCACCAAAATCACTCGGCAAGGAATCCAGCCAATTAATGATGGATGGGAGGGGAGTGACAGAGGTTTATCTCAACTATAGTCCAGCTACCACTGAGGGGAATAATCTTGACAAGAATCTGATTGTTACAGACCACAGTTGTGCTGTCCTCTGCAGCAGCCCAAAGGTGAGGGAGAGATTTCTCTCGGAACTCCAAGCTCAGGCTTCTCAGACAAATGATGGAATAGTTATGTTGCTGATTGCCTTGAATAATAGATGTGTCCCTTAGTTAACAGATGTTCCCTGCAGTTGCTAAATATAAATTGTACATTTTCAACGTGTTTTTCTTTGTATCAAACATATATACAACAAAATTCCCATCTTCCTGGAGCTTACAAATCGTTGTTTTTAATGGAAAACTCAGGAAGACAGATTTTATTTCATATAATAATTTTCAGTGAAAAGAAGGACAGTCTAGCTATAGGGGGGAAAAATGCCTTGGCACAGAAAAATTTTATGTTTGCTGTCTATGGAACACTTACCTGTGAGAATCTGTCAAAAAATGAGGTCTAATCTTGCTTGACAACAACCATTGTCCAGTGAATAATTCCTTTTGAGGAACTTAAAACCCTGCCTTTGTCCCTGAAATGACTCTATAATCTAGCAGAGCCGTTATGTAAACCAACATTTAGAAAGCAGAGGGTGTTATAACGCCTTCCATCAAAAAATTAATAATCTGTGGCGTTCCAAAATCACAACAGAAATGTTATGTCAGTTCTCCCAATAACGATAATAAAGAGCCCCTTTATGGTCTTCAGAATAAAAAAGCCCAACTCTCAAATAGTTCAGATCAGTTGAATTCCATTTGATAAGCTTTTTCTACTGTCCTGATTCCATTAGACAGATCTAAGTATATCACAAGGTAAAGCTGGAAGACTCAAGTGCTTTATAAAGGAAAATACTGTACGATTCTCATGTAGACAGAGCTTTCTAATCCTCCATTGTGGTTGGAGCTTTCCATGACAGACACAAAAAAGTTTACTTTCATTATTCATAACATTTTATTGATACATCTTATTATAATCTGCTGTTTATTCTCTTCTTTATAAAAGCCTAAAGTGGGTTCTGTATTGCTATGATCACAGATAAAGAGATTATCAAATGGAATTGATTAAAGGAGTAACTTTTTTCTTGCTTGAAGTAGTTAGGAACTGTATTGAGTCTGCCCAGCTGCTTTGTATCTTGTGAAAATCAAGGGCTGCTTAGCATTAATACTTTCTATCCTGCCTTGCTTTCTGTTTGTAGGGCTTATTCAGTATTTCTGGTTTATTTAATTTTGGTGGTTTGTTACAAATTACTTGAAAGTTTAAAAAGTACGTGGGACTCATCCATATTTTTGCATAGCACTGAAGATAACCAATAACACTTTTGTTTCTCAGCACAATTCACTGATCTCTATAAACATCACTGAAGTGTCCATTTAAGGCCTTATCATGTTAAAAATCCAGTTTCACCCTTCTGAACGTTAGATTCTTGGCCCCTAAAACCTTGATTTAGCTTTGTAGTTGGCTATGGACTCTTTCAAGCCTTCAGACGCTCCAGTCTGTGTTAAGTATCATCACCTGAGAACGTGCCTTGGAATTCATGCAACTCTATGGGTCAGATTGGTTCTACTGGATGGCAAACCTGGGAGGCTCTTATTCCTCTGTCACATTTCTTTCCTAACCACCCTACAGTAGGCAGATTAAAGGTGCTCCACAGAAGTCTCCCCCTTCATCCCTGGAACTGTGAATATGTTGGGATACACAGGGAAGGAGATTTAGGTTGGCAGGTGGAGTTAATATTGCTAATTAGCTGACCTTGTGATGGGGCCTGTAGCCCGGGTTGTCCAGGTGGAGCCAATATAATCACAGGGGCCTATATAGGGTGAAAGAGGAAGGCGGAAGGGAGAGAGAAGCGGAGAGGTAGTCAAGACTAGTCTCGCTCTTGCTGGTTTTGAAGATGGAAGAAGAAAGTCAAGGTAAGTGGATTTTCCTCCAGAGCCTCCAGAGGGAAGAATGCCGTGTCTACGCCTGATCTGCCTGGAAAAACAGTAAGACCAGTTGCAAATTTCTGACATTTAAAACTATAAAGTTCTAAGTTCATATTGTTTTAATCTGCTATTTTTTTAAAACCTACAAGGGGGATTTGCTTAACTGAGAGATAAAGTGTTCTTTTTAGTAGAAATGATTACATCCATGTGATAAACAGGGAGATGGGGGTCTATGAAGTTAAATTAAAAAGAGAAAGACTTGGGAAGGCGCATTGTGACTTAAGTGTATCTAACACCTTTTTCTATCAAGGTTTGGAATATTTTTTTCATCTCTTTATTCAGCTTGAACAAGTTTATTTCCATTAAAAATCTTAAAATGCTTTTAAAATTTTTAATTTTAGAAAATGTAATTACTGGAATACTTCAATGGAATAATGTAATTTTAATACATCAACATTTGTTATTTGACAAAGGACTCGGGGGTGGGGGGAAGGAAAATAACTCGTGTGGCTTCTCTTTTATGGATTTGGGTTCTTTTTCAATCTGACATTCGAGAAGGGATCATGAACTGGTGAAGTTCCATGTCTGTAGTGGGAGAGAGTGAGGTCGGGGGACGTATGCTGCCGTTTGCTTACCAAACAAAAAGGTCATAGTTGTTTTGGGAAGCCAGCATCCCAAGGTAATGGATTCTTTGAACCATTTGGTAAGCCTCAACTAAAGGTGGCCTCAGCTGTTGCTGTTTCATTGTTGTCCTGGGCCTCTTAGAGTATCTCCTAGGAGTTGGTTACAGCATAGTAGCTTTCCTTAAGAGTCATGTAAGGGACGGGTGGTAGCACTACCCATGGGATTTCGTGCTCGTTAGTGGTGGGCGTCTTCTCTCCCGCTGGACCCTGGTTGGAGAGGATAGTAGAGGACTCGGCTTGAGGGGACTTTGGTCACCCCTCCTCCATCAAGGCTTCGTTGTGAAGACTTACAAGACACCGCATGGTAAGTGGGCTGGGTATGGGGCCACAGCGCTTGAAGCCTCTTGGAGGAATAGCATTGAAACAATTTACTACTAGGCTCAAGCCTCCTCAGCACAAGTTCTAAGAAGGTGTAGCCTCAAGAGATTTCAGAGGGCAACATTATTATTGAGAAACGAGCAGTTCCTGCAGACCAGTGTCCTTTAGCCTAGCTCTTCACAATTATTTTCTACTCTAACTGGTGAAAACGTGTTTCTTCCTCACCCTGTCTAGCATAAAAACATACTAAAGTGCAAAACAAGTGACCATACAATGATACTGAAAGGAACAACAAATAACAATGATAACTAATACTTACAGAGCAGCTACTCCATGCCAGGCCCTGAGTACTATTACTGCTTTTTTCTTTTCTTTTTTTTTTTTTTTAAACAAACAAGGAGACTGAAACTCAGGTTACCTGACTTGCCCTCAGTCACACAGCTGGTAAGTGGAGGGCCTAGGCTATAGAACACAAACTATTTTCCCTAACCGTAGCAATGGTTTAGTGCTTCAGGTAGTTAAGATCACCTTAAGTTTCTTCAGCTGGACTAAATTTCAAACAGGTTTCTTCCTGACTAGAGGTCCCTGGGCTCCTTTTTCTTACAGCGCTTGCTTTAGAAAACTTGCAATTGTAAATTCTCTCCCCTTTGAGATGTGAAATTTCTCCCACCTCTTGATAGGTTTGCCAACTAGGACTATGGGAGCCATCGCTTTGAAAGGCTAGTTCCTTCAATGTAGGTTATAGACTAGCATAGCATTCTACGTTCAGCAGCCAAACCGGTCTCCCTCTAATCAAATACGTTACATATACTCTAATAACAACGCAACATATAAAACACAAGGTCTTACCTCTCAAAAATTCAACGACACCAGTAATACTTTTACCCTCATTTTTTGCTAACAGAAACTGAGGTGTCCAGAGGTTAAGAAGTTCAAGTTTTGGAGTCAGGACTTAATTTATCTTTAAATGAATTAAGTGAGATGAATCCTAATTCTACTTAAGATTGGCATGCCTTTTGCTAATTTGTTTCTCCATTTCTTTCTGGGTCTGGTCAAATGCTGTATATGGTCAAATGATGTTAGTTTAGGTAACATTTCCAGAGGTCTCAGTAACTGCAGTTTTTTATGGTTTTTCCCTTTCATTCTGTGATGAGCTCTTTAAGGATGGAGATCCACAAATGTTCTTCAGAGAACTTTCACCCCATCATTAACCAACTTCCCACCCCATCTTCATTGCTGATCTCCTTTTATCATCTTTCCCTTAGGCCAGTCCATACAATTCTGATTAACTACCAAGAAAAAAAAAATGGTGCTATATTAGAATACTCAAGTTTCTCTGATAAAAACTAGCAAAATTTTGAAATCCAGCTTCCCTGAAATTGTAGCTCAAGCCCTGTTGTGTGATTCACACAACAGCTGAAACCACTTCATCTACAAGTTAATGGAGAAAATTAGCATGTGAAAGAGTTGGAGGGCTTAATTAGAAAGGCAACCCTTTGGCAGAAAGCCTCTCAGGAACAGTAAAGCAGTTTGTTGATTTTGTTTGTAAAAAGTTTGGGGACAGAACCTGGAAACAGGTTTGCAAAGTCAATTTCTAAGTCCACAGTGAAACTATAGCATCCTCAGGCTTGCTTTAAAGGAGGTATGTTCATAGTAAACATAGGATCTTCTACCTTGCATGACTGTTGATTTTCATCATCCCAATGTTCCTGTGAGAAATGGTCTGTTTATTTCTCAGTGCTTTATCACGTTTTCTCACACAGTGTTGGGGATGGGTTTTGGCACCCCAAAGCAACCATCCTGAATGGAGAGGGGGCTCCATTTGTCTGGCAGCTGCTTCCCCTACCCCAGCCAGGATACTCGCTGCACCAGAGGCAGTGTTTCTCACCCTTGGGAGGTTTCGTTTCTTCCGGCGTTCACCTCTGTATTTTTGACCAATATGCCTTAAAATACCACTATTTCTGGATTCCAATTATATGCATTTTTGTATTGCCTTCCTACTATAAAGACTTAGGTCTCTTACCTTACCATGTACATATGGCCTTTCTCCATATCACCCCCTATTACTGTAGAACACTTTGGGTTAAATTAATATTTATATATTTCCGACTATAAATACTGTTTTAACGTAGCGTTCTGTGTAAATACTGGCTTTTCATTTTTGTTTTCCTCATTCAACAAATATATACTGAGCACCCCACCCTCTTGCGTAGCCATTCCTCTAGGTACTAGAGATCTAACAGGTGGGTGTGTTGGGGGAAATAACTACCCTAAGGGAGCTAATGTTATAGAGGAAGCAGCAGAGCAAAGTGTTTAAAGCAGAGACTCTGAAACCAGCCCACTTGTATTAAAATACTGTTTTGGATACTCAGCGACTCTGTGACCTTAGCATGTTACCTGGCCTCTCCATGACTGCATTTCCCCAACCGTAAGTTAGGAATAAAATCTACTTATAAGTTTGTAATGAAGATTAAATGATTTAATAAAACTTCGGGGGGGTGTAGATACTTTTTTAGAAAGTGCAGGGTGCTATGGGGGGGAGGGGGTGGAATCAAACCATGAAAGAAATAGGGAAGGCAAGTTTGGAGACTTTTTTAATAGGAGGTCAAAAATTGTTTTTCTATACCACAAGTACCCTTGAAGCCTTCATAACCTACTAAGATACTAAGTTGAGGGTGGTTTATTTCATTCTTTGAATCGTCATTGTTTGCCATTAATTCCTTTTTAAAAATTTTTACTTTGTATGGATAGCTCGCTTAAATGACCTTTTGATCTAAAACACTGTTTTCTCTCCAGCAAAAATGGGTTAATTCAGGGTCTGCAACCATGGCAAGCCAAGGGCAAGTCCGTGGCAACAAGGAGAGAGGAAAGCTCTTGGAAAGAGAGAAAGGAAGTTGGGAGGGCTAAAGGAAGCAGTCTATTGGAGGAATTGAGACTTCAAGGTATAGTGGCTTCTCATTGGCTGAGCTCTTGCCAGGAAAGGAGAGGAAGTCTTTCTTCCTGTTGGGCTCAGCTGTCTCACAGGGCATGAGAGCTCCCTGTTCTGGCCTTCTGACTCTTTTAACTGAGATTTCTAACCAGAATAATAAACAATAAACATGAATTTTTTAAATAACTTGTGTTTAACAATAAAAAACTTTTATAACTTCCATGTCTAACACGCTTATTCATATTTATAAATAGGACGCTAAAAATTTGACTAGAATCTGTCTACCTGGGCATGATTCTTGATTGTCAAAACTATGATACTCTTTGGAGCCTCCTTGTTACTTTTGTAGGCCTTTTTAAGGGGCATGTCAGGGGCTTGTCAGAATTTCACTGGGGAGAAATAATCCCATTGCCTCTGGCAAGGGGTGTACCTCAGTTGGTAGCCTTCCTCCTTCGATCTGTGTACATAGGAAAGGTCTAGGCTTCTACTCAAGCAGAAGAGGGGCCACATGGCTAATGGCTTGAGGGAGGAGACTGAGGGGCCTATGTACACAATGGCCCCACTGAAGTCACCCGTTTGAGATCCTGTCTGCTTCTGTCTCTCATCCTCTTCAGAGTTCCTTGGTGATGCCAATTTTGAACACTTGTAAGCTTCTGCAGTGCCTTTTATTTATCAATTTATAGATGTAGCAACTGAAGTTCATTTAAAAAAAAAATTTTGAAGTCCCATGACAAATAAGTGTTAACACTGGTACCACTTTCCAGGACGATCTCGGCATAAAAGCCATACGGTAACGATCCACTACACTGCTTGGTAGTGTAGCCTGCCTGCCCTGACTCCAGTCATAGTAATAGAAATGATAGCTAAGAATACAAGTGGCACGTATTATATGTTAGGTAGTATTGTACACACGTCGTATGTTAATTCATTCTCAAGACAATCACAGGGCATTGATTCTAGGATTAGCGTCAATCTATCAATGAGGAAACAAAGCAGCAAGAGTGCAAATAACTTAGTTAACAATTACCACTGGTAAGCGGCTGGTAATATTTGGCAAAGCTAGGATTTAAGCCTTGGTGGTCTGGTGTAGAAGATTTGCTATTTAACGAACCACTGTTCTACTACATCCATCATAGCTGAGAACTTTATTTTATGATTGCCCCAGGGTGTAATGCTATTTAATTTCTCAGGCCTAGTCTATTTAGGCCAATCAGACTGAGCTTTTTCTGAGATGCACTGTACTTTCATGTAGCTCAACATTTTGTCCTATGTACAATTAAGGTGTTCATTGTAAGAAGCATTGTTTGAAAGATGAATAAAACGAGGTCATTCCCTGATTAGCAATCATAGTATTAGGTGTCCCCACTTTAGGCTCTGATAGATTTTCTGAGATAGACTCATGGAACTGTAGAGACGGAAGCAGAGACTTGATCCTATATCTACCCACACCCTCCTGCACTGGGGCCACAATCCCCTCTCTGAGCTCCGCTAACTTCAGTGTCATTACCACTGCGGTGGGCATTTGGCAGGAGTCTGGGGGCCAGTTCGGTCCCAGAGTTACATCCACACTTGTTGCCTTAGAATGAAGCCTCCTCTGATCACTGCTATATCACAGTGCCTGTGCTTTCCTGCCGTTGATTTTTTTCTTCCTATTATTGTCAACATTCTTTCTGTATTAGTTTCATCCTTTCTGTGCAGCAACTTTTCCTCCAGTGTAAACTGGCTCAGCTAGATTCCAGCTCACAGGCTCCATCTCTTGACACCACTCTGGAGCGCCTATACGCTTGCTAAAGAGCTGTATCATTAAGCTCACTACAGAAAACTACACATTCACATTTCTGCACAATGAACTTTTTACTGTCTTACTAGCTTCACCCAGTTATAGCTTAAACAGCAGTTAAGCAGAAGCATTTTATGAATTGTGTGGTATGTGAGAGTTGCTAATAAGGGAGTTGGGTCGCTGACCTTTAGCTGGTCAGCACCCGCTAAAGGTGCTGGTAGGAACCTTTCTTACCTACCTTTGTTTTCTTGACGCTAATCTTTGCAGTGAAGTGGCACTTTGTATTGTGGCAAAGCACCTATCTTCCTGCAATATCTCCAATCACTTCTGTAATCTCTTGGCACCATGTGTCACTGTGTAAAAGGGTAAGAAAAGCCCTCAGAGCACAGGAGGCCTGGGCTATCATCATCTCTCAGCTCACTGGGTTAGGAGGGAAAGATGGGATGCAGAAATAGCACCAAGTAACTGGTTATAAACTATGCCTTAAAATATTTTTCATGATTGAGTGATAGTACTGTTTATCTGATGCATTTGAAATTGTCTAAATAGATGTGTACATGAACTGAGACTTGATAGAAATAGAGAAGTTTAATTACAGTAAATTAAGAGAAGAAAACACTGAAGCAGAAACGACGGATGGTCAAAGAAGAAAATGCTAATTCGAAGCTATTAGATTAAGGAAAACCTAAGAAATGAAGCTAGTTTTCAGGCACAAAACAGTTTCATTCCTTTCACTGTTCTTTTGCTTTGACAGCCTTAAAATTTGTTAAGAATGTTTTCTTGTCCTTTATTTTTCTAGATCCTCCCATATTCTCTTACATAGTTTTATTTCATTTAGAGAATATGTCCCAATTTCAGAACGTTTCATGTTAAGAGTTTCCCAAATACAATTCTTAGTTTCAAATAGTAGTGGTATTGATAGCTAGTATAAAACTATTTCAAATATTATAAATGTACCGTTTTTATAGAAAAATAGCATTCAACAAAAACAGAATAATGTTTTGCCCAACAGCATCAGTATGCATCAGGCGTTGGGCCGCAAAATATATTTTCATACTTCATGCAAAATTGTTTTAGGCTTATTAAAATATTTCAAGGTAGTTTGCAGATGTATTGTGAGAACTGTAAGTCCTGAATGTAAGTAACTTTCTGTATCCACATTCTCTCCTTGTTTGTATAACTTTTACAGGATATATAACCATTAGAACTTGTTGTGGAAGCTGAAAGAAAGGGCTGTTTGGTGTTCAGATAAATGGCACAAATACAAGAATTTACACCTGACTTCAAAGCCGTTCTGTTTTATGAAAGTTGGACCTAGGGAACTTCAAAGGCTGCTTCCTCTGGTTTTGATACATGGGAATAATCATCACGTTAGTTACACCTCCTAATTGTTACCAAACTTACTCCTGCTCTATTTTGGAGATAAAGTAAATTTGATTTAATATCAGGGGTCAAATTTTCCTTAGTTGTACTCTTTCATTAGCAACAGCAGAAGAACCTTATCCTGTAGAGAGTATTAAAGGTCTTCCATTTTTATACACTACTAAAGTTTCTTTCATTCACCATTTCTTTGCAAAAAGACATGGTGCTTTTGCAAGTTGAGATCTTATTTCTTTGGTCACGGTGATAGAAGGTATAAATCTGAAGTTGTCAGCATATGACATAAAAAGATGAAATGTCATTAACATTTTTCAGTGTGGATACTTCATATAATTATGACTCTGGGTGTTGGTTTAAAAACAAAATGCGTTGAAAGGAAAAGTTTGGAAAACTAGTTTATATACATATATATACTTAACAAAAGCTAGCTTGTTGACAGCACAAATTGCAACTCATGAAAGATCAAACTTTTAAGCAGCAAAAACTTCTTTAGTCAATGTTTTGTGAAGGGCACTTCAGCTTCGGCCTGGCCTTCTGCTGTGAAATATTCTGCCTAAAACTTGTAGGTGAACTCTCTAAGAGTATGAGAAGAAATAAACAAATGAGCAAAGCTGAAATGTGTTCGTGAAGCAATTCATGGCACGTTGGAAAAAAATAAGCATCTAGCGCACACACACATCCAAAGTTTTTATCAAACCCAGTGTGTACAACATTATGAAAATTGTTTTTAGATTTGAAACAGGAAACAATGCAAACATAGGTTAGGATAACTTGTAGCTTAAAAAAAAATCTGAACTCTAAAAGAGCTTTTTGTACCATAGAAGAACTAATGAGAGAAAATTTTACCTAATGTACTAGTCACACGGTCAGAATAGTACTATCAGTAATCTTGTTGTTGACCTGGAACTCTCTTACGTTTCTCAGAAGCATGTAGAGTAATACTGAAACTGTAGGAAGTTCCACTGTGGCAGAGTAGGAAGTCTTCTTGTTTTTTTCAAAGTGTATCAAAATTATCTCAATGACAAGATTGAATGCTTCAGAAAACATTTTTAGACTTAATTCTCAAGACCTTTCACAAACTATGTTGTGTAGTTAATCATGCAGAAGAGAACTAACATAGCTGGCTTGAGACTGCTTTCCTTAGAAGGGCCTGCTTGCCTTGGTTGGTTTATGGTAACTGGGATTTCAAGAGGGTTCTCGCCATTCTCAGAACTGATTAAAGTGACTCACTTGCCTAATTACCTGTATAAGCACTGGTTTATGCTGAATACCTGATCTCCTTGTGGAAGTCTAGAAGTTGGGTGTTAGGCAGAATTGCCTCTGTGACTGACCCCCCCCCCCGAAAAAACCTTGGACTCAGGTCAGGTGAGCTTCCGTGTGGATAACATTTCATACATGTCACAATTCTGTTGCTGGAGGATTTGAGCACGTTCTGTATGGCTCTACTAAGAAGACTCTGGAAGATTGTCTGGCTTCCTGCTGATTTTGGCCCATGTGCCTTTGCCCTTTTCAGAACTAAATTTTTATTTCTTTGCTATAATAAGTCCTAGACTTGAGAAGGACTGAGTCCTGTGAGTCATCCTAGCAAATGACCAAACTGGGGGGTAATCTTAGGAACCCCCAACTTAGTAATGGTCTTAGAACCTAGTTTTGTCAATCACACTTTACAACTTCTATACCTGTTCCTTAGCCCCTGATCACCTCTCATTCCATCACCTACTGAGTAACATTTCAGTGCTGGGCATGGATGACACTCCTCGCCAAAATTATTCCTGACTTTCTCACTGTTCCCTGAATGGAAATGACTCTGGAATATTCTGACTATAACTATCAATTTTACTTTGTTTAACTTATGGCATGAATTTTACTTTGATTCACTTAAGGCATTAATCAAAGTACTTCATGATATGTCCACGTCTCCTCTCCTATCTGATTTTAAGGTATTCGAACATGGAGACTAAACTTAGGTCACCCTTAGCTGCTTATACTCTGCGTGAATCATGTCTTTGATTTGAATGAATGTATGTGTACCATATTAAGTGATTTTTTTTTTAAACAAGAGAATGTCATTGAAGTAGATGTTACTTCACAACTTGCATCTGATCTCAGGATGTATACAAAGACTGGAATTTAGAATATGAGGGGGAAGTTGAAGTAAAATGCAGCTGTTGAATTTTAAACAATGTAGTGATCTGTAAATGATTAGTGGAGTCTAATAATTTTGATTGACCTGGAAGAAAAATGCATGAACTCCTGCCAGCTGCTTTCTGGATACATATAAGAGGGAACCAAAATTACTCAGGAGAATTAAATTAAGTATATGTACATACATACAAAATAACATAGAAACTAGTCTTGTTAGAACAATTTCTAGAAAAAAACCAAACTAATGCCAATCTCAAATTCTTCCCAACAATGTCTTCATAAACCCTTTCCCAAGGGCTCAATATCATGTTTTCTTTGTTTTTGTTTAAAATTCCTCTTTAAAGACTCGAATTGCTAACTACGGGACGATAGCTACAAGCTAAAAAACCCCTGGATAGAATTTCAGAAGTAAAAAATTTGAAAGCCACATTAAGTGTATTTCTTAACTTTTGATATAATAGAACTGTCAAAAGAGTTTAGGAGAGAAGAGCAATTAATATTCTGGAGATCTAGCCCTTCTGATGTTAAATTTTCAGAGATTCTTGTTCAGTTATTCACTTAACTTAATATGAATTTACAATTTTGAGATTATTTTGACACTTCTGAATAATTATGGCAGATTAATCAGACATAATATTTTCCCCTCTTTAAAGCATCTAAAAATGACATCAAGGTGTCAACCAAGAAGTGAACTGAGACAATAGGGAGAAAAGATACAGAGCCTACAAAGGACTAAGTGGTTATTGAGCAACAATGGGAATGTCATATTAGAGAGAAAGACCGAGTGCGCTCAGTTGCGGGAATCCCAAGAAAGGCCCTGAACTTGGATCCATTAAAGTTATAAACAATGAAAATTATTGAAAGTCAATAATACATGGAGATGTTAGAAATCCAGGTCCCTTCTTCATCCTTGAGTAACCAGGCAAATACCAGCTTTCACTTCGCCTCCTTCTGGACCTTTATTTGAAACAGACTAGGAATTTGTTCTGCGTGGAGGAAAAAATTGAATATAGAGACTCTGGATATGGAAAAACTAGGCTAAGTGGAGGATCAAAGCAAATCTCCCCTGTGATAGAGTGGATTAATATCTGTAAATTGAACACTGCGCTGTCCTCTAGGTCCCTTCTCTTTTCTTTCCATTCACCTGAGATCAACATCAGAAAAACACCCTAGACACGAGATTACGTGATTATTCCCCCAGAGAATCTAGATGGCCCCAGAGGATAGCCCTTCAAGAGTGACAGGAGATAATCATTCAAAGAAGACTTTACCTCACCTAGTGACCCTTCAGTGAAGCCTACCAATCTATACTCATAAAGGGCTTGTCATCAACTTTTATAGCTCTCTTTCTTAAAAATAGAGTCAAAGGTCAACAGGTAGTTGAGGAAGATTTTCAGTGTAAAAAAAAAAAAATCAAAACACAGGAAAAAGATTTGGAAAAATCTTACAGTAGGGGACGTAGAAAAAAAGGTAAAAGGAAAAAGATACTAGAGGTATTATATAACATGTTCAGAGATTCCTCCAAAGGCATATAATACTATAAAATATAACTAAATATAAATTAAATTATAATTAAAAATAAAGTATTACAATATTTAAAAATACTACAAATTAATCAATGGGAGGATAAGGTCAAGTTATAAAATTAGGAGGGCTTATATATACCAGTTAGGAGTTGTAAAAACATTAAATAAGAAACTACAGGGAAAGAAATGATTTGGAAATGTTAAAAATCCCCCAGAAGTAAAGTATGTGAGAATTAATTTGAAGAGCCTATCCACTCAGTACTTTCAAAAGTTTGAAGAAAAATGATCTTCAATCAGAAATACATAGCTGCTTAATTTACCAATAAAGGAGAGAATAATATATACATTTTAGGCATAAACCATCGCCGTTCTTGTGCAATTTCTTGAACTTAGTGGAGGATATTCATCAGAAAGGGAACTAAATGAAGAGAAAGAACCTGGAGTTTCATAACTGGAAAATAGCTAGGGAGAGTGCCAGGATGATGGCAGTGTAGCATCCCTGAGGGTAGCAGTGCAAATAGAGCAACAAGCTGAAACCAGCACAGGGATGGTAGCCAGGGAGAATAACAAAGGTTTACCTACTCATTTAATGATTATTTGGAAGATACTGATAGATTTGAAAGATTTACTTAAGTACTTGGGGGGAAAAAAAAAACAGTGATGTATTTGTGTTTGTCTCCATAACAGTATGTATGTACATATTAAGACAGCAAACTAAAAAAAATAGCAAAATAGAAACTTGCAGAAGAAAGCAAAAGTAATTACAGTATATTATGTGGCTCAGGAGCGAGCAGTGTTTACGTACTCTTGAAAATGTAGACTCCATCCATCAATTTATCCAAAAATTGTGATAGCTCTAGAAGTGCTTCTGGAGGGAAGGGGAATGTCAAAGATGGGAGTTTGAGAAACTAAATCCTTACCTCCTATAGCAGGAAGTCATCATCAGAATCTGAGATTGATAATTCAAGTAATAGCAGTGTAATGATATATATTTGCATATGAAGCTGAATTCCTGATGAAAGAACTAAACTACCTAAAAAGGTTTCTCTGAAGAACAGGAGTGAGGAAATGAGATTCAAAGAATAGGACTGGGAATTGCTTTTCTTAAAATCATAAGTCATTGATTATCCTTTAAATTATATGAATCAGTCATAACTTAAAATTAAAATTCTATTGAGGAAAGGTAATATTTCATTTTTAAACTATTGTGGAAAAGTGTACTAATACATTTTTAGTTGGCTTATTGGGAAGTGGAACAAAACTATTAGTCTCTTACTAAATCCTTTTCTATGATTGAATTTATGCTAGATTGGATCTACTCTGATTATATTTCATACCCTTAATAAAATCAATTGTGAATAAAGTACATAATTTTTAAGTTGAGCATCTAAGAAAGAAAAAAGCTAAATGAAGGTTATTGTTGTGGAAGTTTCTGCATTATGGTAACATTAATGTGGTCTTTTTTATTTTTTAACATCTTTATTGGAATATAATGGCTTTTACAATGGTGTGTTAGTTTCTGCTGTATAACAAAGTGAATCAGCTATACATATACATGTATCCCCATATCTCCTTCCTCTTGCGTCTCCCTCCCACCCTCCCTATCCCACCCCTCTAGGTGGTCACAAAGCACCGAGCTGATCTCCCTGTGCTATGTGGCTGCTTCCCACTAGCTATCTATTTTACATTTGGTACTGTATATAAGTGCATGCCACTCTCTCACTTCATCCCAGTTTACCCTTCCCCCTTCCCACGTCCTCAAGTCTCTTCCCTACGTCTGCGTCTTTGAGTTAGGCCATATATTTGACTTCTTGTGTATAATTCGGCAGCAACCATGCTTGATTATTTTTTGAGCTTCCAGAAGTTACTCTAACTTTTTAGAGACTTATAAGAGTGAACATATGACAGAATGTTATGCCGTAGTATTAAAGATATTTCAAAGAATTATCTTGGTTGCTCTGAACTCTTTTGTGTTCCAATGGCAGGTTGATATAGGTGCCATTTGGCATTGTTTTATAGTCTTTTATCCCCCCAAGTACTTTAAATACAAAATTGTATTAAGATGGGACTTATTTAAATCTTATTTAATTACTAGCTTTCATATGCTGCTATCTTTTAAGATTGAGAATTATTAAAGGAAAGTTTCCTAAAGTAAACTTTCTTAATATTTGTGTAAGGTAAAATTAAAATCTTATCAGTATTCTTTAGATCATCACACCTGGAGCAGATATGGTCTAATGTGAAAAATCTAAAGCAAAAAGATGACCACTTTTTAAATAAGTATTAATATTTGCCTAACTCTTATCTATAAAGTGAAAACGTCAAAATAAATCTTCATATAATGGCTTTTTAAGGTTGCTACCTTAGCAGCAGTACATTTTCAGACTTACACTGGAGCTATAATGCAATTTGAGATTTCTAAAGATAAGGTGGTCAAATTGTATTTACTAACTCTCACCAACAATGTGTGTTTAGAAGAGAATATCAGTGTAATACATTGTGAACACATATTAACTTAAATCTTCAGTAACACTGAAACAACTCAGTTATTGTATGATTTTTTCATTGTACTTTTTGATATCAACATAACTTTAGCTGTTTTAATGTTGAGATTTCTAGTATCTGTGGCTTTCTCATTCTCAATATATTAAGAACAAAAGTAACTTAAATAATCAATGTGCTTATTAATGATCCACTAAGTCAATTACCTTTCTATGACTAGCAAACTTGAGAGATTGCATGAAAATGGGTATAAATAACAATCAGAATAGACTTACAATTTTATATTGAAGTATGCTGCCAATTATCCCTTTACTTTAGGGCAAGTACTGTTTTAGCCTGTTTTCCAGGGTCTGGTACAATGACTGACTTGCAGTAAATTCTCAAATTACACTGATTAGTGAAAAGAAGTATGAAGTGAATTTTCTATAAAATTAGAAAGGCATAATCAGTGACCATATAATTCACCATGCTTTTCCAGTTTCATAAATAAAATCCTCAATATGAGATGTCCTTAGAAAATACAGGATGGATGGAGAGGTAGCAAAGTGTCATGGGGAAACAAAGGCCCTTTATAATGGGATAGCCAAGGATTGGAGTTTGTTTCTATAATTTTGGATTGGTTAAATATTCTCTTCATATAATAGTTTCTTTAAAAGTGAATATGGTAATATTAGTACCTATCTTGTAAGACTTTTCTGAGGCTAAGAGGTGAACTATGTAAAGGATTCAACAATAGTGTATGGTAGCCATTGTAATTGGGAATCTAGTTTGAATTATAAACAACTTAATATTTTTTTTTATTTGTCTTAAAGGAAGTTAACTCATAATAACAATCATGGAGTAAAGCAATTTTCACTTTTCCATGCTTCTCCCCAGTGCATTTTACTTCTTTTGCTGGCAAAGAAAATTCCAAGGGTAAAATAATCATTTATTTGGCTATTAAGTGTTTCTTCCAGAGCTCCCTATTCAATCTAGTCAACAAAAATGCTAATTAGTCCTAATTGTTGGGAGGACACCGGTCGGTCCATTAATAGATGCAGAGATCCCTAAAGCATCCCTCACAAAATAGGATATTTTAAATCCCCCTGAGATGAATTTAACTTTATCTTTAAGAGAGAAAAAGGATTAAAATTAAGCTAGCTTTAATCTACAATTTTTAACTACCTGTGGAAGTATATAGACCCAGATATAGCTACTTCTAGAGATTGCTTAATAAGAAAAATATAAATGCTAGATAACAATTTCCTGAGAGAGAATTCCTTATTCTTGATGGGATGAATGAAACCTCACATAATGCCTTATGGTTGTAAATTATTCTGATAGACTGATGCAGCAGTTAGTTTTGTTTACCTTTGATAATTTTCCTAATTGTAGAAAGAGAACTAAATTATGCTTTTCATCTAGTCTGATATGTTGCAGTTGTTATATTGCCATGTCCATACAGGCAAATTTTCCAAAAACACACGTATGAAACTAACAGAATGTGTGTGTGTCAATTGAAAATATTCACAACCTAAAAGTTGAGAGTTATGTTTTATTCTGCAGAAAGTTTTAGGACTTCAAGCCCAGAAGGCAGCATCTCAAGTAATCCTGAGAGAATTACTCCGAGGAGGTGAGGGGGGAGCGAGGATATATAGGAATTTTGCAACAAAGGGCAGGTAGTCTGAACTTCAAAAGATTATTGTTAAAGAAAACAAGATATCTCAAGTGAAGGAATTTAGTGCTTTTCTATATATGGGAAGATGCAAGAGTCTGGGCTCACTGAAATCATTCCTTTGATGTGCACCTCAGCTATCCGGGGCCAGTATCCTGTGTTTGCACATCCTGAGTTTCCTCTGAGCTCATTGTGGGGGAGTGGCTGCAGTCTGATGGCTGCTAGACGGCAGGCATTCTTTCCTTCCGGAATTCCCTCAAGGCTTACCAGCTCACCATTGTCAGTAGCTGCAATCACTGATGACTCTGACATCCTTTGTTTACCAATATGGCCAGCAATATTCCATTTCTCAGTGTATGTGGATTAGTACTAGTAGTTCTATTCAGTAAGTCAAATTCAAACAATTTTATTTGAGTTTAGAGACAGGCTACCAGTAATATTGCAAGGTTATTTTCCTGGCCCATTTCTTGTAAAATCATATAGCATTTCTACATATTTGAGTTGAGTAAAGGAATATCAAATGTTCAATTGAAGCTGACTGGGGTCAGCAATATTTCTCATGTGTCTGGCAAATAGAATCTATCACCATTCACTGATGGAAACTCATGAATACAGTAGACCCATCTGACACTCTTCCTTGGCAGAAATTCTTGTTTTGAAAGCTATAATCTACATTTCTAAAAGAAGGCTTAAAATGACTAGGAAGTTATCAGACTTACCGAATTTATCATGGATTTATAGCCTGAAATATATTAAAGACTTTAGGTATAAAAATATTTCTGAGGTAGAAGTTTTCTATCATCAGTGGCTTTTATCTAAGCTCTCCTCCTATTAAGTATACTTTGTAGGATGGTCCTTTGCTGATCTAAACAGACCATATTAAATGTGTAATTGAAGCAGTTATCAAAACTTCTACATTTTTTCCCAACCTTTCAGGCAAGAGTATTGATGTCATTTTCAAGAAAATCTTCAACTTAACCTGGAGAACTTCTTAGTATAAATGAATGGTGCTCTTTCAGAAATTGCTTGAAATACATTAAGCATTTCGATCATATCTAAACGTCAGCCACTCTTTTGTAGCTTCCATGCAATCCTTTGGTCTGTCCTTAGAATATTGCTTTATTGCCACTATGGCTACAAAATGCTCTTACACTTGGTAATCATCTCATTTCAGGGTAAACGAAGAACAATGCCTATGGTACCACATCAGAAAGGCATTTTTAAATGGTGAATCTGCCTTAAGGCAACCAATTTAGGTACAAAATCAGATGTGGAGGAGGAGTTGAAAGTCATTGCTGTCACCAAGTACCAGATTCTACTGTATAAAGCACATTCTGTGGCCATTAAAGAGACATTGGTATCTTACTACAGTTTTGAGCAATTCACACTGAACGAATAAGCAAATGAATCATTGGTGTGTTGACATAACAGTGCAAACACTTGTTTATCTGATGGGGTTGAATTTTGAACAATTTACGAATTGGCAGAGAATCTAGTCTGTGTTTTTAAATTGAGGCAAGTATACAAAAAACAGTATCAACAATTTTGGGCCATTCAACCCGGTAGAAAGATACAAATAAATCTGTGAAAGTCAGGGAGCAAAGGCAGGGGAATATTAAAATTTTAAGGATGTGAGGAAGCCTTTAACTGTAATTTATAACTTTAGAGGGGGTTAGCCCTCTATTTGCGTTAACTCAACCAAAAAATGTTGGTTGGGGACAAGAAATGGTAAACTATCTTCTCTTTCTAGGTTTCATGCTCTTAAAGGTCACCATTTTATTTACTCCAAGGTTTGTTTCTATTAGTTTCTTGATCAAGAACTTGTCTTTTAGTACATAGTTAAAATAGGAAAATTTTTATTCTGCCCAAGCGCCCTTGGATTGGCTGTAGTATGCTGTTGGCTCCCCAACGTATATTTTATTGGAAGAGACTCCTAATCATTAGGACTATTTTCTACACCCAAATTTTTCAGTTATTTAAATATTAAATACCACTTCACTTATTTGCCTACATGAAAATTTTATATTTATGAAATATGTCTTCCTCAAATTTTTTTTACCCATCTTCTACATACATCATACTTCTACACACTCCTTCTGTAGTTTTTAGCTAAGTTGAATTTTGTACATTTAAATAGACTGCTGTTTGATTAAATGCAGTGGCACAAGTCTTTTTCTATCAAAAATGATGGGCTGATTAACTTAGTAAATTGAGAGGAGCATCTTACACAACTAGGAAGGAAAATTTAATAGTGGTCCTAATTGAAATCTCCAGTTCAATCCAGATAGGATGATATCGTTTAATTTATTACCAATGACTTTCCTATGTTGCTGCTATTCAAAATTTATTTTCTTATTATTTTGTTGCTTTATTATTATTTCTGTTTGCTTCTTATTATAGTTGACATAATAGTGATAGCCATTGGCATTTTTAGTTGTACCAAAGCTAAAGATTTTCTTGAAACTGGTTTAAAAAAATGGAAAAACTTCTTTTGAGACACTTGTTTATAAGTTAGACCTCTTTTTTCCTCATCATTTAGATGGAAAAACATTTTTTTCTTCCTCTATAATAGAAGTCTAACCCTTATCTGACCTCTTATAAAATAAGGCAATATTGATGTTTTATGTTATAATATTATAAGGAAGCACTTATAGGATTTACTTAAAATGTTCCATTTTTGGAACAATGAGAATTTCTTAACGTTTATACTGTATTTAAATATAATCAACTTAGATAATATAATTTAGACAGGAATTTCAAAAAAGACAATGATGAAAGGACTTTTACAGATCCAATCTGAAATTGGATAAGGAGAAGAAATATTAAAGAATAATTTAATACTAATATAGTATTTCACAGTGACAAACCTATGTAAATCTATATAATAATTTGTATACCACTGTCTATAAAATATCATGAAGTAGGTATTAGATGTACCAATAGAAACATATTGGAGGAATGTGTTGGACAGAGATGAAATTGTGGGACTGAAACTGAATTTACCTCACCCTGAGTTAACTTTTCAATATCACTGTTTGAGTAATTGAATGCTATTTTAATATGAGTAAGAATTATTTCATAGATTTAAATCAATTGTTTCTACTTAGATTCTTTTTAAAATCATTCTTTTAATGTTCTTTGAAGCTTAGTGAAAACTTAATGGAAAATGTCTAAGCGCATATAATTACAACTAAATTAACAAACTATGGACATGTGTCTTGTTTCAAGTTTAAGTTAGTGATACCAAGTGTTTACA
Organism: Leucopleurus acutus; assembly: GCF_964270905.1. Taxonomy (NCBI): domain Eukaryota; kingdom Metazoa; phylum Chordata; class Mammalia; order Artiodactyla; family Delphinidae; genus Leucopleurus; species Leucopleurus acutus. Next base: position 61,540,237 of record NC_139160.1, read on the forward strand.
GTAATCTTAGTACAAAGTTCTCAGTGGTAAAGCCAAATTACCTAGGATGTTCAGCAAGTCTGTCTGTTCCTCACATGCAAGTATTTTTTCTTGTCTTGATTACTTCTACTTACTGTCTCTTCCTCCACGACGTCTCAAGTTACTGACCTTGTCCTCTCTTTGTGGTTGTCATCTCATGCATCTTCTTATATATTTGGAATTAAATAAACATCTTAGTTTATGATTTCAGTACATCTGCTGCTCTGATTCCTCATGGTAGTATTCATGGAAACATAACTCTTATCTGGAGGGATTAACCTGGGGGAACTGGCATGCTCTGAAGACTCATCCTGAACATTTAATGAGCTCAGATGACATTGCTGCACACCTTAGCTTTTGCCTTGTCTTTTTGTTAATAACAGTTCTACACAAATGAAGGCCTTGTTTCTTCAACTTCATTGGCATTAATAAATTCATGATCGCGTGACTGTCTAAGTATGTGTGTTGTACACACCTGTATTTACTTTTGAGTACATTTTAAAACACCATTAACTTTTATAAGATCTTTTAGAGTTCACATACAATCTAAAGTATAAAGTTCAGTGGTTTTTGGTATATACAGGGTTGTATAACTGTTACCATGGTCAATTTTAGAACAGTTATCACCCCTAAAAGAAACCACACACCCACAGTCATCTATCCCCAGCTCCAGGCAACAGCTAGTTAACTTTTCTGTCTGTATAGATTTGCCTATTCTGGACATTTCTTATAAATGGAATCATGTGGTTTTTATGATTGGCTTCTTTCACTTAACATAATGTTCTTAAGGTTCATCCATGTGGTAGCATGTTTTAGATATATCATGCATAATAGTCATAAGATCATGTATTGTCACTTCACTTTTTTTTTTTTTTCGGTACGCGGGCCTCTCACTGTTGTGGCCTCTCCCGTTGCGGAGCACAGGCTCCAGACGCGCAGGCTCAGCGGCCATGGCTCACGGGCCAGCCGCTCCGCGGCATGTGGGATCCTCCCGGACTGGGGCACGAACCCACGTCCCCTGCATCGGCAGGCGGACTCTCAACCACCGCGCCACCAGGGAAGCCCATGTCACTTCACTTTTATGGTCGAATAATATCCCGTTGTATGGATATAGCACCTTGTTTATCCATTCACAAGCGGATGGACATCTGGGTTGATTCTATCTTACCTTTTATGAATAATGCTCCTATGAATATCCATGTACAATTTTTGTATGAACAAGTTTTCTTTTTTCTTAGGTATATAACTAAGAATAGAATTCTAGGTTATATGATAACTTAACTTTTTGAAGTACTCCCGTCCTGTTTTCCAAAGCAGCTACACTGTTTTACATTCGTATGAGCAGTATGTGAAGTTTCCACCTTATCCAAATTGTTATCAATACCTTTCTGTTTTTCTTATTATAGCCATCCTAGTGAGTGTGAAGTGATCTCATGTGGTTTTGATTGGTATTTCCCTGATGACCAATGTTCTTGTTTGAAGAAATGTTTTCTCAGATTCTTTGCCATTTTAAATTGGGTTATCTGCTTTTCTTACTGAGTTTTAAGAGTTCTTAAATATTCTAAATGTAACTCTATTATTAGATATAGGATTAGCAAAAGTTCTCTCACATTGTATAGGTTCTTTTCACTTTCTTGACGTTTTTTGAAGCACAAGTCTTTCATTTTCATGTCCACTTTGCTTTTGTCTACCTTTTGCTTTTGTTGCTTGTGTTTACAGTGTCATCCTAAAATCGTTAAGACTAACACCTATGTTTTCTTCTAAGGGTTTTATTGTTTTAGCTCTTACATTTAGGTCTTTGATTCATTTTGAGTAAATTTTTGCATATTGTATAAGGTAGGGATTCAATTTCATTCTTTTTGCATATGGATATTCAGTTGTCACTGCACCATCTGTTTTAAAGAATCTTCTTGAATTTATCCTTACAACTGTTGAATTGATCATAAATGCGAGATTTTATTTATGGACTCACAAGTCTATTCCACTGACATTTATGTCTAGTACCACACTATACTGATTACTGTAGCTTTTTAATTTTGAAATGGGGAAGTATGAGTCTTCCAATTTTGTTCTTTTAAGATTGTTTTGGCTTTTCTGAGTCCCTTGAATGTGCATATAATTTTCAGGATCACCTTGGTAAATTTTGCAAAGAAACTAGTTAACATTTTGATAGGGATTTGTTGAATCTGTATATTAACTTGGGAAATATTGTCATATTAACAGTATTGTCAACTGATTCATAAACATGAATGTCTTTCCATTTACTTAGGTCCATAATTTTGCTGAACAATCTTTGTAGTAAAACAACACTTTTTGACATAAGATCACTCAGTGAAATATCTACACCATTAAAAACCTTCATCATACCAATGACAGGGCACCTGCTTGACATAGTGCCTCAGTGATACAGCAAAACTCTGTGCTTATAAAAATGCAAATATTGTGATACTGATAGTGTATATTATAGTTATTATCAGATTTATTCATAAGATATGATATAAAAAACATTTCTATAAAGAGACTGAAAAACCTCAACCCTTTCTCTGCTTTGGTGATATTTGGAGATCTTTTACTTCCAATGTCCTGGGTTTTTGTTTTTTTAGTTCCAGTTATTTCTATAAACACAAGTATTTATTGGTATAATTGTCCTTAGTTTCATGTAGTACACTGACACTGAAGCCATTAGCCAATCTTTAACACTGACCTTGAAAATAGAATTTATTTCTACTCTTCAAAGTTAAAGGAAGCTTGAATTCCCCCCCAAATTCCTATCTGATTTAAACGTAATCCTGGTTTCTCTCCCCATTTTCCAAGTATCAATATTTATCAGTTGTGTTTAACAGTATATTAGCTGTTGGGCTACCATAACATACCATACACAGGGTGGCTTAAACAACAGAAATTCTCAATTCTGCAGGCTGGAATACCAAGATCCAGGTGCTGACAAGGCTGGAGTCTTCTAAGTTCTCTCTCTTTGGCTTGAGGTCTGCAGCTTCCTCACTATGTCCTCACAGGAACTTCTCACTGTGCACACGCTTCCCTGGTGCATTTCTTCCTAAAAGGACACCAGTCCTATTGGATTAGGATACCACTCTACGACCTCATTTAACCTTACTTATTTCCTTAAAGGCCCCATCTCCAAATACAGTCACAGTGGGAGTTAGGTCTTCAATGTATGTATTGGGGGTGTATAATTCAGTTTATAACTCATGGTATATTAGGAATCGAATATTCTTCCACTGTCCAGAAAATGTTCTCCCTTTATCCAATAGCAGCCTTCAAATTTTCTTTCAGGAGCAACCTTCTCTCAGCCCATGCATTACAGATAAGAATGATCTTACTCCTGTTTCTTAGGATGGGAAGGAGCCACATTCAAGCATTTTATTCTTCTAGCCAAAGTGATTGTTTTAGGGGCAGGCTAGTGACACAAGCTAGACAAATATCCTGGGATTATTGCTGAACAAAGGTGAAAGAGGAATTCGTTATCCATTTAGCTGAGCTTAACGTTTGTAAACCTGTAGCTATTCTTAGCCATGTTATCCTGATAAGGAATGAGCTTGCCTTTAAAAAAGAAAAACAAAAGCCAATAAAGAAAATGGCAATGCTCTGATATGGAAAGACTCCTGGTTTTATCTGAACATCCAGATCCAGCCGGACCTGAACCTCAACTACCCCTGGACTTTTCAGCTGCATAAGTCAACAAATTACCTTTTTAGTAAGTTTAAATTTGCAAAGAAGATAGCTCTATCATTTGCAAAGAAAATAATTCTGGAAGACAGAGTTGAAGTCTTTAAAACTGAAATAGTGAACTAGAAACAAATAAACTTAAAAGGCTTAGAAGAAATCCTCTTCATAAACACTAATCAGGCATGAGGACTAGATGGAATACCTATGGCTAGAGAAAGAAAATACTTATTTTCTTTAAATATACTCTTAAATCCATACAATTAAGTTAGTATGTCTTTGCCAAGAACCAAGTATATTACATTATTCTTTAGAGAAACATTCACTCCCTATCATTCAGGAGTAACCTTAAATAAAATAGACAGTTGTTATGAGAAACCACTTAAGAGTGTTTCTGCCAAATGTGATGCTATCCCAGAATTATTGGTGTAGGAACCAATAAAAGGAAATAAAACTTTTGGGGACAAGAAATCTGTCAAGAAGTGAGTCATTGAAGACATAGGTTTTCCATGGAAAAGATGATAGAAGTTAATCAGAAGGTCAAAGAATGGAGAGAACTAGAGCCACTTGGAGATAAAGATTTCAGCAAAATTGAGATACAATGTTTTGTTTGAAAAGCTTGGAGAATAAACATTATAAATAAAAAATTGGACAATGGCAATCTCAGATTTCAGAATTGAAACATTTCACAGTAATAGTATATAGTTCAGGGAATAGAAAAGGAATACATTGTTGAAATGCATTTTGAGTAAAACATGGATGACTACATGTCCCCTTGGGAACATGGTCTGAAAATAGTGCATTCTGTTTTTCTGAGTGTCTGACTGAAAGCCTTGAAATGTGTCATTTTACGTTCTGAAAAAACTTACAAGTCAGTTTTAAAGTTGTCACTTGTCTTTTGGGCAGACATCTATTTCTTTGAAGTTGCTGTACTATTCTCATCTAAAAGTAGACAAGTGTTAATCACATTAGGAAAAAAAATAAGGAAGTTCTCTGAGTTTTACTATAGAATTTTCTGCCACTTATTTACTAGCTTCTGAAGAAACAATTTTATATTGGAAACTAATCCTTTTTGAACTCAAATATTCTAACAACACAAGCTATTACAGCCAAGGAAAGAGTAGAAAAATCAGAAGTCCATTCAGCTCATCAAGCCTTCCTGCCACCACTTGAAATCTGTCCAGCTTTCCTCAAGACCACATCTAATTGATTTTAAAGGACTGAAGTATCAGCCTCTACCTCACCTTGCAGACCATTTCTAACACGTCTCTCTCAATGGACATGCTCCGAATTTGATTCTCAATTTAATTTGCTGTTTTGTTTTATTCCAGCTTTTTAATAGTCCTTTCTTAATAGCTATAGCATGGTTTTCTTAATTCTTCCTAATTAACTTCCTTAATTTTTAAGGCACTCTTAGAAAACGATCTCACGTATGAAATAACGTAAAAATGCTTCTTGAAGTTTATCGAAAAAGTTATCCCAGATCTGTATCTAGTCCCGCTTAACTTGCTATTGATCTCTATCAGGGGTATGTCCAACTATTTAGAAAACTCACGCTTCATACCTATGAGATGAACCATGTGGCATGTGCAAAGATTAAGTACATGCCCGCAAGCCCTTAGGATACAGCAAGTACCCCCAAACACTGGACATTTATTAAAGAGTTATTATCTTTACATGATAACCTGCTATCTCTATGTCTTTATATATATTCAAGAGTCTTTAAGATGTATAAAGTCTTTAGGATTCTATACGTTCAAGTTAATTACTCATTTTTATACAGTTCAATATTTACCCCAAATTTAATCAAATACTTAACAATTGAATATATTCAATATTTATTGTATATCAGTATATTCAATATATTTACTGTATATAAGTATCAATATATTGAATCTTCAGTTCAGACTTTCTCCTGATTTTCTCAATTATTTACAGTTAAACCAAACTTAACTTTCCCTTAGCTGCTCTGTTTTTAAGCCTTACTTTAGGAGTGATCCTTTCTACAAAACTATATCTTAGCTTTAATGTGACCTGCTATTGCAACAAATTTCACCTTAATTTCTGTTGCAACTCTCAGTCATTGTGCAGCTGTGTATTTTGAGCCAAAGCAGCATCTTGTGCTTTACCACCTGTTTCCCTTTTGTATTAAGGTTTAATATTTGTCAGATGATTCAGTTGCAAATCCACCTTGGGAATAGAGAAGCTTCTTCCCGCTGAAATTGAAGTGATGGGTAGGAAATCGATCTCCAAGATGTGGATTAAAGAGAAGCCAGAATAAAAACAGCCAGACCACTTACGAGCCAATCGCAATAGTTTAGGAAAGAGATTAGGGTCCCTTGAACTAGATTGTTGTCAACGGAAATGGGCAAAAGTTAATGGATTTAAGACCCACCTTAGAAGCTGATACCATAGAATGAATAGAATGGGTACAGCTAGGGAGGGTTAGAGGCATCAATTTGAGTTCGTGTTTTTAGTTTGACTAGTTTTATGGATGGTAAGCTCATTTGAGGTATGGAGAAGTCTGGTAGATTGGTGTGATAGGAAAAGAGAATTTATAGATTGATTTTGACTAAGGTAAATTTTAGTTATCTTAGTCATCTTAGTAGAGTAGAAAGTACGATTCAGGAGTGTGGAGTTAATGGAAGTTGGGATTACAGGTATAAATTGGACAATCTATAAATAGTTTTAAAAACTTTGAGAGTAGATCTGTGTGCTTAGTAAAAGACTATAAAGAGAGTACCCAGCATCTGGCTTTTTTGGGTCCCTAAAATTTGGGGTAGTCCAATGAGAAGCATCCATCAAAGAGAACTGAGAAAATGGTGAGAGGGATAAGAAAACCCCTAAATTATAGAGTAAGAAAGTAAAGTATCTCAAAAAGAACCGACAAATTACCTGTGTAGAATAAAGCATAGAGGGTCAAGGAAGGTTAGGATAGAAGAATACACTTTGGGTTTGGCAATGCGTCAGGCAGATAGGAGTTCTTGGTAGAGTTACTAACATTCCTAAGAGCTGACTGTTAAACTTCATAGTTTCTTATTTGAACTTCAGGACCTAGTATAACTTTAACCTCACTATCACTACTTATTGACCAAAAGGTTGGTAAAAGAATTTGTATAGATGTTCATTCAAAGTATGCACAGTGCGTTCTTCTGAGTACCCCAATGTTGATTTCATTTTGAATCAGACCAGCAAAAGACTGAAATCATTTTGATTTTCAGAATAGTGAATTTTGCTGAGCTGCATTTTGACTTGACGTTTGCCCTGCATTAGGAAATATGTGGAGAAACAGCTCAATGAAACGTCACAAATGTTACCCAATTATCAGTTAACATAGACCAGTTCTTTGATATTTAAATAAAATGGACTAGAGTCCATATTCCACAATCTATGAGGACGCCATGCATTTCCTAAGATTTCAACAAATTCCTAGCAACTTAAATTGGATGCTCTATCCTGGCTCCAAGATCTTTTTCATATTGGCTTGCTTTCCTATTTGTACTTTCCTTAGATTATTTTTTAAAATAGGGAACACTGTTATTCAGCTTTTTGTTTTTCATTTCTTGGACTCCTAAACCACTCACAATGCATTTATACATATAAGATTTTCCTGTAAAGCTGGGATGTCACTGTACAATTATAAAAACAACTTAAATTGCATATTTTCATTCAGCTTAAGTCTGCTCAGTTCCTCTCCTAGGTATTCAAGAAGCACCTATTTAGAAAGACAATCATCCTTCAAAACCTGTGAGCTACTCCCATCTGACGGTCTCTGAAGTCACTGTCGTCTTTTTGGAACATCATCTCTCCAGATGTATACATGGTTCACCCTCATTTCACTGAGCTTTCTGCTAAAAGATAGGCTGTCCATGGCTACTGTATGTGAAAGAGCTTCCTTGGCCTACCTGATCTATTTTTGTTTGTAGTGTTTATCCACACTTGACATACATACTTCTGTATCTGTTTCCCTACTCTCTCAAGAATAAGCTCAGAGTAGGAACTTTATCTGTTTCATTCACCATTATATTCCTAACACTCAGGGTGTGGCCTGGTCTGTCTGTGGTAGGTGCCAAATATGATGCTGGAGTGAGTGAATGAGTAAACGAGTCTGAATCTGTTTCTTCATAAAGTAGAGAGAGCGCCTGCTTAAGTCGCATGAATATTTTCAGTCAATGATACAAATGTTTTCTGTGCTTTGCTGTCAGGTTTGATATAGATAAATATTTAGTGTCTTAATATTGCATACATAAACCAAAACATTTTTGACTATGACATACTTGCTATAAAAATAACTTATTAGTACTACATCAAATCTATGAAGTTAGTAGATCCTAGCCTCACTAAAGTTGCTTTGAGGATGTGTAGTCAGGATCTTTGATTATCATATTTTTCAATTATTTTAACATCTTTGGACGGAGTATCTATTTTTTGGTTGGGTTCTAATATATTTTTGGTGATTGTCTAACTGGGCATTTGTTTTTGAACATTCTTATGAAAACAGTGGGCCCTCTATTGTGCAATTTCTTGAGTACAAAGGTGAGAAATATGCCTCATTTATAGTGTAGTAAACTAGTCATAAAAATAATCGCATTACCTGTGATTACCCCACAAATTCTGAAATACTAAGTTGAGGGTAAGAATTGGTAGTAGAAATGCCTTTTCCTTTTGAGTGGCAAGAACTGTTTGGTACCGTACATTACTCCACACATCCCCTATCTGGTAAAACTGAAGTTTAAAAGGCATCATTCATTTTAAACTTGAGGACTTTGTATCTGACTTGTTACCTCCACTTGCTACTGGCTAAAGAGCCCTGAAGTATTTTGTTCTCTATAACATTAATAACAAGTGAATATTTATTGAATTCATTCATTAGGATAATGTGTCTGCTTGTGTCAGTGAGAGATGGTCTAACTATGTGGTAGTCAGAGGGAGAATATTAGTTGCTTGTCTTTGTTACTTGTTAGGAAGACAGGTGTAAAGATGTTGCTGTGTCATTTGCCCATGAACCACATCCCTGACCTTGACCAGCCATCCTGCCAGTGTTATTGCCACTGTGGAGACTTGGAGGGAGGTGAAAGAACTCAGCACAGTTTCTTAATATTTCCTGCAAAAGCTGGTGTTGGAAGGTCAGCCTTTCATATGTGAAAACAATCTGCTTAACTAATAATCCAGAGGTGAACATAGAAATAGGCTAGAGTTCAGTCTTTGAAGTCTGGTCTCTGGCTATGAAAACATGTTTTACTTTTAAACGTATCAATTTTTCTCTTAGTTTATTATGGTTGGACACAGTGTAATGTTTTTCAACTTTTTAGCACTGGTTTTCAGCATTGATTTTTAAATTCATCTTAATTTGTAAAAGATTCGGTACACTAACTCTAATCTTTTCATTAACCACTGGAGATTTTTGTCTAAGTGTCTGTGGTAAAATCCATATTCAGGGATGCTGATGTGATGGGAAAATTTCTTTCAATTTTTTTTGCCACGCTGGAGTGTGATTCTCCCACAAGGACAGCGTTTGTCTTGTGTGGGATTATTAAAGACCATCAGTAGACTTAGATGTGCGTAAGATGTCATATAAAAATAAACAATTAAAATATATCATTTAAGTCATATACTGTGACTTAATTTTGCTTTATCATAAATCTAATAATTCTGAAAAGAAAACAGAGACCACTGATTTCCAGAGCTGCTGTTAATAACATATCGAATACTTGTAGCTTCTAAACCACTTTTGCATGAATATGTATGCCTATAAAACCTTACTTGTTCTTCCTGAGAATCCCATGAAGAAGGTATTATTTGATGGCCATTATGAAGAAATTAAGATTTAGATTAGTTAAATATCTGAGTAGTCACTTAATAGCTGAAATGTGACTCATGTCACCATATACTACATTTGGTAACACTAACATAAAATTAATTCTTTAATACTACTTAAGTTGCTGTTAATATTGACTCAGATATTTTAAGCAAGTGTAAATTATATTTCAATAGTAAAGAAAATACTTTAATAGTATTTAATACAATGTAGTCTAGGAAACGTTATACACTATTCCTTATATGTATATTGTAATGTGCATAATACGTAGGGGATACTTAAGATGAAGTAAGCCATGTAAGTCAAATAAGTTGGTGAGTGATTATTTGTGAAATATACTGCTGTTCTTATTCAGAAAGTCACTTTTTCTACCTTAGCTATAACTACAATATAACAGAATACTAGTCTCTTTTTTATGAGGATCTCTTAACACCCATTTGAACATTTACTGTTAATTATTTGGTGGGAAAATAGAGTGTTCATAATTTGGAAGCAGTATTTATCCATTTTCTTTCACCTGAATTGTTTGGTGTACGTATTATCCTTTGATAGCTACCATGAGGATGGAGTTACATAATCCTATTAACACATTTATAATCTAAATGCACAGACAAGACCTATAAGTATGTTACATAACAGTGAAAGAGAAAAGGTGGGTTATCGGGATGTCTGGGACTCAGATAATAGGCAAACTGCCAGGCTGGGTCAAATCATCTAGGCTACTTCAGCAAACGCACAAGGCGTGATACTGACATGAGGACCTAATCCTGTAGATACTACAGGAGGCATTGAGAGGTTGGTGGGACAGGAAATAAAGGAGTGATAAATAGAAAACCATTAGATTTTCAGACCCCTAGTCTGGGGGATTTGGGAGGGCTGGCTAGGAGTATTTAGGAAAGCACATGGTGTGCAGCAAGTTACGCTTGGTGTCTTGCCAATCGGCCAACAGACAACATGTGGAAGTTCAGACACGGGAAGGAAATCGGATAGTAAACAGTAAGAACCTAAGCACAGGAGCTAAAATTTAGGGCTCTGGAATGGCATAAGCTGCTTTCCAATCCTGCTTTCACTGTAACTCAACAGCCTGACCTTGAACAGGTTATTTAAACTCCCCAGTCTCAGTTTTTTCTTCATCTGTAAAATGATGCTAATACTACCTTCCCCATAGGGTTGTGGTAGGATTAAATGAGAAAATGTATGTAAAGAATTCAGTAAAAACTTGTAATAAAAAAAAAAATATGGGGATTTCCTGGTGGTCCAGTGGTGATGACACCATGCTTCCACTGCTGGGGCCCGGGTTCAATCCCTGGTCGGGGAACTAAGATCCTGCAAGTTGCGCAGCACGGGCAACAAACAAACAAACAAACAAATGGGTTTTCATGTTCCCGGGAGGCTTGGAGAGAAGGCTAGGGTTCTAATCTGCAAAGGGCACAAAGTAGTGGCTGAAGACAGGCAATGAGATGGGGATTCTAGTAGGAAAATTCCTGTTTTACTGCTGCTAAGGATGTTTCTCTCACTCCAAACGATGGAAGGCTGCCTGATCCAGCCTTTCACCCACTGAAGAACTATGGCAAAGTTCCTTAAGTTTTAACTTTCATGAGATGACTAAATTCTGATAAATACAATGTTTGTTTTAAACCAGTGTTACAGAGGCCAGTACAAAGGGGTATGAATAACAGAAGGGTATCTGTGTTCAGTATCTGTCAACCCACAATCAAAGATATGCTCCTTAAATTTATTTCTGTGTGTTCCTCTTGTGTTAATAATACCCTATTTGGTCCCTATGAGCAGAAGTCAGAGCTGGCTGAGAGTTTTGTGTTTATCCTGATAGTTTTTTCTATAGATTAGTATTGAGGAGTTGGCCAGATGGAGCCTTTTTGAATACATAGTAGGAGAACATTAAAAAAAAATTCAGGCGGGTATAGTGATGTGACAAATACAATGTCTTAGGATATTTAAGGTAGTGACAGAATGTGAAATGACCATATGTAGAGAGTACAGAGCAAAGCAAGCAATTCAGGAATCCGTGGTGGTTATTTTAATTGTTTTGTCAACATGTTATTCAACTTGAACAAATTATCTAAGCTATAGAAATTACATTCAAAGTAGAAACTTCTCATAGTGGAAATGTTATCCATTTAACTCCCTTAGGTTCTAATACAATAACTCTCCTAGTAGCGGTAATACACGGTATATATGGTTTGGTTAACAAAATCATATTTTATATAATTGCATACTTTAAATGAGAGCAATAACTAACTTACAAATATGTAGTAATAAAGGTCAATGGATAAAAAATTCTTCTGCATCCCCTTAGCCGCAGGCCTAATCCTACTAACATGACAAAAACTTGCACCTCTGTCAATTCTTTATCAAATTTCACTATCAATCAACCTATATCTAATATTAACCATACCCTTTCTATCACCAAACACAGCTCCAAAAAATCATGGCCTACTCATCAATCACCCACATGGGATGAATAACAACCATCCTACTGTATAATCCAACCATAACTCTTCTAAATCTATTGATCTACATCATAACAACCCTCACTATATTTATACTATTTAATCAAAACTCAACTACCACCACACTATCATTATCATAGACATGAAACACCTATTATCACAACCCTCACCATACTCACTCTACTGTCGATAGGAGGGCTTCCACCACTGTCAGGATTCATGCCTAAGTGAATGATTATTCAAGAATTAACAAAAAATAATATCCTTATTCTACTAACATTCATAGCCATCACAGCACTACTCAACCTATATTTCTACATACGGCTCAACTACTCCACAGCACTAACTTTAGCATCGTCAATAGTTGAAGCCGGCACAGGCTGAACTGTATATCCTCCCTTACCTGGAAACCTAGCACATGCAGGAGCTTCAGCTAACCTCAGCATCTCTCTACACCTAGCCAACGTATCCTCAATTCTCGGGGCCATTAATTTTACCACCACTATTATCAACATAAAACCATCTGCCATAACCCAATACCAAACACCACTTTTCGTGTGATCAGTCCTAGTTACAGCAGTATTACTTCTATTGTCCTTACCTGTCCTAGCAGCCGGGATTACCATACTGCTAACCAATCGAAACTTAAAATACAACTTTCTTTGGCCCTGCAGGAGGAGGAGACCCAATCCTATATCAACACTTATTTTGATTCTTTGGACATCCCTAAGTATACATTTTAATCCTACCTGTTGGGATAATTTCACACATTGTTACTTCTCAGGGAAAAAAAGAACCTTTCAGATATATCGATATGCTCTGAGCTATGGTATCAATCGGGTTCCTAGGTTTTATCATATGAGTTCACCATATATTCATGGTGGGCATGGACATTGACACGTGGGCATACTTTACATCAGCCACTATAATTATTGCTATCCCTACAGGAGTAAAATTGTTCAGCTGACTGGCAACACTTCACGGAGGCTATATTAAATGATCGCCAGCCCTGATGTGAGCCTTAGGTTTCATCTTCCTTTTCACAGTGGGCGGTCTAACCTATATTGTCCTAGCCACTTAGTCGTTAGACATGTTCTTCATGATACCTACTATGTAGTCGCACACTTCGACTACGTACTCTCACTGGGGGCTGTTTTCGCTATTATAGGGGGTTTTGTACACTGATTTCCACTATTCTCAGGATATACACTTAACAAGCAAAAATTCATACTTTATGATTATATTAGTGGGTGTCAACCTAACCTTCTTCCCACAACATTTCCTAGCCTTATCTGGCAGACCTCGACGATACTCCGACTACCCACACGCCTACACAACATGGAATACTATTTCATCAATAGATTCATTCATCTCATTAACAGCAGTCATATTAATAGTCTTCATTATCTGGGAAGCATTCATGTCCAAACGAGAAGTATTAGCAGTAGACCTTACTACCACAAACCTCGAGTGACTAAACGGATGCCCTCCACCATATCACACATTTGAAGAACCGGCCTACGTTAATCTGAAGTGATCAAGAAAGGAAGGAATCGAACCCTTTTCCATCCCCTTGGGGATGCATTCATTTGTATGAATATGTATTTTTCTTCTGGCAAATGATGATCAGGTTATAAATTATAGAGTAACCTCAAGCACTTAATTTACAGGAATTCACTGATATGCTCTGCCAATGAAATTGAGAGAGAAAACAGTTTAACACGCGTGCCTGTGTGTGTGTATGCAGCAGAAATACAGCGTTTTATGTGTACATCTGCATACTTGTGTTCATAGGTTTGGTTTTAGGCAGTTTCACTCATAATACAGGCAACTACCATATGTCCATTTTCATATTAGCCTTCAAATAAATGAAGATAAGTTTGAAAGAAACTCCCATTAATGAAACTTAAATTGGTGTTCATAGATGACAGCTGTCACCAAATGTGCATAAGGTCCTCAAGAGGACAGTGCTCTTTACACCATGTGTCTTGGGCAGACTACACATACACCTCATCCTCTGTGTCCATAGAGAGGCAGTGTATTCAAAGACGCTGGCCCAGCCACACTCCAAGTTGTAGGCAGTGGTATGGAGAGGTTCATCAAAATAGCTCAGGTGACCCTCACTGCTGTTGTTTAACATTATCACTTTTCATACATGAAAATGACCACAACTTACCATTGTTTGTCACAAAAAAAAATAGATGAAATATGTAAAATCTATTAAAAGAATGCATGTGCAAATGAGTATTGGATGACTGATAACTGGGTTTTCGGACTTTTCTAGATCCTGCTAAGTGAGGATGGAATATAAAGTAATAAAAAACTAAAGCCTGATTAGATTTATGATGGCATATGGCAGGTCATCTTCATTATTTGAAGATTTTCATGTATGAAAATAAATGTGTTCCCCCAAATGGGCTTTAGATTAGAAATCCAAGTTAAAATGACTTAAATCCATAAAACATGGTAATGCTTTAAAATATGTAAGCTATATTCAGGATTCTTAGTCCCTTACTTTCTTTGTAATTCATGTGCTGTATGCTTAAATATTTTTATAATGCCACATAACGTTAGTTAAACTACAATCCCTCCTAGAGCTCCGCAAATAGGATGCAAAGCTAGGAAGGCAGTTAAGGGTGGTACTGATGGAAGTGACAATGTGTAAATCAATAGGCTGGATGTATAGGAATTGGTGTATCAAACAGCAGAGTGTCTGAAATGGAACTCTTAGAGGTTAGCAAATTATTGGGGATGGTGCCGTCAATGTGTTAGGCCAAGGTTTGCTATTGGGAAAATAATGTGACGGAGGTGGCTTGTATTTGCTTCCATGCTTGTGTTCAGGGCATTCCTTCTGGTTCCTTTTTCCTTTTTCTTTTCTACCTGCTGATTTCTTATCCTTTAAGACACAGCTGAAGTATTACTTCCTCTTTACCTAATGCCAACACAGATTTTCTTCACCACCTCATTGCCATCATAGCTGTTCTCCAGACACCTACCATAAACACTCACAGTGGGTTATATGTGTTTGTGTCCATCTCTCTTGAGGAAGAGTGAGTAACTTTATAACACAATGGATTTCATGTCTGAGAGCTCTGTAAGTATTTGATGTTGTGCTTGGATTCTAGTGTATAAGGCTTTTTTTTTTTTTTTTTGGCCTCTCCCGTTGCGGAGCATAGGCTCTGGATGCGCAGGCTCAGCAGCTATGGCTCACGGGTCTAGCCACTCTGTGGCATGTGGGATCTTCCCGGACCCGGGCATGAACCCGTGTCCCTGCATCGGCAGGCGAACTCTCAACCACTGCACCCCCACGGAAGCCCAGTATAAGACATTTTTAAAGTAGAGAATATAACATACATATAGATGTATTATTGTAGATATTAGGATATTTAGATGTTATTGATTAGCTGAATTCATTAGATTACCTATAAATTCAAATGGAATTAGGATGCTTATAACTTAAGCAGATCGAGTTCATGGGTATTTAATATAAATTAAATACTTTTCTTGTAACTTGGAATATATTCTTTCAATGACCAATGTAGTTAAAATTTAAAGATATATTATTGTAATAATATCAGTGACCATGCACATGTAAATGGCAGTTATGAAATCCAGGAAAAATATAAGCATGATTGGGAACTTTAAATTCTTCATTTATAAAATCAAACCAATTATCATGTTTATTTTTCCAACAAGCAAATAATACCAGTAGTTCCAATTTATGTATTTATACATGCTTGATTCATCAAAGAAAATAATTGGAAAAACAGAATAGAGCTGGAGTTGAATATTTGTGCTTTGTCTTTTGCCATCAATTTTAAAAGCAGTCACAGTGATATCTTCCTCCATTTTTTCCCAGTGAAATGGTATAATAATTTTTATAAGTCTAAAGGAAAGACCATGTAAAGTAGAAATTTAGAAATACACTGAATTCTTCATCAACTAGGATTAGGTTAATCTGTATCCAAAAGAAAACCCCCAAATAACAGAAGGTTAAAGAAGACTGAAATTTCTCTCACATAAAACAAGTGGAAACAACAACAGTTGTTAGGGTGTCTCCTGGTTATGAGGGACCACAATTCTTCAATTTTTCTGTTCCACTGTTCTTAGTATATGACTAAATGTGCAGGTTCCAAGATCCCCACAGGAACTCCTACAGGATAATACCACTTCCACATTCCACATAGTGGGAAGGTGAATAAAAGGTCTCCTTCCAACATAGTAAGTTTTCTTTAAACAGCCTTTGACCTCTCATGCTTCTACTTACATCTAACTGGCCCGAAAACTCACATGGCCAAACTCAGCTGTATAAAGAGTTGGTCAATATAACCTCAGATAAGATCAACTTTGCATTACCAAGTAATAAAAGTTCATGGATGGCAAGTAGAAGTCTGTACCACTGAGTCCTATTATAGATAACTACCTCCTTTTCCATGGGAGAACTTAATTAGACCAAGTTTGCAGGAATAAAAATTGCTTATCATGACAGATCCTAAGTAAAAGATAATTCTGAACCCTCAAAATGATATAATATGGGCAGTACTATAATCAACTAATTAAACTTAGCAAAGAAGAGCAGTAGGGAAAAAAAACATAAGCAAAGTCAGAAGAAGCTGTAAATAATTATATCTAATTTATATACCTTTGTGTATATACGATTAGAAGTTCATTTAATCACTGTATTATACAAATCAAAGTTTTAAAATCAACTATGATATTTAAGAAACTAAAAAGTGTGTAAGAGGAATACTTTAAGGAAGTAGAAATAGTCTAGAAAAGAGAATATCAAAAGGTATAACATAGCTGCATTTACTTTAAGAGCTTTCTTTTGGAATAGGACTTGAATTGTCCTATATGACGCAAGGTGTAGAATGAGAACCATTGGGTAGAACTTATGTTCATTAATTCACTCACTCATTTGTTTACTTAATGAGCGCCCACTATGTCTCAGGCAGTGTTTTGTGTACTGTAGTTATAACTGTGAATAAGTCAGACAAGTTCCCTGAACTCATAGAACTTGTATTCTAGGGAAAGTAGACACCAAGCAAGTATACACACAAATTTCTGATGCTCCAGTGAAGAAAATGAGGTAGGCTTCTGGAAAACAGCACCTCAAGCATAGGTGAGCTACTCATACAGAGCAAACAGTCTTCCGAGATACCAGGACTCAGACTGAATCAGAATCTCTAAAGCATGCCCAACCTTCCCACTTAACCTGCATGTCTTTCTACACCCTAGTCCCCATCGCCGTCATCTGTCACAAGGGCTGCGGCAGTACTCAAGATGATCTTTTTTTAAAAAACAATAAAGAGATTGTGTCCCTTTCCTTCTTAAAATGTTCTAGTGATTCCATTTTGGGATTAGAGTAGACTCCAAATGGTTTAGCAAGGCCTATGAGACTGTTTGTAATGGGTTTCTGCAAAACTTTCTTTCTCATACTGAATTCCATGTTCATCTCTTTTCTTGGGGTATATGAACCTTCTTTCTGTATCTAGAATATTTCAAGTTCGTTCTTTCTTCAGGACATTTGCATTTTCTGTTTCCTCAGCCTGGAATGCTTTGTTCCTAATATTTTCATAGTCCTTAAAGGAATGAGGTTCAAACCCCTGGAAATTTGAAGTAAAGGCAGGAAGAGATATTGGGATTATTGGATACACTGAGAGGTAGTGTTTTCAGAGATCTTTTCTAGTCCACATCTTCAGGAACTCTTATTGACCATTTTAGACTAAGTTGTCATGTAGTCACTCTGTTACACTATCACTTTTTAATAGCACACATCAGTAACTGAAATTATCTAATATCTTCATATCTTCATCTACTAATGTTTGTTTCCCTCCTCCATTAGAATATAAATCTCTTAAGGTAAGGGAAAATAACTGACTTGGAAACAATTTGCTTATTTCCTAGAATATTGTTTGCACATGGTAGGCACTCAAGAAATATATTTGAATAAGTGACTTCTAGGTTTTCAGAATATAACTTAAAAATATTTGGGTACTAGATAAAATAAGGTGTATTTCTTCTATCTTTTAAAACAATAGCTTGGACTTCGGAAATTTTACTTTGTTTATATCTAACAAGATATAAAGTTTATTTTCTTATTATGTTTACAGTTTGACTTGTCTTTCCTTAACGGAATGCAAGACTGCTGTGACAGGAAATTTAATCTGTTTGGGTTACTCATATGTCTCCAGGGTCTGGAACAGTGCAGTCACATGGAAGTTGATCAACTATCGAATGAATAAATTATTCTGTGAATATGCACATTTATGAATGTGAATTTATATAATAGAGTCCAAATTGGGAGAAAGACCCATAATATATCCTAAGAATTCTTTTTTTTTTTTGCATACTTAAGATCAGGCTCTGTCCTCCATCAAGAGGGTAACCTCTTTCTGTGAGGTTTCTTTGTCTCCTTGACATAATCTAAGACTTCTTGGTACCACTTTCTGGTGGAAATCGTTTTGCAATAAGAACCGATGATTCTACTCTGAAAATGGTTCAGTCATGTAGTGAGTAATTGCTTTCTCCAAAGAAAGCCTGTGACTCATTGTTGATGGCCTTATGATGTCTGGGCAGAAATTGCCATGTTTGCTTCACACCTACCTTTCACTACTCACCAGTTAGGTGGTAAATACCATTTGCATTTTGATTTCCTTGATAGCATCATTTCTTCTCTTTTGGAATATCCAGTGGTGTGCAGGAGCTGGCTCTTACGAATTCACAGGAGCCAGCTATGCACCCTTCTTCCCAAGTTTGCATTCAGTGACCTCAGGTCGGTAGCCTGAAATTAACCACGAAATCTTCCAATGCTACAAATCAAAGCTTTTTTGGTCTCATTTACCAGCCCACCACTGTATGTCTGAGTAGATTCTGTGCTTCATGGCAGCTGCTTTTACTGTTCCTCTGGACCGTTCTTGGAGGGTAGCATGGAGCCTGGAAAAGACTGTGGACTTTAGGATCCTATCCTACTGCCTTTCTCCCTACATGACCACGGGAACAGGCTAGCTTCTCTGGACCACATTTATAAAACGCATTTTTGTACAGAGAATGGAAGGAAGTAATATATACAATATCCTAGCACAGTGCCTGGCACATAAAAGACCCTGAAAGACAATATCTGTTTCCTTTTAAATGGCGTGGTACTGGGAGGGGCAGAATAAAGCCAGACTTTGATGAAGCGCCTCTGTAAGGGTAGAGCGAACTGTGCTTAAACTACAGCTTCTTAAGTGAGCACTCATAGCCCCAATTAGGAGTATTTATTCTGGCTCATCTTAAATCATGTGTGATCCAAAGGAACCTGGTTCCCAACTATAGCACACTGTTATCCAATAATGCAGAGCGAGGGTAAATGTAGTGAGAAGCAAAGAACATCAAACATCCTAATGTAATTATCTCAAACTGGGTTTATGCAGTCAAAAGGAAAAATAATCTCTCCAGTGTGGTTACCTTCATTAGTGTTATGTCTTATCCGAAGAGAGAAAATATCTGAGAGTGGGTGGAATTTTAGTAACTTGAAACATTAGCCAACCATTGATTTGAGGTAGCACTCAAGTCTGGGAAAGTATTAATGATATGGCTGGACTCTCTGACAGTACGGTTTATTGTTTTTTTTTGAGGAGAATAGAAAAGGAGTAAGACCTGTGCTTTTGAAGATGATAATTTTATTTGTAAAGCAAGGAGATTGATATTTGAATACACTATAGCTATTTCTAGTTAATTGAAGGTAATTACATTATAAAAATGCAAATAATGTGTGAGAAAGAAGGTCCCTGTGTGTTGCAATGAGATTTTTATTACGTGTCTATCAAAGTACTAAAAATGGATTTCACAGCATTAATATAAAACCAGAAGAAACATCTAGTCTTATTTCTGCTTTTTTACTTTTGATGCTGCAAAATGATAGGTCTGTTCTAGGTGTTAGAATGTAATGGGAAATTACATATATAGGCAAGTATTTATACATATAGACCTATATGTGTGTGTGTGTATGTATATTTCCACTATTTGTTAGATAAATATTACTGCTCTATAAAGTTTTTCTGGATTATACTTCCTCTGCTAGAGGTTACCATAAAGTTATACAATGCACCTAAGATGCTATTACAAGATAGAAAGTAGGGTTTGGTAATGTAGCTAATAGCAATGATCAAAAATTTTAAAGAAACATTGCTGTTAATACACTACGGAGTTGATATTCCTAAAAAAAAATACAAATGCCATCTTCTTTGAGCCTAATTCTTTGAGTCAATCATGTTTCAATGCCCTTGTAAGAGCTGCAAACACAAGTAAGACACATTCCATTAGCTAAAGGTTCTGAAATATATGATGGGCATACAAAATATGCACGTGGAAGCTAAAATAGAAACATGACGTGATAAAGAGAAGGGGGGCCGGTGTGGAAATGCTGTGGATGTTCAGAGAGCAAAGTGATTTCCTTTTGGCAGAAGAAATCCACAGTGATATTTTATTTGGGCCTTTTAAGATGGGAGTATTTGATCAGTTTCTAAGACAGGAAGATTTTCCCAGTATAGGAGAAAATGTGAGTAAAGCAAATGAATAGAGGAAATCAGGTACAATTGTATTCATCTACTTGGACTGAAATGAAGGGAGTAGCAAGGAGAATAATGAAAGATAAGTCTTGAGGGGTTGTTATAGTTTAGACTGTTGGAAACTGGAAATTATTAGTGGCAATTAAAAAGTCACTAAAGGGTGTGGAACTTGGAAAAAACATGAGAGCTCTAAGAAAGGTTATTTTATTGCAGATACACTGGGGTGAGTTAGGATTGTGGGAAACCTATTTAGGGCTCTATGGCTGGAAATAATGGGACATAAAAATAGAAGTAAGAGGCATTAGAGAGAATTTATTTCCTTTCTAACAGTCATTCAGGTAAGAAGTTACCTGTATTTAGTGGAGACCAAAGGCAATGAAGCTAAGATAGCATTCTGGATGACCAATGCATCATGTTGCAAAGCAAATTTCTTCATGTGTGCAGTACGAGTAATGCAGAAGTTGTGAGATTAAATGAAAGGATGTACATGAAATAGACTTGTTAATTATACTGCTCTAAGAAAATGAATAACATTGTTATTAGTTTTATTAAATTTCATAACATCGCTAGAAAAATGTTCATATTAACAGAATTGCAAAAATCAAGATTTGGGGGAAATTAATGAGTTTAATTTTACAAAGATCAACATGAAGATATTGTACCATTTAGGGTCCCAACAGGAGAAAAATTAGGATAGTGAAAGTAGGGTTTGTTTACAAAATGGTTAATTATAATGCTGTCAACAGGGTATAAGGGAACTTCAAAAGATACTGTACTATAAGAACCCAGAGCAAGTAGCAGCCCAACTGATTCTACCTGAGGCTGAATGGATGAAGAGAGGAAGAGATAGAAAGAGTTCTGCATTGCTAAATGGTCTTACAAGTAGTCAAGGGCCACAGACAGACCAATGCAACCTCACAGGGAAAGAACCAGAATGCACAATTAGATGACTCTCTTCTCCTTTCCTTTGGTATCCAACTGCTGGGATTCCCTATTGACAAATCTAACTGGAAGCCAAAGAAGCATGAGAACCAATGAAGGTAAATCCATACATGTCAGCGTCTTGGGACAGGCAGCAGGATGGAGAATAAACCCGCACAAAGGGAGATACTCAGCACAGATGCCAATAGGGAGATCTAATAGACAGATAGAAATATGAGACCTTAGGCAGAATATTTGACTTAGTAAGTGTTAATAGTACTGACAATTGAATAATCAGACTCTATTCTTTAGTTAATACCCCAGGCTTACTCAAAAAATAATGGAAGCTTTTTTGAAAAACCTTTTGGGTAATGACAGGTATTCTGCGTTTAATGAAGTTTGTGTAGGTTCACATAAAGTAATTTTGGAACTAGTTCCTCACTCTTATTCATCTGTCCAGAAAGGGAAATAACTTGTGTGGACAAAGGGGAATGGACTGATTTTTATATTTTATCCTCTGGGGTACCTCCTACTGAAAAGACCATATTGGTAAAACAGCCATGAAAGCAGACCAAAAAAACCTCTGTATTTCATTAGAATGGGGCATAAAAGAGCTAAGCATACTTTCTGTCTGAACATCAAAAGAAAGAGTTGTGATTCTTCTTAATTGAAACAACGATGGCTTCTGAGTCAGTGAACTTGCACGGAAGAACACCTAACCTAAAAATGTGTAAATTCCTTCAGGTTCTAGGTGGGGATACATTTGTCTTCTACAGATTTATACATCTGGACATATAAGCTTAAAAAATAAAATGTTATTTTAATGCTGAATATCCTTCAGTACTCAAAAATATGAACAATTTTAATAAGGATATGTGAAATTAAAAGATCATGATATTCAGGCCCCATCTAAAGGAACAAAAAACAGTTGCTTGGGAAGATATTTTCTTTTTGCAATCGCTGCTAGTCTGGATTTCTCCATTAGATCTCTTAGTAGATTTTGGAATATTAGCATAGAGATATATTTCAACAGTAACACAGCTGGGTCCCTTGGCTTGAGGCATTTGGAACTTTCACAATATTTGGTTTCTATCAATATTGTCATTTTCCTTCTCCATTTATTACCTCTTTATGTCATCTCTAGTTCTAGTCCAAGGATTTCTCACAGCCTTGCTAACCTTGAACAGGAGTACACAATATTTTGAGAAGAAGCAATTCTATATAATTTTCTGGCATACCCTTATGGGGTCCCTTCAAAATCATCTAGGTTGAGAATCAATAGGACTTAATATTCTGAATCAATGATTCTCTAAAGCAGGTCAAGCAACATTGAGGAAATGAATGTATATTTTACTTTTTTAATATGCCATAATTTCCTTACCTATAATTTTTATGTATTCTTGAAAAAGGCTTAATTTATTTGTAGAACTTGTTGGCTTGAAATGTAGATAGACAAATATATAGCCACTTTTGTGATATAGCTCCTGGCACATAGCAGTCACTCAAAGACAGTATATTCTACTGAATGTCATATGTCCGTACACGTGTCTAATTCATTGCAAATATCACATTATTATCTTGAATGTTCATAAGGTCTCTGTCAGCTAGACATAATTTTATATAACAGAAAAGAAGAAAATGAAAACTAGGTTAAGTTACATAGCCAAATACCCCAGTGATTCTAGAACTTTTAAATTCAGCATATTGTCAGGGGTTACCTAGAGGTCTCAATATTTGAGAGAGAGTCTCTGACACTTTCTGTAGCTCTGGATGAATTTTAGTTCCATCATTTACTTTACAACATTTTTCTCATCTCGTAGTCATGATTTTCAAGCTACTGTTTAACTCTGCACTTTCCGAGTATAACATGTACCTAATTTTAATCCATTGTTCATTGAAAAGAAGAAATTTACTATTAAAACAGTTACCTCGCTCATTATGAATTCCTGCCAGTTAAAATCAATCCTCTAATTGATAGTTCCTGGGGCAAAATTATTCTATTACCTTCTGTTAAAAAACATATCTCTGCATTATTTCCCCTCATCATGTAAAAAACATAGAATTAAATTTGCTTTATTTGATCTTCTATACTACTAAATTTTCATTCAAAAATCATATTAGAAAACAGTTGCTGAATTTACTTGAAATTTACTTGGAAAAGTAAAAACACACAGCAGTAAACTTGCTCAGCTGGGACTAGATGTTTCACTTGAGGTAAGTCCTTGAAAAGATTCAAAACAAAGCCAAAAAGGATTATTTGAAGTAGAAAATATCTGCTAGGGAATATCTGGTAATAGTTTGAGTTGTGGAGTGCATGAGCTAAATGAACTTGCCTTTTAATATTTTAAGTAATTACCCAGAAGTAAGAAGAGGTTTTATTTAAAAGGTGTAATAAAACGAAAGGTAATCTGGGGGTTTATGTCACCAGTTCATCATAAAATTGCCTTACTAAGTCATGAGTTGCTTATCATATCTTTGTTAAAATATAGAAGAAATTACAGATCTGAAAAGGAAAAAATAATGGGAAATAAATCACTTTCTGATAACTAAATGCCTAGGCTTCTTTTCATTGAAACTTTTTGGTAAGATACAATTTCACTTATTTATAGGGAGATTCCAGGGCAACCAATAAAGAATAGGGCTGTGTCCCTTAAGAGTTCAAGAACAGTGCTAATTCTAGTGTTTTAGGTCAAATCTACCAGGCACTTTCTAACCTGTACAGAAATGCATCCTAAAACATCCTCAGTGGACTTGGATATGTTACAACTGCAATACCTTCTATAATTACTATTATTTGGGAGTAGCCTTTGAGACTTAACAACATTGGATTCCAATGATTAAAGTTGTTAAAGTATGTATAGTTGTTTTCCAATCAGTGCCTTGATATCAATGAAGAAAGAATCTGAAGGCTTTTTCAGTAATAACTTGGGAAAAGGTAAGACATATTTAGGATTTATTTTCATAATACAGCTCCAAATATATTGGATTGGGAAGTAAATTGAATCCAGAATATTAATTCTATCTTAAACCATATTAATGATGACTGGTAGACTCCTAAAACTTCATACTAAACAGACACACATGAAATCAACTCTGTGATGCCCTGGTGACTAACACTGAAATTCTATTTTTTGCCAGTGAATTTGGTGAAGATTGAAGAGCTCTGTGAGGTAGAGTGAGGCTTGCATTTTCATACACCCCTCAAGGGGGTATAAATTTACAATCCTGTTTTAAGATAATTTTCACAGTATGTGCCCAGCAATGGTGTTTACAGAATTACAACTTGGGTATATAGGACATGTGACAGTTCTATCTAAATCTGAATTCAGTTTTTTCCAAGCTCCCATTTCTGCTGTTGGTAGGAACCATTTATAATTGTCACTTCAAGTTCCCTCATTTACTTCAGGTTTATAAGTTGTTCTCTTTAGAGTAAACATTTAATCACAATCAGTTTTCTTCTCCCCTGCCCTTTCCTTCATATCTGGGTGGCCTCTAAGTGCAAGTAGAAGCTTCATGTAATACTTTGAACAAACCAGATGAAAGGAATATATGAGGCTTAATTTTTGCCTCCACTGTCCATTTAACATGTATTTTTTGGAGGAAGTTTCTCCCCTACCCCCAGTTGAAAACTCCAAGAGTATTATTTTCTTCTTGTTGGAGGATAATAAAACTCCTCAGTGAAGTTAAGTGGAAAACAGACTCAGTCCAGTGCTTAGAATAGTCTGCCCTGGTTTTTTCCCCTTCTTCTTTGCCTAATACTTGGACTCAAGTTTCTCATCTTACTAACAATTGGTACCTGGTATGAGATTGGAACAAGAAAGACAGAATTTGAAAAAGAATAGATATATGTGTATATGTATAACTGAATCACTTTTCTGTATACCTGAAACTACACAACATTGTTAATCAACTCTACTGCAATAGAAAATAACAAGTTAAAACAGAAAAGAGTTGCCAATGATGAATGTTCTTACCTGAATTATCCTATAATGACTGAGCCTGGCAGGTTCTTAGAGCTTGAGTTTTTCCTCTTAAAAGGAATTTGTGGTCTCAACAGATTTTTCAGTTTTGGGGCCCTCCCTTGGCTTGAGCAAAGCATTCCTCACTGGCTTGGTGATTCACTGCCTCTGCAACTCTGCTTCAGAAATTCAACAGTGTCTCAGGTCACATCACCCCTCTCAGTAGCCCATTTGGGGAGGCTCCCATGTAATTCTCATGCTTTCACTTGTGGGACCCAAATCTTTTGGATGGGAGACGGTCATGCCGTCCTAGACTCAAAGTCTGGAAAACAAGCCAAATCCATTGCAACACCAACTGCACTCTGGGATGCAGCCAGAGCAACTAAGCTGCTTATTCCTCTCCCTCTAGATTTCCATACATGAATCAATCTTATCTACCTACTAAGGCTAGAAATCATGTCAAGTTTTCTTTGGAAT
Organism: Leucopleurus acutus; assembly: GCF_964270905.1. NCBI lineage: Eukaryota > Metazoa > Chordata > Mammalia > Artiodactyla > Delphinidae > Leucopleurus > Leucopleurus acutus. The sequence continues at coordinate 61,566,137 of NC_139160.1, forward strand.
ACCCAGTTGAAGTCTAACTGAAATTAGAAATAAGAGCTAGCCCTTGGCCACTCTTGCACATTGGTGGGTAGGAGGGTGCAGCTCTCCCCAGAAACTCTCTTCAGAGACTGTCCCAAATCTCAACAATTCAATGTGGATGAGTTTTCTAAATGACTTCTAAGCCCCTTCTTGGAAACTGTGCAATGTGGCTTATCTAACTCTCTTTGGAATGTAGTATCTACTCTCTTCATTCCGAAGTTGAAAATGAGACGGGAAGAATCCTGTTTTAACCCTCTGTAACACTAGTGTACTGTCATTACTGCACATTACAGCACTGTTTTACGTGTTGTTTGTTCTCTAAGTCTTCAGTAGGCCCTGCTCATCCAAGCAAGTCTCTGGGAGCACCCTCTGCTAAGGCCTGGGCTCCCTGCCTGGCATTCTGTGCCACCACATCCTGAACCAGAGCCTCTGCTGCTTTGCCATTCCTCTTGCCTTGTCTCCAACTCCCCACTGAATTTCCAAGTTTAAAAACATCTGCACATAAGCCATAGGAAATTAGTGTGATGGGTTGGGCCACTTTAGGAAACCATGATTTAGTTCCTTTCTTTTTCTTCGCGTCTGTTTATAGCATCCTTATGTTTTCTTGGTAGAAAATCTATTACATAACATCCATCTTCATTCCTACCTTATTACTTGATTTAATTAACATGAGACTTTAAAAGCAGCTTTCTTGAGATTAGATGTTCTTTGCTTAAAGACATATTTATTTGAATTAAAAGCTAAACGTTTAATCCTTAGAACTTAAATTTCAGTTGTCAAAGTAGTTGAAATAACAAAAATTACTGGGAACTATCTGAATTTTCCAAAACTGATCTTAATTCTTATGTAATATTATTTGTGTAACAAAATGATCATCAGAATATTACAGCAACATGGTAAATACCTTCACATTTAAAACGTAAAAGTAATTAAATGATTTATTAAAATAACAATTCTATGATACACTATTAAATGAAAAAATAGGTGAGTGGGTAATGAATACCAGTTATCTTTTTGTCAGAATTGTTTTCTTGTTTAGTCTTCTATTTTCTAATTTTGTTAACATCATATACAATGAGAATGAAAAATGATTTAGAATCATGTAATCTTTCCAATCAGTATCTCACATACTGCATAGGTAATTGAAAGCTTAAATGCTTTAGAGGCCAAACTCTGCAAAAAAAAAAAAAAAAAAAAAAAAAATTCCTACATTGTAATAAGGAATTTAGTATTATATAGTAAATATGGACATTGGTTAGTCATTGGTAAGGTGAATGGGTCATTGTCTCTAAGTATATTAAAAACATATTTTCACCTAAATGGGACAAAAAAAAATCTCTGCAGAGTATGCATTACTCATCTAAATGAGAAGGATGTAAAATTGATGATTCCTGCTAGCTTGAAAGAATTGATTAAGGGAGATAATGTTTAATTACCACTAATTATATCAGTGAGCAGAATGATGTACAGGTCAATGGAAAAACTTCACTCCTTTCATATTAAAAAGACATTAATTCATGACATTAAACATTTGATAATAAAGTACTTTATGTAAATATTGAAAAAGACTCGTTAAATTTTAATAAAGGTTTGGACAACGAAAGGAAGCTGATATTTAACTTTCACCCCTTTGTAGAATTTCATTCCCCAGAAATAATGGAAAATGACTCATCATATAAAGAAGTAAAATTCCCCAGTCTTCCTCAGAAAAGCTGTTATGTGCTCCTTTGAAAACTACAACTTTGGATATTCATTTCATTTAGCAAGTCAAAAAACATTATTTGAACATGACTGTGTCCTGTGGCTTTCCATTAGGTGACTATAAATGTCTAATATGTATAAAATCATTGTGCAGAAAGACACGTTGGAACTTAACACAGCCATATTTATGTAAGACTAAATTTTTTCCAGAGGAAAAAAATCAAACTTTTCTAATACAGTATTTTTCAGTGTATACGTTGCTCAAATATTGTCTTCTTTCTGAAGCTATTTAACAACATTTAACAAATTTCTGTAAAAGCAAAGGGAAACTTTAATGCAACTTAATGAAAGTATAAAATAACCAATTTTAAATAGCAAATGGGAAGAGATTATGGAAGGCAATTCTAAATGAATAAATGATATATCAATGGTAGCCAATAAGCTAATAAAGAGACACAAGAAAATTTATGGATTTTTGAGAAATGGTTGTAGTACTTTACAATATTGTCTGTATGTCTACATTTTTTTTAATTAAAAAAACCTTTTTCACCCCCCAATTAGCAAATGGGTTCCATATTAGTTCAACTGGAAGTTTTCTTCCTAGAGTTGCCTTTCCGTACATCTACTTTTAATCAAAAGAGAAAACGTAATTTAAAAGAGAAACTTATTCACTGGTGAAAGAAAACCAAAGGAGTAAGGTAATCAAAGACAGTACTTTGATCATCCCTTTTGTGGGGTATAGTAAAGTTACTGATTCAGATGGGGAATTTGGAAGGGAAATAATAACGGTTAGATGGAAAATCCCTCTAACCAGTCAAATGCAATTGTGAACACATTAAAAAAGGAAAACAGCATATGATCAAACAGTACATAAAACATTAGACAACATAGTGTATATATCAAGTAAAGTTGTGCGTGTGCAAGCACACATCCTCATGAGACATTTATTGTTGTAGTGTTGTAAATGGTGTAGAGATATGTGTGTATATACATATATATATATATATACACACACACACAAATAAAAGTACCTCTTGAGGCTTTACTGTATGTACAGTATTTGTAGTCGGGTATTTCCTTTCCCAAATTTATAGTTTTTAATACAATAAACATAACAAGGAGTAAGGAAAGAAAAATGCTTGCCTGTCTTTCAGGGGAGGAGAAGCAGAACGTCCCTGCCCTTTTCCTTCCACTGCCTTTTTTTCTTTAGGTTCTTCTGCTGCCATGGAGCTTGGAGCTGCTTTATAACATTTGATTTATATTTGGTTTCTAGTGTTTCACAAGTGCATTAGAACTAGAACTGGAGCCAGAATCTTATTAGTGGAGATGCTCTGCAGTGAAATGTCAACACGGGGCATTTGTGTTTTACTCTTACTGCTTTAATGGATACTGCATTTTGTGACAGCATGATCTATTTGTGAATAATGTGACATTTGGGGGAAGTTTTAAAATTGATTTTTATTCAATTGATATTAATGTTGGGTTAAGACCTGATGTAATAAAGAAAATAGATGTGTCATTCTCTATCTGTCTTTTAGAGTGAAGGAGTTTGGGTCAGGAGGCCAACAAAGTTGGAAAGGAGCTTCCTATTAGCATTAATGCCATGTGTTTTACCTCATCTGTTTTTCAGAGCATACTTAATATGATCATTTGAACAGAATGACTGGCAGATAACAGTCAAATACAGCTTAGGCAGTAGCAAGTCATAGACTGAGACCAAAACACCTTAGGGGGAAGGAACTAGGGTCCATTACCTTACAAATGATCACAATGTGTATTTCATTCAAACATGTTTCACATGGTGTACAACCTTAAGTTAATGGAATAATGTAAATATGCTTTCTACAGAGCCTTAGGGGGAAAAATGGGCTAAACAGAGAATTAGTCCCCATCATCACTGTCTCATGTGCTCATTAGTATATCTTGAGTATACTAAGCCCTGGATAAAGCTATTGTCTTATCCCAGGATTCCTGTCCTACCACTTCCATGCTGTCCAGCTATCAGTGGGGACCCAATATATTATCCTTAGCATAAAGATGCAATACTTTGAACTTTGAACTTTTGAACTTTTATATCTGAGGGTAGCCACTTTAACTTATTATGAAGGAATTTAAGGTCTCTCTCCATTGTACAGAAAAATGAAAATAAGAGACAAGATTAGAGACGTAAAACAATACAAGGAAACAAACTTATGAAAGTCCTGTGAGATAAGTTAACCCTTGGATATTGTTTAAAACATTTACATACTAACACAAATACAAGCTCTTTGCAGCACAGAGGATGCATCCTTAAGTTGCACCAACACACTTTACACTCACAGTACAGACTTGCTTCCTGTCATTCAGCTGGGAAGGTCAACTTAACATCATAAGGCATAAGTTCTTTCCTTCATTCTCTCCAACACAGTATTTCTTTGTACCATTTTTCCTCTCATTTTCTATTTGAGAATAAGAAAGATTGTGTTTCCAAGGAGTATTCCCTTCCTAGATCAATTCTTTTTGTTTCCTGTCTTCCATGAAGTATAACATTTAGAGGATGGAGAGTAGGGAATTGATCTTTGAAGTCAGATAATACTTCAAATGCTAGCTGTGTTATATTGGATGTTATGGAATCTCCTCATTCATACACGGGGATGAAGGTCTTACCACATAGTGATAAATCTTTACCTTGTATCTTAAGGGATACTTTCTAGCTTAGGTTCATCTAAAAAACGGTTTTCTTCCTATATTTTCTGCCAAATGACTTACAAAAATGTTAAAGAGGACAATCAATGATTCAGTCAACTGGCTAGTAGCTGAATTTATCTTTGGGTGTTGAAAATATCCATTCATTAATTAGGGCCAATTATTTTTGTTGGGATAATATTTAAATGCACTATCAACCATATAAATTTTTCTAGCATATTTAATAACTATAATAAGCCTGTTTTCTAAGTTTCTTACAGAAATAGATGTATCTTTCCTACTGTATTCTGTTTTGTATACTAATATAACCTTCAAATGATCAGGTTAGTTCAGAGAAAAAATATACTATTAACAAGAAAAATAATAAAATGAAATATTTGGCATAACGGAATGGCTATAGAATTAATTTTTAAAGATTATATATTATGTACTGTTATAAGCTAACTTTCATGAGATAACCCGAAGGCAACAAGATAGATCTCTGAAAGAGGTAAAACAGAGAGATGAGCCCAGCATTTGATACAGTATTTTACCTCAAGGTCTTTGCCAGTGACTGTGGATTAGCTGCACAGAAGCCAAGGAGAATAGGGTAAAAATTAAGGATGGGATCCCAGAGACTGAGAAGCTAAGCAGAGTTTTAAAGTTCTTCATGGTTGTGAGGGACACAAATTAGACACAGATGTAGGATCGGTAGAGCGTTAGACCCTGGAAGTAATAATCTACATTATCCAGAGAGACCTGCTTTCATTAAGAACCATTTTACTTGATGACAGGTTGGATGAGGGTCAATTGCCCCACCCTGACTGTGGCAGACACACTCTAAGCTGCCTTGCTGGTGCTTATGTCTTTGTGTAATCTTCTCCCTTTGAAGGTAGACAGGACCTGTGACTTGCTTCAAACAAACAAAATGGTGACAGCGATGCAATGTCACCCCTGTGACTATGCTGTGTTACATAAGAATCCATCTTGACAGCCTACCCACCCCAGAGCATCTCTGCACTGGCTTCAGGGAGGAAGCGAGCATGTTGGTTAGAAATTGCAGGTGGCCTTTAAGAGTTGGGCACAGTGCCTAGGTTCACCACGTCCTTCAGATGCCCTGTTGCCTTCCTCAGTTTTCCCCCATACACCTGAAGATAACCCACGGTTCTCTGATTGCTGTTGGTTTTCCCCATCTCACTTCCAGTTTGTTTTTTGGAGGGGAATACCTTCACACCTAATTACCTAATTTTTTTGTCAATGTTTCTGTGGTTCTTTGGGTTTGCTCGTGAGCATGGCTGTACACACACACTGCAACCAAACATACAATACCACAAAATAATGTCAAATTCTCAAGGATAAGACATATTATATGAATACGGCATAAATAAGGTAGAAATTGGTAACAAAATGTAAGTAGGAAAAATATCTTCTAATTATATAAGTTCTCATTATATAAGTTAACTTATATAATTCTAATTATCCTGTAGGTTAAATGAGAAATCAAAGAAAATAATATTTTGAATTGAAGGACAATAAGAACCTGTGGGACACAGCTATAGCTGTGCTCAGGGGAAGGTGTGTAGCTTTAAATTCATACACTAATGAAGAAGAAAGGTTAGGAATCAATCTGCACCTAGAAAAGCTTTAGAATACCTGCAAATGCAAAAAAGCAAGGAAAATAATAGCAGAAATTTATAAAACAGAAGTATGTTCAATTGAAAGAGAAAACAATTGCTTCTTTGTGGGAAGAATACAACTGAGCCCCTGACAAGAATTAATGAGAGAGACAGAAGGTACAAATTATTAATATCATGAAAAAAATGAGACATTGTATATATTTGCCCATAAGTGAGCCACATGACTCCATTTTTTGCCAGTAGATTGGAAAACTGAAGTGACAAATGCCTAGAAAAATTCAACATAGCAAACTTAGAATAGTATAACTGAATAGTCTACATTCTGTTATTGAAATTGAATTGGTAATAAAAAAAAAAATCCCCACAGAGAAGACTACAGGCTCAGCAGCTTCAATAATGAAGTCTTCCAAATGCTTATGGGAGAAGTAACACTGAGGACAGTTCTTTAAGGAGATAGGACGAAAAAGGAAAATTTCCAACTTAAAAAATAAGAATAGCATAAACTTAACACTAGAAGTTAACATGTCACATAATAGTTAAAATTCAAAAATTTCCTACTGAAATCAGGAACAAACCAAGGCAGACCACCATGTCTTCCTTGATCTAGTGTCAGCTACATAGTTATGGACAGTTTCAAAATTTGCTCACTTTTCTATATGAATATATTTCAATTTGAAAAGTTAAAAATATGGTTCATGTCACTTTCAGCCTTAAACACTCTGTGCCTAGCAATATTTCTGTCCTTAAGACTGAATTAGTTGGCAAATTATGTGGGTGAGGTGAAAAAAACAAATGCTTTGGACCTTCCTCTCATATTTTAGATACCATATTTAAATCTCTTTAACTCTTAGAAGTAACTGATCATTGTATAAGCTAATGAGGGATAACTTTCCCCAAAGTCCCCAAAGTTGGGGACTACCATGCATAAAATATCTTTGGGTATGTGTCTTTTTCCAATCTTGCTAGCAGAAAGCACGTATTTTTAACATCAGCGTATGAACACTTGGAACATACTGCTTTTAGAAAAAATTACTCTCTCATCATATTTTTCTATCAAATCTGTTCATGATATCAGCATTATCTGCTGTCTATAATAATAGTGCAGACATAATTATGTTTGATATTCATTTCATCTAAGGCCACTGAAGAGGTGTTAGATTACCAAACCAATGCAATTTGTCAGGATCCTATTGCTAAGCTACTCTTAGAGTAAATGGTCTCGGATAAGGGTGGGGTGGAGAACAAAGGAATATTTTGATTGAATTGATGTTGCCTCAGTTCCACCTCAAGACAATTCTATCACCAGTTAACCCATGGGAAGAAATTTTTAGGTTTGCTCTATTTGGTGGATATTTGAATGGTAATAGAAATTCTATTGCCAGAAAATGATTTCTCTTTGGCAGTGAACCAATCTGTTATCTATGTTTCTTACTTGTAATTCCTCAGAAAGTGTATAAAGTTCAGTGCCTTTTATACTTGTTATAATTCCTTTAATAGAGAGCCAACATTTTCACATAATCCAGATCTATTTGTTCCTCGGTGGTTACTGAATAGTTATCTATTTCCCATTTGCTTATTAATTTTATTTCTTAGTTCCAAAACACATCCATATGTTCTGATAACGCATTTGCACACATACAAACCAGGGTCAAAAAGACATCCAATTCTGGAGACGTGATTATTTTGAAATAAATATGCCTTGACAGAGGATTTGTTCCACTTAGGGTTGTATTTTAATAGGTTGCTGAACATTTTGCTAGTAGATGTTAACATTACACTTACCCAAACTTATGTATGTAGGAACAACCCATCCTTTGTAGACTGCTTTTAGATAAATAGCAAAAATAAGTTGAGACTAATGACTGTTTTAAGTCTTTTTGGTTGGGGAAATATGCTTCTTACAGTAAAAATAAGAAATGTTAAGAAATTTTGTTTGATACACATGTTTATTCAATCATTCTTCTCATTCACCCAATGCTTTCAGTAATAGACATGGTAACGAGTATCCATATAAACAAGAGACTAGATTTTCATCTGTCCCTTTTCAATCTAGATATTAGCCCTACTAAGAGTAATATTAAAAGTCAGTTTACCAAAAGATAGCACTAATTAACAAAAAGAATGCAGGAAATTCCTTACGTTGAAACTAAAGATTTTTCATATTGCTGTAAACAGTTACAACAAATTGGTCAACTAGAATTACTGAGTAACCGGTACCTCATTAAATTTAACAATCATATTTCTGAAAATCTATAATTTGGACACAGGAAAACCTGTCAAAAATTGCCCATTTTAAACTTATAAGTGCCTTCGGAAAGTTTTACAAAAATAACAAATATCAGCGATCATAGGGCAGAGGTAAATCCTGTATATGTACCACCTATCAGATATGTGTTTACTGATACGTATTTACCCTGTGTTTATTTACATATTACAATAAAGATATGTATTTACCCTGTATTCTCGCACAGCACAAAATTTCTGATACCTCCCAACTTGTGTTTTCAACACACGGAAAGTTTTTCTTCAAGACTAGTAGATCTCAGGCTCTTGTGTTTGTTCAAATTATCTCTGGGCTTGAGAAATATACAAGCTGTGCTCTCTGAAGTAGTCTAGGTCTGAAGCAAGAATCTCAGAAATAAACTAGTAGATGCTATGGGCTGAATGATGAGAAACAGTGTACTTGTCCAGTTACCATTCTGCTAAATATAACTGGAAATTATTTTATTACTGCCTATTTGAAAATTACACTTAAGGTTAATTTTTCCAATATCTTACCTTACAATTTACAAAAGTATCTTTTCCTATTAATCACACTAGTAAAATTATATTTTTTCCTCATTAATTTACCGAGGCTCCTTTGGCAAAAATCATTTGAATTATACATCACTGAGTCTCTGCCACTGATTTATACATCCTTTCATGATTACCACACTCCTGATTACTGTAGCTTTACAGAAAGTCTGAAATCAGGAAGTATGAGTCCACCAACTTTGGTCTTCTGGGTTTTCTTTCACCCAGACTTTGGATGTGGCTAGGTACTTTGCACTTTCATGTAAGTCCTAGAATTATCTCAATTTTTACAGAAAGAAAGCTTTCTAGAATGTGAATTGCACTGATTCTATAGACCAATTTGGGGAGAAATCTTAACAACATATTGATGCTTTCATTCCACGAACATAGTATATCTTTCCTTTTATTTCAAACTTCTAAAGAAAAATTGGCAGGTTTTTTTTCTTTGTAGCTCTCAATTTACAGCATTTTTATGTCTTTTTTGTTTTGGTAACTTTGTTCAAAATGGCTCCCAGTTGTAGTGCTGAAAACTGCCCACTGTTCCTATGTACAAGAAGGCTCGGATACACCTTATGGTGAAAAATGTGTGTGTTTGATAAGCTTTATTCAAGCTTGAGTTACAGTGCTGTTGGCTATGAGTTCAGTGTTAATGAATCTAGTAAATACAATGTCTATAAACAAACATATACACAACAAGGTTATATATTAATCATTTGATGAAAATGGTTTGAACAAAGGCTCACAGGAACCTGATTCTGTATTTCCCCTACGAGCAGTGGTTCAATACCTGCTAATTCAGTGTTTTCTGTGACTTAATAGAACACAGCTACCCTGAATAACGGAATTCAATTGTAGGCTAGTACACATGAAGAATTTGATATTCATTCATTAGTGATGAACATATTTATGAAGAACTTACCAGGTGCTATCAACTCTGACCATCAGGAATCCATCAGAGAAGCATAGCCCTGGCCACATCCTTAATTTCTTCAGACGTGGTCTAACAAAGGTTACTCTAAAAGGCCTTAATTTTAAGATATAATGATAATATACTCATGTCTTCATATAACAGTAACATGAAAAAATAATGAAAATGGAATCATTTTCAGACAAGGTAATAAAAAAACTAATCCTTAAGGATCTGTGCATGAAGATCTAGGCAATGACAGTGTAATGCCCAGGGTAGTCATTGTAAAATTGGGTTGCTAATACTTCATTACAACAGAAATTGTTGTGTATACTCCAATTACCTCTCTTTTGAGAAAACATGCATAATATAATAAACTTATCTACAATTTTGTAAAGTAACTTTTATGGTTGAGATGAATTATTTTTCGTCAGATAGCTTCGTGGGAACATAATGCCCTAGTGGCCAAAAACAAACTCATAAATTCTGTTTTCAACCATAATTTACTCTGAATATGACCATATAACCATTAAATATTTATTCAACTTTAGTTCCATTTCAAAATTAAAAATGTAATTTTATGTCCTTCACTGAGGACACTGAATAATAGCTGTATTTTCTTTGGCTCAGCTGGACCAATATGCTTAAGGTTCTTTGTCAACTTTAAGAAATAAGTATGAAAACAACACCCTTGTGAAACGATTTATTTCCTTAAACAATTCAATAAAACTATTTACATTGTTATATGTCTCTAAAATAAATGATTACCCTCATTATGAAGCATAGTTACAGTAATTTGCTATCTACTCTGAGCACCATTGAAAATAAAACCATAAACTGACCTCCTGCATTCAAATGACCTCGTTTACTTGCTTTTTTTGAAAGCTAGGTTATGTTGATATTTCACTGAGCTGCATATTAGCTTCAACTAGGGTCACTAATGTGTGACTTCAACCTGTCCTTTTTTGTCAATGTGTATATAGACTTTGCATACTTTTTAAAAATGAGGGAATTTTGCCTGCTATTAAGAATAATGTGTTAAAGCTCCGATTTAATCAGACTTAGAATTAATAACATTGCCCTGAGAATAAGGTCCAAAATTTTAGCAAGACTATTGAAGCTTTTTATAGTTAAAATGCTTCTCATCATTCTGGACTCGTACCTTCCTGCTCCCCATTTTCTGTAATCTTCCTGTCACAATGAATTATCATTCGATTACTCTATTTCACAACTGTATCTTTATCTCCACAATTTTTTCTTTTTTTATATCCATGTGTAGTATACCCTAATTTCAGGCAATATAATATTCCTTCATACCTTTTCCTCAGAGAGAGAATAGGTTTCCTTTTTTATGTGCTTTTGTAGCACTCAATATTTTGCCCATTGCAACACTTATTTCATTCTATTACATTTGACAACCAATTTATTTCTTTGCCCCATTTAACTGGTAGTTTTGTGAGACCAAACACCATTTTCAGGGTTTTTTCCACTTGGCACAGTGCATGAAATATATTCAATATCTTTTATTTTCTTGTTAAATGAAATAGTGAAAAATACTCTAAATGTGGATATTGGGTGTCATGTCATATAGCTGAGAACCGGAATTAAAGTCAGTGGAAGATAAAAGTGGAAGTATGCTTAATGCCAAGCTTTACTCAGTTCAGTTATTCTAGGTCTAGTTCAACTTGAACATGTACATTTGTCTTGCGATTTCTTTTGAAGATAATGTAGTAAAGTGTAAGATTCTCTCGGTCTATATATTCATAGTGGAATAGAATTGTATGCATGTTATTATCCTATGATATTATTAAAAGCCCTGAATAAGAATGTATCTAAAGTTTCAAGTTATCTCGAACACTGGAAGTAGGATGAAAGGTGTGAGGAAAATTAAATGTGCAATTATGATCATGTGAGGGCTTGTATACACTATTTTTAAAGGCATTTAAATGTTACAGGTAGAAAATCACTACAGTAGAGATATATACAGAAATTTCAAATTATAAGAGGCAAAGAAGACAATTTCAGTGTAAACCTCGTTAATGCAGGTGGGAAAAGCAAGATAATTAGAAAGGCAACAAAAAAACCAATATACTGTTAATAGGAACATTAGAAGATTTAAGAATAAGACCAAATATATCAATTATATAAACCAATGTCATTGGTTTATATAACTGATATAGAGTTTATATAATTATAGAATGGTATCTATAATACATCTTCAAGAAAAAATGTATAATATGGGCATAAAACCTTTTTGTGTAAAGAAAAAAGCTTGTGAGTGTGTTTATAAATACACAAGTATATTACTCTGAGCGTGGAAAAGTACAGGGATGCTCTGCACCAAATGAAATATGAGCATCTGTGACCACCGGAATTTCATGGTGATGTTTGGGTGTACTTCTACCGTTTTTTATCTTACAAACTTTCAAACGTTGGAGAATTAAGCCTTAATTTTAAAAGGCATAATCACCTCTTCTGTAACACAGATTGATGCTTTTATATATTTTGTTGCATACATGGATGTATTAAAAGATGTATATAAAAGCTAAAAACTGATTCTTCAAATGGGGAATATATTTTAACACATGTAGTTGAAGTTTAATAAAGCCCAAGATTTGAAAGAGGCATATATTTCAGTTGGCAATAGAGGGCACTCTCACAACTCCCTTCAACTCTATTGTTGTACCTGAAAAACAGCATTGACAATATGTAAATGCCAGGGCATGGCTTTGTTCTAACAAAACTTTATTTACAAAAACAAATGTTGAATTGACTTTGGGCAATAGTTCGTTGATCCTTCCTTTAGCCATTTCGTTAATTATTCAAGCTTTAGAGTATATTTTAAAATCAGGTATTGTTTGTACTCCAACTTGATTCTTCTTTTTAAAAACTATTTTGGCTATTTGAGTCCTTTCTTCATATAAATTTTGCTGTAAGCATATCTATACATAGAATACAGCTGAGGTTATGTTTATGTAAAGATCATTTTGGCTAGAATTGACATATTTACCCAGTGAACTTCCTTTATTTAATTACAGTTAAAAGAAATTTTGATAAATTCCTTGTCTTAGACAATTGTGTATTCTGCAAATAAGGATATTCTTAATTTTTTTCCAGTCCAAGTGATTTTATTTTTCTTTCCTTATTGAATTTGGTAGAATTTTCAGCGTGGTATCAGATAGGACTGGTACGGGCAAATATTCTTGCCTGACTACCAATCATAGGGGGAATGCATTCAGTCTTTAACCATTAGGTGTGACTTTGCCATGGATTGTTTTTTTTTAAATGTCCCTTAATAGTTTAAGGAAGACTTTCTGTGTCTAGTTTGCTGATAGTTTATCATGATTGAGTCTTGAATATTACAGTGTGTGTTGTTATTTTTTGCATCTATTGGTATAATATGCTTTTCTCTTGTCTGATATTATGGCATTACCTTGATTTTCAAAGGTTGAACAGGACTTGGTTCTCATTATTCTTATGTGTTGCTGGATTTGACTTGCTAACATTTTGGTGAGGATTTTCATGCCTTTGTCCATAAAGTATATTGGTGTGAAATTTTATTTTCTCTCTTTATTATTTTATGGTAGCCTCATAAAATAGAATTCCGTAGAATTCTAATTGCTGGAAGAGACTGTCTAGAATTTGTTTCTTCCTTAAATATTTGGTAGAATGAACCAGCAAAATGATGTGGGCATGAAATTAGATCTCTTTTTTAGAATTTTTTTCTTTTTAACTATTTTTCAATAGCATTGCTTATCTGTTTCTTCTGAGTCTTGCCGATTTGTTTCCTTTAAGGAATTGTCAGTTTCATCTCAGTTATATTTATGGGCATAGAGTGATTCATAATAATCTGTTATTCTTTCATTTCTATATGGTGAGTAGTGATATCCACTCATTTGTCAATATCCACAACGGCATCTTCCCTTCTTCCTTTTACTATATGGTCAAACCAGCTGGAGGTTTATCAATTGACTGATTTTGAAGAATCTTATATTTCAATGATCTGTTTCTATTTTTGTTTTTAATTTTATTAATTTCTCCTCTTTATTTTCCCCTTCATTCTTCTTGGTTTAGGCACAGTTTGCCCTTCCTTTGCAAGTTTCTTAATCTAAAATTACTGGTTTTTCTTCTGTAACATAAGCTTTCAATGTTAAAGTCTCACTAAGCAGTTTAGCTGTAAACTAGATTTTTATGTTAGTTTTAACAGCTTTTTCTATTCCTTTCTCTCCCAGCTCTACTGAGATATGATTGACATGTAATATTGTGTAAGTTGAAGGTGTACAGTGTGATGATCTTATACATGTATATATTGTGAAATGATTACCGCAAGAAGATTAGTTAACATACAATTACCTCACACAGTGAAACATGATTTTTAAGTAGGAAATTTTAAGATCTACTCTTTTAGCAATGTTCAAATATACAATACATTATTATTAACTATAGACACCATGTTGTACATTAGATCCCCAGAATTTATTCATCTTATAATTGGACGTTTATATTCTTTGACCGGCATCACCCATTTCCTCCACTTCTAACCCCCTGCCCCTGGCAATCACCAATCTCTTCTGAGTTTTCATTTTTTAGATTCCACATATAAGTGAAATAAATCATATGTTAACCTTTTTTCTTTTTCTTATTGTACACTTTTGCCAAACCACTCCCTATTTCTTCCACCCCTGAGCCCCTAGCAACCACTTTTCTACTTGCTGTCTGAACTTGCCTTTTTTAAAATATAAGATGGCAAATCTAAATAATACCATGCAGTATTTGTCTTTCTGTTTTATTTAACTTAGCATAATGCCCTCAAGGTCCATCCATGTTGCCACAAATGACAGGATTTCCTTCTTTTCTATGGTTAAATTATAATCCATTTTGTGTATATATATATATATATATATATATATATGTTTGTGTGTGTGTATATATATATACATATACCACATTTTCTTTATTCATCTGTCAGTGGTCATTTGGGTTGGTTCCATACTTTAGCTATTATGAATAATGAACATGGGGGTGCAGATACTTTTCAAGTTAGTGGTTTCTTTTTTTTTTTTTTTTGTATGGATACCCAGAAGTAGAATTGCTGGGTCATGCAGTAGCCCTGTTTTTAATTTCTTGAGAAACCTCCACACTGTTTTACATAGTGACTGTACCAAGTTATATTCCTACCAGCAGTGTACTAAGGGTTGCTTTTTCTCTACATCCTTGCGGGCACTTGTTATCTCTTATTTTTTTGATGATAGCCATTCTAACAGTTGTGGAGTGATTCCTCATTGTGCATTTGATTTCCATTTCTCTGATTAGTGACATTGAGCACCTTTTCATGTACCTGTTAGCCATTTGAATATCTTCTTTGGAAAAATGTCTACTCATGTCTACATTTTTCCTTGGAAAAATGTCTACAAAAATGTCTGCCCATCTTTTAATTTGTTTATTGATTGCTATTGAGTCCTATGTGTTCCTTATATATTGTGGATATTAACCCTTTATTATTTATTATTGTGGATATATATTGTGGATATTAACCCTTTATCAAATATATGATTTGTAAATATTTTCTTTGATTCCAGAAGTTGCCTTTTCATTTTTTTATCGTTTCTTTACCGTGCAGAAGTTTTTAGTTTGATGTATTCACAACAGTGTTTTTTTTATTATAATTCAGTAGAAAACAATTTCAAATTTCTCTTGAAACTTCTTTGATAGATACGTTATAATTTTTAATTTGTGATTTTTCATATTTCAGTTTTTTCAGTTACTGCTTTTATAGTCAGAAAACAAACTCTGTACATCTTCAGTTTTCTATAAAAATAAGATTTATTTGTTTTGCCAAGGAGATGGTCTATCTTAAAAAATGTTCCATGTACCTTTGAAAAGAATGTGGACTCAGCTGAGGGTGGAGTGTTGCATAAGTGTCACTTAGGTCCAATTAACTGATTGTGCTGTTCAACTTTTCTACATCCTTGTTGATTTTGTCTACCTGTTCTATGAATTAGTATTGAAGACTCCAACTATAATTGTGAATTTGTTTCTCTTTTAGTTCTATTAGTTTTTTTTCTGCTGTATTTTTGCAGCTCTAGTGTTAGGTACAAATATAAAAATGTTTTGTGTCCTTGTTGACCTAACCCTTTCATCAATTTTAAATGTCCCACTTTATCTCTGGTCATTTGCCTTTTTTTGTATGCTATTCATATAGCCATTCCAGCTTTCTTTGATTTTTGTTAGTGTGGTGACTAGGAATTCATGCAAAGATTTAAAGGGTCCCTTCCTTCTGCTTCCTCCTCTCCATGATCCTTCTTCCCCCTCTGGTTTCCCAGTGTTCTCATTCCTTTTGTTCGTTTTTAGAAGTTGGGACTTGAGCCTCTGCACTGTATTGCACAGTCCCCACAAAGTGGCCCAACATGGGCAAAGAGATGAGAGAAAACAAGGTGCAGGGCTGATTCAGCCACCACCACCGGTTCTACCTCTGCATCGGGGGTGTGGTGTTGCTACTGGAGCTTACTTTTTGTAGGGCAGGGAGAATTGAACACTCCACCCTGCACAAGTGGGTCTCAACCATGTCAGAGAAGAGGGGAGGCAGGCCATTTGATTGCTGGTGCTGAACTGGTGTAAGATGGGGAGTGTCAAAAGACTCTTCTCTGAAGGACTGTTGCTGCTGTTCGCATTTGGTACCAGCCAGGGAAAGGGGGAAGAGGGGAGAGCTGCTGCTTCACTGCTGCCACTCACCTGGGCCAGAGCAGGGAAATTCCAAGAAGGTCTGTCCTGCAGGGGGTCCCCTCCTGATTCTCTAACTAGAAGGAGTGCTTTTCTCCAGGAGCTTTTTCTAACTTAGACTTCTAGGTTTGAGCTTACCTAGCATCCCAGCTGTGGGTTTTCTCAAGGTCTCTGCTAAAGAATATAAAAATTATTCTAATTTAAAAATTCATTCATTAATATTGGAGTCCTTATACATTTGGAATTTGTTTTGTATTTACTGGGTTGTAGGGTTATTTTGTTCAAATCATATAGTAAATTGCCAAGTTCCATTCATTAAATAATCCATTATTTCTTCTCTGAATTGAAATACTTCTATTGCTGTATATCTGACTCCCTTTCTGTTCCCTATTCTGTTGTAATTTTCTATTTGTCAACTGCGTTCCCATGTCAAACGGTCTTAATTACAGTAGCTTTATTTGTTTACACATCTGTTTCTAGATTCCCATTTCTCTTACGTTTAAGTTCTTACAGGGAAGGAGTCATCTTATATCTTTTGTACTAGCTTATCATATTGCTGACACATAGATATTATCACTAAATTATTGTCTAATTTTATTGTCTTGAAACTCTAATGCTCTAAAACTTCTGCTGTTCCATTTGGCTAAATGCTTCAAAAATGGATTCAACACCATAAGTATTTATGGAATATCTGCTATATGTAACAGTTTGTGTTAGGAACTGTAAAGAATGCAAAAAAGATTTTGTTCTTAAAGAACTTCCAAGCTAGTGTGGTAAGCATAAGTTCATGTAAATAATAGTAAATAAAGTGTGATGTAAGACACTATGGAAAGTGATTTGTAAGAAACATATGTCAAAGGGAGAAAAAATAATAGATTTTTCTCCATCTCTGAAAAAAAGTTTATAGACGGTATAGATATTTTCTATTGCCATTTTGACTCATTAACTACATAAGTGAATATAAAATAATGTAGATAAATCTTCTGAAGCCTAACCCCTACAGACCTTTTGAGTGTTTGTGCTTTGTGGGACACAGGAGTTTGCCTAAGTTAGGGTAGAATTTTGTGTTTCATTCTCCGTTTTCTTGCTTTCCAAAAGAACCATAGTTTGGATGGGTGATTTTTAGTACTGTCCTTTTATCTGCATTTCTCATTCAGCTTTCTAATTAGTAAGCGTTCCTACCCAAACCTAGCTTCACACAAGTAACTTACAGTTAAATCCCCTGAATGATTCTGTTTGCCAACTGCAGACCTTTTCTGATTCTGTGGCAAGCCCACATGGTAACTGTGGTTCAATAAGGGTGTGGTTGGGGAGGAGGAATCTCTTCTATGTCCACAGTCATGGATTACAGCAATAGAAAAGGAGTCCATGAAGGGAAAGTGATGGAACCATTTAACTCTAGTGACAGAAGTATGTTGATTATACCATAAAAGATATTTTAATACTTGATGAGGTGTAATGGATATTCCCTTAATATTTCTAGGAAATGTGGACATTTGTCAGGTACTCCTCATTAGAGAGTAACTAATGATGGAAATTGTACATAATAGGAAGAAGATGTGAAAATATCTTTGGTATTCATTGATTTTCTTAATATTAAGACCTCACATGAAAATTCTGAACTGAGTTCTTTGATTTAAATCCTGTTCTGAGCAAATCACAAAACTAAACTCCTTTTAAAAATATACTGAATATATATTTTCTAAAATGTTAACATGTGCATAGCTAACCTAGTCCTGACCTGTACTATGCATGCTTATAATTCATAGTCTTGTTCTCTTTTTGATGAAGAAAGAGGTGTTTTAGCTCCACTGGCTTACGTATGGTTGGTATGCATCTTTGTTGCATGTTCAAAGGACTGCTTTTTAAAAATACTTTTGCCTTCAAAAGGCAAACATACTCTTGTGGTCTCCCCGGGAAACTTGGGAGCTGACCTCTCATTTGACAGAGCACCCACGGAAACAATTTAGAACCCAATTCCCTGGAGCCTCAGTGCTGTGAGGCAAATGTGTGACCTCTGCTGAAGTATCTTTTTGTACAGAGCGATGCCAGGGTGACTGAATCTACTGTGCTTTGCCAAAGGTGACATTTTGGGGAGAAGTAAAACATGTTGTGTGGGCATGTTTGGCTTTACATTTAAACTAAGTTTAGAATGAGAGCAACCTGTCACTTCTAGCAAAAATATGTTCACAGGGATCATGATAGATGGGCAATCTGTTTCTAACCCTACTCTTATGACTTGTACCTTACTTGTTACCTCCCTTGGAACATACGTTTTCCATGAATCAAAGAGAACAATCTTAAATAGTGACATACATTGTTGTTTGTAAAGTTAGCTGCTAAAACCATATTTCTGAGAGAGAAGTAAACTGATGACAAAGATAGAATGCCACGGGAATATAATGCAACAGATCCTAAATAAAATGAAGAGAGCTTTCTAAGTCATCATCTTCTAAAAACATTTAATAAATTTAGTAAGAATGTAAGACATAGCAATGTTCCCCCGGGTGATGGGAATTTAGGGTAGGGTTGTAAAGGCACAGGAGAGCAGAGAGGCAGAAGGGTAGAGATCTAGAGAGAAATGGCAAGAGTGAGCAAAGTTCAGCAGGTCTTAGTATATGTGACTAGGTAATGAATGAATGAATGAATGGCAATGAAAACACAGGGGCTCCCAGGTCTTATTTGACAAACCTACATCCTCTCCATTCCAGATGCCAACTCTATTCACTGTTCAGCCAGTAAAGGCAGGGATGGGGCACTTGAATCCTGGAACCCTAAATGCACTTGAAACACTAACAAGGAAGTTTTAAAACTGGTCAGGGTTCGCACTGGAATGAATGACTTTTTGTGTAAAGCACTTAAATTAGTTGATCCTAATACACCTCTCCCCAAGATTTTACCAAAGTATGAGAAGCCAAGGAAGGGAAGGGAAGAAGGAAGATAAGAGCACAGGAAGGAAAGAAGTTCACATCAGCGCAGAGCACAAAGACTGAAAGCCACCCTGCTCTCCACTGGGGCTACCTCGCGAATACTGCCTGTGACCTAACCATCTGAAAAAATGTTCTCATTCATTTATGAAATAGAACTGGTTTTCCTGTTTGAAATACAAAACAAAGATGGTGACTCTCAATCCTCCCAGTCAGTGTGTGTGCTACCAACTTGTCAGAGGGCCAGACTGGGGCAGAAGAAGTTACTACCCCTGCATGGCCCAGGCTCACTGGAGGAATGACATTTGGAAGCGCAAACAGTTCGCTGTTCCACATGCTATGAAAAGGGGATTAGCCCGGGCCCGAGACCTTTGTGGCCACCGATCAAAGCCAAGGGCAGATGCCAATGTTGTACCGCTCCCTCCTTGTTGAAGATGAGAAAAGTAATGAAACCCAACACCATGGGGCTTAAAAGAATGTATTGCAGATCAAGCTGCAGGGAGTAGAATCTGTGTGACTCGGAAGAAGACACGCTTCTATGAATGATTTCCTACAGAGCCCACAGAACATTTCAGAAAGCAATTTGACATCCTTGATAGGATACTGGAGACAGCATGATCCCGAGCTGAGAAGAACAGAAAGCCGGACTGTGGCAAAAATACAGTTAGGAAACAAAAGATGAGTGATCAAGCAGTGTTAACATTGTGAGAGCAGAATTAAAGCGCTTACCTGGTGGGGCTCCTGAGGCCAGTGATAATCTCTGGGATCTCTCTGGGGGTTGGATGGTGGTAATTCACTTGAAAACAAACAGGGCTTTACCTTATTGCTTGGCCTTCTTTCTCATCACCATGTTTGCTTTAATTTAAACTTAAAACAATATTAGAAAGTTTTCTAGACTGTAACATTTATCTTGTTTAGCACGGTATTCCCAGTGTCTAGCACCGTGCCTGGATGTTGTCAGAATCCTGTAACTATCAGTTGAATCGATCACTGGATGATGATTTTACACTAATCAAAGTGGGACTGGTCAACTTGAGTCCACCTCTAATCCCAGTGCTTACTAGCTCTGTCGCCTTGAGGAAATGACCTCTTTGTGGATCAAGTTTTCTCATTTGCAAAACAGCGATCATAACAATGTCTTCTGAGTATTATGAGGTTTTTACAGGGATAAGGCACGTAAGATGTTTGTCCTAATGCCCAGTACAGATAAGTGCAGAATAAATGTTAACAACTGTCATCCTATCAAAACGACAATAACAAAAGAGAACGAGGTATAAAAATACAGATGATCTGATGTTCCAATCAAAATAATAAAAGGAGTCTCACCTCCCTAGACACGCTCTGGTAAGATAATTACATGGTTTTAGAAAATGGAAGTGACAGTACAAAATGGTAAAACTTTCTGATAAAGATACAACGATTTGGCAAAGAAGTTCAAATTTCTCTGTGAATTTAAGTGCCAGGAGAAAAAGGATCAATAAATCCAAGTTTCAGGAGAAATAGTGGTCCAAGTATTTAATCCCTAGGAAACAGCCAGAGGTGAAAATAAGAGGGTGATATGCCATACAATAAGAAACATTTTTCAATACTTGCAAATTGGCAAAATGATGACTGTGTCGTACCTTTTAGTGGATCACTGAACCTAGTCTAGTGGGCCCTCCTGGAATTACCCGATGATATAAGGGATTATAGAAGGGTGTATATTTAACTGACCAGGTTCTTTTACAACTCTGCAGGAGTAGAGATCCACTTGTAGAAAACGGATAGAAAGCCAGAGAGTCCTGTCTACACCAGTGCAGATAATTTTGTCCAGTTGAGAATGTAAATCTAACTCAAGTTCTTATCAAAAATTCTCTCAAAATTTGACCCAATTTAAATGTTTTATTGGCTTTCTTATTAAATAAGCTTTGGCATGTATTCCCTCATCAATTAATCTTTGACCACACATTCATGTTACATTTGTAGTAAGGTCACATTTTAAACTTCTTGAAAATTATACTTGATCAAAGCAATTAGAACATGTTTTGGAGCATATGTTCCTTACATACAATAATTCTGCAAAATCATATAATGTATATGACCCTTAGAATTTTACTGTAGGCAAGGCTTTCATCATAAACTTGAGTCGCACGGCTTTTCGTGATCTGCTTTCAGTTTTTATTCTCTATCTTCATATCTTATTACTCCTTCCAACAACCCAGACTTGTTGATCAGGCCGTACTTTGTCTCACCTTCTCCCCACTGTGTGTTTTCACGTACCACGTCCTCCGCCAGGCTAACCCCACTCTCCCCGTGGTGCACAAAAACACACACCCCTTCTGAGTAGCCCATGCTCATCCTTCAAGCCTCAGCTGCTACTTCTCTGGGATCCTTTCCTCATTTCTCACGACCCAGTTTTTGGTTCTGGATTTGTGTCCCCATAGTTGAGGCTTAGTTGCCTTTCTCCACAGAACCCCCCCCAAAATAGCAACGATGAATGGCTTTACTCGTTATGGCGGCCCTAGGTTTATTAGTTATCTATTGTTGCATAACCAATTACCACACATTTAGCAGCTTTAAAGCACGTTTATTACCTCACAGTTTCTGTGGGTCAAGAGTCTGAGCATACCTTAACTGTGTCCTCTACTTGGAGGTCTCTCACAAGGTCCTCACCAAGGTGTCAGTCAGGAGTCTCATTAAAGGCTGAAATGGCGAAGAATCAGATTCCAAGCTCACATAATTGTTGGCAGAATTCGGTTCCTCCCTCCACTGCTCAGAGGCCACCTTCCGGTTTTTGCCGTGTGAGCCTGTCCCTTAAGGCTGCTTGCTTTGCTGAAGCCTGCAAACTGAGCGGACAGTAGAGACGGTTTGTTAGCAGGACGGCAGTTACATTCTTAGGCTCCATCATCATGAAAGTGTTACCTCATCACCTTTGCCACATTCTGTTACATAGAAGTAAGCGTAGGTCCGTCCACACTCCGGTGGACAGATTACACGATGTGGGGATCATGGAAGCCATCTTAACGTCTGCCCACCACAGTAGGGCCCAGAACTGCGCTCGTACATAGTAGGTGACGAAACAATAGTCTCCAAATGAATGAGTCTTTCAGTGAACAGATGATTTCTGTGGACACTTCATTACAGAAATATGCAGAAAATCCCTTCTTCGGAGCATAAGTTACTGTGTGTCACTATATTCATGTTTTTTCTTCTGACTGTATCCTTTCCTTAATCCACATGCGCCCTGCATTTTTCTCATATTTTGAATTTGCATCATGCAAGCCTGTATCCAGAGCGATGCATGCATTGCTGCCGCTGCGTATAAAATCTCCTACTTAAATGCTTTCATCCTAGATTTTCCTCAGCCTCTTGAATTATGACTTTAACGGTATACCCTAAAACTACGTCGTGTACTGAAATAGACTTCATTGAATTTTATAACAGGAAACAATTTTGACTTTCAAAGAAAAATAAACGAAATAAGATAATATCATCTTGGCAAATTTTGTCTAAACAATGTCAGAATTAGGAGTAATTCTTTAAGAGAACACTATTAAATTCTGTTTTATTCCCCACTTCTCCTATCAGACGTCTGAACATTTCTTTCATCCATGATTTTAGATTCCTCTAAAGTAATAGATGAAGGGCCAAATTAAGCTGAAGAGGTGGTTACATAAATACACTTACCATATATCCAGTACCTAATATTACAGAGCAGTATTCCTGGAGCATGCATCCGCTCTTTCTAAGGATAAATAAACTCTTTTCAAAAGTGTATTGTATGTGGGTTAATGTCTGTAAAGGTTAAAAACATCAAATTCTGAAATATCATGACCTGACATTAATGACCCAATAATAGATTGACATTTGCAGTTCTCTTTCTGGGGTAATAGCCCACCATATGCAAAGATCAGCTTCTGTGTCTAGCTGCTTATCTCAAAGGAAAAAATGTGAGTAATAATAGTACAAGGGAGGTTAATAACAGGTACAGGGCTAGGATAACTTTTATCAGTCCGTTTAGAAAATGAACCCAGAATTGCTGTCAACTTGACTGGGAAGGGAAAAGGAAGGATGGATCCATGGGGGAGGCATCACTCAGCTTCCAGTGTGTGTGTGAAGGTTGTTTGCAAGGTTACCTGGGCTGATGCAACATAAAGCTGAAATTTGCATGTCGAAGCTTTGTTCCTTTTGTAACATAGTGCCACACAAATCACTGGCTCTGGGGTTTAAATTTCACAGATGTCTAAGCTCATTTAAAAATTAAAGTGCAATAATTTGTGATCCACAGTGTACCTAATCATTCTGCTTTTCCAGAATGTTTTGTTTAGCCATTATGCTTTGTTTTTACCATCTAAAATTCTAATTTTTCATAGGTTTTTCCTTTGAAAGCTAATGTATTCTTTTACAAGAAAATTTTTCTTTGGGGCCATGACATTATTACTACAGTTAAAAGAGTCAAAAGAAAATCCCACAATATTTATTTGTATTTGAAATCACAACCAAAAATAACTCAGCATTAAGCTGACCATTACATTTTCCTGGGCTCTTAGGAAAAAAACATGACTCTTGGGTGCTACTTTTCTGTCCTTGTTACTTATTATTATTTCAACTAGCTTCCAGGTTTCAGAACACATTGCAAGGAACATTTACACTATATTTTGAATTATTTCGTCAGAATTAGTTGCTTTATTTATTTTTTGTTACATCTTTATTGGACTCTAATTGCTTCACAACACTGCGTTAGTTTCTGTTGCACAACAAAGTGAATCAGCCACATACATACATACACCCCATACCCCCTTCCTCTTGAGCCTCCCTCCCACCCTCTCAATCCCACCCCTCTAGGTCATTGCAAAGCACTGAGCTGACCTCCCTGTGCTATGCAACTGCTTCCCACTGGCTGTCTATTTTACATGTGGTAGTGTATATATATCAATGCTACTCTTTTTACCTCGTCCCAGCTTCCTCTCTCCACTGCCCACCGTATCCTCAAGTCCATTCTCTACTTCTGCGTCTTATTCCTGTCCTGCCCCTAGGTTCATCAGAACCACTTTTTTTCTTTAGATTCCATATATATGTGTTAGCATACGGTATTCGTTTTTCTCTTTCTGACTTACTTCACTCTGCATGACAGACTCTAGGTCCATCCACCTCACTACAAATAACTCAATTTTGTTTCTTTTTATGGCTGAGTAATATTCCATTGCATATATGTGCCACATCTTCTTTATCCATTTATCTGTTGATGGACATTTAGGTTGTTTCCATGTCCTGGCTATTGTAAATAGTGCTACAGTGAACATTGTGGTACATGTCTCTTTTTGAATTGTGGTTTTCTCAGGGTATATGCCCAGTAGTGGGATTGCTGGGTCATGTGGTAGTTCTATTTGTAGTTTTTTAAGGAACCTCCATACTGTTCTCCATAGTGATTGTATCAATTTACATTCCCACCAACAGTGCAGGAGTGTTCCCTTTCCAACACACGCTTTCCAGGATTTATTGTTCCTAGATTTTTTGATAATGGTCATTCTGACTGGCGTGAGGTGATAACTCATTGTAGTTTTGATTTGCATTTCTCTAATAATTAGTGATGTTGAGCATCTTTTCATGTGCTTCTTGCCCATCTGTATGTCTTCTTTGGTGAAATGTCTGTTTAGGTCTTCCACCCATTTTTTTAATTGGGTTGTTTGTTTTTTGATATTGAGTTCCATGAGCTGTTTGTATATTTTGGAGATTAATCCTTTGTCCGTTGTTTCATTTGCAAATATTTTCTCCCATTCTGAGGGTTGTCTTTTGGTCTCGTTTGTGGTTTCCTTTGCTGTGCGAAAGCTTTTAAGTTTCATTAGGTCCCATTTGTTTATTTTTGTTTTTATTTCCATTTCTCTAGGAGGTGGGTCAAAAAGGATCTTGCTGTGATGTATGTCAGAGTGTTCTGCCTATGTTTTCCTCTAAGAGTTTGATATTGTCTGGCCTTATATTTAGGTCTTTAATCCATTTTGTTTATTTTTGTTTATGGTGTTAGGAAGTGTTCTAATTTCATTCTTTTACATGTAGCTGTCCAGTTTTCCCAGCACCACTTATTGAAAAGGCTGTCTTTCTCCATTGTATATTCTTGCTTCCTTTATCAAAAATAAGGTGACTATAGGTGCATGGGTTTATCTCTGAGCTTTCTATCCTGTACCATTGATCTCTATTTCTGTTTTTCTGCGAGTACGATACTGTCTTGATTACTGTAGCTTTGTAGTATAGTTTGAAGTCAGGGAGCCTGATTCCTCCAGCTCTGTTCTTCGTTCTCAAGATTGCTTTGTATATTCTGGGTCTCTTGTGTTTCCATACGAATTGTAAAATTTTTCATTCTAATTCCATGAAGAGTGCAGTTGGTAGTTGAATAGGGATTGCAATGAACCTGTAGATTGCTTTGGGTACTATAGTCATTTTCACAATATTGAGTCTTCCAGTCTAAGAACATGGTATATCCCTCCATCTGTTAATGTCATCTTTGATTTCTTTCATCAGTGTTTTATAGTTTTCTGAGTACAAGTCTTTCACCTCCTTAAGTAGGTTTATTCCTAGGTATTTTATTCTTTTTGTTACAATGGTAAATGGGATTGTTTCCTTAATTTCTCTTTCCGATTTTTCGTTGTTAGTGCATAGGAATGCCAGAGGTTTCTGTGCATTAATTTTGTATCCTGCAACCTTACCAAATTCATTGATTAGTTCTAGTAGATTTTTGGTGGCATTTTTAGGATTTTTTATGTATAGTAACATGTCATCTGCAAGCAGTGACAATTTTACTTCTTCCTTTCCAACTTGTATTCCTTTAATTTGTTTTTCTTCTCTGTTTGCCATGGCTAGGACTTCCAATAAGAGTGGTGAGAGTGGACATCTTTGTCTTGTTCCTGATCTTAGTGGAAACACTTTAAGTTTTTCACCATTGAGTATGAGGTTGGCTGTGGATTTGTCATATATGGCCTTTATTATATTGAGGTAGGTTCCCTCTATGCCCACTTTCTGGAGAGTTTTTATCATAAATGAGTGTTGAATTTTGTCAAAAGCTTTTTCTGCATCTGTTGAGATGATCATATGGGTTTTATTCCTTAATTTGTTAATACGGTATATCACATTGACTGATTTGTGTATATTGACGAATCCTTGCATCCCCGGGATAAATCCTACTTGATCATGGTGTATGATCCTTTTAATGTATTGTTGGATTCTATTTGCTAGTATTTTGTTGAGGATTTTTGCATCTGTATTCGTCAGTGATACTGATCTATAATTTTCTTTTTTTGTGATATCTTTGCTTTTGGTAGCAGGGTGATGGTGGCTTTGTAGAATGAATTTGGAAGTGTTCTTCCCTCTGCAGTTTTTTGGAAGAGTTTGAGAATTATGGGTGTTAACTCATCCGAATTCTATTGTTTGATAGATTTTGCCTTTGAAGCCATTTGGTCCTGGACTTTTGCTTGTTGGAAGATTTTTAATTACAGTTTCAATTTCATTACTTGAGATAGGTCTGTTTATATTATCTAATTCTTCCACGTTCAGTCTTGGAAAATTGTACTTTTCTAAGAATTTGTCCATTTCTTCGTGGTTGTCCATTTTATTGGCATATAGTTGTTTATAGTAGTCTCTTATAATCCTTTGTATTTCTATGATGTCAGTCGTGATTTCTTCTTTTTCATTTCTAATTTTTTTGATTTGTGTCCTCTCCCTTTTTTTCTTGATGAGTCTGGCTAAGGGTTTATCAATTTTGTTTATCTTCTAGAACCAGATTTCAGTTTTATTGATGTTTGCTATTGTTTTCTTTGTTTCTATTTCATTTATTTCTGCTCTGATTGTTATGATTTCTTTCCTTCTACTGACTTTGGGTTTTCTTCTTCTTTCTCTAGTTGTTTTTAAGTATAGGGTTAGATTGTTTATTTGAGATGTTTCTTGTTTCTTGAGGTAGGATTGTATTGCTATAAACTTCCCTCTTAGAACTGTTTTTGCTGCATCCTGTAGGTTTTGGGTCATTGTGTTTTCAGTGTCATTTGTTTCTAGTGTTTTTTGATTTTCTCTTCTTCAGTTTTCTTCAGTGATCTCTTAGTTATTTAGTAGTATGTTGTTTAGCCTCCATGTGTTTGTATTTTTTTTACAGATTTTTTCCTGTAATTGATAATCTAGTCTCATAGCATTGTGGTCAGAAAAGATACTTGATGCGATTTCAATTTTCTTAAATTTACCAAGGGTTGATTTGTGACCCAAGATGTGATCTCTCCTGGAGAATGTTCCATGTGCACTTCAGTAGAAGGTGTATTCTGCCACTTTAGGGTGGAATCTTCTATAAGTATCAAGCAAATCTATCTGGTCTATTGTGTCATTTAAAGCTTGTGGTTCTTTATTTTCTCTTTGGATGGTCTGTGCATTGGTGAAAGTGGGATGTTAAAGCCCTCTGCTATTATTGTGTTACTGTCAATTTCCCCTTTCATGGTCATTAGCGTTTGTCTTGTGTACTGAGGTCCTCCTATGTTGCATGCATAAACATTTATAAATGTTATATCTTCTTATTGGATTGATAACTTGATTATTATGTAGTGTCCTTCTTTGTCTCTTGTAACAGATTTTATTGTAAAGTCTATTTTATCTGATATGAGTATTGCCATTATAGCTTTCTTTTGATTTCCATTTGTGTGGAATATTTTTTTCCTTCCCTTCACTTTCAGTCTGTATGTGTCCTTTGGTCCGAAGTGAGTCTCTTGGAGACAGTATATATATGTTTCTTGTTTTTGTGTCCATTCAGCCAGTCTGTGTCTTTTGATTGGGGCATTTCATCCATTTACACTCAAGGTTATTATCGATGTGTATGTTCCTATTACCATTTTCTTAATTGTTTTGGGTTTGTTTTTGTGGGTCTTTTTCTTGTGTTTGCTGCCTAGGGAAGTTTCTTTAACATTTGCTGTAAAGCTGGTTTGGCAGTGCTGAATACTCTGAGCTTTTGTGTGTCTGAAAAGCTTTTTATTTCTCCTTCGAATCTGAATGAGATCCTTGCTGGGTAGAGTAATCTTGGTTGTAGGTTTTTCTCTTTTTCATTACTTTAAATATATCCTGCCACTCCCTTCTGGCCTGCAGAGTTTCTGCTGAAAAGAATTAGTGGCTTTATGTTACTAAAAACTATCCTAGTGTGCAGTGATCCAATAGACTTATAAAGACTCACTATACTTTACGTTTATTACCACTGCCATAAATTAACATCTTTGCAGAACTGAAAGCATTACATGGTAAAATTTTAGTATAAAGTTCACTGAAAGTAATTACAGATGATGAAGCAAGTATAATTTTACTCATCCAGACCAAGATATATATTTGCAGCATTATTTCAGTGCACTGAAAATATGAAGAGTCAACATTACTTTTAGTCTTCTCTTTTTCCTTCACTTTACATTAAATCTATAGGAAATGTAAGCCTCAGAAAGTTGCTTTAGTAACACTGGGGTGAGTTTCAATTATGCCTGATTGATTCAGTCTTTCAACTTTTGCCCTTTTCCTTATTATTATTGAAATAAATAACATAGAGACAATTTCACAGCTCTGTTTCATATTTTTCCCAAGTCTATAGATTTTTTCCAGAGTGTAGAGAACAGACATGCACCATTGGTCTGGAAACACTTAACAGCTTGAGTGTCCTTGGGCAATGGAGAGGAAGGCAAAGTCAGTGGTTGCACTGAAATTTCATGGGGGAAACACAGAAATGAATTTTTATGTCACAGGTCAAATCAATCATTTTATGTATATTCCAAAGAAATAAGAATTAAATGAGGATTATCTTATACGAAATACACTTGTATTTCTATTTGGTGCCTAATTATAGCTGGGCGTTTTGTTCAAGTGTGATCAAAGATTCGGATGGCATATGGTCAGAAAAAGCACATGATTATACATCACTTATTATTTGACCCAATGGTGAAGATACCTCTTAAAGTTCCAGAACACATGTAAATGAATGATTCATTGTCTCCTGTTGCCAATGACAATAAAACACTTGGAGAATACCTTAAAATTCAGTGCTAAGGTTTTATTTTTACTTTTTTTATTGCCCTTATGGTGGATATTGTAAAATTAAATGATGAAGAATTTTTATGATGGGCTTCCCTGGTGGCGCAGTGGTTGAGAGTCCACCTGCCAATGCAGGGGACACGGGTTCGTGCCCCGGTCTGGGAAGATCCCACATTTCGCGGAACAGCTGGGCCCGTGAGCCATGTATGCTGAGTCTGCGCGTCTGGAGCCTGTGCTCCACAACGGGAGAGGCCACAACAGTGAGAGGCCCGCGTACTGTAGAAAAGAATTTTTATGTTCAAAAACTGACATTCAGAATTTTGATCATAAAATGGCATTGCAGACATCTTTTCTCCATTTCTGTGTCTGAGAAGAAGTACTCTTTCAATCAACAGGTAGTCTATGAACATCTGTTACATAAATTATATGGATATATAGAGAATAATACTGACCTCTGACTTGATGGTATTTAGACACTAGAAAAATAGTCACATATTCTCACTATATCTTTAAATACCACTTGATTAAAACTAATAACGTAGTGTAAACAGATGGATGCCAAATAAAAATTAAGTTTTTATTTTAGAAAGAAACTGGAATTTCAGGATCCATCTATCTGGGTTTAGCCAATTGCACTAAAAAAAAAATGGACAAATACAAATATTAAACTACTAATTTTTTTTTTTTTTTTTGCGGTACACGGGCCTCTCACTGTTGTGGTCTCTCCCGTTGCGGAGCACACGCTCCAGACGCGCAGGCTCAGCAGCCATGGCTCACGGGCCCAGCTGCTCCGCGGCATGTAGGATCCTCCCAGACTGGGGCGTGAACCTGAGTCCTCTGCATCGGCAGGCGGACTCTCAACCACTGCACCACCAGCGAAGCCGTAAACTACTAATTTTTAAAATATAAAAACATTACTTTTTTGTAGATTGAGATTTTCTATATATGGAATCATTTCATCTGCAAATAGACATCCTTTTACTTATTTTCCAATTTGGGTGCCTTTTATTTTTTCCTTTCTAATTACTCTAGATAAGTCTTCAAGTTTAATGTTGAATATTGGTAGTAAAAGTGGGAATCTTTGTTTTTTTCCCCTAATCTTAGAAGCTAAGCTTTCAGTCCTTCACCATTGTGTATGCTGTGAATTTTTATCATGAAAGGGTATTGAATTTTGTCAGTTGCCTTTCCCATATCTGTTAAGATTATCATGTTTATATTTTCTTAGTTCTGTAAATACCATGTATTACATTGGTTAGTTTTCTTAAACAGAAACATTCTTGCATTCCTGGGATAAATCTCACTTGGCCATAATGTATAATCCATTAAATATGCACCTGGATTTCGTTTTCTAGTGTTGTGAACATCTTTGTGTCTATATACATAAAGAATATTGGTCTGTAGTTTTTGTTTTTCTTGTGGTATCTATGTCTGACTTTGATATGTGTGTAATTCTGGTCTTCTGGAATGTCACAGGAAGTGTTTCCTCTGTTCTATTTTTTGGAAGCATTTTTTTTTTTAATAAGTTTATTTATTTATTTATTTTTGGCTGTGTTGGGTCTTCGTTTCTGCACAAGGGCTTTCTCTAGTTGTGGCGAGCGGGGGCCACTCTTCATCGCGGTGCGCGGGCCTCTCACTGTCACAGCCTTCTCTTGTTGCGGAGCACAGCCTCCAGACACGCAGGCTCAGTAGCTGTGGTGCACGGGCTTAGTTGCTTCACAGCATGTGGGATCTTCCCAGACCAGGGCTCGAACCCGTGTCCCCTGCATTGGCAGGCAGATTCTCAACCGCTGCGCCACCAGGGAAGCCATGGAAAAGTTTGAGTTGAGTAGTGTTGGTTTTGATTACTTAGAAGTTTGGTACAATTCGCCAGTGAAGCCATCTAGTCTTGGACTTAATTTGTCAGTAGGGTTTTGATTATTGATTCAGTCCCTTTATTCATTAGAGGTCCATTGAGTTTCTAAATTTTTTGTGAGGAAAAGTTAGTGATTTGCATGTGTATAAGTATTTATCCATTTTGTCTAGATTGATGTATTGTCAATATAATTGTTCATAATATTTTCTTACAATCCTTGTTTCTGTAAATTTGGTAGTAATGTCCCACTTTTATTTCAGATTTTAGTTAGCTGTGTCCTGTCACTTCTTTCTTAGTCAGTCTAACTAAAGATTCTTCAATATTGTTGATCCTTTTAAAGAACCAATATTGATTTTGTATATATTCTCTATTTTTCAATTCTCTTTTCTAGACTTATCTCCTTTTTTCTGCTAGTTCTGGGCTTAATTTGCTCTTTATTTTCTGGTTCCTTAAGGTGTAAAGTTAGGTTGTTGGTTTGAGGTCTGTCTTCTTTATTAATATAGGCATTGACAGCTGTAAATTTCCCTTTGACCACAGCTTTTGTGGCATTCAGTACATTTTGGTACGCTGTGATTGTTTCCATTCACCTAAAAGTGTTTTCAAATTTTCCTAGTTATTTCTTCTTTGATATTATTATGAGCTGAACTGTGTTCCCCCAAAATTCACATGTTGTTGAAGTCCTAACCCAAATACCCTATGATATTAGTATATTTGCAGCTAGGGCCTTTAAAGAGGTAATTAAGGTAAAATGAGGTCATCTGTGTGGTCTGTAATACAATATGACTGGTGTCCTTGTAAGAGGATATTAGGACACCAACACACACAGAATGTCATGTGAAGACAGAAGATGGTCCTCTCTAAGGCAAAGAGAGGCTCTCAGAAGAAACAATCCTGTTACCATCTTGGACTTCTAGCCTCCAGAAATGTAAGAAGGTAAACTGCTGAAGTAACCCAGTCTGTGGTACTTTGTTATGGTGTCCCTACAACCTAATACAGACCTATTCTCTGTTTGAGTGTATTGGTTAATTTCCACATATCTTTGAGTTTTGTTTTAGTTATTGCTTCAGTTCATTGTGATCAGAGGAGTTACTCTGTATAAATTCAGTCTTGTTTAAACATGAAAGTTGTTTCATGGCCTAACATATGGTCTATTCTGGAGAATGTTCCAGGTACACATGAGAAGAATATATACTCTGTGGTATTAAGTGTTCTGTATGTGTCAGTTAGGTTATAGTGTTTGGGGGTTATAGTGTTTTTCAAGTCTTTTATTATTGCTCTTCTTTCTAGCTGTTCTATCCATTATTGAAAGTGGGGTATTGAAGTCTCTAACTATTATCGTATAACTATCTGTATCATCTTTAAGTTTTGTCAATGTGTGCTCCATATATTTTGAGACTCTGGTATTTCCTGTGTATAGGTTTTATCTTCCTGATGAATTGGTACTTTCAATAAAACATCCTACTGCCTTCTGGTCTCCACAGTTTCTGATGATAAATTAGCTGTTTATATTATTCAAAGTCCTTTATACATGGTGAGTCAATTCTTTCTTGGTACTGTCAGATTTTCTCTTTATTATTTGTCTTCTAACAGTTTAATTATGCATTTGACCCTTGAACAACCTGGCTGTTAAGGGTGCCAACCCTCTACACAGTGGAAAACACGTGTATAACTTTACAATCAGCCCTCCATATCCAAGGTTCCACATCCAAGAATTCGACCAAATGTGGATCATGTAGTACTAAAGTATATATGGAAAATAATCACCTATAGGTGGGCCCATGCAGTTCAAACCCATGTTTTTCAAGGGTCAACTGTAATGTGTCTACGTGTGGATCTCTGAGTATTTGATATCTTTCATAATTTTTGCGAGCTTTTCAACCATTATTTTTTCAAACACAATTTATTTTGTAAAAAATAACATAGAAATGAAGGTCACAATTGTATGAACTAATTTCTTTACCACATATACCACAGTATGATTTTATTAATAACTCTAATATCAACTAACAATTTTTACTATATATCAGAGACTGTTAATTGCCTGTCATAGTACGTCAAAAAATAATCAGTGAATCCTTGAGGATTAGTATGCTTCACCATTAGCTCTTCTCATTATAAATTTCATCAACTTAAAAGCAAGGTGGGTATGCCGATATCAAAAGCATCGCCCTTCTTTTTCCATAGTACTAATATTTTTTAAAAAGCAGTAAAATATACTCTTCTAGGTACACCTTTTAGAAGGCTCATGAGCTGCTTAAAGATTCCCTAAAAGACTTCTCAAAGCTACCTATCAATTATCCACTTAAAAATTTTCTTTAGAATTTAATTACCATAAGCCTTATATTTCTTTTAAATTGTTGCAAAAGAAATTCAGCAGGAACTGGAAGCTAGGTAAAACGTACCCACATACACCCTTGTATACACACATTCTATGACATAGAATCATATTAAATACTTCTTAAAGTAGCAGTTAGGGGATATGTGTCTGACAATACAGTGAAAGATTATACAAATTTAAGATAATATTAATTTTGAAGTGTTTACTTACGTGAAACTTCCAGAAAGTCAAGGCTACAGGTATATATTAATTGGTAGATGATTATGCAACTTGTTTCCCATTGCTATAAAAATATAGTCAATAGACTCAGTGAACAAACTAAGCCTCTATTGTAACCTAACTTCTATGAGGTGATGGATTTGAATTATGTTATTTTGATTTATAGCACTTTTCTATGAATGTAAATTACAACTAATTTGACAAGTCCCTTAGTTTTGCATACTTGCTGATTAAAACAAATTCAGGCAAAAATTTTGGGCTAATAGAGAAGATTCAGGTAAGCTGACAATCTGAAATTGGAAATCTCTTAAATTTAGGAAATGATGATTTCATAAGATTTTGTTTTCCAGTGTTTTTAAGTTATAGAATGATAAAGAATTTTTTAATTGGAAATATAAGTTTGAAATATGTGATGTATATCACTCCAGCTCTTAAAATATCGTACAATATTTTTTTCTTTGTCCCACAATTTATGACAAAAATCTTTATGAATATCTATTTTCAAGGCCATAGTTCAGAACTTCAGAGCATTCCATATAATAAACCATGGGTTATCTTAAATGATTTCTGGAGGAATGAAAATTTTTTCACAGCAGCTAATATCCTTAGGAACAATTCTTTGGTGGTTCATTAAATATTCAAAGAAAAGTTAAACAGGGGATTATCCAACCTCCAAAAGAAGAGTGACTATGAATAATGACTGTCATTAACATTCAGAATTATAAATGTTAGTTTCCAATACTAACATTTCCTTTTAAATAAAAGTACTAAAATCTCAGAAAAATCTTGCCAATTATATAGCACATTCCTTTTATAACAAAATTACTTCTTACATAGAATAAAAACAAAATATTAATAAGTACAGCATAAATTTTTATGACATAGAGACTTTGTCTGTTTTTCAGATCTCTAACCCTAACTATTTCTGAATAGTGAAGAAAAAAAATAGAAAAGGATTACGATTTCTGAACCCTGAGAAAAGTGAAAGGATAACTATCTAAACATTCAAGTAACCTTTTGTGTTTTCACCTTTTATAACTAAAATTTCATACACATTTAACTTACTAAGAAATCATTAGTAATGACTTTTAAAGTGGGTTTATTACAGAACGTGGGTCTTTTATCTAAGTATTGCATACATTGTAGAAACGTCTAAGCTGTTACTATATGATTATGTTGTATCATTTGTATGATATGCAAATTATATAGTTCGCCTGAGGCTTGTGAAGAAGATGGTTTGTGAAACTGACATTCTGTAAGGAGTGTTCCTCACTTAATTTTCCCACCCTGGAACCAGATTTTATAGTGTGACAACAGATTTGTAACGATACCTGGAAGGGTTGTTTTTTAAATCAAATTCTTTCTGAAAACAATTGATTAACCCCTCATGAAGCAATGAAACTATATTCAATTGAGTTCGAAATCACATAAAGCTGAAATTTCTTAGTCTGTCCTGAAGATGGGTTTTCTGGAAGCACACTTCTTACTTGCAGAGGACTATAAGCAATGGATAACATTCCAGAATGTTGTTTTGAGGGGATAAGGGACAATAGTGAGGAAATTAGACCACGTACAAAGAGCAATGTGATTACTAAAGACCTATGTCCACAACAAGTTGCACCCATTTCCACGATTTTCTTTAATTCCTCTAGAGTGTTGGGGGTTTTTTCCTCTATATTCTCATCGTTTAATACATAAAGCAATGGTTCTCAAACTTTAGCTGTAATAGAATCACCTGGAGGATCTACTGTCTGATAAGATTTGCATCAGCAAGGGAAACCTCCAGATTTAAAGATCCTGGTCCCTGAAACTGGTAAAAAGGTGGATTCCTGACTAATAGGGTTGCCATTACAGTTTCAACAGCAATAAAGACAAAGTCTGCTCTTCTGCTATTGAAGCAGCAGAGTAACATACTAGCACGTGGCATAAGAAAAGGGAGAGAATACACCAAAAACCATTCCACTTAAAATCAACTTGTCTGGAAATAAAACCTCTTTTATTCTAATCCTAGAGGAAATATTGGAACTCAGGACAATATGGGTTCTTCTGTACATATCAAGTTGAGTATTCCTTCCTGATACAAGTTTTTCAAAGTGGAAGATCATGTAATCATCTTCTAGACAGGAGTCAAGAATGGGTTTAAAGGGCTTGGGAAGATGGAAACTTCAGAATTCCTGTTGTTGGAAATGGGAGAATGGTCTGTGCCAAGACATGTAAAAAGATTTCTGAGGATCTAGGTAAATGTGTAGAGTATAGTGATGTGTAGATAGGCACTAAAATGTATTAAAATATAGTAGCAAGATAAAAGAAAACTTGGTTGCTTGCAAAATTCGGACTCTTCACTTATTAGCTTTGTGACTTAGTGCATGCTGCTTCACCGATTTGTAACTTAGTTTACTAATTTCTGAAGTGAGCGTTATACATTTTCTTTGTTATGTTGTTTTAAGGATTATATATAAAAAGGCCACAATTCTAAAAGTGTCTTATAAATTATAAAATTATGAGTCTAAGGTTTTATTATTTTTGTGACTGTGATTATGCTTTAAATTTATTCATTTTAACTTCACACAGTTAAATCTGCTCTACATACATTCTATCATGTAGAGATACACACGCATTTTTTATGTAAATACACATAGACATATAGTTTTATATTTATATAATTATATAATCTTGTGATATATTTATAATAGGCATATAGTATGTTTTTACATATGTAGGTATATATGAATTTTCATATATATGTAGATATATATGAATAAATATGAATTTTGACCCTGAAAAATAAATAATATTGAACATATTAGTTTCCACTTAAAACATTTTAAGTACAATGTTGATACTAATTTTCTGTATTTCAATTAATGTTGCACTTAATATTTTTTCTGTTATGTTATTTAAGGACTGTTAGGCAACATGATGCCCATAAGGAAAAGAATAAAGTACTACAATTGTTGACATAGATTTTTTTTGAGTGCTTCTATGCACATGAATTAAATGATCTCGGTATAATTAGTATAGAGGAAATTGTAAAAGTGAATTGTGCCGTTGGACATAACCCAAATGCAAACCTCTTTTTGTTACAGTACTTTGCTTTAAAGGAAAGAAGGTAGCAAACCAAGAATCAAAAGAATCACATTTTGTACTGAATATTGCATGTATTCTCATTCTACCTTTTGTATAAGTAAGTTCTCTGTTGGACTATCCATTTCTATAGAGATTTAGTATATGAGAAAATCTATTAAGTTTTATCATGAGTATAATTACGTCTGTCACTTTTTCTGGTGGGCAGGAGTAGTAAGTACATTATCTTGTCAGCATTTTATGATAAAATTTGGCCAGCTGTGTATTTATGCTGAATAACATCACCTGGACTATTACCTCTTTTTTTTTTTTAATCAAAACATCTTTTGATTCCCTGAAGAATGACTCACACATTTTTCAAAAAAAAAAAAAAAAAAACATTAACTATCTCCTTAAGATCTCACTCTCATGCCTTTCCATTTTCTCTCCTGCAATAAAACCCTCCCTCCTATACTCTTAGGGGAGGATCAAAGCACTGAAGAGAGGCTGGTCTTTATAACTATCCCTCTACTCATTTTTCTACTTTTTTTCCATTCTCCAAACCGTTCCTCTTATTCACAATCAACTTTTCCACTTATGATCTAGACTTCATTTTCATCTTTTCCCTTTGTAACCACAACTCCTTTATTTTTTCCCCTTCATTATTATTAATTTTTCTTTGGTTCCTTTCCTATAATTTTGAAGTATACAGATACTAGAACAGGTCTTAAAGAAATGGGATGAAACAATCAAGTACAGAACTGTGGGGGTTTGAGAACAACAGTGGTTGAGATCATGTTC
The DNA here is from genome assembly GCF_964270905.1 of Leucopleurus acutus. Taxonomy (NCBI): domain Eukaryota; kingdom Metazoa; phylum Chordata; class Mammalia; order Artiodactyla; family Delphinidae; genus Leucopleurus; species Leucopleurus acutus. Next base: position 61,603,788 of record NC_139160.1, read on the forward strand.
GGTCCTTCTTTACAAGAAAGGCAAAGAACATCATGCCAGGGTTTCAGGATGATTGAGCATTATACCTGTTAAAGAAGTTAAGTAAGTCACTATAATCCGCAAAGTTCAATATCAGAAATTAAAGGCAGGTGCAGAATATCTAGTTCTGAAACAGTTCAAACTTAAAGAATTCAAGTATGCAGGGTGGGAATGAGCAGATGTTAGGATTCCAAACAGTAAAGGTCAGCACTTGAAGACTATTTAGATTAATATTGATGATTTAAGAAACATGAATCTAGGTAGCCAGGTAGAATTGCCATCATAGAGACAGACCATTAGAGACAAATAACAAGGGAGGAGGGTGGAGAGCAAGAGTTTATATAGAGTTTATAGAAAAAAAAAAAGACTCCATATGTCCTAGGGTAGCTGCTATGTGTGATGTACCTCTACCAGCTCCTATGTATGTTTTGTGCTATTGTTTACTCTTGAGGTATGTGAATACACATCAACTAAGAATAACTTATGACCTCATGATGTCTGTAGACATCGAATCTCATATCTTGAAGGATTCATTCTTCCCCCAGGTACTGAGCTCTCCAAATTTTAATGCAGAGTGTTGACATGGCCATTTGCTTTCAACTTAAGTTGTTTCTTGGGACCCAATTTTTGGGAAGTAATAAATAGGTAGACATTCTTACCATCTTTATGGTAATTCCAGTTATTGGGTGTTGTAAAGAGATTTAGCCCATACACATTCTTTGAATGACCAGAGGTAATTTTTAAAATAATTTTTCAAATATGTATCTTAAATGTGCATATTTAAACATAAATTTTCAAATTTATTAATGATATTCCTTTAAATACATATTTAGAAAGATTATAGTTTGTATTGTAACTCTGTAGAATTGGAACATTTGTTTCTCTCCTTTTAGACTTTGATATATTTTCCTCACTAAATTTACACTCAAATGAACTGTGAGATATGGCTCATGATCTCAGAAATCCATTTTCCATTGTCGAGATCCATTTTAATGCCCCTTAAAAATGATGTGAAGTGAATATAGCCATAATCATTATCTCAAAGGAATATATTTAAACAATTTATTTTCAAAGATTGAAAATATTCTGCCAAGTGATGTACTTGTCACAATCACTTTGTATTACTCATTGCTCATATCCAACTATTCATACTAAAGAAGTACCATTGTGATCTATATCTGCCATCAAAGCTACCTTCAGTTAAATAGAGGGCAAACACATATCACCATCCTTTCAAATCACAGGTTATTTGAGTCTAAAAATATGTTGCAAAGCAAGGTAGATATCATAGGGGTCCAATGAATCTTCTTTTTAAAAAGTTGGTAGAAATATATAGAACTGATGATAAAATCCCAAATAACTAACCTGACATTAAGATATTCAGTCAACAGAACTGTATTTTAGTATACATTGAAAAATAAGGTATCTGTCCCTCAGGCTTGACCTTCAGCACATTTCTTTGACTGAATCTACTGGTCATTTTTGTATTCTTCCCTTCACACAGCCCCATCATGGAAATATCATGGGTCAAGAAACTAGATTGTCAAGATTATAAAACAAACTGCATTTCACTTCAAAGAGTATCATAAAAGAATGTCATTGCAAAGCAAGTATTTCAAATTTGTCATTAAGTTTATATCCATACTTTTCTAGGAATATATTTATTCATTACATTCTTTTCTTCAAAATCAGTTATTAAGCACCTATTGTGATTAGAACTCTGTAATATATTTGATTATATTTGATAGAAAATTCCCAAATCCCTCATTGGCTCCGAGTCTTCAGATTCCAAGTCCACTATTTCTTGCCCTGCCAGATATTGCCTTGCCAATGGATTGTGGCTGAAGTAATGATATTTAATGAAGCACTCAGGGGAATAGCTTTTTGGGTAGCATAACTGGGATAGCACATTGTCTAAGAAGGGCAAAGTATAGAGTGTTTTAAAGGAAGGTACTGTCAGGTGTTTGAAGTGATATAGAGGGATGGGAAAGGATTGGGCTGAGGAGAGCAAATGAATGGCCTTATCCATTAAGTCCAGCTGTGACTTTTAAAAGATTGTTTCAGTCGAGTGGTGAGATTGGAAACGAGATTGCAAGATGCTGTAGAGTAAATGAGCAGTAAGAAATTGAGAATAGACCAATGTTTTTCAAAGCTTTGGAATTTTTTTCAAAAGTGGAAGTCCATTTTTTAAACAATGAGATCTTGTGTGAAACACTGAAACTAGTAAGAAGTGGAACTCTTATTTCCCCACCCCCTGCCCTGTGGCCCAGAAGTCTCAGAATCAATATCTATGGAACACTGTCACTTTGAGATGTTTAAGAGAGGGTAAGGAAGGAAAGAAGTAGGGGGAAAAGGAGCACAAATGGAGGTGCACACAAACAGTGCTGTACAGGAAAAAGTAGAAGATCTTGAAGGATCCTTAGAGACAAGAAAGTATATTCAGACAAGAGACAGCTTCATGTGGGAGGTGGTCTAATGGAGACTTGACTATAGCCAGATGTGTCCTTCTTAATTCTCTGAAAGCTAATCTTGCCCAGACTCTGCTCTCAATTCTTGATCTAATCGGAAAACATGTAGTGAATTGTGGCTCCAGAGGGCCTTACCCTTGACATCAAATCTTTATTTTTCTCTAGCTCACCTTTAGTCTGCTGCATTATTATTTTGTATTTGAGCTTAGTTGTCCAGTATCCCTGGAACCAATTAATTTAGAAGAGTATAACATAGTGGGGTTTTTTGGGCAGAGATCTTATATTAGAGAGTAAGAGATCTCTCTCAGTGAAAGAGAGCTCGCAGGATATTAAAAATGTCTGCTGTTGAGCCACTTTTCCTCACTGTAAAGTATAGCTTTTCATCAGGTGAAATTTGACATATTTCCTCAGACCCTTAGACTATTCTTTTGTTGAGGTTACATACATGATGAAAAGGTGAAAGCTGTTTAAGAAATTTTCTTTTAAACAGGTATCTCTTTTTAAATCTTGTATTCTGATTCTTGCATTATCAAGATCTCCTTTTCCTTGGGCTCAAACTTATATGAAACAGAAGCCACAAACATCCCCTGAAAACTGAGCCAGATTTAGGCACTGGGATAAGGGGAGGTAAAAATAGAAAACACAGAAAAGAAACACATACACAGACAGAAAAGCCTAAAAAAAAATTCCCGAACAACATATATACATACTACAGATAGAGAAAATAGGGCAGTGTAAGGTTGAATAACTTGCTCCTATTTTCCTCACCACCTAAGGATAAATATTTTCAAGAAGTGTATGCCTTCAGTGTGTGTGTGACTCGGTTTTAAATTGTCAGGCAGAGAGTGACAGCTGAAAATTTAAATTATTACATCTCTTAAACAGACTGTTCATTTAGTTCTTTTTCAAGTTAATCACTGTATGGCCCTATAGTGCGATGGCTAAAAGCATGATCTGTAGAATCAGAAAGATGTGTGTCTGATGCCTCAGATTTCTGATTACACTTGACCCTGGAACAACAGGGGTTTGAACTACGAGGGTTCACTTCTAAGCAATTTTTTTTCAATAGTAAATACTACAGTACTACATTATCTGTGGTTGGTTGGTTCTAATCTTTGATGTAGAATAGAGGATATTGAGGAACCACGGATACAGAGGGTCAACTATTATATTCGGATTCTCAAATTCACAGAACCTGTGTCCCTAATCCCCATCTTGTTCAAGGGTCAATTGTATTACTTTTTTTTAACCTAGGCTAAAATAACCCTTCAGACTTTGTTTTCCTCATCTGTACAGTGAATGTTATAAAACTTAGAGTTTGTCAGAATTCAATGATTGACCGAGGGAAAGTGCTTGCACTGCATCTGCCACACAGAATGTTCAACCAACATGAGTACTAATAGAGTCAAAAAAGGGGGTAAGGCCATGCTTAGGAGTAGCATTTTGTTTTTGTTTTGGTATATGAATGATAACGTTTCAAATATACTGCACTAATTCTTCACCATCCAGTAGTTTGCCCTTACTAAACACTTTACTGTGGAACTCAAAATACATCAGAGCAACAACCATGTTCTCAAGGAATACTTTCCAACTGGGGAAGTAAAATAGGAATCTATAATAAACTTCTTGTACAATGTATGTGAATGTACAGAGTATCTTTACAAGTGGAGACTGAAGATCCTTGTTTGAAGAACTCAATAAGGTTTTCTGACAGGGCATAGCCATTTCCTATTTAGCTACCTTCTCTAATTTCCACTGTAGATGGCTTGTTCAATTCCATAAAAATTTGGAGAAAGAGATTTAGTAGGAGCTTCTGGTATTGACTTTGGGAACGGTTCTTAAGTTTCTTCTCAATAATCCTCCAATATCCTTTTCTGTGTTTCTTTCTTAGCACAAAGCAAGTTATGGTTCAATTGACTTTCTGTCTACTTAATAAATATTGATAGATTGGGTACATTTAAGCGTGGCCATGTGTGATCCATCTTTAAAGGTAGAGTCATTATGCAGGGAGGTTGCAATTTATTCCTCGTTCATTCTCTTATCTTTTGAGAGGAATCATTATGCAAATATTGAACACATTCATGAAATGAAAAGAAAAATACTAGCTTTTTAACAGTTGTCTAAAACAAGATAGCATCTGCAGTAGAATGGAGTGAATATAGACCCTATTGTGCATGTTGTAAAAGTATATATTATTTTAGATAATAAGAAAAAGTAATTGAAGGTAAAATGTACAATTTTCTGACAGTAAAAGCTGCAGTACACTGCAATGATTGAGGAGACTATATATATATTTTCACTGGGAATCTACGGGCACAAGATTAATAACTAAATCCTGCAATAGGACATAATTATCTGATTTCTCAAAGCTTATTTCAGATATCTAAGAATTCATGACAATGTGTATAATTAATTAAATATTTGTATTCTTATTCATATTATAGGAATAGAACAGCTTAAATGTATTTATAGATACACACATTTAATTTGGTATACCTATCACACTATTATCAATTCAGGCCACTGGTTTGATCTATTTTATTCATGTAGCTTATTAGTGAATAATTAAGAAACAGCCTTTAAAATATTTTTTAAAACATTACTTTAAAATCCCCTCCAAATTAGCAGTGTTTTTCTTTTTTTTTTTTTAAATAACTTTCACATATTTGAGTGAGGTAAATTTTCTGCTGTGTTATACATGAATAGGCTGGTGTCTAAGGGTAAAATTGCTGAATGCTTTTGTATTGAATCTGTCATCATATTCCTCAATTTCATATGTATATTAGTCTGTGGTACAGCAAAAGGAGACATCTATTTCTGACAAAAGTTTAGTACACATTATAGCTTGACTCTTCTAGAAAGCAGGAACATGGTTTTAATGGGAGAGTTGCGTCTTGTTTTGTGCAAGGTGCATTAGATGGCCTTCATAAAACCATTTGTTCAGAGTTCTTTGGAAAGTAGAACAGTGGGAAATTCAAACCTACACTTTATCTGTGGACTGGCCATATCATATAAAGGGGTAGATTTTCCCAATTGTTTTATTAAGTCATTTACCTTCTCTCATTTTCTATTTAAAAAATTTTAAGGTCATATTTTTCTATCTTTTCTGCCTTTTTCTAAGATTTTAATTTCATTTCTTCCCATTACAATATACATATATCCAAAAAATATGAAAACACTATAAAAATCATTGAGCTTGCACTTTGTATACAAATAACCACATTATAGGATTATAGGGAAAGAATAGTGAATGACTATCTAATTCATAAAGATAACATTAATAATAAATATTTTTGGAGGAAAGTTTGAAAACTGCTGGGATGATTATCCAAATTGAATGTATCATGTCATTTTTTCATGAATATCTTGTGTTTAGTAGCAGTTAAAATTTTCAGGCTTCAAGTGGTAAAATAGCCTAAAATTAAAAATAGAAAATTAAAAGGGAAAAAAATTTAAAGACTCACAAAAGAAAAGGTAACTTAATATTTTTTCTGGAACAAAGGAACAGAAATAATTGTAAATTCATAAATATAATGTACACATATGGGAATCCATGTAAGAGAAAGAGTAATCTTAAAATATAAAAAAAGTCACATAGTAGTTAAAAATGTGAAACAAGGTAATTATTAAAAATATTTGTAATGCAGCTAACTAGTACTAGAAATATCTTAGCCACTGAGGGTAGAGCAGTGGAGAAGACAGACATGGTCCCTGCCATCACTGGATTTACCTACTATTAGAGGAATTAGGCATTAAAAAATATATCTTCTTACATTATTTAATTAGTCACGATATGTGTTGGAGAAAGGATAGGAACAGGAAAATTTGATTTAGTCTTGATGTCAGTGAGTTGTTGCTTAAGGAAATAACCTTTGGATGAGCTCTGATGGGTGGAAATAAAGTGGGGGTGTGGCATGGACAAGGGAGAGGTAATCCAGTTTGAGGATGGAGCACATGTGAGGGCCCTTGGAGAAAGCAGAGGGTGCCTTGGAACTTTGAGAAAGCCAAGGCTGCCAAAGCTAAGAGAACAAGTGTGGCAGTAGAGTAAGTCAAGTGATTCAGGGACAAGCAGTTGTACCACTGTGACCACATAAAGGACAAAGGACCTAGGTCTCTAATCCAAGGACAATTGGAAGCCATTAAAGGATTTTAACTACAATAGGGGAAAAATCAGATTTGCTATTTAATGATTACATTGGCTTCTGTGGGACTAGATTAATTTTATAACATTGTGAGTTTGCAAAGGCTATGAATGTCAAAGCCTCTCTTCTACTCCTCTTCCTAGCATATCTCCAGTGTCTTTTCTCTTTTCTCTTTTTAAAGGAGATTTAACATCTGTGTGCTGGTAAGAAACACTATATGATGGTATACCATACTGCTGAGTGGGAAAAAAAAATAAGTTGCAGGAGGGGATAGTAAAAGCAGTTTCTGCACAGTTAAGGCCCTGCATATATTACATAATATTCAGAAAGCTAAAAACAAAAAAAACCCAAAGACTTCTTAACATTGGATACTACAAGAAAATACAGTTGATCCTTGTACAACACAGTGGTTAAGGGTACCAACCATCCAAACAGTTAGAAATCCAAGTATAATTTGTAGTCTACCCTCCATATCCTTGGCTTTTGAGTATCTGCAAGTCTGCATACATGGATTCAACCAACCAGGAATCTTTTAGTGCTGTAATATTTACTATTGAAAAAATAATTCATGTGTAAGCGGACCTGCACAGTTCAAACTCATGTTGTTCAAGGGTCAGCTGTAACAAGAGAAAGTTGCCTACTTAGCAAATTTCAGGTATACATAACCAGAGCTTTTACCTCTTACTCATACTATAATTGAAAGTTTGTACCCTTGGACCAACATTTCCCCCATGTGGCCCACCCCATCCATCCCCCAAACCTTGGCAACCACTGTCCTACTCTGGTTCTATGAGTTTGACTTCTAATGAAAAAAATATGGAAATATAGCTGATGTACAATATGTTAGTTTCAGGTGTACTACATAGTAATTTTATATTTGCATACATTTTGAAATGATCACTACCATAAGTTTAGAAATGATGTGTCCCCATATAAAGTGACTACAATATTAATGACCATAATTTTATGCTGTGTATTATGTCCTGTGGCTTATTTCATAACCCAGAGCTTTTACCTCTTAATCCCCTTCACCTATTTCACCCTCCACACTTCCTCCCCTTTAACAACCAACCATTTTTTCTATACCTATGAGTCTGTTTTCTTTTAGAGTCCACATATAAGTGAAATCATATAATATTTGTCATTTCTTTGACTTATTTCAATTATCACAGTTACCTTTATATCAATCCATGTTTTCACGAATGGAACGGTTTCATTTATTTTTATTCTACAGCTGAGTAATATTCCACTATAGGTGTATACTACATCCTCTTTATCCATTCATCTATTAATGGACACCTGGTTGCTTCCATATCTGGGACATTGTAAATAGGGCTACAATGAACATTGGTGTGCATATATTTTTTTGAATTAATGTTTTGGTTTTCTTTGAGTAAATACCCAGAAGTGGAGTTTCTGGATTATATGGCAGTTCTACTTTTAATTTTTTGAGGAACTTCATACTGTTTTGCACACTGTCTACACCAATTTTCAATCCCACCAATGGTGAATGAGGGTTCTCTTTTCTCCACATCCTCACCAACACTTGGTGAGGTATTTTATTTCCTCTTAGATTTCCTCAGGGATCCATGGTAGTTTCATAACATGTTGTTTAGATTCCACATGTTTAAGTTTTTTGCACTTTTCTTCTTGTAGTTGTTTTCTCTTGTAGTCTCATGCAGTTGTGGTCATTAAAGTTCCTTGATATGATTTCAGTCATCTTACATTTATTGAGACTTGTTTTGTGGCCTAGCATGTGATCTATCCTGGAGAATGTTCTCTGTGCACTTGAAATGAATGTCTGTTCTACTGGTTTTGGATGAAATGTTTTCTATATATCTATTAAATCCATATGATCTTGGGACTTCCCTGGTGGCCCAGTGATTAAGACTCCACACTCCCAATGCAGAGGACATAGGTTCAATCCCTGGTTGGGGAACTAAGATCCCACATGCTGCATGGTGTGACCAAAAAAATTAAAAACAAAACAAAAAATCCATCTGCTCTAATGTGTCATTTAAGGGCAGTGTTTATTTACTGATTTTCTGCTGTTGATGTAAGTGGGGTGTTTAGTCCCCCACAGTTCTGTGTTAAAGTCAATTTCTCCATTTATGTCTATTAATATTTACTTTATTTTTTTTTTGTACTTTTTTCCCCCTTTTCATCAGTTAGAATGTATCATGCCACTCCCTCTGGCCCTCAAAGTTTCTGTTAAAAAGTCAGCTGAAACTCTTATGGGTGTTCCCTTGTATGTAGCTAGTTGCTTTTCTCTTGCTGCTTTTAAGATTCTCTTTAATTTTTGCAATTATAATTATACTGTGTCTTGGTGTGGACGACTTTGGATTCATTTTATTTGGGACTATCTGTGCTTCCTGAAGCTGGATGTCTGTTTCCTACCCTTGGGGTTAGGGAAGTTTTCAGCTAATATTTCTTCTAAAAAGATCTCTGCCACTTTCCTCTCTCTTCTCCTTCTGGGACCACTCTAATGTAAATATTAGTACACTTGATGTTGTCTCAAAGATCTCATAAACTATCCCCATTTTATTAAATTCCTTTTTTTTCCCCCTATTCAGCTTGGGTGATTTCCACTACTCCCTTTTCCAGAACACTGATCTGTTCCTCTATATCATCTAATCTACTTTTGATTTTTTTCTAGTACATTTTTAATTTCACTTATTTTAGTCTTCAGCCCTGTTTTGTTTTTTATATTTTCTAACCCTGTTAAAGTTCTTGCTGTGTTCATCTGTTCTTCTCCCTAATTTGGTGAGCATGTTTATGATCATTAACTTGAACTCTTTATTGGGTAGCTCGCTTATCTACACTTTTAGTTTTTTTCTGAGGTTGTCTTTTTCCTTTGTTTGGAACATATTCATCTGTCTCCTCATTTTGCCCAATTCTGTGTATTTATTTCTATCTGTTACATAGGTAAATTATGTTTCCACGTCTTGAAGAAGTGACCTTATGTAGGAGATATCCTATAGGTCCCACAAGCTTGATCCTTTCTAATGCCCAGAGCTATATCCTCAAGGGGTGCCCTCTACATGAACTGTATATCTCTTTCTATTGTGGTGAGGCTAACTACTGTGAGCACACTGGTAGACAGGGTGGACCCTGGTCCAGTTGGCTGCAAGGCCATTCCTTGTGCAGTAACTGTACACTTACTAGAGGGTAGGGTAGGCTTCCTGTGTTGTTGACTGAATAGCTTGGGACCAGAGGCTGGTGCTGGCCTGCTGGAAGGTGGGGCTTGGTTCCTGCTTGCTTGTCTGTATATTCTGGGAGGCCTTGGGCTAGTATTGGCCTTCTAGAGTGTATTAACAGTGTTGCCAGTGCTAATAGGCTAGAGGGAGGATTCCAAAATGGTGTTTGCCAGTGCCAGTGTTATCAAGGAAAAACGAGCTCCCCCAAAGCAGCTGCAGCCAGCATCTCTGTCCTCAGGGGTGTCTAGAGTTGCCACTTGTCTTTCTGGGAGGCTCACTGAGATTAACAAGTAGGTCTGATCCGGGCTCCTTCATGCTCTGTCTCTATGCTGGGACTTGGTGAATGTGAGATTTTGTGACTTTTAAGAGCGGAGTCTCTGTTTTCCTATAGTTCTCCAGCTCTTCCAGACATAAGCCCTGCTGGATTTCAAAGTCAGACATCTGGAGGCTCACCATCCCAATGCAGGACTCCCAGGCTGGGGAGCCTGATGTAGGGCTCTGGCCCCTCTCTCCTTAGGCTGGACCTCTATGATTGTGATATCCCTCCTGTTGTGAGTCACTGACCTAGGGGTGTGGGTCCTGACTATACTGAGACTCCATCCTTTCTACCTATCTCATTATTGTTCCTTCTTTATGATTTTAGTTGTGGAAAAATCTTTCCAGTTAGTCTTCAAGTTATTCTTATAAATATTTGCTCTGTAAGTAGTTGTAATTTTGGTGTGTCCATGGGAGTAGGTGAGTTTAAGGTCTTCCCACTTGGCTGTCTTGGTCACCTCTCCCCTTTGACATTTTAAAATTCCATGTACACATGGTATCAAACAGTAATTGTATGTTTGTGTCTGGCTTATTTCACTTAGTATAATGCCTTCCAGCTTTCTACACGTTGTTACAAATGGCAGGATTTCCCTCTCTTATGGTGGAATAATATTTCATTGTATTTATAACTAACTTTCTCTTGATTCATCTGTCATTGAACAATTTGAATTGTTTTCAGATCTTCGGTGTTGTGAATAATTCTATGATGAACATTGGAGTGCAGGTATTTCTTAGAGATACTGATCTCACTAGATCTTATGGTAGTTTTATTTTTAATTTTTTGAGGAACCGCCATACTGTTTTCCATAGTGGCTGTATCAATTTACATTCCTACCAACAGTATACAGGGTTCCATTTCCTCCACATTCTTGCCAACACTTGCTATCAACATATATTGTTTTCATAATCTGTATAATTGCTTAATGTTATGCACTGAATATTCATTAGCAGAATGAAATCCATTTGCTCTTCTCATCTTTAAACTTCCCTTTGAAATTTAATCATAAATTTGCCTTCTACTGACATGACCTATTGATGTAATTTTAAAGTGACATGAATGTAATTTATCTTCATGTTAAATTAGAAAAAAAATTCTCTGCATATAATTTTGTCTTCAATTTCGGTTAACAAGTAACATTTAATCTCAAATTTTTGAAATGTTTTTCCAACTCTTGATATTAATATCCAATACCTAAGTAATTTCTAAAATAGTATCTGTGGTACAAGAATTTATTACCTGTTCTAATTCAAATGGGTCACAAATTTCAATACTATTTATTAACTACAAAATGTCTATTTTTTGAGGAAACAGGCTCCATATAGTAACTCCAGAAGTCTTCTTAGTGTTGAGTTAATTATGTAGAGCATCTCCTTGTTCATATAAAGTCTAAGTTTTCTGAATAACAGAATTGTCATGTGTTGAAGTCAGAGTTGGTGTATTGAATTAAAAATATACAGACAATTATGACCTGATGAATGAGAAGTCACTAGCCACCTACACAGTGGGGAGGGGGTGACTGGTAGCTCCCTCAGCATCCCAGATCCCGCTTGGGGAAGGGAAACCCTTAGGGTTGTTTTTACTAAAGGAGCAGTTTCAGTATCCCCACACAAAGGAAGTAGAGTCATAAGATTTATAATTTCTTACATATCCCAGAAGTAAAGGAGCATCCTTGAGCCAGGGGAGGGATAGTCTTCTCTGAGGTCATTGGTTAACAGGAGATAGAGAACAGGGTAGCAAGCATCTATTCTTATAAGGTGGTTGGGGCGGAGGTCACTAATTTTTTTGTGGACTTAAATCTAAGTGGTTATTTTTAAAGTGCCCTGAGGAAACCAAAGTGGGAACTTAGACCTGGCATTCTAAACTCAAGCCCTTATCTAAAAGTCTAGACTCTGGGTGTGAGTGAAATTTATCATACTGTAAAATTCCTAGGCAGCAACTCAGAGAAAGAAGTTGTTTTCCTCAAAATTTGCTTTTCTCAAAGTAGTTTTTATCAACACATGTCACCTCACTGTCCCTGGAATAGGAATTCTAAGTGTTTTTGGCCAAAGAAACTAGGGAAAAAAACAATATGAGTAAGGAAATAAAATTGCAACAGGGCTGCTGATACACACAGCATATTTTCTAGCCAACAAGGTCATTGAAGTAGAAGTTCATACCACTTCTCCACTCCCCAAAGAATGACATTCCCATATCAATTCCTGGGAGCTGTGCTAAGAAGAGTAACAGATTTTTTTTTTTAATCTTGATCTACCCAGTACCACTTATACCTGAAATACAGTCCCAAAATTTTGCCTAAAGAATAGGGCCTTCTTCACTTGAGACATTTGCAAATAATTTGTGACAAACAACTTAAGGAAGCCAAGTGGAAAATGATTAAAAACAAAATCCGTATGATGTGTCTATTGTTTTCAGAAGTTGAGGTTCTGTTTTTTTTTTTTGCTGATTGTGCCAGAAGTTAAGATTCCCTTATGTTGGCCTAAGTAAGACCTCAGATGGCCAGTTTCTGCTTTGCCTGCATCATGTAACATAGAGGGTATATAGGATGATTTTGTCAAATTGTTGGATTGGACCTCTGCCCCATATCCCTGCTCCACTCTTATCAACATAAGCCAACTGGGCTCAAAGGCTAATCCCACCCAGACTTTATCCCCTTCTTGATGCCTAAAGGTCTAATCTGGAGCCAGACATAAAAGTCCTATTTAGACACCTTTCCTTTATTTCCTAACCCTCAGACCTTAGTTCCATTTTGTACCTTGTATGGGAATGCTCTTTTCACACGAGAGTGAAGAAAACGAGAGAGATTTTCCCATTTCCAGATGTAGTAATCACCTGGATAAATTTGAACTCTTCCATGGGCCTCCTTTAGGCTGATCTTATCATGTGTCCTTCTATGAATTTGAAATAACGTTGCTCAGAATGCTAATTAAATTTAAAATTGCATATAAACTCTGATATTAGAATTTCATGGATTTTTAGTGAAGTTTTTCTGAGGCAAATGGAGAACTATAGCACATACCACATTGCAATACTGCCTAAAAATTTTCAGTGTTGCCTGCGCTTTCCTGAATTTTCTTAGAAGCAAGTGTATCTGGGCAGTTGTCAGGTATATTGTATCTTTCGCTCTCAATACCGTTTGTCACAGCTCCTCGTCAGTTTCTTATAACTTCAAGGCTCAAAATAACCAAGTTTTGTATCCTCCACTGCAGAGGGAGACCCAGACCTACTGAAATAACTGCAATGAAGTAACTTTCTGCCCATTAGACATACCCCAAAAAGTTAGAAAGGAATGTAGGTGACTAATACTTTGCTAGATGAGCGATATCATGTTAAATGCTTTTATATATGACACTTACTGGATAGTAACTGATTGTTTGAAAAGCATTTATTCATTCACCACTTATTTTCTTTTACTAAAAACACATTTTTAGGCATTCTATGTGTATCATAGATAAAGCAACAAACAGAAGAAGGGCTATTCCAATAGAGTAGTGAGGAAGAACCGATTTCTATATGAATACGAAAAATACTTGACCTACTCACTCTAGGAGGTAAGGGAGATAACTGTAAGCTCTCACTTGATAAATAAGAAGTATCCAGGGCTTCCCTGGTGGCACAGTGGTTGAGAGTCTGCCTGCCGATGCAGGGGACACAGGTTCGTGCCCTGGTCCGGGAAGATCCCACATGCCGTGGAGCGGCTGGGCCCGTGAGCCATGGCCGCTGAGCCTGCGCGTCCGGAGCCTGTGCTCCGCAGCGGGAGAGGGCACAGCAGTGAGAGGCCCGCATACCGCAAAAAAAAAAAAAAAAAAAAAAAAAAAAAAAAAAAACAGGAAAAGTATCCAGATGAAGAGAGAGTGAAATGAATAGGTATTCATAAGAGTGCTCCAAAGTAAGAGAAATTTTTTTCTATCACCGTATTTTCAAAACAAACACATGGCAACAGAAGAATAAAATAATAGTAATATGATAAGAACATAGAAAGTTAATGAGAGAGGCTTTGAGGCAAGGGGTCAATTATAAAATGCCTTGTATTTTACATGGAAGACTTTGGCTTTTATCCAAAAGGCAATAGAACACTAATTTAGGTTTTAAATTCAAGGGTAATAAAATCAAATATAATTTAGTAAAAGGGCATTAGCTTGTGAGTTAGGATATGTTGCAAAAGGCACCAGTGGAAATGGAAATCCTTTTTGAAGGTTCTGAAATAATCCAGGAGCAAGACAGTGGTTACCCAGGCTAGAGTAATAGAAATGGTAATGGAAAAGAGGGAATAGGCAAGTGAAGTTTTGAGGAGTTGTGGGTGTGATAAATGGGAAAGACTCCTAAATAATCTGTTTCCAGGTGTGGGCAATTGGATAAGGACTCACTTTCAAGTTTTAGTTTCTTAGAAGTTCTCTTTCCTGACCTTCACTGAAATAAAACAGTGGGCTGACCAGCTCTTCTCATTTGATCTGTAACGTTCTGACTCATGCCCACAGTGATTGGAACTTGAGAGTTGGAAGAGCCCCTCTCATGTTGCCTCTCCACCTCTTGAACACTACATATATTTTCAAAGATGGTTGTCTGCTTCCAGCCTTGTTGGTCACTTGAATTGATATTACAAGTGTCTAGTTTAGTGGAATATGTAAACTTAAGGATGGAAGTAGGGAGCCTGAAGCGAGATTTTCCCATAAAAATTACAACTCAAGTTTTGGAGCAATTCAGTGAAGGTAAACTGCTCAAAGAGTTTTGTTGGATGAGACACAGAGTGGGAAAACAACTAGAAAACATCTGAGAAGGACTCCCACGCATATCATTTTTAAGTGTTTTAATTTCTGCTGTACTTTAAATAAAATTAGAAAAAAATAGATGATAGGTTATGAATGTGGTTTATGCAAAGATACCCCAGTTATTCAGTAACTGTATTAAAGGAAAAGGCTTCTCTTTCCCTTAAGAGACTAGTGAATACACATAACTCTTAAATGGTTAAAATAAAATATGTCATTTATATATATTTAAACAATTCCCCACTTTGACTTTAGTTAATGAACTAACTGAAGGTTCAAATAGCATTGATTACAAGACTTTTATTGTATTCAGAGTCTTTCTACTTGACAATTACATTTCTTCTTTTTCTTACATCTCAATCTGTGTATAATGCTCAGAAGGTAATGTTCAGTAAGACATTTTAACAGAAAATCATAGATAATAAAAAATAATAACTGTAAACTTAAAATAAAAACACTGACCAACACTACCTTCTTGCCACCTAGTGGAAATGGCTGAAGTTTTATTTTTAAACATCTGCGGGCTAATTACATAGAAAATACCCACCCACCCCGACATTGTCTGGAAAATAATACTCAAGTATGGTGACTACGCAATAATTATTCTTTCCTGAATGTAACTTTTCCTTTAGCTTTTAGCACTAATCAGAGTCATATTTTGTACACCCATATATTTATTTAGCTCCCAGTAAAGTAACATTTTAGCCATGGAATTATAACTACCTAAGTGTTTATATACCTATTTTCCTAAATAGTTTTCTTTAAAGAAAAATATAATAAAGACTAAAGACATGGTATCGATACTGAGTATCTGTTAATCTGAATGAGCACTGAGGCTCTATTTAACAGACTCAAAGTAATATATTAGCTCAAATGCACAAGGAATTAAACAATTTTTTCCAAGTATAGTATTGCATTTGATAAAGTAGTTGAAGATTAATTTTCTAGAGAAAAAGTTACATATGTATCTCTATAAATAAGAGTTTTGAAAGGAATATTCTGGATGAAGGAAGGGGTTTCATGCTCCCTGCATTTCTTTTGCTGAGTGTTTTCATAATGTTTGATTAAGTTTCCCTCTAATTATGTCAGCTTTTATGTTGAATATTTTTCCTTTAATCACTCATAAATTATTCTTATTTCTAAGTGCTAAATGTTATATTGTCTTCCCCCTAATGTAATAAATTGCTGTTCTTCCTTTGGTTGTGGTCTTTCTTGTTGATTCTATATTAAAAGTAAGCTGTAGAAAATTTGATACCAAATCATAGCTCAAGAAGTTACATTCATAAGTGCTCATATTTCTAAATATGTCACAGTTTGCCAAAGATTATTAATGTGTAGCTGTCCAGAGCCTTTTCCAACCCCCAAAAGTGTATTTGGAGGTTGCCCAAGTGGAACGATTCTTGAGATAAAGGTCATTATGGTGATAGTTCGTGTGCCTGGGACAAAAGAACTGTCTGGGGCTGTGGACAGCAAGAAAGAGGGGTGTGTGTGTGTGTGTGTGTGTGTGTGTGTGTGTGTGTGTGATTAGTTCGGAATGCTCTCCGTGGAAGGGTGGGAGGTGGCGGGACGAGGAAGAGGGTCCAAGATAATGAGCAAGGGAGAGAGTTCCTCAGGAAAAGTGAGGAATTTCTGGGAGTTTCAGAATGATGGAAATTAGAAGAGAAGATCAGATTTTAAAGGGATGTATTTGCCTTGTGTTGTTTTTAGCCTTCGTATGTTTGAAAGAGGTGCCAGTTGACATTTTAGTTGGATCCTGTTCTTCTAATTGTTACAACAATCTGGAAGGTCCTGTCGATATAAGATTTTTAAGTATTTCAGTGTAGAAAATTTCAATTCTGGTTAATGTAATTCATTGGCTAAGGCATATTCCAGAAGTTAGTGATTAATGTAGGTTTGCTAGTCCCCTATCTGAAAGCTACAAATGTAAGCTGAGAAAATCTTATTCTTAACATCAATTCCTAATTTTCCTGATAGCAGCTTTTCAGTTTTGACAATACAATCATACCTACTTTAGAAGGACTTAGATTTGTTTTCTTTTTTCTTTTTTTAAATATTCAGGGCACCTTGAAGTATAAAATTCAACTTAATTTAGTATATTTTCTGTTTATTTTTATTTTTGCTATTGATATGGTTGTGAATCAGATGGCTTGCTTTTGGGTGCCTTTAGTGGTATGCTAGAAAATGTTTAATAATTGGTTTACCACACACACACACACAAACACACACACACACCCCCCCCCAAAACCTGATTTGCAGTGTTTTCCAATTACTGTGTGGTAAATACAATTATCATGGCTGATTTCAAATCTCCATCATGACATTGCTGAATGTGGAGTAGAGGAGAGGTGTATTTTATAGTATTTCCACCATACAGACTTAAATAATCTCAAGAGCATAGAAAATAATGAAATAAATTATAAAATAAGTAGGAAGTTATAGGTTTAGAATGTTATTTTTTATTTTACTATGTTATTTAATTGTAAATGTACAGTTTTTTTTACAATGTCTGTGTTTAACCACACGCTCACAGAATTTTTGACAATTGCCAGCCATCTCTTAAGAGAGAATCTATTGCGAAAATAGTCTCAATTCAGTGCAGGAAACATGATTTCATACTATCCTAATAGCCATTAATCAGTTAGGTTATTACCACTTATTGTAAAGTTGGCCACTGCCTCTTGTGTTTTCCCATAAACTTACAGATATTTATTGTAGAAATGATCACATGGTACTATAATTTTTTGTGTCCCCCTACTAATCTCTGAAGTCTTTGTAGGGGGGGTAGATGTGTTTTTAGCATTTTTGTTTTGTTTTGTAAATGTTATTTTCCACATCCCCAGGAACGCATGCAGGAACTGGTACGGAGAATATTTTCAGTGAATATCTGTTTTTGTTTGGTTGAATAAAGGAGCTATTTCAAGGAGAGCTCATGTATTTAAGCACCCATTTATTTAAATGTAAACATTATTTGCCAAGTTATTTTCATTTTTTCTTTCAGTTGGTTGAGAGGAGGGTGGAAACTAGAAGAGTAGCAGTGCAAGCATTGAAGTTTCTTTGAGTTGATTAAAAACTATCCCTAAAGTGGAAATAATATCTGCTGTTCTTGAATAAAAGAGAATATGAATGTTTATGCAATTTTTAGGGGTGATTATTATCACACTCTTTCAGGATTGGTATTAGTGAATTAAATATATAGTTGACCCTTGAACCAACAAGGGGGTTAATTTGAGTATAATTTATAGCTGGCCCCCTGCATCGTTGGATTTAGCCAACGACCAACCATGTAGTACTATAGTGTTCACTGTTGAAAAATAACCGTGTATAAGTGGACCCATGCAATTCAAACCTGTGCTGTTCAGGGCTCAACTGTACATAAATTCTACATTGACTAGGGGAGAATACTTTTGTTAAAACATGAGGAATCTTAAT
This sequence comes from Leucopleurus acutus, assembly GCF_964270905.1. Taxonomy (NCBI): domain Eukaryota; kingdom Metazoa; phylum Chordata; class Mammalia; order Artiodactyla; family Delphinidae; genus Leucopleurus; species Leucopleurus acutus. The sequence goes on from NC_139160.1 coordinate 61,622,121, forward strand.
TATGAGCTTGCTTACAATTTGAAGCCAAAGTATTTTTCTCCATGGGAATGCATCTCTAAAACTAAAAGAGGAATTCAGTTTAAAAAAATGTGAATTAAGATGGAAATTCATTCTTTGTAAAGGTCACCTACCCTTACCCCATCATCAACCAGTTCTAATACCTAAAGCACTGTCCACTGTGTTACTGCACAGATTGTCTGACACATCAGCATACACTTAATATATTCTACATAAATACTGAAGTTCCAGGAGCCAACATTTTTATGATTACTCCAGTAATAGTTGACCTTTTCCATTTTAAGAAAAAGAGGGTACTTTCTGAATATGTTAAATGTGGCTGGCCCTTATTGAGTATTATCTACCTGGTGTAAGGTATTTCCATACATTTATTTGTCAGGCATACTTAACAGTGTAGTAAATCAAAGTTGTTATGACCACCATCTTTCCGAGAAAATTTTCAGAGTTTACAAAATCTTGCACCGTGTCATATTCCAATCTTTGGTTCAACAGGCTATGGAAACCAGTGCATTATGGTCTTTAATTCCATTTACTCGTTCAACCTCCATGTATTGTTCTAAGTATCATTAGCACATATTAATACAGAGTTTTATGTCAAGGTAATTTACCTATTGCTGTGCAGTAGTCTCCCTTAGCCTAAATTAGAAAAATAAATGTAGGATGTAACTTATAAATGTACATCAATACCACTTTCTTTTGTTTTGACTCTGAAGTTTCTTCCAAAGTATGAAAGAAATGCAAAGCCATGTTAGAAGACGGAGTTTCATGCATTTTTGTTAAGCAATCTAAGGAACTTAAATTATTTATCATCTCAAATATTTTAATTGAGGGAAAAGTAAAATCAAACCAAAATATCACCATTGTGTTAAACAAAACATGATACAGGATTAAATAAATTTTATAAAGACCTAGTTTATTCTTTTAAAGAAAAACTTATTTCTCCAACATATAGGGTAATGACATGCAGGTGTTTCTTTTTCTAGCTGTTCAACTTTTACCTTTCAATAAATCTATTTTATGCCATTTTGCTTGTAATTTTTGGCTTTTCTTTGTTTATTTAAAAGGCCATATAAATATAGTCATTCTTTTAGTACATGATGTTCCTCATAAGTGTTTTATTAAGCTAACTAATGAGTTCCAGCTTGCCTGTTGCTGGATGCCTTAATTCTTAATGACCCTTGATAAGGGAAAATATACTTTTGTCTAAAGTTCTTTCTAATCAAAGCTGCAACTCTCTCATCAAAACATAAGGCAAATGCCAAATCTGATTAACAATGAGAAAGACTGTAGACCGAAAATTCAGGACCACAAATGTCTAAATTTCAGAGTTGTTTTAAAGATTTTGGAGCAAAACATTTACGGAAAAAGAATATTTTTTAATGTGGATTTTAAAAAATAAATAATGATCTACAAAATATATAAATCAAACTTGTTGAATCTTTCACTCACTGATAATAAATCCCTGGTATCTTATTAAATTCAAATTTTGATATGAGTTATTTTTCTTGATAGTAGCAAATTACTACTGGTTTTCTCTTTTGCATAATGTAGAATAGTAGTATTAGAAATTACCTTCCTGAAAAAAATTGTGAAAGATATATCTGGAGTAAGTCACTCAGCCCATCTTTTAGCAAATGGGGATGGCTTGATGGTAGGACATTTTAAAATTTTTTTTAATTAATTTTATTTATTTTTTTTTTACATCTTTATTGGAGTATAATTGCTTTACAGTGGTGTGTTAGTTTCTGCTGTATAACAAAGTGGATCAATCATACATATACATATGTTCCCATATCTCTTCCCTCTTGTGTCTCCCTCCCTCCCACCGTACCTATCCCACCCCTCTAGGTGGTCACAAAACACCGAGCTGATCTCCCTGTGCTATGCGGCTGCTTCCCACTAGCTATCTGTTTTACATTTGGTAGTGTATATATGTCCATGCCACTCTCTCCCTTTGTCACAGCTTACCATTCCCCCTCCCCATATCCTCAAGTCCATTCTCTAGTATGTCTCTGTCTTTATTCCTGTCTTACCCCTAGGTTCTTCATGACATTTTTTTTCTCTTAAATACCATAAATATGTGTTAGCATACGGTATTTGTCTTTCTCTTTCTGACTTACTTAACTCTGTATGGACAGACTCTAAGTCCATCCACCTCATTACAAATAGCTCAATTTCATTTCTTTTTATGGCTGAGTAATATTTCATTGTATATATGTGCCAATCTTCTCTATCCATTCATCCGATGATGGGCACTTAGGTTGTTTCCATCTCCTGGCTATTGTAAATAGAGCTGCAATGAACATTTTGGTACATGACTCTTTTTGAATTATGGTTTTCTCAGGGTATATGCCCAGTAGTGGGATTGCTGGGTCATATGGTAGTTCTATTTGTAGTTTTTTAAGGGACCTCCATACTGTTCTCCATAGTGGCTGTACCTATTCACATTCCCACCAGCAGTGCAAGAGCGTTCCCTTTTCTCCACACCCTCTCCAGCATTTATTGTTTCTAGATTTTTTGATAATGGCCATTCTGACTGGTGTGAGATGATATCTCATTGTAGTTTTGATTTGCATTTCCCTAATGATTAATGCTGTTGAGTATTCTTTCATGTGTTTGTTGACAGTCTGTATATCTTCTTTGGAGAAATGTCTATTTAGTTCTTCCCGTTTTTGGATTGGGTTGTTTGTTTTTTTTGTTATTGAGATGCATGAGCTGCTTGTAAATTTTGGAGATTAATCCTTTGCCAGTTACTTCATTTGCAAATATTTTCTCCCATTCTGAGGGTTGTCTTTTGGTCTTGTTTATGGTTTCCTTTGCTGTGCAAAAGCTTTGAAGTTTCATTAGGTCCCATTTGTTTAATTTTGTTTTTATTTCCATTTCTCTAGGAGGTGGGTCAGAAAGGATCTTGCTGTGATTTATGTCATAGAGTATTCTGCCTATGTTTTCCTCTAAAGAGTTTGATAGTTTCTGGCCCTACATTTAGGTCTTTAATCCATCTTGAGCTTATTTTTGTGTATGGTGTTAGGGAGTGATCTAATCTCATACTCTTACATGTACCTGTCCAGTTTTCCCAGCACCACTTATTGAAGGGGCTCTCCTTTCTCCACTGTACATTCCTGCCTCCTTTATCAAAGGTAAGTTGACCATATGTGCGTGGGTTTATCTCTGGGCCTTCTATCCTGTTCCATTTATGTGTATTTCTGTTCTTGGGCTAGTACCATGCTCTCTTGATGACTTTAGCTTTGTACTAGAGTCTGAAGTCAGGGAGCCTGGTTCCTGCAGCTCTGTTTTTTGTTCTCAAGATTGCTTTGGCTATTCGGGGTCTTTTGTGTTTCCATACAAATTGTGAAATTTTTTGTTCTACTTCTGTGAAAAATGCCAGTGGTAGTTTGATAGGGATTTCATTGAACCTGTAGATTACTTTGAGTAGTAGAGTCATTTTCACAATGTTGATTCTTCCAATCCAAGAACATGGTATATCTCTCCATCTATCTGTATCATCTTTAATTTCTTTCATCAGTGTTTTATAATTTTCTGCATACAGGTCTTTTGTCTCCTTAGGTAGGTTTATTCCTAGATATTTTATTCTTTTTGTTGCAGTGATAAGTGGGAGTGTTTTCTTGATTTCACTTTCAGATTTTTCATCATTAGTATATAGAAATGCCAGAGATTTCTGTGCATTACTTTTGTATCCTGCTACTTTACCAAATTCATTGATTAGCTCTAGTAGTTTTCTGGTAGCATCTTTAGGATTCTCTATGTATAGTGTCATGTCATCTGCAAACAGTGACAGCTTTACTACTTCTTTTCCGATTTGAATTCCTTTTATTCCCTTTTCTTCTCTGATTGCTGTTGCTAAAACTTCCAAAACTATGTTGAATAAGAGTGGTAAGAGTGGGCAACCTCGTCTTGTTCCTGATCTTAGTGGAAATGCTTTCAGTTTTTCACCATTGAGGACGATGTTGGCTGTGGGTTTGTCATATATGGCCTTTATTATGTTGAGGAAAGTTCCCTCTATGCCTACTTTCTGCAGGGTTTTTATCATAAATGAGTGTAGAATTTTGTCAAAAGCTTTCTCTGCATCTATTGAGATGACAATATGGATTTTCTCCTTCAGTTTGTTAATATGGTGTATCACATTGATGGATTTGCATATATTGAAGAATCCTTGCATTCCTGGAATAAACCCCACTTGATCATGGTGTATGATCCTATTAATGTGCTGTTGGATTCTGTTTGCTAGTATTTTGTTGAGGATTTTTGCATCTATGTTCATCAGTGATATTGGCCTGTAGTTTTCTTTTTCTGTGACATCCTTGTCTGGTTTTGGTATCAGGGTGATGGTGGCCTCGTAGAAGGAGTTTGGGAGTGTTCCCCCCTCTGCTGTATTTTGGAAGAGTTTGAGAGGGGTACGTGTTAGCTCTTCTCTAAATGTTTGATAGAATTCGCCTGTGAAGCCATCTGGTCCTGGGCTTTTGTTTGTTGGAAGATTTTTAATCACAGTTTCAATTTCAGTGCTTGTGATTGGTCTGTTCATATTTTCTATTTCTTCCTGATTCAGTCTTGGCAGGTTGTGCATTTCCAAGAATTTGTCCATTTCTTCCAGGTTGTCCATTTTATTGGCATAGAGTTGCTTGTAGCAATCTCTCATGACCTTTTGTATTTGCAGTGTCAGTTGTTACTTTTCCTTTTCATTTCTAATTCTATTGATTTGAGTCTTCTCCCTTTTTTTCTTGATGAGTCTGGCTAATGGTTTATCAATTTTGTTTATCTTCTCAAAGAACAAGGTTTTAGTTTTATTGATCTTTGCTATCATTTCCTTCATTTCTTTTTCATTTATTTCTGATATGATCTTTACGATTTCTTTCCTTCTGCTAACTTTGGGGTTTTTTTGTTGTTTTTTCTCTAATTGCTTTAGGTGCAAGTTTAGGTTGTTTATTCGAGATGTTTCCTGTTTCTTAAGGTAGGATTGTATTGCTATAAACTTCCCTCTTAGAACTGCTTTTGCTGCATCCCATAGGTTTTGGGTCGTCGTGTCTGCATTGTCATTTGTTTCTAGGTATTTTTTGATTTCCTCTTTGATTTCTTCAGTGATCACTTTGTTATTAACTAGCATATTGTTTAGCCTCCATGTGTTTGTATTTTTTACACATCTTTTCCTGTAATTGATACCTAGTCTCATAGCATTGTGGTTGCAAAAGATACTTGATACAATTTCAATTTTCTTAAATTTACCAAGCCTTGATTTGTGACCCAAGATATGATCTATCCTGGAGAATGTTCCCTGAGCACTTGAGAAAAATGTGTATTCTGTTGTTTTTGGATGGAATGTCCTATAAATACCAATTAAGTCCATCTTGTTTAATGTATCATTTAAAGCTTGTGTTTCCTTATTTATTTTCATTTTGGATGATCTGTCTGTGGTGAAAGTGGGGTGTACAGTCCCTTACTCTGAATGTGTTACTGTTGCTTTCCCCTTTTATGGCTGTTAGTATTTGCCTTATGTATTGTGGTGCTCCTATGTTGGGTGCATAAATATTTATAATTGTTATATCTTCTTCTTGGATCGATCCCTTGATCATTATGTAGTGTCCTTCTGTGTCTCTTCTAATAGTCTTTATTTTTAAGTCTACTTTGTCTGATATGAGAATTGCTACTCCTGCTTTCTTTTGGTTTCCATTTGCATGGAATATCTTTTTCCATCCCCTCACTTTCAGTCTGTATATATCTCTAGGTCTGAAGTGGGTCTCTTGTAGACAGCATATATATGGGACTTGTTTTTGTATCCATTCAGCCAGTCTGTGTCTTTTGGTGGGAGCATTTAATCCATTTACATTTAAGGTAATTATTGATATGTATGTTCCTATTCCCATTTTCTTAATTGTTTTGCGTTTGTTATTGTAGGTCTTTTCTTCCTCTTGTGTTTCTTGCCTAGAGAAGATCCTTTAGCATTTGTTGTAAAGCTGGTTTGGTGGTGCTGAACTCTCTCAGCTTTTGCTTGTCTGTAAATGTTTTAATTTCTCCATCAAATATGAATGAGATCTTTACTGGGTAGAGTATCTTGGTTGTAGGTTTTTCTCCTTCATCACTTTAAATATATTCTGACAGTCCCTTCTGGCTTGCAGAGTTTCTGCTGAAAGATCAGCTGTTAACCTTATGGGGATTCTCTTGTGTGTTATTTGTTGTTTTTCCCTTGCTGCTTTTAATATATTTTCTTTGTATTTAATTTTTGACAGTTTGCTTAATATGTGTCTTGGCATGTTTCTCCTTGGATATATCCTGTATAGGACTCTGTGCTTCCTGGACTTGATTAACTATTTCCTTTCCCATATTAGGTAAGTTTTCAACTATAATCTCTTCAAATATTTTCTCAGGTCTTTCTTTTTCTCTTCTTCTTCTGGAACCCCTATAATTCGAATGTTGGTGCATTTAATGTTCTCCCAGAGGTCTCTGAGACTGTCCTCACTTCTTTTCATTCTTTTTTCTTTATTCTGCTCTGCAGTAGTTATTTCCACTGTTTCATCTTCCAGGTCACTTATCCATTTTTCTGCCTCAGTTATTCTGCTATTGATCCCTTCTAGAGTATTTTTAATTTCATTTATTGTGCTGTTCATCATTGCTTGTTTGCTCTTTAGTTCTCCTAGGTCCTTGTTAAATGTTTCTTGCATTTTCTCTATTGTATTTCCATGATTTTGGATCATCTTTACTATCATTATTCTGAATTCTTTTTCATGTAGACTGCCTATTTCCTGTTCATTTGTTAGGTCTGGTGGGTTTTTATCTTGCTCCTTCGCCTGTTGTATGTTTTTCTGTCTTCTCATTTTGCTTATCTTACTCTGTTTGGGGTCTCCTTTTTGCAGGCTGCAGGTTCGTAGTTCCCGTTGTTTCTGGTGTCTATCCCCAGTGGGTAAGGTTGGTTCAGTGGGTTGTGTAGGCTTCCTGGTGGAGGGGACTAGTGCCTGTGTTCTGGTGGATGAGGCTGGATGTTGTCTTTGTGGTGGGCACGTCCATGTCTGGTGTGTTTTGGGGTGTCTGTGGACTTATTATGATTTTAGGCAGCCTCTCTGCTAATGGGTGGGGTTGTGTTCCTGTCTTGTTAGTTGTTTGGCATAGAGTGTCCAGCACTGTAGCTTGCTTGTCATAGAGTGAAGCTGGGTGTTGGTGTTGAGATGGAGATCTCTGGGAGATTTTCACTGTTTGATACTAGGTGGAGCTGGGAGGTCTCTCGTGGACCAGTGTCCTGAAGTTGGCTCTCCCACCTCAGAGACACAGCACTGACCCCTGGCTGCAGCACCAAGAGCCTTTCATCCACACGGCTCAGAATAAAAGGGAGAAAAAGTAGAAAGAAAGAAAGGATAAAAGAAAACAAAGTAAGGTAAAACACAGTAAAGTTATTAAAATAACAAAATAAGAAAAAAAATTTAAGTGTAAAAAAAAAAGATGGATAGAACCCTAGGATAAATAGTGGAAGCAAAGCTATACAGACAAAATCTCACACAGAAGCATACACATACACACTCACAAAAAGAGGAAAAGGGGAAATAATAATAAATCTTGCTCTCAAAGTCCACCTCCTCAGTTGGGATGATTCGTTGTCTATTCAGGGATTCCACAGATGCAGGGTACATCAAGCTGATTGTGGAGATTTAATCCGGTGCTCCTGAGGCTGCTGGGAGAGATTTCCCTTTCTCTTGTTTGTTTGCACAGCTCCCGGGGTTCAGCTTTGGATTTGGCCCCACTTCTGCGTGTATGTAGCCAGAGGGCGTCTGTTCTTAGACAGGACGGCATTAAAGGAGCCGCTGATTCGGGGGCTCTGGGTCACTCAGGCCGGGGCGGGGAGGGGCATGGAGTGCGGGGCGAGCCTGCGGCGGCAGAGGCCGGCGTGATGTTGCAGCAGCCTGAGGTGCGCTGTGCGTTGTCCCAGGGAAGTTGTCCCTGGATCCCGGGACCCTGGCAGTGGCGGGCTGCACAGGCTCCCCGGAAGGGAGGTGTGGAGAGTGACCTGTGCTCGCACACAGGCTTCTTGGTGGCGGCAGCAGCGGCCTTAGCGTCTCATGCCTGTCTCTGGGGTCCGCGCTTTTAGCCGCGGCTCGCGCCCGTCTCTGGAGCTCCTTTAAGCACCGCTCTTAATCCCCTCTCCTCGCGCACCAGGAAACAAAGAGGGAAGAAAAAGTCTCTTGCCTCTTCGGCAGGTACAGACTTTCCCCGGACTCCCTCCCAGCTAGCCGTGGCACACTAACGTCCTGCAGGCTGTGTTCATGCCACCAACCGCAGTCCTTTCCCGGCGCCGAGCCTTGGCTCCCAGCCCAGCCCACCCCGGCGGTTGAGCAGACAAACCTCTAGGTCTGGTGAGTGCCAGTCGGCAGATCCTCTGTGCAGGAATCTCTCTGCTTTGCCCTCCACACCCCTGTTGCTGTGTTCTCCTCTGCGGCTCCGAAGCTTTCCCCCTCCGCCACCCACAGTCTCCACCTGTGAAGGGGTTTCTAGTGTGTGGAAAACTTTCCTCCTTCACAGCTCCCTCCCACTGGTGCAGGTCCCGTCCCTATCCTTTTGTCTCTGTTGTTTCTTTTTTCTTTTGCCCTACCCGGTTACGTGGGGAGTTTCTTGCCTTTTGGGAGGTCTGAGGTCTTCTGCCAGCGTTCAGTAGGTGTTCTGTAGGAGTTGTTCCACGTGTAGATGTATTTCTGTTGTATCTGTGGGGAGGAAGGTGATCTCCACGTCTTACCTTTCCGCCCTCTTCCCCTAGATCTCCTTAAAATGCTTTATAGATAAATGTATCTATGGTTACTGTCATCTTTTTACATCAATGCTTTTCTAATAAAATTACATTTAAATGTAAGAAGATTAAAGATTTTGAAATGCATAAATTGAAAAACGATTAAGTTTAAAGACTGGAGTGTAAGGGAAAGATCACCCAGGAACACTTTTCTTTATGCTTTTGTAGTTGCAGTATACTGATTTGGCCACTAAATTTCCTTACTGTGTTTTCTGTTGTAATTCAACTCATGTGGTCATATTTATTTCTTGTCTTTTAGCCATTTTAGAATGGGTTGAAAAAATTTCCTGTATTGCTCCTTTTTCTTTGAAATATTATAGCTGCCATGATACTTAATATCAACAGTAAACATGGATACTAGTCAAAATAGTCTTTGTGATTATAATTAATCTAATTTTTCTTTTTCAACTTTAATTTATAACCAAACAATAATTAAGTGAATTCATCCATGTAGCAAGTATTTATTTAATGCATGACATAACAGCTAACTTAGGAATACAGAGATAATTAATACATAGCCTCTTTTAACTCAAGTGGGGAAACAAAGGCACACAGAGGTTAAATAACTTGTGCAACTTTACACACATAATAAGTGGTAGAGCTTTAGATTTGACTGGAGAAGAGAGATGAGTAGCCAAGTAACCAAATAGATGGTTAGTGAAATAAATGGAAGCTCTGGCCTAAGTTAGGGCATTAAAATAAAAAGGCAAAAAAGGAAAGGAAAATTATGTGGAGCATCTGACAACAATTGTATCAGAAGGAAATGTTAGTATTTTTTGTGAAACCGTAAAAGTAAAACATAGCTTTGAAATTTCTAGAAAAAGCAGAAGAAATTACTGGAAAATTCTGGCCTTCTAAGCAGAATGCAAGAACATATACAAGCGCATACATAGATCTTGTAATTGGTTGCTGCAGTCTTACTGGCTAGATTGTATGCCGTTATAATTCTCTTTAGACTAAATTCAATTCTGTCAACATAGGTATTCAAAGAGTACTTGTGAGCTTATTAAAATTTCAGTGTATTTGTGATGGGAGATCTTTGAGTAGAAACAGGTTTCATGGGCTCAACTCTGTTGCGCCTTTCATCTTTGAAGAAATAATGTTTCATGCTTAGTTCATGTCATGGACATACTGACTTGAAAACACAATTTACTCTCTCAATTTCTCGATGTCAGACAATTATTTAAATTTGCTACCACAATCATTCTCTAAAACAGAAAATGTGTGACTTAACGGGGAAGCGTCTACATCTCACATCAGGAAAGAGAGAGCCTGCTAAGACTTTAGGTCATCTCTGTGTCTGTGAGGGGAGACAAAAAACCAAGACATTTGTGAGTTAGAGAGAAGCAGAATTTCAACCTTGTTATTATAAGATTCTTCCTAGGAAAAAAATAGTTGAATTTTACATTTCCTAAAATTAATCTCCTTCTCCCTTCTCTCTTGGCTAATAAGTTTAACATGCTCTGAAGGAAGCTGTGTAATGAAAAGAGCAAGTCTATGAAATCAAATACATCAGCGCTTCAATATCAACTTCAATGACTATTTCTAAGCACTTAAACAAGATACTTAATATTTTTGATGTCACGTGTATTTTTGGTAAAATAGCAAAAATACTGGTTTGAACTGATTATATGATGAAAAAAATATTTAAAGAGGTGACATACATTAGGCATTCAGTTATTATTTTCTAAATTAATAAAGCATATATATTTTAAAATGTACTATATTGATATATCCTCCAAAATCCAAAGTTCCAAAAACTTTCTAATTATGTAGTGAATAATCTAATAATAAAAGATTTCTTTAAAATAAGTTTTTAAACGGATAGGAAACACTGAAAATTATTAAAAAGTCAGTGATTCCTTGCGCATGATTCCTGATCTTAAGAATAGAGTTTTAAAGTCCATAAATCAAATGAATCCTTTGTTCTACTAATATCCATGTTCTCTGTGTATAAAATATACTCAAAATACAGTTTGTTTGAGATAAATACAGGTGGTATGTCAGAGCAGAGGAAAACAGAAATCCATTAGTTCATGTGATTTCAAGCTAACAATTCATGGTTCACTATGTTTAAAAAGTAGTGTTGAGATGAGTGTGCTCTTTATAACGTCCCTTTACCTGTTGTGTGTTGTCTACTGTCATGTTTTGTTGTGGTTTCCATTCATGAGAACTAATATGGAAATCCTTTCTTGTCGTGAGGTTAAATAGTATTATGTGTAACCTGTAGAGATTTCCGGAGTTATAAAAATCTGTGAATAAATCAATGAAGAAAAAATTATTCCTTTTATGCAGACTTGACTTTACAATATAATACAATGAACACGTATCAAAGTATGTTTGCATATATATCTCTAGTAATTTAAAATTAAACAAATAAGAAATATATGTTAATGATAACAAAAACAATAAGTTAGGCACATTTGGTTAATTTGCAAAACTAATATATTTAGTATCATTGAATACTGAAAGCTTCTATTGCTTGATATTTCCCATATTCAAAATGATTATAGCAATTTCCCCAAACAGCACATGAAGGTGTGGCTGATTCAGCATAAAATACATGATTTTAGAACTACATCCACCTTCTAGCTTATGATTAGATGTAAAAAATGTTTGCTGTAGGCCAATTCAAAGTAATTCTCCATACCTGAATATTAATGTCTAATATTATCTTAGTAGGAAACAAAGGTTTGCATTCTGCAATAAAGATAAAATATTTTAAATGCCTGGTTGGCATAATAAATGACAGAGAGTAAAGTTCAGTTAAGTAGGTGGCAGCTCTCGGGTGCTTTATTATAGATCAGCACAGATTAGAGAACATGAGCCAAGTTAAGAGACTTGAAGATAGAAATAAGACTTTTAAAATGATAAGACACTGTGCTGAAGTTTGTTGTCATAGCGTGAGCTCTAATCAACATCTGTAAGTCAGAGATAATGCTGTAAAAGCATTCTGCATGTGTGTGTGACCTGTGACTTTCTCAGCATTTTGCTGTAGAGGTTTTAGAGATGTGCTGAATGTTACCATAGACTTCTGCATCACAAAAGGTGACAAAGTTTGATCAAGAAGGGTTTTACGGTCACTATGGAAGTAGCTTATGTTTATCTAGGTGTCCTCAAAATACTCCATCTCCCACAAAACAAACCAGGAAAACGTTACAGACTGAGAATGAAATTATATAGTTTAATTTGCAGAAGAAAAAATGACCTTTTCCAAATATATTGTCATATATTTGGAAGGGAGAAAGGAAGTTTCCAAATGAAAGTCAATCTGAAAAAGAGAATATATCCATGATAACTTCTGGAGTATGTGTGTATACATTTATATTTGTATATTTTATATTTTATATATTTTTATATTTTATATATTTTATATATTGTACATGTCATATGTATAAAATCAGAATATCTTCTCAGATGAATAATGTAATCTGTTCACATATATCAATCAATCCAATGATTTTAATGGAATTAAGTGATTATGGATGTGCACATCAGAGTGAAGAAAGGAAACAGTCCATGCCTTTAAAAGTATGTATTGATTCCGATTGGGTAAAATGGATAAGAAAGGCCATGTTGAATTTAATAACTTGATTTAAGCATGCTGGTCAAACTGGACTAGATAAATGGAGACAAAACAAAAGTAAACACCCAACACACTTCTAAAGCTACTGTGGTATTCCTGAGTTTATATTCTAGGTGAATCTGTAGTGTTGGAGAACAGTTCACGTAGGGGGTAAGGGGAATGGTGATTAGATCAGCCCTGCTGTGATTGTTCAGAGGATGAATTGTTTAGGTGGAGGATGAATTCTTCCTGTATCAAGAATAGGAAGAAGTAGGAAGAACGGGAATAGGGGGAATATAGTGTATAGCCTGTCATCAGACAAACAGGTGATTGAATAAACAAATGGTAGTATATCCACACAATGGAATCATTCTTTGTATTAAGAAGGAATGAACTATTGATATACATACTATAAAATGCTTGAATTTCAAACTAATTATGCTGAGTGAACTAAAATAGCCAAAAAAGAGTTTGTACTATATAATTCTATTTATAAAAAGTGCTAAAAAAATACAAACAAGTGTTTAGTGATAGAAAAAATCAGTAGTTGTCTATGGATGGGTCATGGAGCAGACAGAGAAGAGTTACAGAGGGCGCCCCCCATACATTTGAGATTGATGAATAGGTTCATTTTCTTGATGGTGGTAGTTGTTTTAGGGGTGTATACACATTAAACTTATCCAGCTGTATATTTACATATGTACCGTTTATTTTATGTCAACTATACTTCAATAAACATGTTTAGAAAGTATGACTTTACAGTGCCATATTAACTAGGAATTCTTGAATCCCAGACGTGATTCTAATTTTTCAAAATCATCTAAAACAATTAGTGTCTTACTTAGATATTGCTACTCTAAGATGAGGAATAAAGCTATTAATGAAAAGAAAGGAAATTAGATTTCTGATGTTCTCATTCATGTGCAATTTCTTCTATCAGCAAGTAGCTTACCTGTCTGATTTTTTTAAAAAAATCAGACTCGCACAACAAAAGATAAATGAATTATTATATATTTTTTCTTTTTCCCTCTCTAAACCTATTAAGAAACAGCTTGCATGTGTATAGTCTGGACTAAACATTTTATAACATTATCCTCAAGTGACTCAGTCTTTATGGAAATCTCAGCCAGTGTGTACATTTTTTTGTATACTTGTTTGATTTTGATAGTTTATTGATTTTCTTTTTTTAATATCTTATGAGTCTACTTGACTTCACATTACATTTGCATTAGTGGTAGAACATTTAAGTGTTCATGAAAAATATTTAATGAACATCAATTGTTTGAAAAATAGTGTTTCCCAAGGTGGTGAAATGTTAGCACTTAAGCAGGATGGTGTCTTCTTTTTCCCTTTCCTTCTAGTGTCCCAGCTGATCTATTTGTTCAGATGATGACTTCAGTGATCATAATGTGGGACCTCTGTTTAATCCTTGTTTAAATCAAGTAAAGGCAACATCTTTGCCTAAGAAAATTTAAGTAATTCTTGCTTATAAATCAGGCCTTTGAAAATTGACAGTTTTGGGGCCACTTAGTTACTATTAATTTATTTTTTGTAGAGGGTGAATACTTTCATTAAAGGAATTGTTTCCTTTAGCAGTCTGTTCAGGCTGCTATAACAAAATACCATAAATTGGGTGGCTTACAAAAAACACGTATTTCTCACAGTGAGGAGGTGGAAGTTCAAGATTGTGGCAGTGACAGATTCGGTATTTGGTGAGAGCCTGCTTCCTAGACTGGTCTTCTCACTGTAACTACATGGCAGAAAGGACAAGGGAGCTTTCAAAGGCCACTTTTATAAGGGCACTAATCCCATTCATGAGGGCTCCATCTTGATGACCTAATTACCTTTTGAAGGCCCCACTGCCTAGTATATTGGACATTAGGTTTTAATACATGAGTTTTAGAGGGACACAGTCTACAGCAGGAATTATGCTTCTTTTTTAGCATGTACACACCCATACAACCTCTAGGATGCTTTTTGTATAGTAAGGGCTTATCAAATACTTCTGTAAGTAATTTGTAAGTTATTACTAAGTAATAACTTATTTGGAAGTTTAAGTAATAACTTATTTGTAAATTAGAGTAATAACCAGCCAGGACATGGAAGCAACCTAAGTGTCCATCGACAGATGAATGGATAAAGAAGATGTGGCACATATATATGATGGAATATTACTCAGCCATAAAAATAAATGAAATTGAGTTACTTTGTAGTGAGGTGGATGAACCTAGAGACTGTCATACAGTGTGAAGTAAGTCAGAAAGAGCAAAATAACCGTATGCTAACACATATATATGGAATCTAAAAAAAAAAAAAAAATTGTTCTGATGAACCTAGGGGCAGGACAGGAATCGAGATGCAGACGTGGAGAATGGACTTGAGGACATGGGGAGGGGGAAGGGTAAGCTGGGATGAAGTGAGAGTGGCATGGACTTAAATACACTACCAAATGTAAAATAGATAGCTAGTGGGAAGCAGCCGCATAGCACAGGGAGATCAGCTCGGTGCTTTGTGTCCACCTAGAGGGGTGGGATAGGGAGGGTGGGAGGGAGATGCAAAAGGGAGGGGATATGGGGATATATGTATATGTATGGGTGATCCACTTTGTTATACAGCAGAAACTAACACACCATTGTAAAGCAATTATACTCCAATAAAGATGTTAAAAAAAAATATGTTACCCAAGAAAAATCGTGTGCATAGCTATCAGAGAATGCTCTGTGATGTAGCGTGTCCATTCCCTGTGGGGAGAGTATGACGTGAGCATGTGTGTATTGGGAAGAAGTAGGGAGGTTGCTCTGGCACAGCCTGAAGTGATGGATAAGCCTGTCCTTTTTGCCCTCTCTCCCTCACTTCTTATATTGAAATATGGCGTTGCCCTGTAGTCAGCGTTTGTACTTTAACTGCTCTTGTGAAGGATGTGGTAACCTGTCCTCGTCGAAATCTGGCACCGTCCTTTTTTGATCAGCAGCTGTGTAGGCGAAGTTAATATAAATGGCTCGTGAACTTGGCAGACTCCCAGCAGAACTATGATCCGATCCCCATGGATGCAAAGTTTCCCTTTTAGCAACACCTGACTAGGAATCTTTAGGATTTTGAAAACAGTGAAATTAACTACCAAAGATGAAAGTAACATCTGGAGTGAGTTACATATGGTTATTTAAATAAGGTATACTTATAATGAAATAGTAACAATTGCACATAGCAATGAAGTCTTTTTTCTCAGAGAATTGTACTGTCATTTAAAGAAGTTTGTGCTAAAGTATCATTTTCAAAAACTTAATTAAATTCTCATAGAAACCAAATTTTTTTTTTTTTTGCGGTACGCGGCCCTCTCACTGTTGTGGCCTCTCCTGTTGTGGAGCACAGGCTCCGGACACACAGGCTCATGGGCCCAGCCGCTCCGCGGCATGTGGGATCTTCCCGGACTGGGGCACGAACCCGTGTCCCCTGCATCGGCAGGCGGACGCTCAACCACTGTGCCACCAGGGAAGCCCTAGAAACCAAATTTGAATATATGCCAAAGATGTCATTTAACATTGAATACTGAGAAGGATGTGTATGGTGTTTAAGACTACTTCGAAACAGAATTAAGAAATAGAGAGTTATGGATTGGTCAGTCCAAGAAGTGGGGAAATGAGTGTGCTAATAGGTCCAAAACTAATTCTTTCAAGGCGATAAACAGTAATATCTGGCTTTACCTTTTATCCTGGACAGAAGTTATTATATTACCATTGTATAAAATTATCTTCATTGATCTCAGTCATCTGCTTTCTTACTGGTTTTCTGTATGCTAACCTCAACTCTGTGAAATATACTTGTTGATAGTAAATAGGAAGAAAAAGGTACACGAATCTCGAAAGTCAGATAATTCCTCAAGCAAATGGAGCTACTGGAACACCTTCTACTGCTAGGCAAAGGCACCTTGAATCCTTTTGCCTACTTCCAAATTGGGGGTCATTTTTCATGACACTGGCTACAGCCAGAGCTTCAGTCAGGGTCTTCAGGCTCAGATGTCACGTTTGTCCTTACAAGTTTGGTCTCTGCTTTCTCTCTTGTGAATGCTTGTTGAAGACACTTCTATTGGGCAAGGTTTATACCTTAAGTGCCGCTGCCGTTGAAAGTTTTCATTAGTTATTGTTCTTTTTTAAAAATGTCATTATGAATTGCATTATACTATTGGAAGCAAGAGGCCTCTCCCTCTCGTGGAAAAATACATATCTTTTTCTCTCAACATGTGCTGAATACTTGCTATGTGCTAAGTGCGATTTGTATATTATCCTATTTTCTGTTGACTGCATTAACAACTTTACAGTCAGAATGCTGAATCAGAATCTCTATTTTTCAGGTAATAAACATGAAGGCAAAGGGAGGGGCAGTACCTTGCCAAAGGCCAGGAATTTAGTAAGTGATGGAACAAAGATTTGATCGCAATTTTGCAAGACTAGAGTCTGGTCATTCTATTAGTGTATTAACTATTGCAGCAAATGACATTAATTTACTCTGACTCAGTTTTCCTGCCAGTCACTTCTACCTTGACTAATCTTTAGCTCCTTCCTGCAATTTTCATTTTTCTGTCTACTTCACCAAGCACAGGTCTCGGGACAGCAGTTCACACAGCTGTCCGCCTTCGGGCTGTATGGCCGGGAAGCAGTGCCCCTCTCTAGTCATAAACATTTCACTTTCACCTACATGGTGACCCTGGCTGCAGTAACCAGTGTGACCTCACTTTATGTATTACCTTCATCCTTTCATCCTGTCTCTCCTGTCTTTAGCTTGGGCTAGTCTGTTTCAGTGTTTCCTTTGTTCACAACATTCTGAGAATTACTGTTTATCCTGGTTTGGTGAGTTCTAGTCTCCTTACAAAGTCCTGTTCATAATAATTTACTTCAGGAACCTAAACCCATTTCACCATTTTTGCCTTTGCTTTCTTCACATCATTAACTTTGGTTCCCAGCTGATAGGAAAGAACCAGATGTCTAGGTTTAATTTACAGTGTTCTTACTTAATTCAGATTTACTGCTATAGCATCAGAAAAACTCAGTTTCTTTTTGTAAAACACTTTCCAGTCTAAAGCTCAACTCTTGTATGTTCCCTGCTGTGTATAACACGTACTTATGTTACCGATTAATACATTGGAGAGATTATACTTGTCCAGTTGACAAAATTACTATGTTTGCTTAGATATTCTGATAGTTAAGTTTTCCCTGATAAACAGCATTCAAGCTACCAAAATAAGGCCTCCCTTGATTGTAGGTCAGGAGAACCAGATCAGGGAAAATGGAGTATTTGCTAGAACAGATTGAATAATCTGTGCAGCTCCCAGTAACAAGAGCTGGTGAAGATCCAATCACGCAGCCATCTTGAACGTTACCATCAGCATTATTTTTGTGAGCCACAGACATGATCATGCTTTCTCTAATTTTAAAAGCATATAGATGGCTCCTCAATTTCTTACAGAACAAAATCAAGACTCTTTACTGTGATACTCAAGAACCTCTCATTTTGTCCCCAGATTATGTTTCTCACATCATTTCCTACCCTCTCTTTCTTACTAGCAAATCCCTCACTTCCCACAGAAAGTCCTCTTTTTCTTCCAAGCCACTTAAAATGCAGTTCCCTATGCCTGGAAGATGCTTCCACCTTTTCTTCACTGGGTAAAGTTTTAATTTGTATCCAAAGCCTAACATAGCCCTCTGTGAAGCTTTTCCTAGCCAATCCTGACCCCTCCTTGAAATGTGTCTTGCATAATTTTTACTGCCTTACCTGGAGGCAGAAGGAGCTTTGTGTATACCTCTTATGGTACTTACGGCACTGTGATTCATCCAGTTGTTAACAAGTCATCCTTATTGAAATGAGAACCCATGTCTTTTTCTCTTTGCATTTCCGGGAGTGTGCACATGCTTGGTGCGTAAGTCTTCAGTCTATAATTGTGGAAGGAATAGGTGCAAGTCTGGGAATGTAGTACAGTGATTTTCCTGGTAGGCAAAAGGAACATGGCAACATAAGGATCTGGAGGACTGCAAAATGCAGATGAACAACCTGACGGGGCGTTCTCAAAAGGGAAATAACAGATACAAAGAAAAGGGACAAAGATGTAGGATCTGGGGATATTAGACAGTTTGCTTATTCCTAGGAGAGCAAGTAAAATAGGTAGAAATTTTGGTCCCAAGTAAATGGCAATATTAGAAAAGGCATTAAAGCAAGACCTTTGTCAGAGAGGAATGAGAGTGAATATATTACCAGAGCTAGGCTATAAGGTGAGAGTTGTTTATTTGAAAAGAACCAGAGTAAATCGTGCAAATTACACAAGTAACAAGGTACCAATGATAGAGCTCCTGAAACTACCCACGGCCAGGAGCAGACTCATGTCAGGGTGTCTACAGCTGGTCAAATTCATTCATATCTCCATATTCATGGAAAGGAAAAGAAGGATTAATCAAAAGGCTTGTCAGGGCTTCCCTGGTGGCGCAGTGGTTGAAAGTCCACCTGCCGATGCAGGGGACGTGGATTCGTGCCCCAGTCCGGGAAGATCCCACATGCCGCAGAGCAGCTGGGCCCGTGAGCCATGCCCGCTGAGCCTGCGCTTCCAGAGCCTGTGCTCCGCAACGGGAGAGGCCACAACAGTGAGAGGCCCGTGTACCACAAAAACAAAACCAGAAAAAGCATAAAATACAGTATATTGGATAATAAAGGGAGACAATAAAAAAAAAAGAAAAAAAAACCAGGCTTGTCAATTTCCATACCTCAAAGTGTTTCTTTAGGTTCTAGATTCCTGCCTATTTAAAATGCTCTGGTCCTGGTTGGGTTTCCTATTAGTCATCATTTTGAGGTGGTGCTTTTTACTATTATTTTTAATCCATACTGGATTCTACACATAGGAGCTTTCAACCGATGACTTGGTATTTTGGAGGGTTCATTCAGGTTCTGCCTGGTTCATCCACTTAGGATTTTGTGCCCCAACCTACATTAGGGCTTGCAGTCCTAAATTCCTGAGAAGTTAAGGATGTGAGAACATTCAGGGAGTCTACAAGGTTATGATTAGCCTTCCCTCGAACGTGTATGAAGGAGTAAATAGCTATCCTATCATCGTCTCATCATCAGTTTCTTAAGCCACTGTAAAAACAAAATTCAAACAGTATAGAAGTAAGGGGGGAGATTATTATTCTTCCAGGTGTGTTTGTTCTTTTTAATTCAAGGAGTCTATTGAAGTGTAAATGTTGGGCTTAGAAAAGGCAAAAAGACAATGGCTATAGTAGTCTATTAACAGTGGCCAAGAAGACAGCATAAGGCAGCCATGGTGTTCTGGGTTGGTAAGCAGTGATCAAAGGAAGATGTAAATTGTGGAGATCCCTCCATGAGGGACCTTTACTTCAACTAGACAAACTGCCTTCTACCTAATTGTTCTGGAGTTAGAAGAAGCTTTGATGTTATTAATTTCCCTGTTTATGAAAGAGAACCGGTTATGAGACTATTAAGTTGTAGAAACAAATCTCTTCCCGTTTTCTCACACATCCATGCCTCAAGCCAATTTTTCCTAATTAGTCAGATGGAGAACTAAAGGAGTTGTTGGATGGCTGATTGAGTACTTAGCAGCTCAGCAAATCATAAATCACCATTTGGAGATGAGAGACTGTGGTTAGCAACGCATGGGTTGGTATGCTGAGATGCTGCAAGTTCCTGCCCCAAGGGAACTCTCCTCCCAATTATGTCTCCTCATTGGCTAATGGAGGCTGCCAGTGATGGAGGACTGGAATCGGCTGTGTGACTACCCAAGTTCCCGATCCTTATTTCTTACTGAGATGGTACCAGTACTAGCCCCTGGCATATCTTAGAGGTGAAACAATTTCTTGCAGAAGACTGATTCTTCATTCACTATATTTTTAATTCATTCATCCATCAAACAAGCAATTTCCATGTATATTTTAATCTTATATATGTAAATTTTTAAAAAGACGTGTGCAAATTCATTCTGTGAAAGTTATCGGAAACACACAACAATATTCTTAGCATTGTTTTCCTGGCCCAGAGAGAGTAGAATCAGAAGGTGAGGGACTGTTAAGAGGATTTTCCATGTAAACCCCCTCTAAAATGTTTGATTTCATTAACGACGGACCTATGTATTGCTTTTTATTTAAAAATAATTATATTTCTTGGAAGTATTCCCTATTTTCCCAGAGAAGAAGCTGGATGAACAGGAAACATATCTCCTAGTAACAAGGTAACATTGGCCATGCGTGTTAGAACACATAGCACCTAATTCAGGTGTGAGGCACGGCTGAGCCTTCAGGGGAGTGAAACTCGTCATTACACTCCTTGGTCAACAAAGACCCACCAGCCGACCCTAAGAAATCCCTGAATGGTTTTGCTCCTTCATTTCCTTAACAATAATAATAATGTAATCCATCATTTTTGTTTTCAAAGTTGATTGATTCTAAATAAAAATAACAAGCAGTTCTTTTCTCTCCTTAGAGTTTAGGGTGATTTAAATTATAATTAAATTTTACTGCTCCCATCATTTTAAATTCATCTTAGGCAATTTAACAAAAAAGTCCAAATAGATTAGATTTTTAGAACATTCTAAGGTGATTTGAATCTTTAATTGCCTGTGTATTATCGTGGCTCATTCTTCAGTGAAGCCTGAGTGCATAATTTCTTCAATGATCCAGGCTGTCCGTCTTCCTTTTTTCTCCTCAGTCTTTTAATGCACGGAAGTACACCCTAAATTCAGTGAGGCAGAAAACAAAGGAGAAATATATTTTAAAGCATAATTATTACAAACTGCCTCCAGTTTTTTATTTTCTCAAAATGAATCAAATCTGCAAGTTTAAGCTATTTCCTCTTATCCGGTTCCTCTCTTTGTCTTTGGATCCCTTGTCACATAATGAGAAGTTGATGAATGGTGAAATTTGGAGTTTCACTAATGAGAAGACTAAATTGAAAAATAAATAGTTTTCTTAGTTTTTACATTCACAATAATGTTAATTGTAAAACAAAATAGTGACTGAGCTATCTGGTTGAAATAAGGGCACAGTAACATACTGGCTGTGTTGATGACAGAGACTTCAAATTATGTCTCTTCCACTGGCTTTCCATCTATGCAAGGGTAAATATTCATCTTGAGATAAAAAAAAATCCAAAAAATAATTAAATATATTATTTTCGTCTGAATGCTGAGCTGAAATATATAATATGAAATAAAACATACATCAGTACAATCAAAATTTTGCTCATCAAAAAAGCAGTCTTACAGTACTGTCTTCAGGTCTTTGCCAGACAATTACAAGTTTATTAGAAATGAGTATTTACATGCTTACTAAGTTGCACCCAGTAGGGGATTATTATATTTTCAATTCAATAACAAAAATAAGACAAATAGGAGTGCTGAAGGAATTTTCAATTACTAAGCAAAGAAGTAATTACCGTTTTCAATGATACGAAAGCAACTGAATATATAAACTGTAATTAGAGGCATATGTGCAAATTCCCCTTCTTATAGCACTAAAAATCTTTGAAGTATTTCCTGAAAAGTTAGTTGCTAACGTCATCCGTGTCCCCCCATGCAGCCACACCACCACCCTGAACATTCTCAAATGATTCCTTTTGTTATAATGACTCTGAAATCCTTCTACTTTGTCTACAATACATTTTCAGAAGTTTTGATTAAATACGTAATAATAAACTGTACTTTTTAGGTGACATGGCATGTATCTGAAGTTGGCTTAAGCCTTTTGAAAGAGAGTACTTCTTAATGGGACTAGAATAAACAAGCTGAGGATATCCATTTGATAGCTTCTGCCTTGTTTTTTTCTCTTCTTTACCTGTAAGTGGTGGTTAGCAGTGAGGGATGAAGATGATTGATGGACAGTAAGTAGTGTTAATAGCAGGAGCTTTGAAGCCATGGGGATCTGTGCCCTATTGCAGCTTCGTTTACTCCTGGAAGGCCTCGACAATTCACTTCTGTAATTGCCTCAATCCTCAGTTTTCTCAGTTACAAAATGAGAACATTGAGAGTACTTCATAGGAATGCTGTGAGCGGTAAACACAGTGGAGCATAAGCAATCAACATATTACAATTATTACAGTTTAATTGGGAAGCAGATCACACATTTTAGTTTAGAAAATAGAGAAATTTTCATTGTTCAAGAAAATAGCTGTTGATGATTCCTTCTTTTTTTTTTTAATTTAATTTTATTTATTATTTTATACAGCAGGTTCTCATTAGTTATCCATTTTATACATATTAGTGTATATATGTCAATCCCAATCTCCCAATTCATCCCACCACCACCCTCCCCTCGCCACTTTCCCCCCTTGGTGTCCATACATTTGTTCTCTACATCTGTGTTCTCTACATCATGTTTTTTTTTTTTTTTTAACATCTTTATTGAGGTATAATTGCTTTACAATGGTGTGTTAGTTTCTGCTTTATAACAAAGTGAATCAGTCATACATAAACATATGTTCCCATATGTCTTCCCTGTTGCGTCTCCCTCCCTCCCACCCTCCCTATCCCACCCCTCCAGGCTGTCACAAAGCACCGAGCCAATATCCCTGTGCCATGTGGCTGCTTCCCACTAGCTATCTACCTTACTACGTTTGTTAGTGTGTATATGCCCATGACTCTCTCTCGCCCTGTCACAGCTCACCCTTCCCCCTCCCCATAACCTCAAGTCCGTTCTCTAGGAGGTCTGCGTCTTTATTCCTGCCTTACCCCTAGGTTCTTCATGACATTTTTTTCTTAAATTCCATATATATGTGTTAGCATACGGTATTTGTCTTTTTCTTTCTGACTTACTTCACTCTGTATGACAGACTCTAGGTCTATCCACCTCATTACAAATAGCTCAATTTCGTTTCTTTTTATGGCTGAGTAATATTCCATTGTATATATGTGCCACATCTTCTTTATCCATTCATCCGATGACGGGCACTTAGGTTGTTTCCATCTCCGGGCTATTGTAAATAGAGCTGCAATGAACATTTTGGTACATGACTCTTTTTGAATTTTGGTTTTCTCAGGGTATATGCCCAGTAGCGGGATTGCTGGGTCGTATGGTAGTTCTATTTGTAGTTTTTTAAGGAACCTCCATACTGTTCTCCATAGTGGCTGAACCAATTCACATTCCCACCAGCAGTGCAAGAGTGTTCCCTTTTCTCCACACCCTCTCCAGCATTTATTGTTTGTAGATTTTTTGATGATGGCCATTCTGGCTGGTGTGAGATGCTATCTCATTGTAGTTTTGATTTGCATTTCTCTAATGATTAATGATGTTGAGCATTCTTTCATGTGTTTGTTGGCAGTCTGTATATCTTCTTTGGAGAAATGTCTATTTAGGTCTTCTGCCCATTTTTGGATTGGGTTGTTTGTTTTCTTGTTATTGAGCTGCATGAGCTGCTTGTAAATTTTGGAGATTAATCCT
Organism: Leucopleurus acutus; assembly: GCF_964270905.1. Lineage (NCBI taxonomy): Eukaryota > Metazoa > Chordata > Mammalia > Artiodactyla > Delphinidae > Leucopleurus > Leucopleurus acutus. The sequence goes on from NC_139160.1 coordinate 61,645,906, forward strand.
TTGTCGGTTGCTTCATTTGCAAATATTTTCTCCCATTCTGAGGGTTGTCTTTTGGTCCTGTTTATGGTTTCCTTTGCGGTGCAAAAGCTTTGAAGTTTCATTAGGTCCCATTTGTTTATTTTTGTTTTTATTTCCATTACTCTAGGAGGTGGGTCAGAAAGGATCTTGCTGTGATTTATGTCATAGAGTGTTCTGCCTATGTTTTCCTCTAAGAGTTTGATAGTTTCTGGCCTTACATTTAGGTCTTTAATCCATTTTGAGCTTATTTTTGTGTATGGTGTTAGGGAGTGATCTAATCTCATACTTTTACATGTACCTGTCCAGTTTTCCCAGCACCACTTATTGAAGAGGCTGTCCTTTCTCCATTGTACATTACTGCCACCTTTATCAAAGATAAGGTGTCCATATGTGCATGGGTTTATCTCTGGGCTTTCTATCCTGTTCCATTGATCTATCTTTCTGTTTTTGTGCCAGTACCATACCGTCTTGATAACTGTAGCTTTGTAGTATAGTCTGAAGTCAGGGAGCCTGATTCCTCCAGTTCCTTCTTTCGTTCTCAAGATTGCTTTGGCTATTCGGGGTCTTTTGTGTTTCCATACAAATTGTGAAATTTTTTGTTCTAGTTCTGTGAAAAATGCCAGTGGTAGTTTGATAGGGATTGCATTGAATCTATAGATTGCTTTGGGTAGTAGAGTCATTTTCACAATGTTGATTCTTCCAATCCAAGAACATGGTATATCTCTCCATCTATTTGTATCATCTTTAATTTCTTTCATCAGTGTCTTATAGTTTTCTGCATACAGGTCTTTTGTCTCCTTAGGTAGGTTTATTCCTAGATATTTTATTCTTTTTGTTGCAATGGTAAATGGGAGTGTTTTCTTGATTTCACTTTCAGATTTTTCATCATTAGTATATAGGAATGCCAGAGATTTCTGTGCATTAATTTTGTATCCTGCCACTTTACCAAATTCATTGATTAGCTCTAGTAGTTTTCTGGTAGCATCTTTAGGGTTCTCTATGTATAGGATCATGTCATCTGCAAACAGTGACAGCTTTACTTCTTCTTTTCCGATTTGGATTCCTTTTATTTCCTTTTCTTCTCTGATTGCTGTGGCTAAAACTTCCAAAACAATGTTGAATAATAGTGGTGAGAGTGGGCAACCTTGTCTTGTTCCTGATCTTAGTGGAAATGCTTTCAGTTTTTCACCATTGAGGATGATGTTTGCTGTGGGCTTGTCATATATGGCCTTTATTATGTTGAGGAAAGTTCCCTCTATGCCTACTTTCTGCAGGGTTTTTATCATAAATGGGTGTTGAATTTTGTCAAAAGCTTTCTCTGCATCTATTGAGATGATCATATGGTTTTTCTCCTTCAATTTGTTAATATGGTTTATCACATTGATAGTTTTGCGTATATTGAAGAATCCTTGCATTCCTGGAATAAACCCCACTTGATCATGGTGTATGATCCTTTTAATGTGCTGTTGGATTCTGTTTGCTAGTATTTTGTTGAGGATTTTTGCATCTATGTTCATCAGTGATATTGGCCTGTAGTTTTCTTTCTTTGTGACATCCTTGTCTGGTTTTGGTATCAAGGTGATGGTGGCCTCGTAGAAGGAGTTTGGGAGTGGTCCTCCCTCTCTGCTATATTTTGGAAGAGTTTGAGAAGGATAGGTGTTAGCTCTTCTCTAAATGTTTGATAGAATTCGCCTGTAAAGCCATCTGGTCCTGGGCTTTTCTTTGTTGGAAGGTTTTTAATCACAGTTTCAATTTCAGTGCTTGTGATTGGTCTGTTCATATTTTCTATTTCTTCCTGATTCAGTCTTGGCAGGTTGTGCATTTCTAAGAATTTGTCCATTTCTTCCAGATTGTCCATTTTATTGGCATAGAGTTGCTTGTAGTAATCTCTCATGATCTCTTTTATCTCTGCAGTGTCAGTTGTTACCTCTCCTTTTTCATTTCTAATTCTATTGATTTGAGTCTTCTCCCTTTTTTTCTTGATGAGTCTGGCTAGTGGTTTATCTATTTTGTTTATCTTCTCAAAGAACCAGCTTTTAGTTTTATTGATCTTTGCTATTGTTTCCTTCATTTCTTTTTCATTTATTTCTGATCTGATTTTTATGATTTCTTTCCTTCTGCTAGCTTTGGGGTTTTTTTGTTCTTCTTTCTCTAATTGCTTGAGGTGCAAGGTTAGGTTGTTTATTCGAGATGTTTTCTGCTTCTTAAGGTGGGCTTGTATTGCTATAAACTTCCCCCTTAGAACTGCTTTTGCTGCATCCCACAGGTTTTGGGTCGTTGTGTCTCCATTGTCATTTGTTTCTAGGTATTTTTTGATTTCCTCTTTGATTTCTTCAGTGATCTCTTCATTATTAAGTAGTGTATTGTTTAGCCTCCATGTGTTTGTATTTTTTACAGATCTTTTCCTGTAATTGATATCTAGTCTCATGGCGTTGTGGTCAGAAAAGATACTTGATACAATTTCAATTTTCTTAAATTTACCAAGGCTTGATTTGTGACCTAAGATATGATCTATCCTGGAGAATGTTCCATGAGCACTTGAGAAAAAATGTGTATTCTGTTGTTTTTGGATGGAGTGTCCTATAAATATCAATTAAGTCCATCTTGTTTAATGTATCATTTAAAGCTTGTGTTTCCTTATTTATTTTCATTTTGGATGATCTGTCCATGGGTGAAAGTGGGGTGTTTAAGTCCCCTACTATGAATGTGTTACTGTCGATTTCCCCTTTTATGGCTGTTAGTATTTGCCTTATGTATTGAGGTGCTCCTATGTTGGGTGCATAAATATTTACAATTGTTATATCTTCTTCTTTTATGGATCCCTTGATCATTGTGTAGTGTCCTTCTTTGTCTCTTTTAATAGTCCTTATTTTAAAGTCTATTTTGTCTGATATGAGAATTGCTACTCCAGCTTTCTTTTGGCTTCCATTTGCATGGAATATCTTTTTCCATCCCCTTACTTTCAGTCTGTATGTGTCTCTAGGTCTGAAGTGGGTCTCTTGTAGACAGCATATATAAGGGTCTTGTTTTTGTATCCATTCAGCTAATCTGTGTCTTTTGGTGGGAGCATTTAGTCCATTTACATTTAAGGTAATTATCGATATGTATGTTCCCATTCCCATTTTCTAAATTGTTTTGGGTTCGTTATTATAGGTCTTTTCCTTCTCTTGTGTTTCTTGCCTAGAAAAGATCCTTTAGCATTTGTTGTAGAGCTGGTTTGGTGGTGCTGAACTCTCTCAGCTTTTGCTTGTCTGTAAAGGTTTTAATTTCTCCGTCAAATCTGAATGAGATCCTTGCTGGGTAGAGTAGTCTTGGCTGCATGTTTTTCTCCTTCATCACTTTCAGTATGTCCTGCCACTCCCTTCTGGCTTGTAGGGTTTCTGCTGAGAGATCAGCTGTTAACCTTATGGGGATTCCCTTATGTGTTATTTGTTGTTTTTCCCTTGCTGCTTTTAATATGCTTTCTTTGTATTTAATTTTTGACAGTTTGATTAATATGTGTCTTGGCGTATTTCTCCTTGTATTTATCTTGTATGGGACTCTCTGTGCTTCCTGGACTTGATTAACTATTTCCTTTCCCATGTTAGGGAAGTTTTCAACTATAATCTCTTCAAATATTTTCTCAGTCCCTTTCTTTTTCTCTTCTTCTTCTGGAACCCCTATAATTCGAATGTTGGTGCGTTTAATGTTGTCCCAGAGGTCTCTGAGACTGTCCTCAGTTCTTTTCATTCTTTTTTCTTTATTCTGCTCTGCAGTAGTTATTTCCACTATTTTATCTTCCAGGTCACTTATCCGTTCTTCTGCCTCAGTTATTCTGCTATTGATCCCATCTAGAGTACTTTTAATTTCATTTATTGTGTTGTTCATCGTTGCTTGTTTCATCTTTAGTTCTTCTAGGTCCTTGTTAACTGATTCTTGCATTTTGTCCAATCTATTGTCCATTCTATCTCCAAGATTTCGGATCAACCTTACTATCATTATTCTGAATTCTCTTTCAGGTAGACTGCCTATTTCCTCTTCATTTGTTAGGTCTGGTGCATTTTTATCTTGCTCCTTTATCTGCTGTGTGTTTTTCTGTCTTCTCATTTTGCTTATCTTACTGTGTTTGGGGTCTCCTTTTTGCAGGCTGCAGGTTCGTAGTTCCTCCTGTTTTTGATGTCTGTCTCCAGTGGCTAAGGTTGGTTCAGTGGGTTGTGTAGGCTTCCTGGTGGAGGGGACTAGTGCCTGTGTTGTGGTGGATGAGGCTGGATCTTGTCTCTCTAGTGGGCAGGTTCACGTCTGGTGGTGTGTTTGGGGGTGTCTGTGGCCTTATTATGATTTTAGGCAGCCTCTCTGCTAATGGGTGAGGTTGTGTTCCTGTTTTGCTAGTTGTTTGGCATAGGTTTTCCAGCACTGTGGCTTGCTGGTCGTTGAGTGAAGCTGGGTGCTGGTGTTAAGATGGAGGTCTCTGGGAGATTTTCGCCGTTTGATATTATGTGGAGCTGGGAGGTCTCTTGTTGATCAGTGTCCTGAAGTTGGCTCTCCTACCTCAGAGGCAGAGCCCTGCCTCCTGGCTGGAGCACCAAAAGCTTTTCATCCACACGGCTCAGGATAAAAGGGAGAAAAAGTAGAGGGAATTAGTAGAAGTATGAGGAAAGAAAGAAGGAAAGGAGGGTAGGAAGGAAGGAAGAAAGAAAGAAAGAAGCAAAGAAGGAAAGAAGGCAAGAAGGAAAGAAAGGAGGGAGGGAGGGAGGGAGGAAGGAAGGAAGGAGGGAAAGAAGGAAAAAAGACGGAAAGAAAGAAGATACAGTAAAAATAAAATAAAGTATAATAAAGTTATTGAATTAAAAAATTCTTATTTAGAAAAAAAAAAAAGGGACGGAAAGAACCTTAGGACAAATGTTGGCAGCAAAGCTATACAGACAAAATCTTACACAGAAGCGTACACATACACCCTCACTAAAAGAGGTAAATGGGGAAAAATCCTAAATCTTGCTGTCAGAGACCACCTCCTCAATTTGGGATGATTCGTTGTCTAAAGGAGGGAAGGAAGGACGGAAAGAAAGAAAGAAAGAACGAAGGTAAAGTATAATATTGTTATTAAAATTAATTATTAAGGAAAAAAAATTAAAAAAAAACATGGACGGATAGAACCCTAGGACAAATGGTGGAAGCAAGACTATACAGACAAGATCTCACACAGAAGCATACACATACACACTCACAAAAAGAGGAAAGGGGAAAAAATCATAGATCTTGCTCCTAAAGTCCACTTCCTTAATTTGGGATGATTGGTTGTCTATTCAGGTATTCCATAGATGCAGGGTATATCAAGTTGATTGTGGAGCTTTAATCCGCTGCTTCTGAGGCTGCTGGGAGAGATTTCCCTTTCTCTTCTTTGTTCTCACAGCTCCCAGGGCTAAGCTTTGGATTTGGCCCTGCCACTGCGTGTAGATCGCTGGAGGGCGTCTGTTTTTTGCTCAGACAGGATGGGGTTAAAAGAGCCGCTGACTGGGGGCTCTGGCGCACTCAGGCCGGCGGGGACGGAGGGGCACAGAGTGCGGGGCGGGCCTGCGGTGGCAAAGGCCGGCGTGACTTTGCACCAGCCTGAGGCGCGCTGTGCGCTGTCCCGGGGAAGTTGTCCCTGGATCCCGGGAACCTGGCAGTGGCGGGCTGCACAGGCTCCGCAGAAGAGGGGTGTGGAGAGTGACCTGTGCTCGCACACAGGCCCCTCGGTGGCGGCAGCAGCAGCCTTAACGTCTCCCGCCCGCCTCTGGGATCCGCGCTTTCAGCCGCGGCTCGCGCCCGTCTCTGGAGTTCCTTTAAGCAGCGTTCTTAAACCCCTCTCCTCACGCCCCAGGAAACAAAGAGGGAAGGAAAAGTCTCCTGCCTCTTCGGCAGGTGCAGGCTTTTCCCCGGACTCCCTCCCGGCTAGCTGTGGTGCACTAACCCCTTCAGGCTATGTTCAAGCCGCCAACCCCAGTCCTCTCCCTGTGCTCCGGCCTCAGCTCGCAGCCCCGCCCGCCCCGGCGGGTGAGCAGACAAGCCTCTCGGGCTGGTGAGTGCCGGTCGGCACCGATCCTCTGTGCGGGAATCTCCCCGCTTTGCCCTCCGCACCCGTTGCTGTGCAGTCCTCCGCGGCTTCGAAGCTCCCCCCTCCGCCTCCCGCAGTCTCCGCCCGCGAAGGGGCTTCCTAGTGTGTGGAAACTTTTCCTCCTTCACAGCTCCCTCCCACTGGTGCAGGTGCCGTCCCTATCCTTTTGTCTCTGTTTATTCTTTTTACTTTTTCCCTACCCAGGTACGTGGGGGGGAGTTCCTTGCCTTTTGGGAGGTCTGAGGTCTTCTGCCAGCCTTCAGTAGGTGTTCTGTAGGAGTTGTTCCACGTGTATATGTATTTCTGGTGTATCTGTGGGGAGGAAGGTGATCTCCGCGTCTTACTCTTCCGCCATCTTCCGCCTTCCCCCTGATGATTCCTTCTTAAACTGAATTTTATCCCTATATAGACTCAGCCTTAATGAAAAGAACAGAATAATAAAGATGTTTCCCTAGAATACTTATTTAAACAAAGGTACCTGCTTGACACAAGTTAGACCATCTCAAAATATTTCTATTTAAAATGGATGCTAGAAGTGAATACATATTATATATATATATATATATGTATGTGCTTGTATATGAAAGGTTATTCATCTATAGCATCTTCTGTTTCCAATATTTCTTCAGTTTGTCTTGCTAGTGATTAAAAATGGTCCTTCAGGGCAGAAGGTTTTATTATGCCCGTAATATGTTAAGGTTGGGAAATCATTTTCTATTTGTAAATTTTTGCTTCATAGATTTCTAATGAGAAGTCCGTGTGTTTGAATAATCAATAATATTAAACCAGAACATTTTAATGAGCCATTAAGTGTTCTGGGTAACATTTATTAATGTTATTTCATGAAACTGGGAGGCATGTTGAGAGACTCGAAGTTCATAACATTATCTAGACTTCTGCCATGTTTATAACCACTTTCCATTTAGGAATGAACTAAATGGTATTATAACTAAACAATTAAATCGCAATATGTACTGGGAATTATCTTTAAGAATATTTGATCTCATGCTCACAGAAAAATGTTGATTTGGTATATATAAAACTTGGGTTGTACATTTGAGCTGTGCAATTTCCAAAGCTACTGCAAATGTGTTAGTTTAAAATTTTAATAAATTCAGGCACTTGTTTCTACTAATTTGGACATTTCCAGAAGGCATTAAAGGACAGTTAAAGCAAGGTATTATTATAACAATTAAATGTTATTTTCTAATAATTCATAATTATTAGGTAGCTTATTTTTATACCTATGTTTTAACAATGGATTAAATGTTTTTATGATGCTAAATGTGCACACACACACAGATATCTGCAAAAGTGTTTATTTCTTTGTACTAGGCCATAAGTATGTGGAGTATTGGTATCTATGAACAAAAATATGAGGATAAGTACATTAATCAGGTGTTTACTTCTTGAAACAAGTGTTCATTTTTTTGTCATTTTTACATATTTTACCAAAAATATACTCAGGATAGAAACTAATTGACAAAAATTAGAGAAGAACTAATAATACCTTAGTATTTAATGTTGAGAAGAGATGAAATTTGGGCTTATCAATTAATGTCAATCAGGAAATATTTACATATTATACATTTCCATAATAAAATTATATGCAAATAATAATTTTGATCCATTTTCAAGGAAGCAGTAATGGCATATAATGATGAAAACAGGTGGAATTTAGGAAAGAAGCTTTTCATTCAATGACAAGGTTCATAATCAAAGCCAAAATAGAATATTAAGCAAGTAGATGTAGTCAAAACTCTTAGTAGCCATCCCCGGTTTCTGAAATCTGACTGAATCTAAATCTAAAGTATTTTAAATATTTGAAATAGTTATAAAACTAAATAATTATTATTTAGTTGTAGATAAAAATAAAAATCTTAGATTTTCTTTAAAAACTTTTTATTTTGGAACATTTCTCTAATATTTCAAGCATTGCAATTTTGGTTCTTTACCTTTTGATAGGGCTGGATATGAAACTGTTAAGGTATGAAATATTAAAAACAGTCACATGGCTGTATTGAAAATAAAAAACTTTATTGTGGCTTTTATAAGAAACTAAGTATTTGACTTCTACTATCAAGAGGTGTAAAAACTCAATTTGGCTCTAATGGGTAAAAATAAAGAAAAAAATTTCTTGTGGGTCCTACTATACAGAATTTAGTGTCTTCAGATAGGCCACTGGGTTGTAAAACACAAAAATATCATCTAATGAACATCATTTTGTCATAAAGCACTGAAGAACAAAAATTGTGTTCATTTGCTTGTGCTTTTCAAAATTGCATTCACTTGCTCTGTTCCTTCTTAGTTTTTAGACTCTTAATTATAGATATATTTTAAGAAATATTTGGCAAAATAATGAAAACAGTAATTCACTTTTAGTTTCATTTCAAGAGTCTGGATAAAAGAAATATGTCCATATTCTCAAGCAAATGTGAGATTAGATCATGAAATATTTAGCTAAAAAATACCAAATTATAATTAATTTGCTCTGATTTTCTTCTTAGTAAAAAGGATTTTCAAGGGCTTTACTTTAGTATTTCACAATAAATTTTATCTTCACAAGTATTTATGGAGGAAACAAATTTAGGCCTAATCTCTAAAGGCAGATTGCTGGATCATATATTGGTATCACCTTGTAAATGTTTGTTTATGGAATACATTTTTTATTTTTTAAGATTAAAGAAGAAAACATGTGAATTAAATTACAAGATTAAAAGAAACTATTTGTATTGGTGATTTTAAAGTGATGTGAATATTTTAGAGATTTTTTTAATTGTAAAAAATATATTTTCAAATCTTCTTCAAAGGTGCCTTGATGGCATAATTAAGAGTCGAGGTGCTGATTTCGTAAGTTCAAGTTTGTATAAAAATAAAATTTCAATGATTACAAATGACATAAAATTTTTGCCAGAACAAATCCCCTATTACTAAATTTTAAATAAATACAATTTTGAGTATAATAAAATGTTATAAAAATTTAAAGAGTAGCATCTATTGAGGGGGAAAAACTTTATCAACCAAAAAATGAAGTGCAAAAACCCAAAGTTATGTTTATGAAAGCAGAGGCAGGTTGAGGTAGGTGGTTTCACCTACCTCATAGAGAACAGAAATCACTGTTCTCTTATGTAGTACATATATGTTTATAAATTATCTTGCTATAGTCCTAAAATTTCTATTTTTAACCTTTGATTTGTTTGATATCTTGACTTCTCAATTCCCTAATGTCTTATCTTGAATTATCTTTCCTTCGAATTTTCTGGAACCTCTGGTCTCCTCTAATTGTTTGACTCTTAAGGCCCTGACCTCTTATCTTTGCAGCTTCTTGCTCCACTCTGCACTCTCCAGTCGCCTCCTCCAGGGCATGATGTCCATTGCTTGGAACTCTAATTTTCTATTTTTATTTTATACTCCTTAACTAGGTGTTCCCATCTATGTCTAATTAATCATAAATTCCTATTAATTGTTCATCAAGTAACTGATTCTCCCCTGGAATACTGCAGTAGCCTCCTAACTAGTTTCTGTGCACCCACTATTGGTAAATATTGTTGACAATGATGCCAAATGAATCCTTACATATGTGAATGTACTGCTGAAGACACTTCCATTCCTTCTTATTGCTTTTAAGTGAAAGTTCTAAGTCCTAATAAATGGAAAAGTTTGTCACCATTTTGTATTACTCCAGCTTTGTCAGGTATTGAAATATCATCTTCAGGGGATTTATTTAAACCTATAAGTATTATTTTATCATATTGCTTTATACACTTTTCTTTGCACTTTGCTTTCATGATTACAACATTTAGTATATCATTTTCTCTTTCCATCTAGAACACTATTTATATATTTAATATTTTAATTAAAAACTTAAATAGCTAATATATGAAACAGTACCATGGTAAGATGTGAAATTCACAACAATCACTTGCTTTCTATTTCATTTATCAAGGGACCAAAATTGGTCTTACTTCTTGATAACAAGATAGGTCTGGTGGCGTCTCTCTTTCAAGCTGTCAGAAAGTAGCAGGTGTTGCAACACCACTTAGACACTTAATGCAAAGTGATGCTTCACCATCATTTAGATCAATATGTCTGTGCCTATATCCCAGGAGCCAGGGAGAGCAGGAAATTACTAATTACTGAGAGTTTGGAAGACCAAGTGCAGTTCAATAGCTGTATATTATGAGAAAGAATAGTGCTTTCAGTTTGATTTTGTGGTTGTGCTAATATTCTTGTCCTTAAACTACTTTTATTTTGCTTTCCTCTGAAATGGAACTGAAATCATGCTATGTTAATTTTATTTTTCTTAAAGCTACCTTATTTTATTTCATGAGTTCTCAGATTCTACTGCTTTTGACAAACTAGGCAAACAAGGCTATTTTGATATGAGTCAGACACGTATTGAAACACAATGATATTCCTTCACCTTTTAAAATGAACCCATCTGAGCATGATTTTATAAAATTAACATTTCTATAGCTTCCTCCTAACACCACATTTTAAACATCCTAGCGTTCATAAAATCAGTTTCAACTTTTGAACTAAGCAACATAACATTCATCATTAAATTACCTAAATGAAATATGGCAGAGTTTTATATTCTGCCAAGACTTGTTCTATATAAAATATTTTATCATATTTAATTCTCATTCATGTAATTTTACTGAATATATGTTGTTTTCCATTCCCATTTTCTTTAATCCGTTATCTAGTCTTATAAAAGGAGAGAGTTGAAGCTGACGACAATGACAAGCCCAATCTCACATTCAAAAGGCAATAAAGTGCTGTCTAAAAGATAAGGATGAATAAGAGTGTTTTCCTGAAATGATCAAGTACATATAATATTCATGTGGCAAATAATGAAAATCAGTTTTAAAAGGTCATTTTGCTTCTCTAAACCAATGTTTCATAGAGTAATAATACCATTGACCCGTAATTATTTAGATATATGAGTTGTGTTCTCAAATTTCACTTAACCCTATTCCTGGAGCCTATTTGTGTTAATTAATATATTAATATAAAAGTGTAGCAGTTAGGGATTCAGTGTGGGTTCTTAAAAATTCTAAAGATTGCTGCCCTTTAGGGTACTCTCTGTCCTTTTAAACTTACCTTTAATGGCATATTTTCCCTGCCTTTAAAAAAAAAATTGAGAAACAATTGACATATAACTGACATTACGTCAGTTTCACGTATAAAACACAATGATGCAATATGTGTATATATTGTGAAATGATCACTACAATATGGCTAGTTAACATCCATCATCACACATGCTTACAAATTTTACTTTGCTTATGATGAGAACCTTTAAAATGTACTCTTAGCAACTTTCAAATATAGAATATAGTTTTGTTAACTATAGTTACCATGCTGTATATTACATCCCTATGACTTATTTTATAACTGGAAGTTTGTACCTTTTGACCACCTTCACCCATTTCACCCACTTCCTACCTCTGTCAACCACCAATCAATCTTTTCTCTGTAACTATGAGTTTGTTTTGTTTGTTGTTTTAAGATTGCACATATAAATGAGATCATACAGTATTTGTCTTTCTCTGTCTGACTTATTCTACTTAGCATAACGCTCTCAATTCTCGTACATGGTTGTTTCAAATGGCAAGATTTCCTTCTTTTTAACGATTGAATAATATTCCATTGTGTATATAGATACCATATTTTCTTTATACATTCATCCATTGATGGACATTTAGTTTGCTTCCATGTCTTGACTGCTGTAAATAATGGTATAATGAACATGGGGTGCATATATCTTTTCAAATTAGTGATTTGGTTTTCTTTTGGATAAATACCTAGAAGTGGTATTTCTTTTATCAAATGACAGCTTTGTTTTTAATTTTTTGAGGAACCTCCATATTTTCCATAGTGATTGCATAAATTTATATTCCCATCAGCAGTGCACGAGGGTTACATTTTCTTCACATCCTTACCAACACTTGTTATTTTTCGTCTTTTTGATAATAGCCATTCTGATAGGTGTGAAGTGATATCTCGTTGTGACTTTTTGATTTACATTCCCCTTATGATTAGTGATGCTCAATGCTTTTATCATGTACCTGTTGACCATTTGTATGTCTCTTTCGAAGAATGTCCATGCAGCTCCTGTGCCCATTTTTTAATCAGATTTTTTTTCTTTTGATTTATGTAAGTTCTTTATGTATTTTGGATACAAACCCCTTATCAGATATACGATTTGCAAATATTTCTCTTATTTGACAGGTTGCCTTTTCATTTTGTTGGTCATGTCTTTTGCTGTACAGAGACTTTTTACTTTAATGTAGTCCTACTTGTTTATGTTTGCTGTTGGTGCCTTTGCTTTTGGTGTCATATCCAAAAAAAAATCATCTTTAGGACCTGTGTCAAGGAGCTTACTGCCTTATGTTTTCTTTTAGGAGTTGTAGTTTTAGGTCTTATGTTCAAGTCTTTATCCATTTTGAGTTGATTTTTGTGTATGGTATAAGATACTGCTCCAGTTTCATTCTTTTGTGTGTAGCTATCCTGTTTTTTCAAAACCATTTATTTAAGAGACTTCCCTGTCCCTATTGCATATTCTTGGCTGCTTTGTCTTAAATTAATAGACCATATATGCACGGGTTTATTTCTGAGCTCTCTATTCTGTTCTACTGATCAATGTGTCTGTTTTGATGCCAGAATCATACTGTGTTGATTACTGTAGCTTTGTAACATAATTTGAAATCAGGAAGCATGATGCTTTCAACTTTGTTCTTAAGATTTCTTTGGCTATTCATGGTCTTTTGTGGTTTCATATGAATTTTAGAATTGTTTGTTCTATTTCTGTGAAAGCAATTGGAATTTTGATAAGGATTGCATTGAATCTGTAGATTGCTTTGGATAGTATGGGAATTTTAACAATGTTAGTTCTTCCAATCCCTGAGCATGAAATATCATTCCATTTATTTGTGTCTTTCATCAATGTCTTAAAGTTTTAAGTGTACAGGTCTTTCACCTCTTTGGTTATATTTATTCCTAGGTAATTTATTCTTTTTGACACAATTGTAAAAGGTGTTGTTCTTTAAATTTATCTTTTTGATAGTTGATTCTTAAACAACTAACAATAGACATATTCAGATGATGAGAAAAAGACAAAATGATACAAATGAAAAGGTGGCTAGTAGCTACACACAAAGTAGAGCTTTTAATGATAGCATGAGAACAGTATCAACAACTATATACCAACATTTTTTAAAAATTAGGTGAAATGGTAAATTTTTTTTAAATAACATAATTTACGAGAACTGATTTGTGCTTACTCCTTTAAAGAGTATTCATTTAAAATCTAGAACAAACATATTAAATATTAAAACATTAGAAACAGTCCTTTAAAAGCAAAAACAAGGCAATTAATCAATGATCACCATTTCTGTTCAACATTGTTTTGGAGGTTCTACCCCAGGTAATTTTTTTTTTTTTTAAAGATAATTAGAAGAAAAAGAACGTAAATTAGGAATAAAATTGATTTTTTCCATACAATATGATCATCTACATAGAAAACACAAAATAACTCACCTGTAAATTATTGAATAGCAGAATTTGACAAGGTGGTAGATAAATGGTGCTATATAAAATTTTTTAATATGGAAGAGTCCATTGTATTTCTGTAAAAGGCAGGAAACTGGAAAGTTTAAGGAGAAAACATCATTTAAACTTGTATAATATCAAGTATTTAAGAATAGGTATATAATGTAAATATACAGAGAAAATTATAAATATGAATAGACTAAATTGAGATATATCATATTCATGAACAGAAAGATAATAGTGTGAAATGTTGAATCTGCCTAAATTGATCAGTGTTGTTCAAATCAAAATCCAAAAGATTTTTTCATGAGACTCAATATGATTTTGAGTAGAAGGGTAAAGAACAAAGAGTATATAGGGCACTCAGAAGATCATCAAAATAATCGCTAAACTAAGTAAGGCTTATTATAAATCGTGGTTACTAAGATAGTGTGGCATTGTTGCAAACAGTCAAATTGATGAAATTCAGATCAATGATTGTGTGGAATTTTAATACACAAAACATCTCAAATACAAGACTTTTTAAGGTCTACATACAAAGTACATATGCATATAAAACTTAATAAAATAGAAAGTAAAGAAAGGACAAGCATGGAAATGGAAAGATTCTCAGGTTGTAGATTATAAGGCAGAGGGATGGGATTAAGGAGGAATCATTGGTTGGCCGCAAGTTTTGTCTTGTGTAGTATTTGTAGTACAAAATTTATTATTAAAAATAACTAATTGAATATACAGCAGTCTATGCATAAACAAATCATCAGTATATATAATGCACACAGGCTTATGGTTATTCCAGTGATTGGTTTGTGAGGTTCAAAAATAATGATTATAGTCTTAATGGTTTTTTGGGTATGGATAACCACTGACTTCATTAGCTAGGACACTAAACATCTGGCACTAAATGATTCTCTATTGTAACAAAAACCAACTATCAATGCATTTTGATGCTGAAATTTTTATTGAGCATGCAATAATTAATAAAAATGTACACATACACCATGCACAACTGTGAGTGTTTAGCTGTTTTGAATAGAAATACAAAAATCTTATTTGAAAAAGTAATTTTTTTTTAGAACTAATTATATGCCTAGTGTTTGAAAGAATGATGTTCATAAACAGATTTGTCTCTTTCCTGTGTATTCTGTCAGTAATTCATTATCCACATTTTAATATTTGTTTTAGGTTTGACCTTGTCAAAACATAATCCTCAATATGATGATTATAAAGTTACACACTCCCTGAACTTGTTGCCAGTAAAGTTTCTGTTTGATAATTTGACAAGTAATGCTGATCATAGATTTTGTTGATATAATTTCCACTAAGGAATCATGCTATTTTATATTAAATCATGGTTTCTCCTTGCCACTTTCTATTGATATGACCACAGTAATATAGCTAAGATATACATTACTTCTTTCTTAAAATATCCCAAAGCATTTTGTCAGGATTTTTAAAATCCCTTTTCCCTTTTATCAGTTGCTACTTAAATAGAGAAGTGATCCAGGTAATAAATTTGAGTAAGCAATAGTAGAAATGGGACCAGAATCCATTTTGGACAACTTCAGACTAATATTATTTATAACTTATTCTTTAAATCATCTAGTATTACAGAGAATTTATTATGTATCAGACACTATTCTAGGCAATAATGCTAGTGATTCTTTTAATGTGTGGGATAACAAATAAGCAAATGTAAAGCTAGATATTAAGATTTAAAAAAGTGTATGGTATAGTAATGAATGAATGGGCTACTACTGTGTTCTGCATGGTCAGAGAATCATATCTCAGGAGATGGGATTTAAGCTGAGATCTGAGGCACAAGGAGTCAGTCATATGGAAATCAAGCGAAGAGCATTCCAGACATAAGGTGACACCTGTGCAAAGGTCCTAGACTGAAAATGATCTTGAGATGCTGGAGAACAGTGTGTGGAATAGTGCAAGTGGTATTTAGTTACCAAGAAAGAGGGTAGTAGAAGTGATTAATGATGGACATGGGACTAAGTGTTTGAATCACCTCTGTGAGAAGTAGTTAACAGATAGAAGTAGGTTTTTATCAAAACTAACTCAAATTATCTCTGGTTCTATACTAGTTAATGTTCTTAAAATTGACATGATATTGATTAAATTAGTGTATCTGTGTATACATATATACATAAATATGTTTAATCTATTTGAAAAGAAATTACTCACCTTGAAAACTTCAGTGCTCTTGAAGATTTTGTGGTTTTCAACATAACTGGATTTTTAAGACTGAAAAATCAAAATTCATTGTTTAATGAAGAAACTATTTCAGTTTATTTTTATGAAGCTAGAAAAAATAAGAACTCAATCACCTTATTATATTTTAAGCAACCTAAGGAAATATCCTCTGAATCCATGATATTGACACCTAAGGATACTGCTCCCCTACAGCCTCTCATGTTCTATGGTCCTTGCCTTTGCTCACCCCCAGGCTGGAGAAAAGGTGCTTGTCCCTGCTTCTCACTACATTTAGAGACCATTGAGCCCCTTTGAGGTATTTGCCAACAGATTATATCACATGGTCCCATTTTTACAGTCATAGCATCCTCCTCATTCCCCCCCCCCCACTTGGTTTATTAAAGATTGTAGCACCTGCCTTACTGTCTTCCTCTAAAATAATTTCTGCTCCTTACTGGATTATTTCAATATCCACTTAACTGATCAGTTCAACATCCTGACTTCTCCATTCCTTGTTGTCACTCACATCAGCCCCTCACTGCATGGGTGTTAGCAATAAGAGCCCACACCCCAAATTTCACTTTCAGGCACCCACTCAATAGCGACAACCTCCTTCCTTCTATCAACAATTATTTGGCTCCTCCTGGATGTCTCATTCATTGACTCTACCATCTTTTCACCAGAAGTCATTATCTCTAGGCCCTCTATTCCCTCATAATTTGGCTTAGATTCACATTGTCTCTTATTGATCACTACCCTGAATACATCATCTCCTTCCCCATCCTCATTCCTATTAGGGAAAATTTCAGCCCTATTTTAAATTCAGCTCTCTCCTCACTTTTGTTTCTCTTACTATAAATAAAATTCCAAATTCAGAGCTGGCCAGAACATCCAGCACAGTCCTTGTATATTAATTATTTAATTCATTCTTTAACCATTTTTTTTCACAAATAGACATTGAGAATACACATACTCATGAGATAATATGTCCAAAACAAGAAGGAGTCTAGGGTGGCTGGAGGGGAATGAGCCAGAGAAAGAACTAGGGGATGAGGTCAGAGGTCATGAGGGTGGGGGAGAAGGAGGTAGAGCAGGTGGCCCTTAAACTCTTCAGCATTTACTCAGAGTGAGATGGGAGATACTGGTGGGCTTTGAACATTGCTGTTACAACGTGTGGCTCTAGGGAAGAAAACGTGGAAGCAGGGAGACCGATTAGGCAGTTATTTACATCTCCCTGGTTGGAGATAATCGTGTCTTGGACCAGACCCTCCCTGGTGGAAGTGGTGGGAAGTTATTCTATTTTAGGTATATTTTAGAGAACTGAATAGATTTGTTGGTGGATCGGGTAAGGATGTGAGTGAAAGAGAGAGTTAACAATGGCTCCATGGTGTTCAGCCTAAAAACCCTGAAGGATGAAAATACCAGGTAGAGGGAAGACTGAGAGTAGAGCATTGTTTATAATACCATCAGCACTGCATTGCAGGAAGTGAGTAGTGTGCATTACAAAAGTCACAAACATGAATGTGTATAAGAACAGACCAGTGAGATAAATGGGTAAGGTGAACTCGACATAAAGTAACAACAGTTCAGATTTAGCCTCAGTGCTGGGGAGACAACAGACAATGGAGGGATCTGAGAAGCTCGTGTTCTTTCCGTCAGTTCTAGCAAATGGTCGTCATGTGGGAATGCAGGCATTGTCACTGAGTCCACCATTTATTCCAGAGAAGCAGGAAACCTGAATTTTTATCAATATCCATAACTTTATAAAATGATGTTTGCTAGTTCAAATTTAAAAATAAACACACAGAAAAGAACGACAAAAAACCCCTTGGTCACAAAAGTCTACAGGCCATAACTTGCAATATCTGGTGGTGACAGGTAACCTTTAATTAAACCTTGGAAGCAGAAGACTCAAACTTGAGCCCTGTCAGGGCAACTTAGAATGCTGGCTTACCTTAGAGGCCAAACATTTTACTTGTCTCTGAGTTTCAGGCTCCTTCTCCTTTTCTGGAAAACAAAAAAGGGAGTGGTTAGATTCTAAACTCCATACATTTAATTAAGATTATGGATCGAGATTTTGGGTGAAGAAAGCTGTCATATTGATGACAACACATGAGCTGAGAGAGAGTAAGAACAGTTTCTTTGCTCCCAAAAGACTACTCACTAATAAATCAGTGTCTCATGGGACCGAAGTGTGTGGCTTAGTGGAGAGATTCCGAGGATCAACCACAACAGAGCACGTAAGTAATGAGACAGCCAAAGAATAGGATAATATACTTGCTTTTTAGGAGTGGAGAGTGTCCCTGTGCATCAGTAAACTGAAGACAAAGATCTGGTTCAAGAAAATCTCAACAGATTATAGAATTATATCTAATAATGCATTAGTAGATTTGCTGGCAAGAAAAGTGACATTTCTCAGAGTTCTGCTTTGCATTCCCATGTGTGACTTGAGTAGTAGCGTAAAAGGCTGGGCAATAGCATAAAAAGGTTTATCCATGTTTATCTACGTGGATAAACTTGTGTAAATATAAGACTCATGGGTTTAAATGCAAGCTTTGCTATAGACCTTAGGTAACTTCTAAATCTTCTACAGGCAGATTCCCCAACCATGATATTGAGATAATAAAAAATAATTATTACTATACTGCTAACTCTTTAGCTTAGGGAAAGATAATGTAGAAGAACAAAACAATCTTCTATGACTTTATCCTCTCACTCAGTGAAAGTTTTATACCTTTTTGTAACTCAAATTGCTGTTATAGATATATCTGTGAATTTGTGTAAGCATTTGTGGTGGTTCTCTCCTTTTTCTTAGACTGTAAATGTTGCTTTTCTAATCTCTATCTAGTCCATAAATAAGAAAGCTTATAGAGTGGGTATTGTTATCGTACTGAAGGAAATCAGAAGAAATCAAGACAGATTTGTTGAAACAGTAGAAACGAAACATAAGAATTAAAGGCTTCTTTGGTATTGTTAAAATGTGGGCACAAAGAGACTATTACTAGCTGTTCTCCGTCTCTATCAAGTGAGGCAAAGATGTTTGACCAACTAGGGTCAGGAGATTTAGTTTTGTTAACAGAGAGAAACTGGCCAAGACAATTTCAGTCACCAGTTTTAGTTATAAAAGAGGGTTATATATCCTTCTTTTCTGAGTACTGTCACTAGCAATTTTTCTGCCTTTTAAAATTGAAGTGCATAATTCACCCCAGCAGTGGGAGAGGGGCGGGTTTTGATGGTCCTTAGATTTCTCTCATCACCAGGAACCCAAGTGCAAGTTCTGTAAGATGCTGAGACGTCATAGAAAACATAGGCTTGAAAATCTATTGCTCAATTCTTACACTTCTCTTCAGAATAAACAAGCTCTGTGTTTGCTAGAAGTAGCAGGGTGTTATCTTAGTTTTTGACCAATATTCCTTTAGTGTAGATTCTTTACTAAAATTTGGGGTGTCCTTCTATTTCTGTCCAAAACAGAGTAACAGGACCAGAGTTTAGCTTCATAGCTTAGACAACTAGAAAAGCAGGTGATGTATATCAAAAAATGGTTTTCATACATTGGGAAAAAAGCAAAGGGAAGGGAAACAGATGAAGAACTACAGGTATATCAGCTCACTTCCCAGTTTGCCCAGGCCATTGCACAGGAGGAGGAACCTAAACAGAGCCTAGAAGTCTCACTGAGTTGAGAAAGTAAAGACCAGAGTTCATGGAGGCCAAAATGGCTACAATTTGTGAAGCAAATACCAGAGAGGAGGGAGGCTGAAAGAGAGAGAGAGAAAGCCCTAGGAAGAGGGTGACCCTCAAGCCTTTGTTTCGGCACTGATAGCAGAAGCAGAAGAGACAACTACCCAAAGCAAAGGGAAAAACATTGGAATACTTCCTGTTCCCACCAGCTAAAGTGGAAATCTTGAAATACACAGGGCATTTGGTAGAATTGTCAGAAGGTTGCCTTAACCATGGGGTTAAGTTAGCCCTAGACTAAAGCTGCTTTTGATTTGCCTTTATGAAACTTGAAAGCAAGGCTTGAAAACATTTAACTATTTTCAAGTAATTTAATTGCCTGCCAGAACAAAGGTCAACACTCTTTTAAAAGATATATCAGGGCTTCCCTGGTGGCACAGTGGTTGAGAGTCTGCCTGCCGATGCAGGGGACACGGGTTCGTGCCCCGGTCCGGGAAGATCCCACATGCCGCGGAGCGGCTGGGCCCGTGAGCCATGGCCGCTGAGCCTGCGCGTCCTGGAGCCTGTGCTCCGCAGCAGGAGAGGCCACAACAGTGAGAGGCCTGCGTACCGCAAAAAAAAAAAAAAAAGACATATCAAAATGCAGCAACAAAAAATGTAAAATACACAATGACACTCAATCATAAATACCCAGGTAGGCAAAGAAGTGAAAAATGTCATTCATATTCAGGAGACAAATAAGTAAAGAAAAATGGAATCATAACTGAAAAACAGGGCTTCCCCGGTGGCACAGTGGTTAAGAATCCACCTGCAAATGCAGGGGCCATGGGTTCAGGCCTTGGCCTGGGAAGATTCCACATGCCATGGAGCAGCTAAGCCCGTGCACCACAACTATTGAGCCTGTGCTCTAGACCCCACGAGCCACAACCACTGAGCCCGTGTGCCAGTTGTACTGAAGCCTGTGTGCCTAGAGCCTGTGCTCCGCAACAAGAGAGGCCACTGCAATGAGAAGCCTGCGCACCACAACAGAGAGTAGCCTACGCTCGCTGCAACTAGAGAAAGCCTGCACGCAGCAATGAAGACCCAACGCAGCCAAAAACAAATAAATAAAATAAATTTAAAAAAGAAATGAAAAAAATTTTGAACGACTGAAAACGATGATGGAACTAGTAGATAAGGATGACAAAACAGTGCTCGGTTATTCTCCACACATTCAAAGTAGTAGAGGAAAATATAGGTATGACTAGGAGAGAAATGAATAGGAGAGATATAAAAAACGAGCTTAGAAGTATTTTATTAAGCTTATAAATTTGAAAATTGGAACCCTGGCTTGTGAAAACTGAAATTCAGATGAATGCATGGGTAGTATTCTGCAAAGATACCCTACAGGGTTTACTAGAATAAGGACACATTAATGTTTTGTTCTCTGTTGGGGGGCATTGTACTAAGATTATAGTTAAGTGTACTATATGTTTCCTGAAGGAATGCTAGAAATACAAAACTGGCCTTACATTATTTCACACTATAACAAGATGTAAACTTGGTTTTGAAATAGTATTTTCCTAAATTTTTTTAACATCTTTATTGGAGTATATTTGCTTTACAATGGTGTGTTAGTTTCTGCTTTATAACAAAATGAATCAGCTATATATATGCATATATCCCCATATCTCTGCTGTCTTGCGTCTCCCTTCCACCCTCCCTATCCCACCCCTCCAGGTGGTCACAAAACACTGAGCTGATCTCCCTGTGCTATGCAGCTGCTTCCACCAGCTATCTATTTTACGTTTGGTAGTATATGTAAGTCCATGCCCCTCTCTCACTTTGTCCTGTCTTCCCCTTCCCCTTCCCTGTGTCCTCAAGTCCATTCTCTACGTCTGTGTCTTTATTCCTGTCCTGCCCCTAGGTTCAACAGAAACTTTTTTTTTTAAGATTCCATATATATGTGTTAGCATACGGTATTTCTTTTTCTCTTTCTGACATGCTTCACTTTGTATGATAGTCTCAAGGACCATCCACCTCACTACAAATAACTCAATTTCTTTTCTTTCTGTGGCTGAGTAATATTCCATTGTATATATGTGCCACATCTTCTTTATCCATTCATCTGTCGATGGACACTTACATTGCTTAGATGTCCTGGCTCTTGTAAATAGTGCTGCAATGAACATTGTGGTACATGACTCTTTTTTTTTTTTTTTTTTTCGGTACGCGGGCCTCTCACTGTTGTGGCCTCTCCCGTTGCAGAGCACAGGCTCCGGATGCGCAGGCTCAATGGCCATGGCTCACGGGCCCAGCCGCTCCGTGGCACGTGGGATCTTCCCGGACCGGGGCACGAACCCATGTCCCCTGCATCGGCAGGCGGACTCTCAACCACTGCGCCACCAGGGAATCCCCTATTTTTAGTATTTTAAGGAACCTCCAAACTGTTCTCCATAGTGGCTGTATCAATTTACATTCCCACCAACAATGCAAGAGGGTTCCCTTTTCTCCACACCCTCTCCAACATTTATTGTTGGTAGACTTTTTGATGGCTATTCTGACTGGTGTGAGGTGATACCTCATTGTTGTTTTGATTTGCATTTCTCTAATGATTAGTGATGTTGAGCATTCTTCCTTGTGTTCGTTGGAAATCTGTATATCTTCTTTGGAGAAATGTCTGTTTAGGTCCTCTGCCCATTTTTGGATTGGGTTGTTTGTTTTTTGTTATTGAGCTGCATGAGCTGCCTGTAAATTTTGGAGATTAATCCTTTGTCAGTTGCTTCATTTGCAATTATTTTCTCCCATTCTAAGGGTTGTCTTTTCGTCTAGTTTATGGTTTCCTTTGCTGTTCAAAAGCTTTTAAGTTTCATTAGGTCCCATTTGTTTATTTTAGTTTTTATTTCCATTTCTCTAGGAGGTGGGTCAAAAAGGATCTTGCTGTGATTTATGTCATACAGTGTTCTGCCTATGTTTTCCTCTAAGAATTTAATAGTGTCTGGCCTTAAATTTAGGTCTTTAATTCATTTTGAGTTTATTTTTGTGTGTGGTGTTAGGGAGTGTTCTAATTTCATTCTTTTACATGTAGCTGTCCAGTTTTCCCAGCACCACTTATTGAAGAGGCTGTCTTTTCTCCATTGTATATTCTTGCCTTCTTTATCAAAAATAAGGTGACCATAGGTGCATGGGTTTATCTTTGGTTTTTCTATCCTGTTCCATTGATCTATATTTCTGTTTTTGTGCCAGTACCATACTGTCTTAATTACTGTAGCTTTGTAGTACTGTCTGAAGCCAGGGAGTCTTATTCCTCCAGCTCTGTTTTCCTTTCTCAAGATTGCTTTAGCTATTTGGGGTCTTTTGTGTTTCCATACAAATTGTGAAATTTTTTGTTCTCGTTCTGTGAAAAATGCCATTGGTAATTTGATAGGGATTGCATTGAATCTGTAGATTGCTTTGGGTAGGATAGTCATTTTCACAATGTTGATTCTTCCAATCCAAGAACATAGTATATATATCTATTTGTATCATTAATTTCTTTCATCAGTATCTTATAGTTTTCTGCATACAGGTCTTTTGTCTCCTTAGGTAGGTTTATTCTTAGGTATTTTATTCTTTCTGTTGCAGTGGTAAATGGGAGCATTTCCTTAAATTATCCTTCAGATTTTTCATCATTAGTATATAGGAATGCACCAGGTTTCTGTGCATTACTTTTGTAACCTGCTACTTTACCAAATTCATTGATTAGCTCTAGTAGTTCTCTGGTAGCACCCTTAGGATTTTCTATGTAGAATATATCATCTGCAAACAGTGACAGTTTTACTTCTTCTTTTATGATTTGGATTCCTTTTACTTGTCTTTCTTCTCTGATTGCTATTGCTAAAACGTCCAAAACTATGTTGAATAATGGTGGTGAGAGTCGACAACCTTGTCTTGTTCCTGATCTTAGTGGAAATGCTTTCAGTTTTTCACCACTGAGAAAGGTGTTGGCTGTGGGTTCGTCATATATGACCTTTATTATGTTGAGGTAAGTTCCCTCTATGCCTACTTTCTGGAGGGTTTTATCATAAATGGGTGTTGAATTTTGTCAGAAGCTTTGTCTGCATCTATTGAGATGATCATATCGTTTTTATCTTTCAGTTTGTTAATACGTTATATCACATTGGTTTGCATATGTTGAAGAATCCTTGCGTTCCTGGGATAAACACCACTTGATCATGGTGTATGATCCTTTTAATGTGCTGTTGGATTCTCTTTGCTAGTATTTTGTTGAGGATTTTTGCATTTGTGTTCATCAGCAATATTGGCTTGTAGTTTTCTTTTTTTGTGACATCTTTGTCTGGTTTTGGTATCAGGGTGATGGTGGCCTCGTAGAATGAGTTTGGGAATGTTCCTCCCTCTGCTATATTTGGGAAGATTTTGAGAATGATAGGTGTTAGCTGTTCTCTAAATGTTTGATAGAATTCACCTGTGAAACCATCTGGTCCCAGGATTTGTTTGTTGGAAGATTTTTAGTCATAGTCTCAATTTCAGTGCTTGTGATTGGTCTGTTTATATTTTCTATTTCTTCCTGGTTCAGTCTTAGAAGGTTGTGCTCTAAGAATTTGTCCATTTCTTGCAGGTTGTCCATTTTATTGGCATATAGTTGCTTGTAGTAATCTCTCATGATCCTTTGTATTTCTGCAGTGTCATTTGTTGCTTTTCCTTCTTCATTTCTAATTCTATTGATTTGAGTCTTCTATATGTTTTTCTTGATGAGTCTGGTTAATGGTTTATTAATTTTGTTTATCTTCTCAAAGAACCAGCTTTTAGTTTTATTGAACTTTGCTATTGTTTCCTTCATTTCTTTTTCATTTATTTCTGATCTGATCTTTATGATTTCTTTCCTTCTGCTAACTTTGAGGGTTTTTTTTTGTTGTTGTTGTTCTTTCTCTAATTGCTTTAGGTGTAAAGTTACGTTGTTTATTTCAGATGTTTCTTGAGGTAGGATTGTATTGCTGTAAACTTCCCTCTTAGAACTGATTTTGCTGCATCCCGTAGGTTTTGGGTCATCGGGTTTTCATTGTCATTTGTTTCTAGGTATTTTTTGATGTCCTCTTTTCTTTCTTCAGTGATCTCTTGGTTATTAAGTAGTGTATTGTTTAGCCTCCATCTGTTTGTATTTTTTCCAGATTTTTTTTCCTGTAATTGATACCTAGTGTCATAGCATTGTGGTTGGAGAAAATACTTGATACGGTTTCAGTTTTCTTAAATTTACCAAGGCTTTATTTGTGCCCCAAGTTACGATATATCCTGGAGAATGTTCCATGAGCACTTGAGAAGAAAGTATATTCTGTTGTTTTTGAATGGAATATCCTGTAAATATCAATTAACTCCATCTTGTTTAATGTATCATTTAAAGCTTGTGTTTATTTCTTTATTTTCATTGTGGATGATCTGTCCATTGGTGAAAGTGGGGTGTTAAAGTTCCCTACTATGAATGTGTTACTGTCTATTTCCCCTTTTATGGCTGTTAGCATTCGTCTTATTTATTGAGGTGCTCCTATATTGGATGCATAAATATTCAGTTTTTATATCTTCTTCTTGTATTGATCCCTTGATCATTATGTAGTGTCCTTCTTTGTCTCTTGTGTTAGTCTTTATTTTAAAGTATGTTTTGTCTGATATGAGAATTGCTACTCCTGCTTTCTTTAGATTTCCATTTGCATGGAATATCTTTTTCCATCCCCTCACTTTCAGTCTGTATGTGTCCCTAGGTCTGAAGTGGGTCTCTTGTAGATAGTGTATATACGGGATTTGTTTTTGTGTCCATTCAGCCAGTCGATGTCTTTTGTTTAGCATGTAATCTATTTATATTTAAGGTAATTATCCATATGTATGTTCCTATTACCGTTTTCTTAATTGTTTTGGGTTTGTCATTGTGGGTTTTTTACTTCTCTTGTGTTTCCTGCCTAGGGAATTTCCTTTAGCATTTGTTGTAAAGCTGTAAAGAATTCTTGGTGAATTCTCTTAGCCTTTGCTTGTCTGTAAAGGTTGTAATTTCTCCATCGAATCTGAATGAGATCCTTGCTGGGTAGACTAATCTTGGTTGTAGGTTTTTCCCTTTCATCACTTTAAATATGTCCTGCCACTCCCTTCTGGCTTGCAGAGTTTCTGCTGAAAGATCAGCTTTTAGCCTTATGGGGATTCCCTTGTATGTCATTTGTTGCTTTTCCCTTGCTGCTTTCAATATTTTTTCTTTGTATTTAATTTTTGATAGTTTGATTAATATGTGTCTTGGCATGTTTCTCCTTGGATTTATCCTGTATAGGACTCTCTGTGCTTCCTGGACTTGATTAACTATTTCCTTTCCCATATTAAGTAAGTTTTCAACTATAATCTCTTCAAATATTTTCTCAGTCCCTGTCTTTTTCTCTTCTTCTGGGATCCCAGAAGAATATTGGTGCATTTAATGTTGTCCCAGAGGGCTCTGAGACTGTGCTCAATTCTTTTCATTCTTTTCTCTTTATTCTGCTCTACAGTACTTATTTCCACTATTTTAGCTTCCAGCTCACTTATCTGTTCTTCTGCCTCAGTTATTCTGCTACTGATTCCTTCTACAGAATTTTTAATTTCATTGATTTTGTTGCTCATCATTGCTCTTTAGTTCTTCTAGGTCCTTGTTAAATGTTTCTCGTATTTTCTCCATTCTATTTACAAGATTTTGGATCATTTTTACTATCATTACTCTGAATTCTTTTTCTGGTAGACTGCCTATTTCCTCTTCTTTGGTTTGGTGGGTTTTTACCTTGCTCCTTCATCTGATGTGGGTTTCTCTGTCTTCTCCTTTTGCTTAACTTACTATGTTTGGTGTCTCCTTTTCACAGGCTGCAGGTTCGTAGTTCCCATTGTTTTTGTGTCTGCCCCCAGTGGATAAGGTTGGTTCAGTGGATTTTGTAGCCTTTCTGGTGGAGGGGACTAGTGCCTGTGTTCTGGTGGATGAGGCTGGAGATTGTCTTTCTGGTGTGCAGGACTGCATCCAGTGGTTTGTTTTGGGGTGTCTTTGACCTTATGATTTTAGGCAGCCTCTCTGCTAATGGGTGGGATTGTGTTCCTGTGTTGCTAGATGTTTGACATTGTGTGTACAGTGTCCAGCATTGTAGCTTGCTGATTGTTGAGTGGAGCTGGGTCTTAGCGTTGAGATGGAGATCTCTGGGAGAGCTTTTGCCGTTTGATATTACATGGAGCTGGGAGGTCTTTGGTGGACCAGTGTCCTGAACTCAGCTCTCCCACCTCAGAGGCATAGGCCAGACACCTGGCGTGAGCACCCAGGCCATATCAGCCACATATCTCAGAAGAAAAGGGAGAACAAAAGAAAGAAATTAAAAAATAAAATAAAATTATTAAAATAAAAAATAATTATTAAAAATTAAAAATATTCAGAATAAAAAAAGAAGCGAGCAACCAAACCAAAAAACAAATCCACCACTGATAAGTGCTAAAAACTATATTAAAAAAAAAAGTGGACAAACAGAGCCCTAGGACAAATGGTAAAAGCAAAGCTATACAGACAAAATCACACAAGGAAGCACACACATACACACTCACCAAAAGAGAAAAAGGAAAAAATATGTATATCTTTGATCCCAAAGTCCACCACCTAAATTTTGGGATGATTTGTTGTCTCTTCAGGTATTCCACAGATGCAGGTACATCAAGTTGATTGTGGAGATTTAATCCTCTGCTCCTGAGGCAGCTGGGAGAGATTTCCCTTTCTCTTCTTTGTTCGCACAGCTCCTGGGTTCAGCTTTGGATTTGGCCCCGCCTCTGTGTGTAGGTCACCTGAGGGCGTCTGTTCTTCGCTCAGACAGGACGGGGTTAAAGGAGCCGCTGATTCAGGGACTCTGGCGCACTCAGGCCGGGCGGGGGGGGGGGGGGTGGAGGGAGGGGCGCGGATGCGGGGCGAGCCTGTGGCAGCACATTCCGGCGTGGCGTTGCACCAGCCTGAGGCGCGCCATGCGTTCTCCTGGGGAAGTTGTCCCTGGATCCCGAGACCCTGGCAGTGGCGGGCTGCACAGGCTCCCCGGAAGGGAGGTGTGGAGAGTGACCTGTGCTCGCACACAGGCTTCTTGGTGGTGGCAGCAGCAGCCTTAGTGTTTCATGCCCGTCTCTGGGGTCCGCGCTTTTAGCCGCAGCTCGCGCCCGTCTATGGAGCTCCTTTAAGCAGCGCTCTTAATCCCCTCTCCTCACGCACCAGGAAACAAAGAGGGAAGAAAAAGTCTCTTGCCTCTTCGGCAGATCCAGACTTTTCCCCGGACTCCCTCCGGGCTAGCCGTGTTGCACTAGCCCCTGCAGGCTGTGTTCACGCAGCCAACCCCAGTCCTCTCCCTGTGCTCCGACTGAAGCCCGATCCTCAGCTCCCAGCCCAGCCCGCCCCGGCGGGTGAGCAGACAAGCCTCTCGGGCTGGTGAGTGCTGGTCGGCACCAACCCTCTGTGCAGGAATCTCTCCGCTTTGCCCTCCGCACCCCTGTTGCTGTGCTCTCCTCCGCGGCTCCGAAGCTTCCCCCCTCCGCCGCCCGCAGTCTCCACCCACGAAGGGTCTTCCTAGTGTGTGGAAAAGTTTCCTCCTTCACAGCTCCCTCCCACTGGTGCAGGTCCCGTCCCTATCCTTTTGTCTCTGTTTATTCTTTTTTCTTTTTCCCTACCCAGGTACGTCGAGGGTTTCTTGCCTTTTGGGAGGTCTGAGGTCTTCTGCCAGCATTCAGTAGGTGTTCTGTAAGAGTTGTTCCACCTTTAGATGTATTTCTGATGTATCTGTGGGGAGGAAGGTGATCTCCATGTCTTACTCTTCCACCATATTGAAGGTCTCATTTTCCTAGTTTTAATAAATTGTAGAGGATATGAAGTTCAGAGATGTTGAGATTATGATGCATTTCTACTCTTGAGATTCAACATTGATTTTGGAAACATATTTTCATCTTTTGTATCTTGCTAAAGGGTTTAGCAGTGATCCTGAGCGGATTTTTTACAGTCTTCCTATAAGTTTAGTGCCTCCCTTTGGTTTTCCCCAGTCAAGTCTATGAGAATAGGGAACAAGCAATTAAAACATGTATCCCCAGAGGAGTGACGATATAAAAGTATATTTTTGAGTAAAATATATAAATATGTTGTAAAAGACAGCAAATAAAGCTTTGTAATTAGTATTTAAAAATAATATATGCAGCAGCAAGATACCCTGTATTCCAATTCTGGGCCTGTTAGTTCTCTCCCTTATTTTCTCCCTATAGCCAGAGAAATTTTCCACTTAACATTTTTTTATTAATTAGTATTTTATTTGACTGGTGCTTCAATACCTTGTAGGAATGGATGCCTTATGAATAACTTTCATTAACATAGGCAAACATGAGTAATAGCAATCTACAATAAAATTAACATTATTGCATCGTTGTTTTCTGAAATTCTTCACAAATTGAGTGCACTAATACATGTTAAAACACTTTATAAGGGTAATTCTAGAGTCATTTTTTAAAAAAAATGTAGTGTCTGAACAGGTAGAAAGATTTGAGTGCTATATCTGACATGTCAATTCAAAGTTAAGGCCACCAGCAATTACAGCTATTGCTGTTCTATTAAATATTTGTTAGAAACTAAGACAGAGCATTACTTTCTTTCATACACCTAGTACATTCAGTAGTACACCTAAGAAAAAAGGTCACTTAAGCATCAACACAAATTTCATGTTTTGATTGAAACTCTGATAGCATTATTATTCAGAGATTGTCATTAACACTTCAAGACTAGTGCACATATCATAGAAATATAATTTTGTTATTTGAAACGTAAGATAGAGGGTTTGCGAATTGATATATTGCAAAAATATTTAATTTGACATTTACTTGGTGTACTTTCAGCATTATTGTTTCTAGATTTATTCTACTTCAAAGCATAGTTTGAGCGTCTCTGTATTGAATCATCATTTTACACCCATTTCAGACAGAACAGCTATATTAATAATCCGTTCGATTTGTTGCCATATGTTAAAGTTTATACCAGTAATGCACACAAAGAAACAACCAAATACAAAATGGAAAAAAGGAAAACCACATTAATCAAAACTCCTAAGCAGAGAGTTGGTAACATTAAGTTCTCTGCTTCTAAAGCAACAGAGGATGATGATTTCATAGCTGTGAGTCTTAACCTCTTCTATATCCTGTGATTGTTATAAACAGTTTTGTTCATATCACACACAAACCCTCTTTAATTTTAATCACCCTGTTGCATTCATTAAGAGTAATGTTCCAGAAAGCTATTGGATCATTTACATGGTAGAAACTCTGTTGCCACAAAATTTCTATAAAAAAATGGCGTTCTAACGGGTATGCTTATCACTGTCTTCAACAGCTAAAGCATTTGGTTATTTTACCTCTTGTCTGTTGAAACTCTTGTCACTTTTTACCTTTCTCATAATAGCAGTGACATAATCTGAGGCTGATAAGTGATACTTTGTACTCACTATATTACAAAGTTAGTGACAATGGCATTTTGAAAGTTATTCTTTCATTTTTTACTTCCACCTTAAGACCCCTAAACTCTAGATTTATATCTTTATGTAATTGGGTAAATACAGTGATTTGACATGAAGAAATGAGAGGGGGTTTTAAAACATGTTTTTCCCTTTCCTTCTTAACTTGTAAGGTAATTTTATGAAAAACACAGTTTCTCTAGGGTCTTTCTGATCTGGAATGAAATATGAAAATAGCAAATGTCGGATTTTCCTCAGTGCTGGAAATGAGGGCAGTTTGTGTGAAAGGAGTTCCAAGATGGTTTTTAGGAGTCGATAGATCAGTTATACTTGTGGGAATGGTCAGCAGTAAAGCATTCAGTTACTAAAGTAAAGACCTTTTATTATCACCAATAAGCTGAAAGCTCTACTCCTAGCCTCAGAAACAAAACTTGTAAAAATTAAACAGAATCCTGAAAGTTAAAATTTGGAAGTGTCATTTTAATACTTTGCTCTGAATTATGAAATTTGTGAGAGTAATGAATTGAATGGATTATGAGTGAATTATAATTCAAATTACTTTAAAAGACTAGGTATTAATTTTATGGTCCTTTGAAAAGCTGGAGTGAGATTAATTAACTAAAGCCAGGCATACTCATTTCTGAATTAAGAACTCCCTTTGGTTTTCCAGGGAGAAGAGTAATTATTGGTTTTCTGTTAATACTTTCTCTGTGTGAGAAGAAAAACTGTGTTTAGGTTTGTAGTCAAGCAAGAACTTTCTGCATTGTCTTCTCTTAGCCCGTGCACCGTCTCCCTGATTTTGATTGATCTGTGTAAAATTTGGACTCATTCATAGACCAAACAAATTCATCAAGGTAATATTTGCTAAACACTATTTGCAAAGTATTGGGAGATCCTGGGGTGATGGAGTGATAAGCAAGATATAATCTCAGCCCTCATAGAGATTGCAATAAGTAAAAATATAAGACACTTGAATATTAGACTCTAATGTAATAACTGTCATACCATTATAGCATCCTCAGAGATGTTTCTAATGCAGTCATTGTTGCTGTATTCCCTTTGGTATCCAACATAGTATATTGAATGAAATGTTCACCTAGTAAGTGAAGCCTGAATGACTAGAACTCTGGATATCAGTACTACAAACTATTCCAGGAAAACTGCTTTATGGGTCTTAAGCTATTCGCTCAATGAACCTCAGTAAAAATGAATTAAGAGCAGTGATAACACCAAATCTCAGAACTTCTCATCATAAAAATCCTTGCAGTTTAATGCATGATCACCTACCATCAATATTTCATTTCCTTATTTTTTGCCTGTGTTGTATTATATGTAGTAATTAGAATTGATTTTTATAGTATAATTTCACAAGATACCAAAATAAGTACTCTGCTAAAGGCCAGAAAAAGATTTATGGCATGCTTTCAAATGTTAACTCTACAATTCTATTAAAGAAAATCAACAAATATTTAATAAGTCTGTGTAGTATGATGCTCATTAGGCATTGTCCTGTCAGTGTTTTCAGGCAGGTCCTTCTTTAAGACTACTTTAGTAAATACATCTCCAGAAGACTTCTACATCGCTCCAGAATCATTAAATCATTATTTCAAATTTAAGGGTGACTATTTTTTCTTAGGTGACAGCAAGAATCTTAAGTTCTATCACTGTTTAAAATGTGAATATATTTATGTAATTATAAATGCGGGTCTGAAATAGAGAATTTAGCTGAGCACTACAAAATTAATTGGTTAAAACACTTGGAAATCTATATAAAAAATGAATATGAAATAACTTAATGAAATGTGTAGGAATAACTAAGACCAATGCTTCACGGACATATGTTCCATGGACATATGGTTTGGGGAACCCCATTAAAACTGTTTTCTTCTAGTCCTTTATGACATACAATATCTGGTTTTCTTTAAGGTTCATTAATCTTAGCAAGAATTTATTTTCCATTAAAGGATCAATAGATTTGTAGTTTCTGAATTGTAAAATACACAGGGAATCGTTACCTTAGAGTTATTGTCAGATTGGATAGGGACACCTATTATGTCAACAACATTGATGATTTCTTAAGATGGGATGGAAACTCCACCTACTTAATTTTCTCTAAAACCTGGAAATTAGTGGTTTGCTTTAAAAATTTGAAGACACAAAATGAAGAAGAAAAAATTGGCCTGTGAATCATCTTTATCTAACATGTTAAATGGAACATAAGATAGAAAATTGACTTAGTCACTTCTTAATACGTGTAAAAAGCATTATCCACTTACTACTGAAATGTTTAGAAGTTGTGTTTTACTCTTTTAGAAGGCAATTACTGTCCATAGTGCCTTGAGTATAGGTATATGTATTATCAGTGTTTTCCCTAAAAAGTTTAATTTTTCACAGTATATTCATTATGTGATTAGATCATAATATTTTTTTTTGGAAATTCATATTGCTTATTCACCAAAATTTATATTTCAGAACTCATTTTTTCATAAAGATTTTCTTGTTGATTTTCAGCACCCAAAGCTATTTGACATTTTATTTCGTTGTCTTTTGGGTTTTGCTTCACTAATTATGAACTGTGAATGTGGTAGGTAGAATTTTGGTCCTCATAGCCTTCATCCTTTGGTGTTATGCCTATGTATGGTACATTATACGACAATGTGGTTTTGCAGATGGAATTAAGGTTATTTCCATCTTAAAATTATTGTTCTGGATAATCCAGTGGGCTAATATAATTACATGGGCCCATAAAAGTAGAAGAAAGGAGGAGTACAGGTCAGAGAGATGCAATGGAAGGAGAGGCAGGAGAGTTTCAAAGCATAAGACAGACTCAACCTGCTGTTGCTTGCTTTGAACGTGGAGGAGGGACCATGGGCCAAGGAATATGAACGGTTGCTGTAAGCTATGAATGGCCCTGAGGTGACAGCCAGCAAGGAAATGACCACCTCATTCCTACAACCACAAGGATCTGAATGTTGCCAACAACTTAAATAAGCAAGAAAGGAATTCTCCTCTAGAGCCTCCAGACAGGAACCAGCTGACACCATGATATAGCCTTGTGAGAGTCTGAGTGGTATCTAGCTGATTTTCCTGGACTTCTGACCCTCAAACTGTGAGAAGATAATTTTTTTTTTTTTTTTGAGGTACGTGGGCCTTTTACTGTTGTGGAGCACAAGCTCCGGACGTGCAGGCTCAGCAGCCATGGCTCACGGGCCCAGCCGCTCTGTGGCATGTGGGATCTTCCTGGACCGGGGCACGAACCCGTGTCCCCTGCATCGGCAGGCGGACTCTCAACCACTGTGCCACCAGGGAAGCCTGATAAATAATTTTTTTAAAGCTACTAAATTTTTAATAATGTTTTACAGCAGCAATAGATCAGAATTACACTGAATCGTCAATATTTTGAGACACTAGCTTGCAAACTTATAGCTGAAACTGTCCCTGTTGAAAGTGTATTTTCTATAATTTTCAAAATGTGAACCACTGGGATGTTCCATGAATATCAAAGAAAAAGTAAATAAAAACAACCTTTACCTTCCAAAAAATGTATTAATTCTAACCCAGCTTTTCAAATGATCTTCCTATAATATCAATAATTTCCTCCCAAATTAAATATAATTCTTTCAAGTGAAACTGCTGTTAAATTATGGCATACTTGAACAAAACAAAACAAAAACAGAAAATATTGTTTTTGTTGGCTTACAATGCCCCTTACTGAAAGTATTTCAGATGAGAATTAATCCACTAATGCCAGTTATGCAGCATTGTCCTTGACCTTGTTATTTTTCTATCCAAAAAGTAGGTAATTTTTCTGTAATGAGGACAATTGTAAGACAAAGACTCTAAAAAGAAAAATACTGTTTGAGTACTGTGATCTGAAGTAATGATTTTGTCTTGACTAAATCGCACATTAAAAAGATGACTTTATTTTTGGAAAGAGCTATGTGAACTAGGTGAACTCAATGGACTTGTTCAGGACTTTGTGCCTGCATCATGTTATACAGCAAGGAAATAACTACATCATTATGGTACATTAACTACTCCTTTTTTTGGTAATCTGTAGTTTGTCTCTGATATTAATTTTAACTCTGAAATATTTTGGAAGTAGAATATTTACACTGTTTATTTTTACAGTGTAAACAGTAAAGACACTAGGGCAGTTGTTTAAGTATATTCTCTTGTTCCTATTTGTAAAGTCAGTAGGTTTAGTGTGAATAATCCCTTAATATAATTTTCTGCATGCTTCACAAAACATAGGTGACAATGCCATCAGCTAGGTTAACACATGAGTATCTGGAAAACATGTTCGTTTTAATGTGTTAAAGTAAGCACATACATATTTTAAGTGAAAAATAATAAAGTGTTTTAAAGTAAAAATAGAAAAATGCATAGTATACCTTGTTACTACGCTAATGTACACTGCTTTTAATAGTGTGTCAGAAATTCTTAGGTAATTGACATCAGTCCTTCTCCATGTGTCACATATCATGTTCTCCTTGTAGAAAGAAATACTGACCACTGAAACCACTAACTCTTGCAAACATTTATCAGCTGTATCTGTTCTCACTTCCTACAATCACATGAGAAGCCCAGGGAAACCTCTTGGGTCTGAAAGTCCAAGCTTCCTAGGAAGTTTGATCTCTGTATTTTGATTTCCAGCAGATGCTTCATTTATGTCCTGTGATTGTAAGTCTCTTTCTAACTTAAACAGGCATTTATATTTCTGCGAAGATTCTTCTAAATCGCAGTACGAAGGTTATGGAGGTGAAATTCTATACATTACAAAGTCCGTTCTAATAAAAATTGCCAATATTGAAAAATAGTAATCAGCTCTAGCTAGTTTCTTTTTACTCTTTCCAAAAGGGACAAATCCCACCACAACTAACCAAGGTCACAATAATGTTCCTTCACCTGATTAACAGTGAAGGAAGGAGAATGGGTAGTCTCATAGAACTGATAAATAATTCATAATAACATGATTGGTATAATGTTGCTGAATGTAGTTACTAAAATGCCATTCATATTCTCTTGGAATTATTCAATTCCATTAATATTATAGCACATTGCTTTGACCTTGGCTTGCAATTTTCCTACAAAAGAATAGAAACCTGTGCTCAGATGTGAATTTATTAACCCTCTCAATAACTATAGAATCAAACTTGGAAAATTTTCTTTTAACAAAAAGAAACCATGGTATAGATTCAGACCTCAGTTAAAATCACACTGCTATAAAGCTAGTAGCTGATTTCAGAAATAAAATAACTCTTTCCTCAAAAAAGTTCTGATTCCTTGTCAGGTGGATAAACCATACCTTAGATTGAGTAAGATTTAATAAAATGACACTTCTTACCATTGGTAGGCAGGTAAAGTAGCTGGGGACAGAGGACAGAGGCTCTGATTTGTAGTATTTCATGATTTCTGTGGCGTAAATATTTCCATGATGATTGATCTTACACTCTTGACATGATGGCAGTGAACTCCTAGTTAATAAGAGATGTGCACATTTGACTCTTATGAGCAGAGCCAGTAAAAGCCTCCTCCCAGACCAAAAATAAAATAAAATAAAATGGCTGGTTGATATTCTTGATATAATTACAATAGTTTCTGCACAATGAAATTCTCCAGACCAACTTTTCTCAGACTTTAATATGCAAAACCAAATCACCCAAGCAGATTCTTATTTAAAATACAGATTCTTATTCAGCAGGTGTGGAATGAGGCCTAAGATACTTTGAACAAGTCCCCAGATGATGTCAAAACTTCTGGCTCCATAGACAATCATTGCAGTAGTACAAGTATACAGTACTGGTTCCAAAACTTCAGCATGCATCAGAATCACCATGTGACAGTGTTAAAACACACTTCTTGCCCCTCAGAGCTTCTGATTCAGTATATGGGGGTGGGGGTAAGAATTTTCATTTCTGACGAGCCCCCAGATGATACTGGTGATGCTGGTACAGGGACCACATCTTGAGAATCACTAGTCCACAATCACTGAGAGGTCTCAGAACTCTGAACAACTTTTGTCTTTTAAGTATCTAGAAAGAGGACAATTACAGTTTCAAATTAATCAGTTGGTTCTTTTTTCCATCCCATTATACCATTGCCCACATGACATGACTATACGTAGAGTTTATAGCCTTATCTATGTTCTGGTGGGGAATTACAGTGGAATTTAAATATTTTTTGCCTTTGGGAATTTGTAATTTATAATTGGATACTAGCCAGAAACAATATGACAGAAAAATAAAAGATGTATCAGAATATTCATCAACACTGAAGTATGATCATGTGAGAGTTAAGTACAAGGAGATGAGGGGAATAATTAAGAAAAGTGACAATTTATGTTGGAGGTATGGTTCAAATCAGCCAGGCATATCTAACAACATTATGTAGGAAATATGGCTCATAACTCTGAGTCCCAGAAAGAAGATGCAAAATTTGATGGAGAAATTTTCAGTGAGGATTGCAGCTTAGAATGGAAAAGCCACTATTAGCAGTTTAAAGGTTTCATAAGATATCTTCACATTAAGGTTTATAAAGACCAACAGTAGGCATATTGTTACAGAAGGGAAAGATGGAAATTGTGAGACCTTGGTATTCTAGTCTGATATAATGGTGAGAGCTATCAAAATTGTTAATTACATATCTATTAGGTTTTCTTCTTGGTAAAATGGAGACTTACTAATGTGGAAATGAATGAAAACCACTCAAATGAAAATCAACAAGCTACTCATTCGTAGCTGGGAAATCAGTCACCATCAGAGACTCAAAGGCAGGTAGGGGAATGAGAAATTTTACAGCATAAAAAAGAGAAAAACTTCAGCTATGATCTGGTTGGAGATCATTGGCATGGGGAAGCTGGAGGTGGGGAAACTAAAATTAGGGCATGTGATTGGTTTGGGGGAACATATTTGATTTTTTTTGGTTGGTCCGGAATTGGAAGTGGAGGCAACAGTAGGGACGCTAGAAGTGATTGGCCAATTCATTATTATTCTAGGCTGATAGCTGCTGAGATTGTGGGTCAGAGTTATAATGTCATATTATCTGTTTATATACTTAGCCTCTTAGTATACGCTATTGGTCATTCTCTCACTGGCAAGAGGTTGACCTATCTAGAGACTCAGATCTTAACTGCTCAGGGATTGTTCAGTTGTCTGCATAGTCAACTATAACACAAGATATTCTTGACCTTTTTGTGGTAATTTTTTTATTCAAGTATAATTGGCTTACAATATTAGTTTCAGATGTACAGTGTAGTGATTTAATGTTTTATACATCACAAGATGCTCACCACAATAAGTCTAGTTACCATCTGTCTCTATAAAAAGTTATGACAATATTATTGATTATATTCCCTATACTGTATATTACATCCTTGTGACTTACTTTTTGCATCATGGCAATTATTGATGAAAGAGAAGCTGCACAAAAGCATTTAGACTCTAGATAGAATGCAATGGAAAAGCATGATGACCACTATGACAAAAATAATAATGACTAGTCCCTAAAAGATGCTTTGGAACCCAAAGCATTCAGACCAAGAGAACAAATAACAGACTATGAGGACCAGTCCTAGAGACATTTTTCGCTTTTTACTTAGGCCAGTGTAATGCCTGTTCTACTTGACCTGTTTCATTGATCCAAGTACAGCAAGGAGAACTAACTGTAGCATAGATGTCACCATGATGAGCCCAAAAAACCCACAAGAAAACAAACCTAGAGCAATGTAATTGTGTATCATTACTTGTGCCAAGGAGTTGGAACTGATCTGTATTCTATCCAGGGCAGAGGGAGTATCATTAATAACTGTCAGAGTTAGTGATTAAATTTTTTGAAACAACTTTATTGAGGTATAATTTACATACCACAAAATTCCCCAGCCTTAAGTGTGACAGTTTGACAACTTAGTAACCATAAACAATAAACAATAACAATCCACAACTCAATTTTATGTGTTTATTTCTCAGCTTTATTGAGCTGTAATTGAAAAAAAAAGATATTTAAGGTGTACAACATGACGATTTGATATATGTATACATTGTGAAACGATTCCCTCTATTCAGATAATTAACACAATCCACCACCTCGTATGCTTATCCTTTCTTTGTGTGACAACATTTAAGTACTACTCTTAGCCAATTTCAACTATACAATATAGTACTATCAACCGTAATCACCATTATGTTAAACATTAGATCCTCAGACCTTATTCATCTTATAACTGAAAGTCTGTACCCTTTTACCAACCTCTATTTCCTCCATCACCCAGACCCTAGAAACCACTTTTCTACTTTCTGTTTGTAAGAGTTCAACTTTTTTTTTTTTAAGATTTTATGTATAAGGGATAAATGTCAACAAATGGCAGGATTTCCTTCTTTTTCAAGGCTGAATAATAATCCACTGTGTATGTGTCTGTGTGTTTAAAAAATTATTTCTGTTACATATAACAATATTTCAGGAAATTCAGGAAGCTTATATTTTGTCTTTGTTAATATTTAGTTATTTCTCATTTGAGGACTTTCTCCTGTATCCATTATGTTTTAGTTTCTTGGTCCTTTATTTTGTAGTCCTTCCAGTTCCTTTTGAGGTTACAAAAAATGTTTAAATGCCCAATTAAAAGTGCTATATATTAGTGTAGTACTTTTTTTGTATAAAAGTATCCTCTCCCCAGTGGTGTAGGCTTTATAATGAATTAGATTTTCTGCCAGTAATTGATATACAAGTTATGTTTTTTTATTGTGCCCCTGAGTTAGCATGGTTTATAAGAATTTCTTTGTTTAAAGGGAATTAATCTTTTTATGATGAAAAATGACCACTATGACATCAGTAATAACACTGACTGGTCTCTTTTGTTTATCCATCCATCCATTGACAGACACTTATGTTGTTTCCTTACCTTGGCTATTGTGAATAATGCTGCAGTGAACACAAGAGTACACATATTTCTTCAAGATAATGGTTTTCTTTCCTTTGGGTATATAACCGGAAGTGGGATTGCTGAATCATAAGGTAGTTGTATTTTTAATTTCTTGAGAAACGTCCACACTGTTTTCCATAATTGCTGTACCCATTTACATTCCAACCAACAGCGTACAAGGGTTCCCTTTTATCCACATTCTTACCAGCATTTGTTTTCTTCTGTCTTTTTGATAAACGGCCATCTTAACAGGTATGAAGTGATATCATATTGTAGTTTTATTTGCATTTCCCTCACGATTAGTGATTTTGAGCACTTTTTCATGTACCTATTGGCCATTGGTATGTCTTCTGTGGAAAAATGTCTGTAAAGATCCTTTGCCATTTTATAATTGCATTATATCATTTTTTCCTGTTGAGTTGTATTAGTTTCTTATATGTTTTGGGTACCTTATCAGATAATTAGTTTGCGAACATTTTATTTATTCCATCGTTTGCCTTCTTATTTTGTGGATGGTTTCCTTTGCTATTCAGAGGCTTTTTATTTTGATGTAATCCCATTCGGGTTTTTTTTTTGCTTTTGTTGTTTTTGCTTTTGTAGTCAAATTAAAAAAATAATAAAGTTGCCAGGACTAATGTCAAAGAGCTTACCCCCTATGTTTTTTTCTAGGGGTTTTATAGATTCAGGTCCTATGTTGAGGTCTTCAATCCATTTTGAGTTGATGTTTGTGTATGGTGTTAAGAAGAGGTCCAGTTTTATTCTTTGCATGTGGCTATCCAGTTTTCTCAACACCATTATTGAAGAGCCTGAGCTTTCCCCATTGTATATACTTGGCTCCTTTGTCTTAAATTAATTGACCATATATACATAAGTATATTTCTGGGCTCTCTATTCTATTCCACTCATCCATGCATCTTTTTCTATGCCAATACCATACTGTTTTGAATAGCTTTGTAATATAGTTTGATATCCGGAAGTGTGATGTCTCCAGCTTGGTTCTTATCAAGACTGCTTTGGCTATTCCAGGTATTCTGTGGTTTCATAAAATTTTAGGATGGGTTTTCTATTTCTTAGAAAGTTTCCATTGGAAATTTATGGGGATTGCATTGTCTCTATAGATTTCTTCAGGTAGTATGGACATTTTAGCAATATTCTTCCACATGGGCCATTTTTTCATTTATTTGTGTCATCAGTTTTTTGTTTTGTTTTTTATCAATGCTTTAGTGTTTTTAGTGTAAAACAAATCTTTTACTTCCATGGTTAAGTTTATTCCTAAGTATTTATTCCTTTTCATGTATCATAAATGGGATTTTCTTAATTTCTCTTTCTGATAGTTTGGTGTATAGAAATGCAACTGATTTTTGTATATTTATTTTGTATCAATAAACTTTGTTAAAATTATTCTAACAATTTTTTTTGTTGGAATCTTTAGGGTTTTCTATATACAATATCATATCATCTGCAAAGAGACAATTTTACTTCTTTCTTTCTGATTTAGATGCCATTTATTTCTATTTCCTGCCTAACTTCTTTGGCTGTGACTTCTGGTTTTGTGTTGAATAGAAATTGTGAGATTGGAATCCTTGTCTTGTTCCTTATCTTTGAGGGAAAACTTTTAACTTTTGACTGTTTAGAATGATGTTAGGTCTGTGGGTTTGTCTCATATATTGTCTTATTATGTTGAAGTATGTTCCCTCTACACCCAGTGTGTTGAGAGTTTTCATCATGAAAGGATGTTAAATTTTGTCAGATGTTTTCCCGCATCCATTGAAATGATTATATGATTTTTATTCTTCATTTTGTTAATGTGATTTTTAATTTATTGTCTTGTAAAAGTTGAACCATCCTTTCTTCAGTGGAGTAAATTCCACTTGATATGGCATATGATCTTCCCAATATATTATTAAGTTTGCTGACACATTGTTAAAGATTTTCCCACTTACAGGAATATTGGTCTGTAATTTTCTTTTCCTGTAGTGTCCGTATCTAGTTTTGGTATCACAGTAATGCTGGCCTCATAAAATGAAGTTGGAAGTCGTCGCTCCTCTTCTACTTTTTGGAAGAGTTTACGAAAGATTAGTATGTACTCTTCTCTAAAGGTTTGGTAGAGTTCACCGGTGAAGCATCTGGTCCTAGATTTTTCTCTGTTGGAAGTTTTTTGACTACTCATTCAAATTCTTATTAATAATTGGTCTATTCGGATCTATGTCTTCATGATTCAGTCTTATTAGATTGTATGTTTCTAGAAATTTATCCATTTTTCTAGATTGTCCAATTTCGTGGGATAAAATTGTTCATAGCTGTCTCAGGATGCTTTGTATTTGTGTGGTATTAGTTTCTATGTATCCTCCTCACTTAAAATTTTGACTCCTATTTTTTTTCTTGGTAAGTCTAGCTACAAGTTGTCTATTTTGTTTATACTTCCAAAAAATTGGCTCTTTCATTAATGACCTTCTTTGTCTTTTATTGCAGTCTTTAGCTTAAAGTCTATTTTGTTTGATACAAGTTTGGCTACCCCTACTTTTTTTTTTTACTTTCCGTTTTCCTGTAATATCATTTTCCACCCCTTTATTTTCAGTCATTGTGTCTTTAAAATTTAAGTGAATCTCTTGCAGGCAGCACAAAGTTGGTTCTTGTTTTGTTTTGTTTTTTTAACATCTTTATTGGAGAATAAATGCTTTACAATGGTGTGTTAGTTTCTGCTTTATAACAAAGTGAATCAGTTATACATACACATATATCCCAATATGTCTGCCCTCTTGTGTTTCCCTCCCTCCCACCCTCCCTCTCCCACCCCTCTAGGTGATCACAAAGCACAGAGCAGATCTCCCTGTGCTATGCGGCTGCTTTCCCACTAGCTATCTATTTTACATTTGGTAGTGTATATATGTCCATGCACTCTCTCACTTTGTCCAAGCTTCCCTTGCCCATCCCTGTGTCCTCAATTCCATTCTCTAGTAGGTCTGTGTCTTTATTCCCGTCTTGCCCCTAGGTTCTTCATGACCTTTTTTTTTTTTTTTTTGATTCCATATGTATGTGTTAGCATACAGTATTTGTTTTTCTCTTTCTGACTTACTTCACTCTGTATGAGAGACTCTAGGTCCATCCACCTCGCTACAAAAAAACCCTCAATTTCATTTCCTTTTATGGCTGAGTAATATTCCATTGTATATATGTGCCACATCGTCTTTATCCATTCATCTGTCAATGGATACTTAGGTTGCTTCCATGTCGTGGCTATTGTAAATAGAGCTGCAATGAACATTGTGGTACATGACTTGTGTTGAATTATGGTTTTCTCAGGGTATATGCCCAGTAGTGGGATTGCTGGGTTGTATGGTAATTCTATTTTTAGTTTTTTAAGGAACCTCCATACTGTTCTCCATAGTGGCTGTACCAATTTACATTCCCACCAACAGTGCAAGAGGGGGTTCCATTTTCTCCACACCCTCTCCGGCATTTATTGTTTGTAGATTGTTTGATGATGCCCATTCTGACTGGTGTGAGATGATATCTCATTGTAGTTTTGATTTGCATATATCTAATAATTAGTGATGTTGAGCATATTTTCATGTGCTTTTTGGCAATCTGTATATCTTTTTCGGAGAAATGTCTATTTTGGTCTTCCCATTTTTGGATTGGGTTGTTTGTTTTTTGGATATTGAGTGGCTTGTAAATTTTGGAGATTACTCCTTTGTCAGTTGCTTCATTTGCAATTATTTTCTCCCATTCTAAGGGTTTTCTTTTCGTCTTGTTTATGGTTTCCTTTGCTGTGCAAAAGCTTTTAAGTTTCATTAGGTCCCATTTGTTTATTTTTGTTTTCATTTCCATTTCTTTAGGAGGTGGGTCAAAAAGGATCTTGCTGTGATTTATGTCATAGAGTGTTCTGCCTATGTTTTCCTCTAAGAGTTTGATAGTGTCTGGCCTTACATTTAGGCCTTTAATCCATTATGAGTTTATTTTTGTGTATGGTGTTAGGGAGTGTTCTAATTTCATTCTTTTACATGTAGCTGTCCAGTTTTCCCAGCACCACTTATTGAAGAGGCTGTCTTTTCTCCATTGTATATTCTTGCCTCCTTTATCAAAGATAAGGCGACCATATGTTCATGGGTTTATCTCTGGGCTTTCTATCCTGTCCCATTGATCTATATTTCTGTTTTTGTGCCAGTACCATACTGCCTTGATTACTGTAGCTTTATAGTATAGTCTGAAGTCAGGGAGCCTGATTCTTCCAGCTCTGTTTTTCTTTCTCAAGATTGCTTTGGCTATTCGGGGTCTTTTGTGTTTTCATACAAATTGTGAAACTTTTTGTTCTAGTTCTGTGAAAAATGCCATTGGTAATTTGTTAGGGATTGCATTAAATCTGTAGATTGCTTTGGGTAGTATAGTCATTTTCACAATGTTGATTCTTCCAATCCAAGAACATAGTATATCTCTCTATTCATTTGTATAATCTTTAATTTCTTTCATCAGTGTCTTATAATTTTCTGCATACAGGTCTTTTGTTTCCTCAGGTAGATTTATTCCAAAGTATTTTATTCTTTTTGTTGCAATGGTAAATGGGAGTGTTTTCTTGATTTCACTTTCAGATTTTTCATCATTAATGTATAGGAATGCCAGAGATTTCTGTGCATTACTTTTGTATCCTGCTACTTTAACAAATTTATTAATTAGCTCT
Organism: Leucopleurus acutus; assembly: GCF_964270905.1. NCBI lineage: Eukaryota > Metazoa > Chordata > Mammalia > Artiodactyla > Delphinidae > Leucopleurus > Leucopleurus acutus. The sequence goes on from NC_139160.1 coordinate 61,689,501, forward strand.
ACTAGTTTTCTGGTGGCATCTTTAAGATTCTCTATGTATAGTATCATGTCATCTGCAAAGAGTGACAGCTTTACTTCTTCTTTTCCAATTTGGATTCCTTTTATTTCTTTTTCTTCTCTGATTGCTGTGGCTAAGACTTCCAAAACTATGTTGAATAATAGTGATGAGAGTGGGCAACCTTGTGTTGTTCCTGACCTTGGTGGAAATGCTTTCAGTTTTTCACCATTGAGGATGATGTTGGCTGTGGGTTTGTCATATATGGCCTTTATTATGTTGAGGTAAGTTCCCTCTATGCCTACTTTCTGCAGGGTTTTTATCATAAATGGGTGTTGAATTTTGTTGGAAGCTTTGTCTGCATCTATTGAGATGATCATGTGGTTTTTCTCCTTCAATTTGTTAATATGGCTTATCATATTGAATGATTTGTGTATATTGAAGAATCCTTGTATTCCTGGGATAAACCCCACTTGATCATGGTGTATGATCCTTTTAATGCGCTGATGGATTCTGTTTGCTAGTATTTTGTTGAGGATTTTTGCATCTATGTTCATCAGTGATATTGGCCTGTAGTTTTCTTTCATTGTGACATCTTTGTCTGGTTTTGGTATCAGGGTAATGCTGGCATCTTAGAATGAGTTTGGGAGTGTTCCTCCCTCTGCTATATTTTGGAAGAGTTTGAGAAGGATAGGTCTTAACTCTTCTCTAAATATTTGATAGAATTTGCCTGTGAAACCATCTGGTTCTGGGCTTTCATTTGTTGGAAGCTTTTTAATCACAGTTTCAATTTCAGTGCTTGTGATTGGTCTGTTCATATTGTCTATTTCTTGTTGTTTCAGTTTTGGAAGGTTGTGCTTTTCTAAGAATTTGTCTGTTTCTTCCAGGTTGTCTGTTGTATTGGCATATAGTTGCTTGTAGTAATCTCTCATGATCCTTTGTATTTCTGCAGTGTCAGTTGTTGCTTCTCCTCTTTCATTTCTAATTCGTTGTTCTGAGTCTTCCTTTTTTTTGTGATGAGTCTGGCTCATGGTTAATCAATTTTGTTTATCTTCTCAAAGAACTAACTTTTAGTTTTATTGATCTTTGCTACTGTTTCCTTCATTTCTTTTTCATTTATTTCTGATTTGATCTTTATGATTTCTTTCCTTCTGCTAACTTGGGTTTTTTTTGTTCTTTCTCTAATTGCTTTAGGTGTAAGGTTAGGTTGTTTATTTGAGATGTTTCTTGTTTCTTAAGGTGGGACTGTTTTGCTGTAAGCTTCCCTCTTAGAACTGCTTTTGCTGCATACCATCGGTTTGGGTCCTCATGTTTTCATTGTCATTTGTTTCTAGGTATTTTTTGATTTCCTCTTTGATTTCTTCAGTGATCTCTTGGTTATTAAGTAGTGTATTGTTTTGCCTCCATGTGTTTGTATCTTTTACAGAGTTTTCCTGTAATTGATATCTACTCTTATAGCATTGTGGTCAGAAAAGATACTTGATATGATTTCAGTTGTCTTAAATTTTACCAAGTCTTGATTTGTGACCCAAGACATGATCTATCCTGGAGAACGTTCCATGAGCACTTGAGAAGAAAGTGTATTCTGTTGTTTTTTAATGGAATGTCCTATAAATATCAGTTAAGTCCATCTTGTTTAATGTATCATTTAAAGCTTGTGTTTATTTATTTTCATTTTGGATGATCTGTCCATTTGTGAAAGTGGGGTGTTAAAGTCCCCTACTATGATGGTGTTACTGTCAATTTCCCCTTTTATGGCTGTTAGGAGTACCTCAGTACATAAGGCAAATACTATGTTGGGTGCATAAATATTTACAATTGTTATAGCTTCTTCTTGGATGGATCCCTTAATCATTATGTGTTGTCCTTCTTTGTCTCTTGTAATAGACTTTGTTTTAAAGTCTATTTTGTCTGATATGAGAATTGCTATTCCAGGTTTCTTTTGATTTCCATTTGCATGGAATATCTTTTTCCATCCCCTCACTTTCAGTCTGTATGTGTCCTACGTCTAAAGTGAGTCTGTTGTAGACAGCATATGTATGGGTCTTGTTTTTGTATCCATTCAGCCAGTCTGCGTCTTTTGTTTGGAGCATTTAATCCATTTACATTTAAGGTAATTATCTAAACACATTAAATATGTATGTTCCTGTTACCATTTTCTTAATTGTTTTGGGTTTGTTATTGTAGGTTTTTTCCTTCTCTTGTGTTTCCTACCTAGAGAATTTCCTTTAGCATTTGTTGTAAAGCTGGTTTGGTGATGCTGAGTTCTCTTAGCTTTTGCTTGTCTGTAAAGGTTTTAATTTCTCTGTCAAATCTGAATGAGATCCTCGCTGGGTAGAGTAATCTTGGTTGTAGGTTTTTCCCTTTCATCACTTTAAATATGTCCTGCCACTGCCTTCTGGCTTGCAGAGTTTCTGCTGAAAGATCAGCTGTTAACCTTATGGGGATACACTTGTATGTTATTTGTTGCTTTTCCCTTGCTGCTTTTAATATATTTTCTTTGTATTTAATTTTTGATAGTTTGATTAGTATGGGTCATGGCGTGTTTCTCCTTGGATTTATCCTGTATGTGACTCTCTGTGCTTCCTGGACTTGATTAACTATTTCCTTTCTCATATTAAGGAAGTTTTCAACTATAATCTCTTCAAATATTTTCTCAGTTGCTTTCTTTTTCTCTTCTTCTGGGACCCTTATAATTCGACTGTTGATGTGTTTAATGTCCCAGAGGTCTCTGAGACTGTTTTCATTTTTTCCATTGTTTTTTCTTTATTCTGCTCTGCAGTAGTTATTTCCACTGTTTTATCTTCCAGGTCACTTATCTGTTCTTCTGCCTCAGTTATTCTGCTCTTGATCCCATCTAGAGAATTTTTAATTTCAATTATTGTGTTGTTCTTCACTCTTTGCTCTTTAGTTTTTCTAGGTCCTTGTTAAATGTTTCTTGTATTTTCTCCATTCTGTTTCCAAGATTTTGGATCATATTTACTATCATTTCTCTGAATTCTTTTTCAGGTAGACTGCCTATTTCCTCTTCATTTGTTAGGTCTGGTGGGTTTTTACTTTCCTCCTTGATATTCTGTGTGTTTCTCGGTCTTCTCATTTTGCTTAACTTACTGTGTTTGGGGTCTCCTTTTTCGGAGGCTGCAGGTTTGTAGTTCCCGTTGTTTTTGGTATCTGCCCCCAGTGGCTAAGCTTGGTTCAGTGTGTTGTGTAGGCTTCCTAGTGGAGGGGACTAGTGCCTGTGTTCTGGTGGATGGGGCTGGATCTTGTCTTTCTGGTAGGAAGGTCCAGGTCTAGTGCTGTGTTTTTGCATGTTTGTCACCTTATTATGATTTTAGGCAACCTCTCTGCTAATGGTTGGGGCTGTCTTGCTAGTTGTTTGGCATAGGATGTCCAGCACTGTAGCTTGCTGGTCATTGAGTGGAGCTGAGTCTTGGTGTTAATGGAGATGCCTGGGCAATTTTTGCCATTTGATATTATGTGGAGCTGGGAGGTCTCTGGTGGGTCAATGTCTTGTACTTGGCTCTCCCACCTCAGAGACACAGCCCTGATGCCTGGCTGGAGCACCAAGAGCCTGTTATCCACACTTCTCAGAATAAAAGGGAGAAAAAAAGAAAGAAGATAAAGTAAAATAAAATAAAGGTATTAAAATAACATATAAAACATAATTATTTTAAAAAATTAAGTAATAAAAAAAAGAAAGGAAGAAGGGAGCAACCAAACCAAACAACAAATCCACCAATGATAAGCACTAAAACTATACTAAAAAAAAAAAAAAAAGACAGACTGAACCCTAGGACAAATGGTAAAAGCAAAGCTATACAGAGAAAATTACACAAGGAAGCACACACATACACACTCACCAAAAGAGAAAAAGGGAAACATGTATATATATGGTTGCTCTCAAAGTCCACCTCCTCAGTTTGGGATGATTCATTGTCTATTCATGTATTCCACAGATGCAGGGTACCTCAAGTTGATTGTGGAGATTTAATCCTCTGCTCCTGAGGCTGCTGGGAGAAATTTCCCTTTCTCTTCTTTGTTCGCACAGCTCCTGGGGTTCAGCTTTGGATTTGGCCCCACCTCTGCTTGTAGGGCATCTGAGGGTGTCTGTTCTTCGCTCAGACAGGACGGGCTTAAAGGAGCCGCTGATTCGGGGGCTCTGGCTCACTCAGGCCAGGGGGAGGGAGGGCCACGGATGCGGTGCGAGCCTGCGGCGTTAGAGGCCGGCGTGACGTTGCACCAGCCTGAGGTGCGCCATGCGTTCTCCCGGGGAAGTTGTCCCTGGATCCCAGGACCCTGGCAGTGGTGGGCTGCACAGGCTCCCAGGAGGGGAGGTGTGGACAGTGACCTGTGCTTACACACAGGCTTCTTGGTGGCAGCAGCAGCAGCCTTAGCGTCTCATGCCCGTCTCTGGGGTCCGCGCTGATAGCCGCGGCTCGTGCCCATATCTGGAGCTTCTTTAAGCGGCGCTCTTAATCCCCTCTCCTCGTGCACCAGGAAATAAAGAGGGAAGAAAAAGTCTCTTGCTTCTTTGGCAGCTCCAGACTTTTTCTTGGACTCCCTCCCGGCTAGCCGTGGCGCACTAACCCCTTCAGGCTGTGTTCATGCAGCCAACCCCAGTCCTCTCCCTGGGATCCGACCTCCGAAGCCGGAGCCTCAGCTCCCAGCCCCCACCCACCCCAGCGGGTGAGCAGACAAGCCTCTTGGACTGGTGAGTACTGGTCGGCATTGACCCTCTGTGCGGGAATCTCTCCACTTTGCCCTCCGCACCCCTGTTGCTGTGCTCTTGTCTGCGGCTCCAAAGCTTCCCCCCTCCGTCATCCGCAGTCTCCGCCTGCAAAGGGGCTCCTAGTGTGTGGAAACCTTTGCTCCTTCACAGCTCCCTCCCACTGGTGCAGGTCCCGTCCCTATTCTTTTGTCTCTGTGTATTCTTTTTCCTTTTGCCATAACCAGGTACATGGGGAGTGTTTTGCCTTTGGGAGGTTTGAGGTGTTCTGCCGGTGTTCAGTAGGTGTTCTGTAGGAGTTGTTCCACATGTAGATGTATTTCTGACGTATTTGTGGGGAGGAAGGTGATCTCTGTGTCTTACTCTTCCACCATCTTGAAGCTCCTCAGTGCTGCTCTCATTTTTTTTTTAAATCCATTCAGCCACGCTGTGTTTTTTGATTGACGAAATTAAAATTCGCCAACGCATTTATAATTAAAGTAATTATTGATAGATATGGACTTCCTATGTCCTTTCTCCTGGTAAGGGCCGAAAATTGGCAGGATTTAGGTGTTGCAGAGGTGAAAAGTACCGTGAGAAGGATCAAGTAACCGAGTCTCATAAGTTGTTTGGGGTGCCGTTATTTGTTGGTCCTAGTTGGAGTCGAGGGCCAAAAAGATGAGAGCTGGAAGACACTGAAAAACTCATGCATATTGTGAGCTGATTGCTCCAGAGGTTATGTTTTACCTCCCAGGCCAGTTGCTGCGGAAATTGTGGGTCAGAATTCATTTGTCATAGAATGTCTAGCTGTTGTCCATTGGTATATTTAATCTTTCACTAAAGTTTTACAATAAAATTTATAACATTTAAAAAACAAAATTTACCTTCTGAAAATGAATTAGAATTAGAATCCCTTTTTAAGAATCTATGACAAATGTAAATATATTATACCTCACAAACTACATTTGTTATACTTTCACCCCAAACTATGTAACTTAAGTGATGAAAATTATGTAGATTTAACAGTGTAAAATAAATTATAAGTTGTAAATGAAAATTTTGCAAATTTATATTTAAAAAGGAAATCAATACTAATTTTAATCCAAACTCATCAGTGCCTGACACATACGAAGTTCTTTGGTAGAGAGTTCCTACAAGACAGGTGTTCAAGTGGCATTGTTAGAGCACCAAGACCAAGTAGATACAAAATGTGTTCTACAAGAAGAGTTGAAAGAGCAAGATTTGGTTTTTTCTCAGTCATTTGGATCTAGGAAACTTTTATTACTTCCCCTTCAGAGTGTGGTATCTTGCATCAGAAACACCTGAAGGGAGGGCTGTCAAAAATCCACATTTCTAAATCTCACAAGTAGGAGCATTTAATGAACCAAATTTTAAAGCCTTTAGTGACTCAAGCTTAAAATGCAGTGATTGACCCCAAAGATTTTGCAGGTTGCACAGGATTAGCAGGGTTTTTAAAATTTTGTTTTATAATTACTAACATATCTATACATGTAAAAAAAAAACACACAGAAGTTAACAACTTAATACAACTACAATGTCACAAAATATACTATGACTTAGAAGAGCTTAGGGAAAAAAATCTTAAAATAAGTCAGAATTAATTTTGAGTTATAATTTCCACAATTTATTTCTTGTTTATGAAAATAAAAATATCTAATAATTTAAATTTGCATTATCTTGAATAAACATTTGTATGTATATTACAAAGTATAATCCATTTTGAGGTAATATTTTTCAAGATTTCTTGTTTTTTTCTTTACCCTTGTTTGAAATAAAGTTTTATTTCCTTCAGTTTTGTCTTTATATTTCTTTAGTTTTATTCTTCCATGTGGTAACTGATGAAACTTGAATATTCTAAGTTATAAAGAAGCTTGGGATTACTGCATTTTAGAACACTTTTAGTAATAATTTTTGTCCTGTGTTCAAAGAGTTGTCCCCAGTATTCCTTAAATATCATCTCTTGCTCTTATTTTGTGACACAATTTACTCAATTCCCCAAGTTGTTATTATTCGAAAGGAATTAAAACCCTTTTGGAAAGCTAATTAGAATCTCTTCAAAATGTTCTGTCCCTTCCCAAAGACACATTGAAGTAGTAAGAAAATAAACTGTGCACCTAGATTCTGAGTTGAAAAAGGAAGACATTAATAAGGAGTCTTCAGTAATTTGATGTCTCCCCTCCCATCCCCTGCCAGAATATTCTCTCACTGGTACAAGGAACTCTGGTGAAAATGGAAGATCATTTTATTCTGTGCTGTTGGTAATTACTGTATATCAAAAAACTGCAAACCATGGCCCACGGGTTAAATCCACACACCACCTGTTTTTTAAATAAAGTTGTATTTGCTCACAGCCACACCCTTTCCTTTGTCTATTACCTATGGCAGCTTTCACGCTACGGCTTAAGAAGTGAATAGTGTGATAGAGACAACACAGCTCTTAAAACTGAAAATATTTACTACATGACTCTGCCTAGAAAAAATTGCCACAACGTTTTTCAGTAATGAAGTAACTTTTTTTTTGCGGTACGCGGGCCTCTCACTGTTGTGGCCTCTCCCGTTGCGGAGCACAGGCTCCGGACAGGCAGGCTCAGCGGCCACGGTTCACGGGCACAGCCGCTCCGCGGCACGCGGGATCCTCCCAGATGGGGGCACAAACCCCCGTCCTCTGCATCGGCAGGTGGACTTCCAACCACCGCGCCACCAGGGAAGCCCTGAAGTAACTTTTTAACGCAGAAAAATGTCCTGAAATGAAATCAAGAAAGAACTGTTATGGGCTTCCCTGGTGGTTCAGTGGTTGAGAGTCCGCCTGCCGATGCAGGGGAGACGGATTCGTGCCCCGGCCCGGGAAGATCCCACATGCCGCGGAGCAGCTGGGAGAACTGTTCTGATTGTTCTAGATTTCTATTGTGATGGCTACCCGGGCAAATTTCTTTTTATCCTCCAACCTTAGTTTTTGAATCAACTCTCCCATGAGGCCTTTCTAAATGTCTCCAAATAGAATGAATCACTCCTCTGTGTTGCCTTCGTATGTGGCTCATGCTTGCACTGCTACAGTTCTCACTATGAAGTTTAATTACATTTTGCCTGTGTTCCCCACTGTACTGTGAACTCCTTGAGGACAAGGACAAGATTAGTATAGTGTTCAGTGAATGTTTATTAAATTGTATTTGCACTAGCGTAATAGTCTAAGGATTGCTGGCTCGGTTTGCTAGGCTTAGGTTCATAGTATGCATGGGGAAAAATGGTTGGAAGACCAAATGATATGGAATCAAAGGAACAAATTGTCTCTGTAATGTTGACTGAAATAAAAACAGGTGTGAGAGCTGTGAGTTTGTTGCATTTGGGGGGTTACTGAGGACTGTGGCCCAGGATACAGCCTCTCAGATAGCTTTGAGGAACTGCTCCAAATAGGTAAGGGGGGAGTTCAGCCTGTATGTGATTTTGGAGAAGGGGTACATGCAATCAAGCCCATGAATTGGTAGAAGGATACTGCTTGTTACCAAGCACAGATATCCTAATGATGTTAGGGCTTTTCTAAGTATGGGAAGATGCTAGAAATTGGGTTCATAAAATTTTCTCCTGAAAATATCTATCTGAAAGCCTGTTCGGCCAGTTTTCCGACAGCACAGGGGGCCTCATTCCTGATCTCCACCCTGAACTCCTTTCAGAGTCTGTTAAAGGTCAGCAACTGCAGTGGCTAATTATTCAATCCTTGTAGAGCCAGATGGGTGCAACATTATTGGCATCCTAATATATGGAAATTAGAATGAGAAAAGTTGACCAATAGAAATTTATTCTGTTTAATCGTTCAACTTCCCTGGCTTTTAAATTCATTAACCAAGGAAGAGGGACAGGGAAAGGGAGAAGGGTCGGGGGAGGGAGAAGGAAAGAATGTGTTTCACAGACATATGATTGAAAATATTAGATTGAATTCAGAAAAAGAAAAAAGTCCCATTGATATTATCTTCCATTGTCAAATTTTAAAAAACACAAAATGATCCATAGAGAAAAAACGGTGGAGTTGTCAAAACCTTGGTCTTGTTGGACCGTTTAGTGAATTTCTTTTTTTTTTTTTTTTTTGAGCAGAGTCATTAATCGCAGGATATCGTCTTTAAGTTAGAATAATACAGTAGTATGTTATTTTACTTAGGCTAACACACATTAGCACTTTGTGCAGGCTGACGTATAGTAGGGACGGACTGGTAAATCCTTGCTTAATGATTCTTAAGCTAGGGAAGCTGAGCTCCTTAGCTTCTGTTTTGCCCCATACATATTGGAGTTCTAGACCCAGCTAAAAGGAACTAGAGAAGCTCCCTCTCTCTCTCCCTCCTTCGCTTCTTACTCCTTCCTCTCTCCCTCTTATCTCTCTAATGCCTTTATTGTCTGGCAGGTCTCCTTGGAAAAGGTCTCCTTGATGGAAAATATGGCTACCAGTTGGCCATAAAGAACTCTAGGCTTAATCATCCTCACATCTAGGGACACAGCCAAAAGAAAATACCATTTTCTTGCTATTCCCGAGAAGATTTTGGATTGGGAGTATGACCATTCTTGGTCATATATGTAAAACTAAGGGATGAGGTTTAATTAAAACCAACTAAAGATGACATGTAAAAATGGCAGTCCAGTAAAGCCACCATCAAAACCATGTCTATCCATGTCACCCCTCAAAGAAGGTTGGAATTACTGTTTTCAAACGTCCTTAGATTCTCTTAATAACTCATTATTGATGTAAAAACCATTGTTTTAACATGATATGTCCAGGCTTTAGCTCATCTTGAGGTTATAACTTGGATATCTGAAGCACTGCTTTGTCTTTGAGATTATGATGAATGATGTAATCAAAACAGTATAGACTTCGGAGCCAAGTAGACCTTTATTCAAAACTATAGCATATTTTTTCTTAGCACCATGACTTAATTTTCTCATAAAGCTTGGCTTAATGTGACCTTTGACAGAGTTTTTGTGACATTTGAAATGGAAAACAAATTCATCATTACATTTACCACAGTTAAAAATAATAATCCCTGTGTATGTTTTTACTGTCGATTGTAAGAATCTTTAGGGTGGGGATTTTTTTTTCCCCAAGTGCATTATACAGTTTCTGGCGTATAGGACTTGAGATATAAATGATGGGTATTCCTTACCTTGTTTGACTTCTTGAAGGTTGTTACTTGATTAAGGCCCCTAACTTTCTGCAATGCCATAAAATACACAGAACGGCCAGTCTTCTGATCATATATATTAGCCTTCTGCCTGAAGAAAAATATCAGGCATACACTACGTAGTTAATAGATATTTGTGGGATAAATGTATAAAAGTGGGGTACTAGCATCTCACTTTTTTAAATGAGGTAACTGAAGCCCAGCAATATTAAGTAATATTTAGCGATATTAAGTAACCGTCTGAAGATTACCCATAAAGCCATTTTATTATTTTAGTGGAGTTCAGACTTGACTTATTTCTGCAATCACTGGCTCAAACATACTCTGTTGAAACTCCCTTTCTCCTACATCGATATTATCTGAGGCACATCATGTCTTTCCGCTCAAGTTCACACTAGTCAAGTCAATGTTCCTTCTAAGTCGATGCTCATGTTCTCCCCTCATTCCAGTGCCGCCCAGGTCCCAGCCTGAGTCCTGTAGTGCCAAGAAAGAACACTCTTTTCCTTATTCCTTCTATTCCTCTCCTCTGGTCTGATTCCTCCACTGTTGGGACAAGAGGAGGTGGGGTGGGGGGAGTGAGAGCCAAGGGACAGAAGCCTTAATTAGCACTGTCAGTTGTTCTCTGTGTCCTCTGCAGAGTCACTACTCAAATGTTGGTTTTCTCATGGCTCACACATGTGAAATTGGGAAGGGGGGTGTTTTTCTCACACATGTTTCTCTGGCAGAAGGGCTCCTCTCCGGCTTGATGTTTTCTGGTCCTATTAATCTTCGTAGTTCAGCTCGCTGCTCTCTGTCCTCACCTGAGCAGCAGCTCTCTTGGTTTGCATGCTGTAAAGATGCTCAATCCTGGTTACTGTCAACAGTGTCCATTATACCCACCAATACGTCGCTCTCCCTTCCCATGTCGAAGGCTTGTTCTGCAGGCTGCTTTGCTGCTAAAATTCTCAGCCGTCTCAGTGTAATTCATTTCTCCTTCTCAGCCTGGCAGAGGGCAAAGATCTGCAAGCCCACTGCATAAGCCAGCTTCCACTGGATGGATGGGATGTTGCTGTGTCTTTTCTCTGGCAGCGTCTTTCCCTAGGAGCGATTCCCTTGGTGTGCCCTCCGCACTTAGGTTGGCCTCTGGGAGAGAGGCAACCCTCTGCATCCCCAAATAATCTCTCACCAACAACAGTACACTCCTGAGAACATATCTAATTTCCTTTCTCTCATAGCTCTGCTTTTGTAGACTGTAGGAGTATAATCTGCTGGTGGTAACTGGGCCAGGTCGGCCAATTTAGCAGATTTCATGGAGATGGACCTGGAAACTCCTTAAGCCTCTTGAGAATATGGGCATACCTAAAGTTTTCACCTTTGAGACTATCCTTTTTCTAAGACCACAGGGAAATTTTCTTCTGACAGTGCTACAGAGAGTGACAACCCTCTTTAAATGCTAGTTTCTGTTAGCTCATTCTTACTGAAATAATTGGCTATTATAATGTAAACATAGAACTAAACTACCAGAGTAAATCCAAGTAGGGCTGGTAAGGAAACATTCAAAATGCCAATATCTTCCTGATCCAAATGTTATACCTCAAACCTTGTATGTCATTTCCTATTCATTATAATCAAGTTTCACAGAATGCTGCGTAAAATGTGGTGTCTGCAAAACACTAGTGGCTTCTAAGTTTGCAAACTGAATTGTACTGTCTGGTCCTTGCTTTCCTGCACTGTCATCAATTACATCCATCCTACCTACCTTAGGGTGATGTTGAGTGAATTGTTGAACATTAGGAAGACCTGGTTTCACATCTATGATTTAAATGGGAATTTAGGTTATTTTACTAGTCCGGAGAGTGGTTACAAGGATTATTGCATTTTATACTTTAATTACAGTGCTACTGAGCATGACAAGAGCATATTCTCAGATAGATTTATAGAAATTTCTTAAAATTTCTTTAGTTGAGGTTGTGTACACGAAACTCCATTATATAGTTCAAGTTTAACTTAAGCAAAAGTGTTGGCAAAGTGCTTATACAAGAAGTTTGTGCCCATGCTTAGCTCATTTCAGTTAATGGGACATGCACATTATAATACACATTATAAGAACTCACATTACGTAGAGCACTTTTATAATTGCAAGACAATAGACAAGAGTATTCAGTTCATTGGCCATAAAAAGGACAGTGTCATCTCAATATGTATGAGGCATGTTGCTGTCACATCCTCTTTACCTGCCATTTCATCTCCCAGAGGAAACATTAAAGTTTATTTTTTAATGTAAAGAATGTTTAAGCCAATACCTTATGTAGAAATTATCATGGAATATTAAGCAACTAAAATTCACTTGAAAAAGAAGAAGTATTCCACACATGCTCATAAAATGACTACTTGTTTTTAAACTGGATGGTAAATCATTTATCGTTTGAATAATATCTATTAGCCTTTCAAAATCAACAGGAAAGAGGGTTTCTAATCCTTTTGTTTTGCCTCTAGGGCAGATTGTCACGTAACTGAATAACTTATAAACAAAGGAACTGGTGATATTAAATTTTGCATACCTACAAGATTAAAAGATCAGACGACTAAACTTATACCAGGCTTATCTTGGTTTCATGCACAGGTATATTGAATCTTCTTGCATCCTCTGAAAATATAATGAGGCCTTAAAAAGAAGGGAACACTGAGAGGAGGAAGCACTGAAGCCAATTGTCAGTTTTTTTGTTAATAAGGTATTTCAGGTCATCATATATTCCTCTTTATTTAATCATTTTAGTAAAGCCTGTCCTTTATGTGCATTAGAAGATACGTAAATTAACCACCTAAGGCCCCATGAAAAATAAGTTCTATTTTAACTTAGAATTTTTTTTTGTCAATTTAAAGTTATTGAGAAATAAAATTTTAGATCAGGAGTTTACTTTGCAGAAAAACCAGTAGTAATTCTAAGAATGCAACTGTTAGGTAAACCCTGTCCACAGAGAACAAAACTAAATACTTAGCATTCAGTTTAAAAGTGTTAAGTATCCATCTATTCCATTACAGCACAATTTAGTTAATTAAGGCCATTTGTTCAGCAGTTTTTCCGAAGTTAGGAAGTGGAAAAATTAGAGAATCAGTATGGTGCCGAGAGAAATATTTTCAATTAAATATATTCACAAAATGCCATATTAAGGCATATACACATATATATACTGTTTTTACAGTTTATTCTTTCACTGCAGTTTCTTTCAGTTGCTGTCTGATGGGTAAGTGATGAACTAACTGGCAGCTCAGTCAAGTCTCCCAGGAAACGGGGCAGAGGTTGATCCAGGTCTAGATGCTTATGCAAACATGGCATTTGTGCCCAGTTTGTAATCCATCCCATCTTCCTGCGGCAGGACTCTGAAACGCACTTGGAGACCTAGGATGGGATATCACAACCTCAGACGTCATTTGTTCTTGTAATTTTTTTGTTTATTTTCCTGCTGTGTTGGAAAAAATCTTGCCTTTAAAAAATGAAATGATTTTAGTCAGCTCCATTAAGACTCAGCATGACTTAAGGAAACGTAATTACAACCCCATCATTTATGTAATCAACTTATAGTTCTCGCCTATCATATTTTTCTGAAAACAATGTTTCTGCTGAAATACCTCAGCCGTACCAAGGCAGTGTGTGTCATTTCTCCTCCTTAAAAAACCCCACAGAATTATCTTAAAGGCAGACAATTCCAGAATGTGAGGTTTGAGGTCGGAGGAAGAGTAAGGTAGCTTCACAAATAGCGTTATTCTCATCTGGCAGACAGAATCAGTGCAGAATTGGTGCTAGATGAATGCATGTTACGTGTGAGGGGTTTGGAGGGGGAACAGCAACTTTGCTTCAAATGGTTATTTTCAGGGCTTCCCTGGTGGCGCAGTGGTTGAGAGTCCGCCTGCCGATGCAGGGGACACGGGTTCGTGCCCCGGTCCGGGAAGATCCCACAAGCTGCGGAGCGGCTGGGCCCGTGAGCCATGGCCGCTGAGCCTGTGCTTCACAACGGGAGAGGCCACAAGAGTGAGAGGCCCACGTACTGCAAAAAATATATATAATACAAACGGTTATTTTCTTTCGCCTGTGAGCAATAATCTATGCTGACAGAGATCCAGGCAGAATTGTGGACTAATGATGTTTATGATTGGGTGGTGGTCATAACATATGGGCACTAAAGGGCTAGATGAATGTAGGTGCTGCCAGAATTCCCTTACCCATCACCACCTTTCACGTTGAAAGCACACCCAAGGCAGACTTCATATGAGGGGTGATCTGCTCATATGACCCTGACTGCTTTGTGAAGCTATCGCAGATGACTCGGTGATCCCAAGTTGCTATAACTGCCTGTGTTACAGGATGACTAGAGGAAACATTTTATCTGTAGAGCAGATAGGGGAACTCTCCCCAGATATGACCTTTCATTTTCCAATTATCATTATGGGAGCAAAGCATTTGTCTTTCATTTCAATGTGCCAAAACATCTTGATGATAGCCTACTCCTGGCCAATTAATTCTGAATAAAAATGCTCTGTAAATATATTTCACTATTTTTCAACCATTATGGCAGAAGTAGTAAGTTTAGAATTTGGTTGTCATGTACCCAAGTGGACTGTTTACATTATGTACTATAGGTGCTATTTGAAGATATATATATGTATATATAAACTTCACATGAAAAGAAATGAAACATAAACTATTCCATTCAGGGACCTCAAATCATACCCCAGTGACTCACTTAAGCTTCGGCAGGTAGAATAGTCTATGTCCTTCCAATGGAGAGGCCTATAAAACCAGCCCATTTCTACCTAGCGTAATGTAGTGGACCATAGAATATCTGTCGATGTAACTACATTTGACTACTTCAGGAAATTAAACTGAGCCTGTTGAAAGCTTTACAGACCTAGTGAGACATAGTTTCTTTTAAATTCTTAGTTCAACATATGAGAAAAGCCATGGTCCATGAAAAAACCTAGGAAAGCTGAAAAGGTGTAGGATTTTAGAATCATTTTTAGACTCATGATAAAGAATTTGCTAATGTGAGCTCCAGGCAATATGCTTTTCTTAAATACAGAGTTATTTTCTGCCATTTTGGCTCAAGCGTTCTGCAGAACTAAACTTATTAGCTCTGTGTAGAGAACCAAAGGGAATGTAACAATATCCCTTTTACTGGTTCCATAAGGACAGAGATAATAATACTTGGGCACGATCAGTGGGCTTTGAATGACACTTGAACTTGGTCAAACCATGAGGTATAACTATATATTAAAAAGTAGATTCTACAAGTTACGTATGTTTCTCTCTCACTTTCTGTAAACCTTAACCCGTATATATTAAACTATTTTCCAGATGAGTTATTTTTAATATACCACTTGTGTCTAGTACAGTGTTCAAGTCTTAAAAGGCCTGTAATAAATGTGTTTAAATCACTAAATGGGAATGTCAATTTCTACCTGCTTTTGAAGGGTTTGTTTGTGGAATTACATCTCCTGAATATTGTAGTAACCAATAGCCATTCCCGTATATAAACATGGCCCACTGTTTAAGAGGTGTTGAGTCCACATGTTTAAAATAAGGATTATTCTTTAGTGAATTTACTTTTTTAACTTTTAATTCATTGTCCTGTTCCAGAACTTACTGTATTATAAAAAAAAATATTCTCCACTGTAATGACATAATTATTGAAAATAAATTTTCAGAGTTGGGCATTACATTGATGCCTAGCTCCAAATTTGAACTTAAATATTTTGCTAACTCTTTCGGAATTTAACTTCCAGTTTGTTCACCTCTGAAAAGGTGGGCATTACTTGAAAGAGGCCTTTAATGGAGTCAGGATGAGAACGCATGTGTTCTGACATCTCCTTCCCATGATCTTTTATTGACAATGTGCTGCATGACATATTATTTTGATTGCAAACATCTTTAATGAGATTAAAGTCAATGGTGCAAAAGCGAGGACACCAGCCCTTGAGTCCTCAGACTTCACAAAGAGTTACTTCCTGATTTCTGGAGGTGTTTTAGAGTTGCTTCACTACAGATGTTCTTCTGAAGTTTTAAAGTCCGATTATTGTATACAGGATTCATTATGTGTGGATATGTGTGATGCTCCTAGGAGAAATCTGAACCCTTGGGCAGTTTGGAAGTGATTCTTAAAGGTTCAGCATGTGACTTCTAGAATTGGATTTTATGGGTTTGAATTTCACCTGTATCATTAAACTGTGTAATTTCCAAAAAGTTTCTTACCCTATCGAAGCCCAGGTATCCCAACCAGTAAAGTGGAGATAGTTTTAACTTCCAGTTCAAATGGTGATTTTGAAGGTTAATTCAGATGACGGGTGTGAGGCATGTAGAATAGCGCCTAGCTGGTGATCAGTGTGCAATTGATGTCAGGCATTATTACTATTTCACTGATTGGAATAAGTTGTTTGCCCAGTACAGCCTTATTTCATAATTCATGTGGTGCTGCTGTTCTAGATCTATTGAAGATTGTAGTGCATCAAATATTACTAAAATCAAAATTTAAGTTATATACACTTTCCCTCTTAAATAGTTTCCTTTCCTAAGTTAGACTTTAAAATATAAAGTTAATATGAATTTAAAACTCCTCCTGAACTTTTTTTATTGTAAAATTCCCATTTTAGAAGTTTAAAGTAATTGACTTCATTCTATTTTATTAATACTTTTTTTTTTTTTTTTTTCTCACTGTTGTGGCCTCTCCCGTTGCGGAGCACAGGCTCCGGACGCGCAGGCTCTGCGGCCATGGCTCACGGGCCCAGCCGCTCCGCGGCATGTGGGATCTTCCCGGATCGGGGCACAAACCCGTGTCCCCTGCATTGGTAGGCGGACTCTCAACCACTGCGCCACCAGGGAAGCCCAATACTTTCCTTGAGTTAGTGAAAAATATAAAAGGAAGTCAACTATTTTGATCTTCAACACATTTATGAGTGTATAAGGGAATGGAGATGAATTTCCTACTTCCAGTATTTCGACTAAAGAAAAATAATCTTGCTAGTAACTTGTATAACCTCTGTTAAGTGAGTTTGATATTTAACTTGAATAATACACCATCTCTGAAGGAATTTTGACCTATATGGTGGCTAGGACAGCATGGCTATAAATGTCATCGCTGACAAATGGCTGCCCCATTTTGGAACTTGCCTGGTATTCCTTGGTGAATTCTCTCCAGCCAGAGACTGTCAGGAATACACCTGTGATTGAACAAGTCAGATGCATTGCTCACTGTAGTGGGAAAGAACACACGCCATGGGGAACCGTGGGCCGTCTCAGTAGGAGGATGCTGAAGATTGGGGCTCACTTTAGGTTACCTGAGAGAAGGTTTAGAGCTCTTTGCTCTGAATTGGGTTCTGTCAGGAAGCAGAAGTAGTTTTATGACTGGGTATTTCGGTAAACCCTGTGTAGAACGGGGGAGGACTACAGTGAGACTCAGCTGTAATTGGTAAAGAAGTAGTGGTTCTATATACCAGGACAGGGAGGTGTTTGGTCAATTGTGTTGATTTGGAAATTATGCTCTGTGCTCAGAAATGATTATCGAGGAGGCTTGCTTTTTGTCTTGATCCATCGCTGTCACAGAGTGACCTTGTCTGATGTTGAAGTTCTGTGAAATTCTTTATTTCAAGAGGAAAGTGCCACAGTCTGTCTGAGCAACAGGAAGAAGTCAGGCACTGCCTCTCACTTTCTCATCATGGTCACAATATACAAGGTTAGTAAATACTGGCAAAGAAAACCAATATTTACTTTAGGGCAGCTAAGTGCTGGGACTGTGCTCGTTGCTTCAAATACATGACCATGTTCATACTGCACAAGAGTCTTAGTTTCATAAAGCAAGAATGTTACCTTTCTTTGCAGCCAACAAAAATGAGACTCAGATGACATGATTTACCTAAGGTCAGACATGTACTAAAGGTTGGATCACACACAACTCTCTCCAAAACGCAGCCTCTTGGCACTAGGGCGTAATTCCTTCGTGTGTTTCAGTTAGCCTGCTGGAGAGAGGGAAGCAGGGCACCAATTCAAACAAAACAACTTGGGTGGTTTTCTTCAAACTGCACCATGTATTCTGGAAACAAGGGCTCCTATGAGAACCATTCTAACTCTCCTCTAAAATCCCCCAACTCTAATTTATGTGTTTCTCTAATAAGCATACCACCCGTAGTCTTAAATCATAGAAAATCTGTAACACAAAACAAAATGAGAACAGGGTGGCGAGGTGAGGAGTTCTGCATTTTAACCACACTGCTAACTACTGGTTGAGAACAGAAGATCCTAATTAACCTACACATGATCTCAAAGACCAAATCAGTTTGGGACCTTAGATTATACCTTTTTTTTTTTTTTTGCGGTACACGGGCCTCTCACTGTTGTGGCCTCTCCCGTTGTGGAGCGCAGGCTCAGCAGTCATGGCTCACGGGCCCAGCCGCTCCGCAGCATGTGGGATCTTCCCGGACCGGGGCACGAACCCGTGTCCCCTGCATCGGCAGGCAGACTCTCAACACTGCGCCACCAGGGAAGCCCATACCATTTGTTTTGATATTCATTCTCTGAGGCTATTAATGCATGAATATAATAAAACATTGATATTACTATAGTCATCGTGATGACTTCAAGTTTTACAATAAAAGAGAAATGAAAATTTTATTGTTTATGGAGGCAGTACATTTAAGACAGCATACTGAAAAGTATGAAATCCAACAAGTTGGTTGCTAAATGGGTAAAATGCTGTGATCTAGAAAATTTACTATGAATTGTTACTACTTCATCAGATAAAACTGGCTTTATGGTAGTGTTATTAAAGATAGGAACCAAATAATCTTATCACCATATTACAACTTGATTAGAATTTTGTATTTTGGGGATTTGGTTAAATGTTGCATGTGGTCATGAAGGAGAGTTAAAAAATAATAATCTACAGTGTGAACCCAATGTCAAAAAAAAAAGTCAAATATAACAGTTTGTTCTGAAGGCAGGATGAAATTGGTATAAACTGAAGGTTATTTTATATTAGACCTTAAAATACCTAGTGAAGATCTTATAACTAGTATTAGTCCCAGGAGATTTATATTAGGAAAGCAAGTTATATGAGCCACTGAATGGTCTGGATTAGGTGTGGCAAACTCCGTCTATGAAAAGATGCAGTTTGCAGACTTGTTTTGTTTAGTCTGCAGGGTATTGATCTACTCAGGGATTTTTGAGAAAAAATGTAAGCTGATCTCTACAAAGATAAACAGTAAGCCAACCGGATGATGATGGAAGCGTCTGTGTGTCCCATATTTCTGCATGACATAATCAGCTGGAGTAAAGGAAGAGCAGCTGCCTTTTATGGGCTTGTGGTCAAGAGAAGCACACACCTGGCACCCTTTATCTGTCTACGCCAAGTCCCCACAGACATTTATATTCATGGTCCTACTCAGGATGTTGACTTAGATTTTTTCTTCTGGCTCTGTGACTCTCTGTGTACATCAGTATGTTTCTCTTATCCTCATTGACATTTTATACACACTTTTATCTTTCATGTGTGTGTATGGCCAACAAGAAGAGAGAGGCAGTTTTTCAGAAGCTAAATATGTTTCAGCAAATATATATATATTTTCACCAAGGAAGTTTTCATTTTAACTTTAGTGTATTAGTGATATTGATTTTTAGAAAAATCCTGGCAAAGGTGCAGGGCTTTGGCTCAACTAGTCACATTATCAATGTATAGATTAATTTTATTTATTAATCAGTGTTAGAATTGGATTTAGGTTGTAATTTTGCTTCAAAATATAGACATAATTATGAAATCATATAAGAAATGAATGTTCACTTTCTCTGGTATACTCTTCTGGCTTTTTTATTTACTCTCTGTAAGCAAGATTAGTGGCCTGCTTGTATTGACTGAGA
Organism: Leucopleurus acutus; assembly: GCF_964270905.1. Taxonomy (NCBI): domain Eukaryota; kingdom Metazoa; phylum Chordata; class Mammalia; order Artiodactyla; family Delphinidae; genus Leucopleurus; species Leucopleurus acutus. The sequence goes on from NC_139160.1 coordinate 61,709,263, forward strand.
GGCATCACAAGTTTCATTCAGAAAGATCTCATTAATAGAACTCTTGATGTATTTATTAAACACAGAGAACAAATCACATTTTACATTAATGGCTTTAATTCTCCAATCCATATTTTTAGTTGCTGTTTTTGCAACTGTAAACATTAATTTTACAGGCACCACGGCTGGATCACAGTTCTACTAGTTTTGAATTTTTACCAGAAATGAGACATGATTGTCCATTAAGATACAGCCAACTGTGAACACAAATTATTCTATTGCGAATAATAAACTACAGTAATGAATTTCTCACAGTAATTTGTTTAAAATGCCAGATAATTTAAAATTTTTCATTTAAAGGAAACACAGCCTTGTGTATTTCATTTGCTTGGAATCTTAGACGCAGAATAAGATTTTGTATATATTATTGAATGCTTTATATGATTATTTAGGACTTCGTATACTTTGTTATGATCCCCAAGTATAACAGAATATTCCAAAGGCTCTATTATGTAGTTGAAATGTTACAGTATCGATCCATTCATTTGCTACTGGAATTATGATATCTATCTTCTGGATTACTACTCTTTACATGAATAGTACATATTCTAATTTTTTACCTTAATATCTGATACTGTTTTTATTCATGACTTTTTGTAAAGACTTTCACTACGAATACTGGTCAGTCTTCTTCTGGCTTCCTTATTTAAAAGGCCACTACCAAATCCTTTAGGCAGTCATACAGAAGCCAAAGCATGTTGATTATGACTTTCTGGAAGGTCATGACTAACAAAATGTAGGTTAGATTCCTCAAGCTAAGCTGCATGATGATGGCAGGAGGGGATGAATTTTGGAGGCAAAGACACTGTAAATAGTTTTACCTGACCTACCCTAATGATTGCATAAGAGGAAAGAATTACGTGTGTTATCCACTTAAGGATGTATGCAATTATATGAAACCGATGTTAGATGCTAAAGGAAAACTCGGGAAGAGTTACTGTGATAGAACTAAAGAGAAAGAACCATTCATACTCTGTCCCTAGTGTATTCATCAAGATTCTCCAGAAAAAAAAAAGCACAGTTGGAGAGAGAGATACATATATGTATGTATATGTGTATATATGTACATATATATACACTCACATGTGTGTATATATGTGTGTGTGTATATGTGTGTGTGTGTATATGTGTGTGTATGTATATATATGTGTGTGTGTATATACACAGAAGAGAGAGAGGGACAGCAAGAGAGATTGACTTATTGATTTTAAGGAACTGTCTCATACAATTTTGGGGGCTGACAATTCCAAAATCTATAGGGCAGGATGGCAGCCTGGAGAAATTGATCTAGGGTTATTGTTTTTGTCTCCCTTCTCAATTTTGGACTTGTCTAGTAGAGAGTCTGTGCCTTGCAGCTGTAATTCACTGTCAATACTGGAGTCCTATTGTTGAGGCAAGGTCTGAGGGAGGCTGAGCATCCTGTGGTTTTATAACTGGACCTCAGTCTTTCAGTGGGCCTGTGTCTCTGAACAGTCATCTTCAGGTGGCTTTACAGAGCTCCCTCACTTTGGCGAAGCAGGAAGGCTCTAGCATTGTCTGGTGGGAGCAATGTCTTTCTCTCTGCTGAGCTAAGACTCTGATAAAGTCTTTTCCCCTGGAGAGTAGGCCCTTTTTATGGAGAGTGCTCTGGGCATATTTCATAATGATGATGCTTCGCCTCCTTCTGTTAGTGCCAAAAGGGGAGATTGGTTGAATCTTTATTGTGAGAATTGGGTGGTCTTCCTGGCGGTGAAACTCACAAAAGAGTGGGTTCCACCTAAGATTTGACCCCAGCAGTTTCCCACTGTCATGCTATCCTGCGCTCAACTTCAGCAATTTGTTAAAATTACTTTATAAGTGCTTCTAACTTTATGGTTCCAGCAACTTCTGCTCCAGCTGAAGAGGTCAGTTGTGACTCTGTGGATTTACCCATTGCTCCCAGGTTCGCGTGTGGGGAGGGGATTTCCCCACAAACTCAGTTCTCTGATGCAACCAAGAGAAGTCACTGATTTTCTGTTGATTCAGATTCTTTTGTCTTGTAAGGACAGGAGTGACGGCTTGTAAGTTCTTATACATTGGGGCTGAAACTGGAAATTATTCCTCCATGTTCTTATAATTGAGACCTCAGAAGATCTCTCTCATTCACAATGTATGCATATATATTTTTATTTTTAAATTTAATTTAATTTTTATTTTATATTGGAGTATAGTTGATTTACAATGTACAGCAAAGTGATTCAGCTATACATATATCCATTCTTTTTCAGGTTCTTTTCGCATATAGATTATTACAGAATATTGAGTATAGGTCCCTGTGCTATATGGTAGCTCCTTGTTGATTATCTATTTAATATATAATAGTGTGTATATGTTAATCCTAAACTCCTAATTTATCCCTTCCCCCAACCTTTCCCCTTTGGTAACCATAAGTTTGTTTTCGAAGTCTGTGAGTCTGTTTCTGTGATATCATATAATATCACTTATATGTGGAATCTAAAAAAATTATACAAATGAACTTATTTACAAAGCATATATATCTTAGACGAGTATGAAAGTTATTATCCTGTTATTCTGCAGTATATGTAAGGCACCATAATAGATATCTGATAAAAATATGGTGCACTATCTTAGATGTATTTTATATGTTTATATAATTACCATTGACCCTAGCTGTTCAGAATGGAGCATAAAGCTGAGGACAGGAGGATGGGAGATACCAAAATGTAAACTGGGTCCTGATAATGAATTTTAGATTACCACCGTATTTTGGTATGCCAAGTTTTCCTTCAGAGCCCTAAAAGGTGGCCTGATGCATAAATTATAACAAGTTACAACCTAGGAATGATTTATTTTCTAAAATAATTCCACTCAATTTGTTTTAAACAACAATAACACAATGACATTTTGAATATTTGTTTATTCTTTTTCTCCCAGACTTCCTCCCTTTTCCCCAAATGTTTAGAATAATGAACATTATTACAGCTATAATTTTTACTCCAGTATCATTGCTCTGGAATGGTCAACTACCTGCTAAACATTCCCACCGAAATAAATCAAGTATTCCTTACACTCCATATGTCCAAAACTAAAATTATCACTTCATCTAATACAAATGCTTCTTCCTGTTTCTGCCGATAGTCTATCACAGTTGCAGATCCGCAAACGCAAGAGCTTGGGGTCTTTTGCTTCTTGTCCACATAGCTGCATAATTACTAAATCCAGTTTATTCTACTGCTAAAATCTCTCTCTTTCTCTTCCCCTTATCTCTATCCTAACCCAGGTCCTCCTCACTCCCCTCATGTACTCTTCCAACAACCCCTAACTTCCTTCTCCCTTTCTTTATGCCCTTCTCCAATCTGTGTTTCGTGGAACTATGAGATTTGCCTTCCTACACTAAAGTTCTGGTCAAGCCAAACCTCCACACAAAAACCTCTCTACAGATTAGATCCTGCCAATTCATTCAGTATTCTTCATGTTTTGGTTCCAGGTTTCTATTTATTTCTTTCATAAACATTTATTGTTTTATATATGTGTATATATATATGGATAGTTATATGTATGTATATATATAATACATGTGTGTAAATGTGTGTATATAATACATGTATGTCAAGTGTTATGCTGGAGCCTGGGTTATAGAGATGAATAAAGAGAGCCTACTTGAAAAATCAGTCTAAGAAGATAAAACAAAGACCCTAAAAATAATTAAAATGGAAATTATGATGAGAGTATTAGTAGAAACCCTTGTTAAGTGCAACTGGAGAGCAGTCAATGTTATGACTTTGTAACTTCCTGTGGATTATCCTCTGTTAGTCCCATCATAGAAATTAAGTCTGGAAGAGACCCTGGGCCTCATTTTACACAATATACTCTTTCCAGGCCATTCCTCTTGTTGAATCTCGATTGCTTTTTCCTCTGCTCTACTCAAACACCCCCAGCCGCTCCACCCTCCAACACACACTTACAAATTGGAACCCAGCGGCAGTAGCCTATATATATATTTTTTTTTTGCGGTACGCGGGCCTCTCAATGCTGTGGCCTTTCCCGTTGCGGAGCACAGGTTCCGGATGCGCAGGCTCAGCGGCCATGGCTCACGGGTCCAGGCGCTCCGCGGCATGTGGGATCTTCCCAGACCAGGGCACGAGCCCGTGTCCCCTGCATCGGCAGGCGGACTCTCAACCACTGCGCCACCAGGGAAGCCCAGCAGCCTATTTATTTTAAACAGCATTTGAGTTTATGTGATTATAGGCAATGTATGCCTCTTCCACTAGGCATTTTACAATACTGAAAATACTTTCATCACAAGCAGGTTATTCCCCACAGTGACCTAGGGTATGTGGGTGTCCCGGAATAAAATGTGGTGTCCCGGAATAAAATGTACTGCCCCGTCAGAATTATCTATCTTCCATATCTATTATGTATTTACCTAAGTATGCATTATCATTCGTTATTATTTGACTTTGTGTGCCTCTGTCTCAGCTCTTCAAAAGGAAATTAAGTTATTTCAGTGCAATAATAATTACGCATTCTTTTCCCCCCAAGGGCATCTAACACAGCAGCTCACCTCTAATAGACAATGCAGAATTATTTGTGGTTGACTGATTCTAGGCTTTCAAAATTCAGTTTGTGGTCAGGTATTGGTTGAGTTTAGAAAAAAAATCAAATTTGCAGTTGGTCCTGACCTGTGGGATGCGCTGTAGCTTACCACTGTTTCTTCATGAATTGCCTCCTACTATTACACAAAGTCCATTTTTAAAACGGAAATGGAGTGGGAGATTAGGTGCTAAAAGTATCTTCTTAGCATCTTCGATGAGATTTTGAACTCAGATAAATTGACATTCATGCTGCTTTACGATTTATGTCACATCTTCAAGATGTATTTGATTAAAAAAAAAAAAGTTTAAGTTCCAATGTGTGTTTAGAAACATCTGTGACTTAAAAAGCCCTCTCCTTTCATTTAGGAGTATTAAATAACAAGCACAAAAAAAAATAACAATAAAAAGAATAATCTCTTTCTTATATATGTATAGCATTCATGATTTAGCTACTAACCCAACAACCTTATATCCCATGATTTCTATACATTCATGCCATCTAACACTAATCATGGCATACTGTGCAAATCTATTTTCTTTCTGAACTCTATTCTTTTGCTCTTTCATTGTCCTGGAACTCCCCTTTCTTATTTCCATATGCCCAAGTTTTAGTGTTTTTAAAGATCTAACAAGTGCTATGAACCTTGCTTTTCCCTGCAATGCGAAGTTCTCTTTCCTGCCTCTTAAACTTTACAAAGCACTCAATTATTTATTTCCTACCACAGTTTTCATTTTGTTTTCTATTAGTCATTTTTTATTCTGCTAGTAAGAGTTCAGGAATTTTTTTACATCATTTGGTGAATTAAGAAATTTTCAAAACAAGGAGATTATGCCTGAATCATGTTTCCTTTCTCCATTCCAGTCCTATAAATGCTTGACAAATAAATATTACCTGAACTCTCTTATGTTTTTTTTTTTTTTTTTTTTTTTTTTAATGAGGCTTTTGGCTCTTGGGATGGGACATAAGGTGACTGGCTTTTTTCCCCTAGGACATGGAGAAATCTTAGACATATTCAGGGGCAGATACAGTTTCTTGATTTCAAAATTCCCTTACAATAATGATTTATGGATTAAAATAATGTAAAATCATGAAGTATTTCTGTTCCCAACAGGAACTTTCAGTGAGAGACTTGCACAGTAGACTCTTTGATTGGCCAATAATTGACATACTTCCTACTATTTGTTTTGTTTTCTAATTCCTTTTGCTTAACCTTCTGAAGAATTATTCTTTTGAGAAAATTGAAGGAAAAAAATTACATCACTTGGTCTTCTCTACAGTACTGTAAGCTCCTTGAGGATATGATGGAAGTCTTTATATCCTCTAGGTACATAGCATTATGACATGTTCTATGTAGTTATACATTAAATAAATGATAAAGAGTTAATGAAAATGACTACACATTATTAGAGATCAAAGCATCAGATTGTGTTTGGACTTCCTTTTACTGACTAATTTACTTCAGTTCAACCAGTGTGAACTTTTATCCAGGAATACAAAAAATGGCATCATTTTATTTTTAAATTATTTAATAAATCACGTAAACTTATATGAAATTCATAAAAATAGAAAAGGTTAAAGCCATGTATTCAATTTATAGAAATTATTCTGGTGTCTTGAAAAAACTTTACTCAGCTATTGAATAAATAGTAAAATTAAAATTCTAAAGAGAAAGTGAAGAATATGAGAATGCACAAGAAAACATTGTACATAATCCATATTTGCAAGGTTTCTAAAAGTCATTTCATTATAATATTCTTACAGAAATTCAAAAGACTTAAGACTAAAAATCATTATGGTGAATTTTACTTAAGATCCCAACATTTTGCCTTTAATTACCTGAGTGTAAATTCAGTCAGAGAGCATGTGCATTAAGAAGCCATTAACATCTTTCTGTATAAAGAGCACAGAGCTCTTGCTCTCGTGCTTTCATTGCATACTCTTTGCTAAAGCGAAGAGTTCTTAACCCTATGAAATTGCTTTCACTAAGCCATCAAAAGGCTCCCTTTTGAAATCAGTTGAACGGTTGATCCCTGTTTCTTGGAAAGCCTGTAATCCTCTGGGTGATATGTTTAGTGGGAAGAAAGTGGGTGAGCTTAGTTATTCAACCAGGTAGGACTTGAACCAGAATTTGAACTAACTAGGATTAGATAATACTAACTCCTTTTGTAGTCAGCCTCTTCAGTATTAACTTCATCCATCACTTTATAAACAGCAAAGAGTTGAAGCAAAAGAAATATAGTAAATATCATGTCTATACTTGATTTGGGTGGCTTACTAAAGACAATAACAAACCTGAAAATAGGCAGTTAAATAAAACTTCCTTTTCAGCACAGCAATCAATATGTGAGTCTAAGTATTTTTCAGATTCAGAGTTTATGGGTTTCTTTGATATTTGGGGGCCACATTAATTTTCTACAGCATAATAGTAATGTTATTTCTCTCTATGATCTTGACCTTTGTACTTTGAGATCGCCAGTATCATTTCCAAGAATATTGAAGCATAATGCTTTTGTCTGTGTTTGCTTTTGTATTTTTTACTTGGTTAAGAGTGTAGCTTCTTTTCTTGTTGTCCTTAAGTGAATTGAATCAAAGCGGAAGCAAAAAAGCTCTTCTTGAAAGTCAGTTGTCAGCTCTTGACAAATATCTAAGGATTTCAAAGTCAATTAGAAACCCCCTCCTTGAGCTAATGGTGCTCCTTTGGAGTGTCTTACTCATGTCACAGAAGATTCGTAGGGTGTACAGAGGCTCTCCTCATCTCTTCACGTTTCTTTTCCACCCAACTTTAAACTCAGGTTTTAAGATTTCTTTCCATTGGTCCAGCAGCATATCTCCGTTTGCTCTTCTCTAGGTGAATGGAATCAGCCTTCCTCTCAAATCTCCCTTATGATTACCTGAGAATGTTCCTTATGTCAAATCGTAGCTGACTAGATTCAGATCAAGAGACAACTGTAGCTACAACTCAAAATCCCTATTTTAGTATAGGACATCTGTGCTATATTCTCACACTCAATTTTGTCTAATGTATTTCTATTCTATAACATTTTGTAAAGTTTTAAGCAAGATCCCTAAAAAATTTGACTGAACTGCTGAAATGTCAATAGTTGAGGTCTAAGGATTTAATGGCTGTATAACCTAGCTTATAGTAACTTAGAAATACATAGTTTTCCTAACTGCATTAAGTACTATAAAAAGCAACTGGAAGCAGACTAGCAAGTTGAAACATTCTAAAGATATTGTTTTGTGACTATGCAATATTTGTGTCTTTTTAATGAGGGGAGTAGAAGAGAGGATGTAGATTCCTGTCAATGAACTGCAAGGGTATAATCTAGATGTTAATTGAGAAATTGTAAACATTCTCAGTATTACTGCTTTTACATTTTTTTGTTGTTGTTGTTAAATGACAAGATCATTCATGGAGCTAGTGATTTCTGCAAAAGAAACAAGCATATTAGTAACTTATTCTGTTGAAATCTACCACCTTCTTTAAAAATATTTTATTTTTAGAAAACAAATTAGTTAGCAGTGTTATATTCCACATCATTTTTTCCAAATAGACTTTTATTCACTTAACTGTTATTAAATCATCCAATATTCATAATAATCCATAAATTGCTTTATATTTGAAATGCAAGTGATTTTAATTATATGAAATTACTAAGAAGAGAGTTAAGAAAATACGTTTTCGGAATAGCTAACGTTCCCCCTTTTTCTTCTGTGTTAGTCATCTTACTTTTGTTACCTTCTGATTCATATTATTTTCTGATTGTTTTAGTGTTAATTTTAAAAAGTAGAAGGTAAGCGGATTCCTGAAAGTCAAAGTACTGTTAGTCTTGTTGACCCTTGTGTCACCAGACACTAGAAATAGTGCCAAACACATGGGAGCTACTCAATTACAATTTCTTGAACAAATGAATGAAGGAAGAAAATTTAGGGACAAATTGCCCATTGAGTCAAAGCTTGAGCTTGTTTTCATAAATAAAATTAAGTAAAAGCAAAATAATGTAACTCGGTATCCTTTTGCATCTAGCATAAATCCTGGCAAATAGTAGGTGCTTAATATTTCCTTTATTCATTAAATTGTGAATTTTATTCTAGTAAGAAGTTAAGACCTTGAACAAATATGTACTTGATGAATAGCTAATCATTCACAGAAACTAGGCAACAGGTGACTTTATTATCCCTAATTGGAAGAAAGAAACTGAGGCCGAAACTCAATGTCTTTTCCGATGTCCCACCATAGGGGAACAGGAACTTGAAGCCAATCTTCTGACAGACCCCAGGGTTCTTTTCACTAAGCCAGCATTTCCCCAAGATGATTCCACAGAAGATATTTAATGGGATAAATATATTTTCTCCAAGTATGATCATCTTAAACTGCTTATTTAGGTAGTAATTTTAAGTCCATCAAAGACAGTTTACTTTAAATGTACATTTAAATGTAAACATAGAATCCCTTTTTAATATTCAGAATTTTCGAAATTCTTTTTCTGTCATGAACTCTAGGTCTGCAAAGTCAGACAAATGACATTTAAATAAGAAACAGTGAACTATTTTCAAGGCTACCTTGTCCTTGTGTAAATATTTGAAGTTCCTAATATTGACATGATATTTTATTTATGACAACTGATTAGGGAAATGAAAATTAGCAATATGAAACTAGTGTTTAAAATCTCTGGACTCTCATCTCTCTTTCAACTATTTTCCAATATGTTCAACTTTTGAAAAAATATCTGCCTTTACCTGTCCTCTGTGATCTCACATTTAATTGAAAATTACAGAGATGATGATTGACTGCCTCTGATGTTTTTAGAGTTGATCCATCTTTGCTGTCCCTCCTAGGGTATCCTTCCAAGTGTCAGAACAGGTGGAATAAAGTGAATCTACACAAAACAGATATGTGATAGATAGATTTACAATGACGATGATTAAGGACTACACCAGGTCTCTTAATTCAGGGAATTTTTGAGTACCCAGTTCATTACATCTGTTTAACCTACCCTTCATCCTTTGTGCACGGCACTGATACCATTCAAATCCACCACACACTTCCCAAATGAGAACTACCTGGAGTGTGAATTTTTCTACCAGTAATTACATTTTATTTAACATGAATATATCTTTTCTCATATATATAATTAAGATGAAGAGGGTCATTATAATCAAATCAACCAAGAGAGGGGCACCTCCAGTTTAACTTTTGTTGTATTTAGTGCTATTTTTTTTTGTGAAGCACTGACTCTGGATATCATTACTTTTATGTGTTTCAAGACAGTAACTCATTCATTCATTACTAACGCATTCATTCCCCTGAACTCACTGTTTTAATGCTCTTTATATCTGTTAAAGCAATGAAGCATCTTATTCTACCACTATAATAATTTGGAGCTAGGAGGAATTTGGAAATTGTTTTATAATTAAGAAAACCAAGTCACTGAGGGACTCACAGTTCATGAACATTTGTGGTGTTATCTACTATGAGCCACGTGGTCTGCTCCATTGTGGACTCATTCATAGACCTTTCTGATGGAAAATCCAACACATGGAGACCCCTTCACAGCATAAATGTACAAGTGTATAGGTTAAACTCAGGTCAGATGTTTACTGTAAAGCGTATCAGTAAACCAAAATCGTATTTTCCCCAGTCAGGTGTGTTTTCCTATCTCATACACTTAAAGACAAAGATCTCAGTAAGTCTTAATAAATTTTCATACAAAATACAAAGTACTCCACATGATAAATAATTGAATCTAACATTCAACCATGCATCGGAAAAGGAAAGTTTGCCCTCCTGTCTTCTGATAAGTGTCCTTGAAGAAGGAAAGTATATACTATATATAAAATAGATAACCAACAAGGACCTACTGTATAGCACAAGGAACTATACTCAATATTTTGTAACAACCTCTAAGGGGAAAGAATCTGAAAAGGAATGTATATATGTATATATATAACTGAATCACTTTGCTGTACACTTGAAACTAACACAACATTGTAAATCAACTATGCTTCAATTTTAAAAAGTTAAAAAGAACATCTCACAAATTCTCAATTACTGGACATTAAGGGCAATTTGTTGTTTATTACAATATTCACTTTTTTGCAGATTTTAAAATGTGATTAATATTAACCTTCACTAATGATTTTTTTAATCATGATTTGAATAACCCCTTCACAACATAAATGTACAAGTGTATAGGTTAAACTCATGAATGTGAAGCTTGAAATTAACATCTTGAAATTCTCCAGAAGACAAAATTTTAGTTTATTTGTAAATATTCAATGATAACTGAATTAAAATTTTTCTGAGTTTTTTTTTCTAATACTAAGAAATTAGCTCTTTATTGATTCACTTTAAATTGGAGAATGTGAAAAATTGAATGCATCAAGATTTCTTTCACTGGTTTCTAGACTAATGTGAAGAGGCAGGAAAATTATTTCCAAGGATACAGTCTGAATTATGTGTGGAAAAAAGGAAGGTCTATCTAAAAACAATGTTTTTGTGGCTTAATTCTCTAAGTGTTCTATGCACCTTTAAAGGAAAAAAAAAGTTGTTTTTAACCACTAATTGATAAAAGGATCTATTGGTAATCTTTACAAACTAATCCCTATTTTTTAATGGAAATTTATATTTGAGATTTTAAACCACCTACTCCTTCATTAAATTAAGAAGCCATTTCAAATGTAGACATTATTTATTCTTTTTTAAAAATACTAAGTCCAAGTTTGTAATAAAAAATTACTGGGGCTTCCCTGGTGGCGCAGTGGTTGCGAGTCCACCTGCCAATGCAAGGGACACGGGTTCGTGCCCCGGTCCGGGAAGATCCCACATGTCATGGAGCGGCTGGACCCGTGAGCCATGGCTGTTGAGCCTGCGCATCCGGAGCCTGTGCTCCGCAATGGGAAAGGCCACAGCGGTGAGAGGCCTGCATACTGAAAAAAAAAAAAAATATATATATATATATGTATATATATATATATATATAAAACTGAGCTTATTCTCTTGGTACTACTTATTGAGACCTATGCTTCAAATTAACTTTTTTTCTTCTACTACTGCTTACAGAAATTAAATAAGAGTTATGCAAATTGGTACATAGCATTGCCCTGCACTAGGAAAATGTAGGTTAACAAAAAATTCTTTTGAAGACTTATGAAGTAATAGAATAAATAGAAATTTGATAGAATATTAAGACCTAAAATAATCTAGGTAATTATTGTGTGATCAGTCTGATTTTATTGTATAATAAATTTAAAGAAAAATCTATAATGAATAAGAGAAAGATGATAAATATTGAAAAACAATAGAAGTGTATTAGAAAAAATAGCTTCAATTAACTTTATGGAGGTGAAATATTGGTCTATAAGAGAGAAGGTCCAAAAGTAACGTACATTAAGAAAGCACTTGATGATGCTTGTAATTAATTTAATAAACTATTGTCTTGAATATTAACACTGTTACCTATATTGAAAACCAAAGTATTAAGTAACACCATATCAAGTTGAAGAATATGCTCAAAGTTTTATTTTTATAAATTCCTTTATTTAAATTCTACTCAGAATTCTGACACAGAGAATGAATTATAAATATGCTTACTTTATGGACACCTTGAGATATAAAAATGTTTCTTTACATCTTGAACTGTTCTAATCTGTTTAGCAAAGGCACAGATGCTTCTCCTCTGTGTTAGGCATGGTAAAGTTGAACATTTCATTTGATTCTACAGGCCTTCATTTCCTGCAATGTAAAATTAAACAGACTAGGCTAAATAAACTAGAACATCCTTCAGTTTTTGATTCTGTCCTGCAAATGACTTTTCAGAGAAACATATATTAGGCGTGAATTTAATTATCATTTAAATTGCTAAAAAAACAAATTCATCTTAAAACTATCTATGGAGATTCTGTTACTAAGCCACATGACCAAACTCTAAAAAGAACTTTATAAAACAGTGAAGGAATTTTACTTGTACTAATTTACTTGTTATATTTGAAAATAAAAATTGTAGCCTATCTACACTTCTGGCTAACTTCTGAAAGAATATTAGTTCCTTATGCATAATGACCACAGGTGTTGGCAATTAGTGACCTAATTTAAATATTTAATAGCTATTGTACCACACAACAGTAAAACATAAACAACTACCAAAAAACCCCAACATTACTTCAATTTCAATGATTTAAAAAAAAACATTAAAAATAGTTATCCATGTGATCAGAAGATCCATATAACAAATACAGAATTTATCTCCTAATTTTATAAAGTTATTTACAATGTGAAAATATCCCAAAGGTACTGAAAAATCTAGCATACTTTATTTTGCTCATTTTAAACAAATACAAAATAAGTAACCAAAATCTTGTATAAAACAAAACCTTGGGGCTTCCCTGGTGGCCCAGTGGTTGAGAGTCCGCCTGCCGATGCAGGGGACGCGGGTTCGTGCCCTGGTCCGGGAAGATCCCACGTGCCGCGGAGCGGCTGGGCCCGTGAGCCATGGCCGCTGAGCCTGCGCGTCCGGAGGTTGTGCTCCGCAACGGGAGGGGCCACAGCAGTGAGAGGCCCGCGTACCGCAAAAAAACAAAACCTTATATTTAAATAGTCTAGATCTCTATAAGTAAACACTTATCTAAATTAAACATTTGCTACTTCTTTGATTTTTCATAGTCCCTTGTTTCAACAATACTATATAGTTTTAAATATGTATCTGTTAACTCATAAGTGTGTTCATCAAATATTTAGTGAGCTACTTCGCATTTTCTATTAGGCAGTGTGTTAAATATGGTGAGTGGAACAAACAAGCCTGATGTCCAAGAGTGCACTTTCATGGAGAGAGAGACTGCAAATCAATAATTACAGTTGACCCTTCAACAGTGTGTGGGTGAGGGGCCCCAAACCTCTGCACAATTGAAAACTCACATATAATTTATAGTTGGCCTTTCCTATACTAAGTTCTTCTGTATCCATGGTTCCGCATCCATGGATTATTCCAATGGTGGATGACATTGGTAGTACTGTAGTATTTATTATTGAAAACATCCACGTGTAAGTGCACCCACACAGTTCAAACCCAGGTTATTCAAGGGTCAACTGTACACACCCAATGGTATTTCTGTAGTGGATGCCTTTGTGCTTTAGGTGTTGTGGTAGACTGAAGAGTGGCCTCTAGAGATGTCCACATCCTAATTCTTGGAAACTGTGAATATGTTGCTTTGTATGGCAAAGAGATTTTGCAGATGTGATTAAGGACCTTGAGACGGGAAGATTACACTGGATTATATTGGTATCTCCAGTCTAATCACATAGTGCTTAAAAGTGGAGAAGCTTTGTAGGCCATGGTCGGAGAGATAAATCTTGTTAACCTGTAATAGAAAACTAACTAAGGAACACAGGGGAAGTTGGACTTAACTGAGCAAGTGAGGGGAAGATTCAGGTAGAAAAACCCTATGTGAAATTTACAGATGGTTAGAAATTCACTAGGCAGACAAGTTGGAAGAACTGTCTAGGTGAAGGAACAGCACTGATGAAGTCATAGAGAAGTTAAATAATGTGTTATGAGAATTTCTAATTGTTCAAAATTGGTGACTAATAAAATGCTAGATGGAATGGAAGGAGAAATAATTTATGTTCAGATATTGTTACTTATTATTCAAAAGAACGGAAATAATTTTCTTACACCTCATGGACAATTTTACCTGTGTGTAAATGGACAAAAAACAACATTTTTTTGTCCGAAGCACCAAACATTTTTCATCCATGGCCAAATGAAGAGTCATGAGTCAAGGTTACCCTGTCTTTACCTCATGGGACCTCAGAGGCAGATAGCTCTGCTTTTCTCAAATCTCTTCAACTTTTCTCTGCAGAATAGCTTTCTCTCCTCCTTTGCTTCATTGTACTTCACAGCTTTGAATTGTACATGACTTTGTCTAGACTTAGTTTTATAAGATCTTTCATTTCTACCTGAGTTGAATCTAATTGTCTCAGTTTTCCAAATTAAAATTTATGAAAGGAAGAGTCTATTTCGGTAAGCTTGGACTAATGAATTGAATTTCCTTAAAGCAAGGGGCATGGGACAGGTGTCCATCTCTGTCACTCAGCTGTGACCAGCGAAGCGAATGGGCTTATTTAGGGGACGAAAGGACCACATAGGCCAACCCCTTCAGAGGAGGCTCTGGTGAAAGGAAAACGGACTGGGCCTATAGTGGACCATCTATCTTTTTGACATTTGTTGTATTTCTAAGTTGTAATGCTCCTCTGTTAGGCTGTGATTTCAAGGATTGTGACTTTTTCATCTTTGTGACTCTAATAGCAAAAATTTAAACATTAAGTCAGCAGAATTGAAAGGACATTTCTGAGTAAAATATATTTGTGTTGGTGAAAGATGGGTACACAAGAAAGTATATAGATCAAGTATTGTGTAATAAGATACTATGCTTGACACCTGACAGTACAAAAAATAAAAAAGTTAAGAACATGCTAGCTAACAACAGGACTATTGTGTCCAGCCATGGCCACCATGTTTTTGTTGCACACGAAGTAGTTAAAGTTCAAACAGAACAGGATGACTGGGATGGAGAGGTGTATGGGCATCATATCATGTAGCAAAATATTTGAAAAACATACAAGTACAAAAAAATTAAATTCATTCCATGAGAGATAGGATAGTTATTTTTAATTAATTAAAGAACTCTAATTTGAAAAATGAAATAGAAGTACATCTAGACCTTAAGAGAATAAATAAAGTGCTTCTCAGGAACCTGGAAATAATGTAAACTGGATATCTACTAAAGCTATAAAAATAATAACATCTAACGCTATAACATGGATATTTCCAGTCTTAGCAGAATTGTGACCTCCACACTGGTAAGATTATTAGCTGGATGAACCATGGACCTATATGGATAGGTGGCACCATTATTTTCCTCCTTGGTGTCATTCACCATTGAGTCATGTAAGCTACTGTTTATCAGAATTTTACGTACTCACAGCTTATCATGTTCTTAATGGATACAAAACACCTATGACAAAATCTGTGTCCACCAGGAATGGGTCTGCTATACAATGGAATTATAGAACTGTGAATGTGGAAAAGGCAAATATTGTCAAGAGGCCTCCAAGAATGTCCATGAGAGAGTACAACTTGACACAGGGCATTTATCTGTCCAAACCAAGTGGTTTGTGAATCTCTATTGAATAGTTAGATCCATTGCATCATTAAATATTTGAATTAAATAATGAATTTCCTTTGTTCTTATTTCATGCTCAGTCAACTTTTTGATTATAATTTGTGTTACCCTGTAGCTTGTTACATTGAGACAATATGATACGCAGAGGAAATCAGGGCCTAACTCATTCTATTTTCCTTTACATTATAAGTTTAAAATATTAGCATTATGCTTTATTTATTTCAGTTGCCTGCGAGTAATTCTCCCTGAGTCCAGTCCACACCTGTGTAAGTACAGGGTAGCATCTCAAGCCCAGTGAGCAGGATACTGGCATCTTGTAAGATGTGTCTGCTTCTCTGTAGAAATCTTAAGTACCCTTTAAGATCTTGTCATTATAAATATACAAGTTCTCTCTTGCCTTTCTTTCTATATATAATGTATATTTTTCTACATGTTCACTGCGATACCAATCAACATCCCAAAAGATTTCTTTTATGAAATACAACAAACTGATTCCATGATTTATACAGATAAAGAAATGTGCAGGAATAACCAAGAAAAAAATTTTTAAAGTACAATGATTGTAGTCCTCCCTTGCTACGTGCCCCAAAAGTTCATTAACCTATAATAGAAAAAACAGAGTAATATATACATGAATAGAAAAAATAGTTTCCATCAAGAAATACTTTATGATAGTGTTGTCATTTTAAAACAGGAAGTGTATTCAGTAAATGATGTTTTGAGTACTGTCTACTCATTGGTAAGTAAATAAACACCTTCCTTACACCACACATCTTCACACCATGCAGCCTCACACATGCATTTCAGAGGAAGTCAAAAGCTAAAATTAAACATGTTCAAAGAGTAAGAAATAACAGTGGAAAATAATCTTATAATATTTGATGAGAAAGACCTTATTAACTAAGAAAAAAACCTCAGATGCCATAATGCAAATATTTACATATTTGACAAAACTAAAATTATGTATTTCTTAATGCTAAAATATAACTGGAGATATAAATGACAATTAGAAGAAAATATTTTTCACAAATATAATAGGTTTAGGATTATCACCGTTGAAACGATGAGAGAAAGATATCCAATAAAATAAATGTTCTAAGATTAAGGACACACAATTCACAGAGCAAGAATTATAAAAATTTTCATATATGAACAGGTGCTTGACCTCACAATATTCTAAGAAATATATTTAAACAATAATGGTTATTTTAATTTATATACTTGACTATCAACAGAAAGACTGATAATACCTGCTGCAAATGAGGATACAAAAAATTTGAACCAATCATAGATTGTATGGGTAAAGCCATTTTGAAAGAAAATTTAGCCCTATTTTCAAATTTAATATATGCATCCCCTTTGACATGGGATTTTCTCACCAGGAATCTATCCTAGAGTAATCGTCACACATTCCTACCAGAATGTAAGCACAGAATGTCCACTGCAGAATTGTGTATCATACTATAAAATGGAAAACAAACTAAGTGTCCATAAATAAGGTCATAATTGAATAAATTATGATATATCTAAACTACAGCCTTTAAAGTGAATGGCACAGAACTATAAATAAATACTGGCAAGGATCAATTTCTAAGCTATGAAGTCAAGGAGGAAAAAAAGACGAGACAATCCATAAATTATGTTCCTATATATGTAGAAATAAGGTATGTGTGTATGTACATGTACAGAGGGGCTTTCCCAACTTACGAATAATAGCATATTATTTGAACGTTTCAATAATGATTTATTCATGTATTACTTGATTAAACATGTTTTCTTTAATAATTGATGTTTTTGCAGAGTATTGTAGTATACTGCTTAGGCCAAAATAAGCACCAATGAATAAAAGTTAGAGAAACAATGTGAAGGGTTTCTTTAGTATACAGTTGGCACTGACCATGTTCACACTGGGGCCAGATGACAATCTATCAGCAATGCCAAGAAATGGGGGGGAGGGCAGCAACCGAAGAAACATATGACAGCTGATACATTTTAATTCTATGATTCAAAATGTGAAACTCAAAATAGTTAATCTCCAAGTGTTCCTTTAATCAATCACCTACTATACAGATGCCACTCACTATGCCAAGTATGACTCAAGCATTCTTGCCCTGTTCACTCATTTGATGATGTCATTTCTACTAGAAGGGGAACCATATGTTGCATTTAAATATGTTCAAAGCATTGTACAAATTAGCCCTTTTATTTAGCCCTTTTTCCAGTTCAGAGGAGAAACAAGCACTGAATTTTCTAGGCTTTCTAGCAGTGATAACAGAAACACTAAAAGGCTATGATTGAGAGCTGTTGTGATGCCCAAGGAGTGCCAAATGTTAGTAACACTTTTGTTGCAAATAATGTAAAAACTTTTAATTAACTTGAGTTTAAAAGTGGATTAAATTTTTCTCCTCAACCATTCAACTATGACAATAAATTTGCAAGTTCTAAATTATGATTTAGGCTAATACCATTTAAATAAATCTCATAGCAGTAACTCCATCATATAATGATTTTAAAAGCTACTTAGTTTTTGTCTACTTCCCATTTTATTAAAAATGTGATATAATTCTGACAGCTGAATATATTCTACTTTTTCTATCAAAAATACTTGAAATAGTGACACTATATCAAGTTTTCTGTAAATTATATATGGCCAATTTTTTATCTACAATATAAAACATCCATTCCAAAAAGTTGACAGATAATCTTAAATATAAAAGTTTAAAGATTACATAGATTTTAGGATTTTTTTCCTGAGAAATTTTACTATGTAAACATTTTTATGTGAAAGCATTCTTCTTTTCCCTTTTGTTAACAGTGGGGATTATAATTTATGGTAAATGGTCTAGACATTATGTTTATTGAGTACAAACATAGATTCAGCAGGACATTTGACATTGTCCTAAGATAATTATGTTGCAATGTGTTTTTTTTTTAATAAAGCCAATTAATCTCTTAGAGTTTAATAGTGTTGGTTTTTCTAAGGTGAATGTGTTTTCACTTTGTGATTAATTAGTGTCATTACCATTTAACTGCCCTGGTTAAACATCTGTTTGTATCATACTCAAAAACATAATTTGTATAACAATTTGTAAACCCACATAAAAAGTAACTTTGCCAAGTATAAGCACGAACATAGAACTTGTATATGTTTACAAAAGTTATGTGTATATGTACATGTATGTACATATACATATGTGTTTATATTTCTGTGTGTATATATATCAGTGCATACTTTCTAACCACATACGCCTACAAGTGATTAAACTTTAGCATATACGTCTCTTAACACCCTGGTTTATTTTATTATTTTGTAGTAACAATCACTAAGACAAAATTCACCTTTTGAAATCTTCTATCCTCTGTGTCTGTGAGGACATGCCAAAGAGCAAGTAAAAACTCTTGTTTTGCTGGAAACTCCTGTCATAAAAAGTTTAGGAGAGGAAAAAACATTTATTCATTTAACAAATAATTATCTACCTTATGCTAGTCACTGCTCAAGGCATTTGGAATACATGAGAAAATAAAACAGAGAACCTTGTGCTATGGAACTTTTATGAAGAACAGAGGGTGAATGGAAAATGAACATCATAATTCAGTAAATGGGACAGTGTACCCAGTGGGAACTTAGCACCTGTGGGTTGAATCAGGCCTGCCACCTGTGTTTACATGGCCTGTGAGCTAGGGATTTTTTTTTTTTAACATTTTTAAATGGTTGAAAAACTTCACAAGTGAACATTTCATGACACGTAAACTTAAAATTCCTATGTTCTTAGTTTTTTTAAATTTAAGTATAGTGATAAAATATTATACTAAGTTTTAATGAAGTATATCCATACTCATTCATTTAAGAATTATTACAGCTGCTTTTGCACTATGAGTTGAGTAACTGAGACACAGACCACATGGTCTGCAAAGCCCAAAATATTTACTATCTAGTCCTTTACAGAAAAAGTTTACCGAACCTTGTATTAAATAACTTAATAATATTTTACTTCCTTACCAAAATTCACAGTTAATAAGTATATTTGTAGATAGATACACTGATACATAGATTTCAGTTTGTGAATACATTACTTTGCTAAAGTCTTCAGATTAAAACTCAAACATTGATGTATTTTCTAGTAAGAAATATAAAGAGGTTCTGTCAGGTCTACCAGATGTCTCCAGTAGTAGATATATTACCATCAGATAAATGTGGCATTCAAAGTATGAATTACGTTAAACTAACAATCATGGAGAACTTGATATGTGCCAAATGCTTTAGCTGCATTATTAAGTTCTCAAAGCTATTAACTGAAATACATTTTTCTATTTCCATTTTACAGACAAAGGTAACTGAGACACAGGAAATTTGAGCAACTTCTCCAAAGTCAGATTGGACCGGGAGGCAGTAGGGGGTGTTGAACCTTGACGAAATCCTAATCTCCTGACTCTACGTCTAGTATTGTTCCCTCTACCCTGGAGTTCCCTATAAGTTCCCTGCATTATATACAGTATTGGCTTTACAGCTCCTTAACTCTGCTTAGCAATCAAGCAACACTGACATTTAAATATTATCAGCAGTTTGGGTTGAAACAGTTCGGATTGCCATCTAAGTCTAGAATAAAGTGAGTCAGTCAAGTTTATTTTATTGGCCAGACACAGTAAACAGGCATGGTTCCTACTTAATGATTTCAGCTCTGCTTTTATCACAAAAACAGTGTGGATACGTGATAAAGCCCAAACCCCGTCTTGGCTTTTTCTATGCTTTTACTGACTCAGAAGTATCCGTTACTTTCTATTCTTTTGTGAGAACTAATTTGTACATGTGTTGGTGGGATGACTGATGGACTGGTGGGGCAGATGAGAGCTTATAAGATGGACCAAGAGGAAAGATCAAGGGTAGACGGAACAGGACTGATTTTATCACGGACTGCAGCAGTGACAACCATAGTTCACAGTGAGCTACCGGCTCAGGTAAAAGCAGAGAATTCAGATAAACAGGCTGTGTAAAAAGTATGAAGTAAACTTACCTAGACCATCAGGGTTCACCTGCACAAGGGCAGAAACAGACGGGAGGCCGAGGTGAGGTTTATTTGAGAGTTTCAATAGTAGGAGGGGGGTGCTGGGCTCCTCATTTTTACAAAATACTAAGTATGTTTCCCATCATGTGTGGGTTCTAACTAAAGATGGGATCATAATCTACCAAGATTTCTCCATTCTTCAACTTTTCCTGGTCTAACTCTGTTTCTAATTTTCCCTGTTTTATAAATTGTATGTAGAAGCTAAATCAAATTATCAGGAAGTGAATTGGAGGGTCAGTGACTCATTAATGCAAAATACTTCCTGAGTTCCCTTTCTCAGGCCAAATACCATGCTAGTTCTGAGAATCTACTAACATAGACCACCATGGTCTCTTTCCCCTTTTAAGTTCACATTTTTATTGCAGGGACAGATAGTAAACTACTTATTACATAATTTATTATCCAGTTAAAAGTATTAAAAACATGATGAAGGGGAAGTATAGGATACTTTGAAAGCGTATGGAAGAACTGAATTAGGATTAGATTTTTGAAGATAGAATTTTTAGGCTCAGATATGAAGGATGAGTAGGGGTTCCTCTAAGTGAGGCTGGAATGTGGCAGAAGAAAGAATATTTGCACGAGCCCTGAAGCTGGGAGAGGAGGGGTGCATCTATTTAAAGAACAGAGAGAAATGAAAGGAGGGAATCTTTACTGCAGAGAATGAAGGGTGAGAGGGAGAAGGTAAAGCTGAGAAGCCAGACGGGGGGCAGGGGTGAGGTCATGCATGCACTGTAATAACATGTTCATGATTTTCAAAGTGTTATCCTACCAACAATTTGAAGTGATTTTAAACAGAAGAAGGAATTTTAGAGGAACTCTCCAGAGGGTGGAGTGAATTGGAGGAAGTTCGAATAAATGTGAAAGACAAGTTAGAAAATAATTAACACCATCCAAGTGGAGGCTAAAGAAAAAGAAGACAGTGGTATAAGGCAGGAAAAAGACCATAGGTGTGAGATATATTTGGAAAGTTGAATTATATATTTCTAGTGATTAATTGGATGTGGGATGTAAGGAATAAGAAGTTTCAGAATAATTCGAGCTTTGTATGATTGGTTGAATGAACATACTATTGACTGAGAGAGAGCACAGACCCAGGACCAGAGTTTTAGTGGGCAATGTCGTAAGTTTGGTTTGCGATACTGAGTTTGAAGTGTCTCTGTGATATCCAAGTCAAGATGTTGAGGATTTAATTAGATATAAATCTGATGCTGAGTGGAAGTTCCCAACAGGAAAAACGAAGTTGAAAAAAATAAGAGGCCTGGTCATTGAAGCCATGGTAGTGGGCTATGCAGAAGGGACTGAATGATGAGAAGACGTGTAGAAGCACACCCTGAGGGGCTCTGGGTCATATCAAGGAAGATGAGCCAATATTGGATGCTGATGAGAGCTCAAGTAAGACGTGTACTGAAAAAGACCTTTTGGGTATAATACCATGGAGGTTGTTGGTGAACTTGCAAGACACATATCTGTGGAAAGGGGCAGGTTGAAGACATATTTAGCCATAAATTACATATGAAAGACATAGAGAAAGCAGATATAGACAAGTCTTTCAAGAAATGTGTCTGTATGAGGGAAAGGAACTTTGATAGCAATGATCTTACATATTATGTATGTATTATGTATTGATAGCAGTGATACAGTAATTTAAGTAATCCCTCCATTTGATGATGAAAGGTACTGGAATGTATCTTGGAAAATATGTGTGTAATGAACAATGTTTCATCACAATATTACATTTAGTCTGATGGCATAATGCTAGAATTTAGGTTAGAGCAACAAATTATACTTCAGTCTGGGTTTCTCAGAAATTAATGTCTGCCCACGGGAATTGGACAGATCAAACTGAAGCTTTCAACCAGTTTGCTTCATTGTCAACTTTTGTTGAGCAGGATGAAAGGCAAGTTGCCAGAATATTTAGTGAAATGGGGTAGATATACACAGGAAGGAAAGCATTTTATCCATAGGGCTCTTACCGGAAGAAAGCGTAAGATTATTGCTAGGGAAATACTAACCCACTCTCCCACACCTTCAGTGGAGCCCGTCCCCGGCCCTGGAGAGTAAACACTGCCTGCCTCATGTAAACAGCAGAGAATTAACTTTTTTCTCACATTGCTTATAAAATGTGTACAGCAGTGGTCAAGACTATGCAAACCAAATCAAATGAACTGTCAGTTTCACTCAGGGAAGCACTGAAGGCTAGTTATGCATATATGCTGCAGCAATTCATTGAGTCATAAAAATCAATAAGCTTGCAACCTGGGTCATCAAGGGAACATTGCCACTGCAGGAAAAGAAATCTGAGCTTTCATAACAATGAGACACAAGTCGCATCCTTCATCAGGCCACAGGCAAGACCAAGCTGTATTCTTTTTTTTCAGCTGAGAAACTGATAAGCTTTGTTATTGGCTATTCTGGTGGTAATAAGTGACTTTTTCTTCCTTTCATAACACATCACTCTCTCTGAAACAGTGACTACTTGCTGAAACACTTTGTACACTGCCAAGAGATGAATTGCTAGAACAAGAATTTCAGATTGAGTCCTGTTTCTACTGTCAGAATCTAAGGGAAATGGCCAACGTTAAATATTATTAAATGCCAGTGCTAAACCTCAGTTTCCTCAATGAAGAATGAACTTAATACTGTCAAACTCATGTTTGTCTTGAAATGTCAGATTAGGCACATAGACTTTTTGACCTACAGGTGCTGTATATAATAATGTTAGATTCTGTCCCTTTATTTAATTGATATATTTACACTACCCTGCATTCAAAAAATAGTCATTTGATTCTTTGGCACTGTTTGACAATTATTGGAAGTGGTTTCTGGACTAGCAAACTGAAATTTCTCCCTAGTCCACCAGCATGGTTTAGCATTTATAAACATTGGTTACACCGAGAATTTGAAGGGCAAGATTAATTTACTCTGTTTCTTCAGAAAAGACCAAAGTGTCCCCTGGTTGATCATCGTCTTCATCTCCTATTCTTGTATCTTGGGACGGTCTGGATATTCTCCCCTTCAGGAAGGACATGGCTCTTCTAAAGAATTTTGGTTCTTAGACGGCTATCTGACTAGGATGGATGGATCAGGATTAAGCCCTGTATTTGACCTACTGCCAAAGCTCAAACCTTTTAATAGTCCTCCTCACCCCACCTTCTTCCACTCAGTTCCCTTCTATTAGTTGAAGATCATCTGCAATTTTCCCGTAGTCCACAAAGCTGTAAGCTTTAAATTAACATATTTCTTCCAAGCCAGTCAAAGGTATAGGGGTCAAATTTCTATTCGCTGAACTCTTGTACCATTTTCTAGAGAGATGCTCTATAAGAACACATTACACATCGAAACATTGTTTTCTGGTGAAGGCTTCATTGTGTAGCACAAAATTATTTTGGATTCGTTCATTTCAAGCCAAAATATTCTCAATATCCAACCTAAACATAGGTAGTAGTATTTCAATTATTCTTCTAAGTGAAATCTCCTAACAGTATTTTGTTGGAAAATTTTGATTCACAGATTGACATAGTTTTCATTTCCTTATTGCTAAATTATGGTAACTAGCCACACGTAGAATGGAACCAGTTCAGTGAGAAGTTCCCAAATGTTGTAGTATGAACATGAGTTCACTTGATAGTTTTTCTCAATCCTTCCTTTCATCTGTATGTTGTCATGTCTCTCACTGTATGTAGTAGTACCTTGATGACGTCTTTGCCAAGTCCCATAAATACCCTTTGATGTTTGGTTTAGAGTACGTTTTCTTTTCTAAATATAAGACAAAATCCTGTTAATGTTAAAGACTTCCAAGCAAACTTAATTCAAATTGTACTCCTTGTTCCTCCTGAGCTGTGGTGCTGATTGCTTGGATCAGAGGAAAGGGAGAGTGGTCTCTACGCCACCTCCCTCAGCTACTGGCTCCCTCTGTGTTTGGGGTCAGGCAGGAGGGAGAGGGAAATCGAGATATTTATGCCAGTGGTGGGATGGGAGCTATTCTTTGTTGCACTGGGGTTCTGTCTGTTTCTGCTAATGTTGAGATAGTCTCTCTACTGGTGATGTGAATATCACCTTCACCCCAAGTACGACATGACTGAATACCTCACCTTCCTACTGCAGGAAGTGGCCCGGCCCTGCCAGGAATACACACCCCAGCTCCTTCTTAGGGTTTAACATTCTGAAGTCTCACAATTCCTGCCTCTCTACTAACCCAATGGTCCTCCACACTCCGTCACTAGAACTGTAAAACCATGCGAGGAAGGTTTAATTTTCCAAGGACTGTGTAGAAATAGGATGTGAACTGGAGGTTGCTCCATATTCTTCCCAACCAAAACTTGCCAGCATTTTTTTCAAGCCCTGCTTATACATATCACTCCAGAGCCTCCTGTCTTCGAATTCTCTAGAACTGAAGAGAGCTCTGGACTTAGTTTGAAATATCTCCCTAAACTTCAGGGGATACATCTGAATTGTTTCCTTCTTCCCCTCATAATAGAAGATGAGGTCTAAACAAGGACAACACACTTTAGACACAAGTTCCCAGAATGTTCTTCCAAGAACTCTACACGGGGATGAATCGGTGGGTTCCACTGTTGAGCAGGCATCCAGCCCAAATCAAGAGGCCAATTTCCTGTAGGTACTTGCACCTCCAAACTTCAGGAGAGATTCCTTTAAGCACCCTGCACCACCACCACCACCATTACAGACACTTGGCTTCCTGGAAATGTAAGCATTTCCTTCCATTCTCCCCTTGGGAAAAGTGAAGCTAGTCTCTTACCCTGCCTTTATTCTCTTCTTTCTTCTTGTATTAGATGAGAGTGGGCTGTACATAAGACTGGTTCTGACCAATAGGCTCTCAGTGAACCCTGCAAAAAAGTGATGGTTCCATCTTTTGGAGGCTGTATGACAAAGAGTGTGGCCATTTTTCATAATTTCCAGGCCCAAGGACATATTCTGTAAGCCATTTGACTACTTGTATCTCAAAATTTCTCACACAGCAATAGTACAAGAGTTTCATTAGCAAATCCAGTGAGCCAATTTGAACCACCTACTTCTAATTTGTGAATTGTGTATTTGTGTTACCACTGGCTGAAACCTAAAATCCAGGAAGATAAAATATTTTAAGAATTTCTCAAGTATTAGGTATTTGCATCAAACACATTTTCAATATATACGACAGAGCTAGGAATGTTGCCTTGCTAATATCAACAAATTTCAGTGTTTTTCCTTTCTCTTAATTCATTTAATTTCTTACTTTCCCATCAAATCACATTACTTGCTTATTATTTTGTTAATAGTGAAATGGGAATAATAACCATCCCATAATTGCGTGGTATATTAATTTGTTGATTCTGCTGAGCAGTTGAGACCAAAAGCACTGTTATGGTTGTTTGGAGAGTGAACTTGTCTCCAACAAAGCAAAGCAAAGGACATGCCGAGTTCCAGTAAATTCAACCTGATGCCGCTATTAGTTTAAATGCCTTAGCTAAATGGTACCAACTGAGATCATTAACTTTGCTTTCATAGCAATTTTCTTAATGTTACTTAGCAACTTCACTTTGAAAATACCCATTTCATATCCCTGTAGCCTAAGGAGCATCATTAGTAGTAAAATTGCATAGCCAGAGAAGAGTTAAGGTTACATCCTGAAGATCTATCACCAGCTGCACTGAGACAGTGGCTCAGACAGCATGCATTGACTGCACAGGACCCAGCAACAGAGCCACAATAAAAGGATAAAAATTTATCCACCATGAATTCAGAATATTAAAGGAATCATTTCCATGTGTGTTATGTTGCCAAATATAAATATCTATGTATTATTGTGTAATGAATGCATATATCGAGATCACAATTTGAAATGTGAAAATCTAAAATGTATCAAATGTTCTTGCCTCATAAGAAATGCATGAATACTTCTTAATATAACCTAGGAATAATTATGCCTTTAACAAACGTAAATGACTTTGATGATATGAATATCTGTCTTGGGTAATGACTTCTTAAGAAATCAGTTTAATATAACAACTATTGAAACTCAAAAGTAATCAAAACATTATAGTTAAACCAATTATTTATTCTTTCTTCCAATTTTATGTATTTTTCAATTGTTTATAATTAGCACAAGCACTCAATACGACAGGCACTATTAATTTTTAAATTATGAAAACAGAATTTTAAGTAGACTTATCTTTATTATAGAAATATTATGCTTTTATATTTTGCAGTACAGAGGTACTTTCTGTTCAATTTCTCTATCAAAGGCAGGGGACATTCATTTTTTCCTAAGAGAAGAAAACAAACAAAAATGCTTAAATACTGTTAGTAAGTTAATTCTTCTTCCATGACTTCATGCAATATTCTCTGGTTTTCTTTTAATCATGTGGTGCCTCTCCCGCTGGTCTCTTTTTTTGCTTCCTTTTCTTTAAGTATAGATATTCCCTATGACTTACTTCCTATCTTTTGCTTACACACTGTGTGGTTTCATTGTCACATTTATATAGTTGATACTTACATCAGTATTCATCCAGCCATCCGGCCATCCATTCACCCAGACATTCATTCATTCAACATGTATTGAGTGCTACTGTATTCCAGATATGTGAACCAGGTGGTGAGAATTCAAAGATCATTAAGACACAGCCCCTGATTCGAGGGATAAATAAATGTTGGATATTTCTATCTATATAGGCTGACAACCCCTCACGTTCAACATCTAAAATTAAGCCTTTGCTTGTCTCAAATTGTATCTCCAGCCAACATTATCTATTTCTGTTCATGGTTATTTCAAGTTTCCAGTCTCTTAGGTTAAATTTACTGAACCTCCCCTCCCCTCCCCATGATGCCCACCCAATAAATCTCCACTGCTGCCTTACGTTCTCTGTTACTTCATATCAGGGACACTTGGTTTCCCAAACATCCTTATTTATGAGATTTAAAATTTTTATTTTGGTAAATCATGACGGGACAAACATTTAAGTTAAATATTTACAGTGTCTTCCACCTCTACCCACTCATAGACACACCTCTCAAATAATAGTATTAGGTGACATTTCCAAAATTTATTGGTTAGTTTCTGTATGTCAGGTACTGGGTCGAGGTCTTTCCATTCTTTATCCCCACTCTCCATCCTCCCACCAAGAAAAGTGACCAGAACAGCCTTATGACAAAGATTCTATTTTTATCACCTGTTTAGCAGTGAGAAAACAAGTGACCTAATTAAAGTCATAAAACTAGGGAATGGCTATCCAGGTTTAAAACCAGGAGGTCAGATTTCAAAGCCTGTTTTCTTAATTTATCTCCTATAGTCTCTATGAGAGTAAATTATCCTTGCTTTCCTTCCGGTAGTTATGCCCATAATTCTAAACAACATGCCTGTTTTATTTTTATCAACAGTAGACAATGTCTGTTGGCTCCCCACTAGGAAAGAAAAGGGTTCAGTTCATTTTCCTCAGACCTATTTCCAATGCCTTTCCCTTCCAAATACATAAATATTTTTAGATAATTTGTAGTTTATTACATATCTTCATTTTAAGTTGTTTCTCAAACAGCATATTATTTAATATTATCCTATACCATGCTTTGTGCTTTTTCACCTAAAAACATCTTGCTAATATTATCTCTACACAGTTACAATTGTGCTATATTTTTAAGAATGTTTATTTTTTTAAAACATCTTTATTGGAGTATAATTGTTTTACAATGGTATGTTAGTTTCTGCTTTATAACAAAGTGAATCAGTTATACATATGTTCCAATATCTCTTCCCTTTTGCATCTCCCTCACTCCCGCCCTCCCTATCCAGCAACCTAAGTGTCCATTGACAGATGAATGGATAAAGAAGATGTGGCACATATATACAATGGAATATTACTCAGCCATCAAACGAAACGAAATTGAGTTATTTGTAGTGAGGGGGATGGACCTAGAGTCTGTCACACAGAGTGAAGTAAGTCAGAAAGAGAAAAACAAATACCGTGTGCTACTATTTTTAATGGCTGTCTGAAACTCTACACTACATTGTAGTCTATCTACATTCATTCAATTAGTCCCCATCTTAATGGGTATTTAGGCATGGGTACTTTCTATTTCAAGCAGTACAGCACTGCATAAGGAACGCTTCTGTGATTCCAGATTTAGGAATGCTTTTCTTTGAGGGACCCAGACTCAAAATGGATGTTTATTTAGTGAAGTTTATTTAGTGAAGAGCCTCTTCCCTATCTTCTCCCCAGACATGGAGTGCAAGCCAGGCCTTCCGTCCTGTGAATAAAGCAGGAGGGGGGCGGGGGGAAGGCAGAGTGCAGCATGTCACTTAGTATTATGACCCTCAGTCAATACCCCTGCTTAGCCCCAATTTTTCCTCCCACCTTCCACACAAGCCAACGCCAACTCTGAGCCTGTTCTCTGTGGTTCCTCCCAAAGGGGTCAGCTGTATTGCCACCACAATGACTTCCTCTGCTGTGTTTTCCTCAAAAGGTTCAATCTGCTTTTTATATTAAAAAAAAAATGTTTATAGTTTTCATAGAATGACAATCTTTCTCAATCTCTATTAGTTCCATTTATTCTTAGATGGAAGACTAGATAAAAATATTTCGTAAGTTTGATAATGGAAAATTATATTTATTCTTAAAACGTTTTATCACAGTGTGCATTGGAAAATAATGAGCACCTCCCCCTTTTCAGGATTCCTCTGCGTTAGTGTTATGTATTTGTTTGCGTGTTTGACTTTACTCTGTATGTGTTTCTCTGCCTATTTTTTACCCCACCTTCAATCACATGTGATATTATATACAATCCAGAAAACAAAAGTAATGAAGATTAGAAATTCAGTAACTGTAAATGCAAGATAGAGGCTCAAAGACTAGAAAACTGGAACATGGGTATACAAATAGACTGTAGGTTATACAAGTTGCAGTGCACTTGACTCATCTGTCTAGTTAACTATGGTGAATTAACAATAGGGGAGCTGTGAAAAGAAGCAAGAAAGAGAACTAGTTAAATTATGCTGGAGATTGAGCCACCAATGGCCATAATGAATTTGTGATGGGAGATCTGAACTTGCTCTTCTGATCATTACCTTACACGCATCCATTTCAGGATGCCTATCATAGTGGGAGCATCTTATTGAACAGTGTGTGAATTTGGAGTCTGGATATAAATATAACAAAATTTCACATAGTACTTATCTAAGGAATAACAATCATTTTCAACATTGGATAAGACGCTGGTTGTGTTTGTGTTTTGAAACATGGAAGGTTGGTTTCTTAAGGCAGAACCCAGCTAGAAGATTTTTAAGGATGACTTTGACTATGTATTTTTTTGGCCTTCTTTGCTAACTTAAAGACCTAACTCCTATATAAGTCTCTGTTGCATTGCAGTTGCCTGGTAAATAGCATATGAGATAACTACCTCCCCTAGAAAACAGCACCTGATTCATTATATGATTCTTATTGTCCAATAAAAGAACATCTACAAATTCCTCAGGGGGAGCAAAGTATTTCTTGGAATTTAGCTCTGATATAAATCTGTGAATGGCTCTGTGTTGAGAGAGCAGTGAGTGAGAGCATGAACAAAATGTTTAACAACTTTATATGTGAATGTCTACCAGGTAACTTTGACAGTGATGGGAGGAAAACAATTAAATATAGGAGTCTACTCTAAGTAAGCCTAGTGAAGACTTAGGAGGTATTCATTAAGAAAATCAATGCTATATGTCACTAGGAGTATTTTTTTTTTTTTTTTTTTAGTGATTCCATTAGGGTCAAGTAATCTTGCAAGACACATCCTTGAAGTTGATTAACCTGGAAATTTAAGCCTAGTCCAACTGCTTTTAGAAGCTTGTGTGAAATAGAACCAAAAATCTCAATTAGTGATAAAAATTCTCTTTGCTCCTCCTCCTTAGATGCTAACAAATGCTACTCATAATAAATTAAGTAAAAAAAATATATGTTTGCCAAAGGTGTTGGAATATAATTTTATTGTCTCAGAAAAACATAGATAGAAAAGTTTAATTACCAAAGTAGAATATTGACTAGTTTGTAGACAGTCTGTATCTGTTTTTTGTTTCCCACCTGCATGTTTTATTGAGTACTAGTCATCAAAAAAGGGAAATGGTCATATTACTGTCAGAGTAAAAACAAAACAAAACAAAACAAAAAAAAAGAATACATAGAGTTGATTCCAAATGTCTTCTCCTGGTGTCCTTATTCCTGGCCCAAACTAATGATAGTCTCAGGGCCTCTGTCAGAATGGATAAGTGCTGATGATCTAAAGATAAGGATGTCCTGTCTTGGACAATGTCTTGGCTGAGTTGAGCCACATTCTTATTTGTTTATTCTGCTTTGACTAGGAAAATCATTCTAATTAAGTCAACTCTCAAAGCATCACTTGAACAACAAAGATGTACCCTGAATCATCCCCACTCCCTCCCAGAGCCTTGGCCCTTTTATAGAGTCCACCCACGAAGCCTGGTTCCCATGGTGCCAGCTTGCCTCTGATTGGTTTTTATTTCCCAGGACTATTACAATAGGAGTTAGTTCTCTTACTGGCTTATTTCCTGCAAATATTCAGTCAGAAGAGTGGGTCTCTGATTATCATTGGCTCAAATATATCACCAAAACTGAGTTCGAAAAAAAAGCTTACTCTATAATAAATCTCGAGGGAAGAATAAATCGAGAACAATAGATGCTTTAAGGACATTTGGCTAGCTTTGTGGGGGGGGGTATTTTAAATCTAAACTTCATTCATTACAACAAATAAATCCTTTGTAGATTAAAAGTTAAGACTTGAAAAAATTAAAGACAAAGGAGAACAAAAGTATACTGTTTCCTCTATAAAAGAAAATGCTTTTTGTCCATAATAACAATGGGATAAAATTAAAATGATAAGATTAACATAGTACATATGCAAATATCTGTAATGAAAGTCATTTAAAATTAAATATTTTCACGTTATTAGGAGAATCGTTAAGACAAAAAACCAGGTGTATCAGAGCAGACAAGTTGCACAGTTCCAAGGCATGCCATTCACATAATTATATGACAACCATTTTTTGTAATAATGGTAATAATAATGTAATAATAATAATACATACATATTAGATACTAATGCTTAAAATTAATAAAATAATTTTAAAAGAAACATTTTTCATAATAAATTAGATTTTTATGAAATCTAAATTTTATAGTAAAATATGTTTTTAAAAATTAAAATACTCACTTTTCCCCAGAGGGAAATAGAGACCTGCATGATTATTGCCTCTGAGAATGAAAACTGGCAGGACATTTTTTTTTACAGACCAATTGTTGTGTATTTCTTATCCAATACTCTGGAAATTGAACTTTTAAGAAGGTATCATGAAAATAATCCAGAATATGGATGAATATTTATTCGCAAAGATGTCTATTACGTGACCTAAATTTTGAACACTAGGTGGATAGTTTTAAAAGTTATGGTCTATCTATACAATGAAATAATTTATAGCCATTAAGAAGTATTGATAGCATAGCACTAATTTTTAAAAAGTATTTACATAGCTCTATGTAGACAGGGACATTTTCCATCTAGCTCACATATCACCTGTAGAATGCCTGGCATGTAGTATATGCTTAGAAAAATAGAAAAAACATTATTATTAAGTTTGTTATATTCTCAAGTTAACAATGATTACCTGTTACCATAGGATTATGCCTGATATTCCTCAGCTACTTATTATTCGACACTTTCCAAATATTCTAAGAAAAATGCCTTTCTTGTATTATAGGGGACAGTTTATTTTTAAAGCTCCCAGCTACCAACACATTGTTGTTATGCAGCTATCCACTAAGAAAGGGTAAGTTTTCAAGAAATCTGTCTTAATGAATTACTTTGAGAATTCAATGTAGCATCATCTGCATTGGAATCATCTGGGGTATTTACATAAAATGTACATTTCTGAGTTTGGTTGGGGGGCGGAACAGAATCTACATTTTTATCACATTTTTGTGCCCCTTCCCTTGTTTACCCATATGGTTCTCCACCACATTAAAGCAAGAGAATCACTGAATTAGGAAGATAATTAAAATTCAGCAAAATCTAAACAGCAGGAATGGTGGCTTTTTAGAAGAGTTTCGTAAAAGCCTGCTGAAAATGGCTGGTAAATTGGTGTAAGAAACGTTATGAGAGAGGCTATGACTGTATGCAGGATAATGGAACCCTAAGTAATAAGAATAAAGGAATCATCAGCACTAGACAGCATTGAATTTATAGAGAAAAATCATTTTAGATAAAATATATGGCTTGGGATTTGTTTTTGCAAACATATGAATGCACAAATTAGTTCTTACAGTAAATGGTGACTTTTCCTAACATGAAAAGCCAAAGCATCAGTGATAGACACTATATAAAATATTTTTAAGTTAGTGGTCTTTGATGCTGACTAGTATTAGGCAATAGGTGTCTGGTATACTTGTAATTTAGACATTTTTTAAATTCTTTCCCAAACCAATTAAACTCTACTGATATTCTGAGACTCTGCATTTTTAGATGATTCTAATATATATATATATACCAAAAAGCATCAACCAGTCAGCAAATATTTATTAACTACTCCCTGTGTGTAGGCACAGTTCTAGGTGTTATTTATGAAATGGTGAGAAAGACAACATTCCTGCCTCAAGGAGGTTCTATCCTAATGGCTGAGCACAAACTGTAAACACGTAAACATAAGTATAAAAAGAAGAGATAATGACTGCAATGAAGAAAATAACTCAGAACAACATAGTAGAGTGTGGGCCCTCTAAGATGCATCTTCTTTAGCTAAGGTTGTCATCAGAGAAGCTTCGGTGGAGAGGTGACATTTGGGCTAAAGCTTGAGGCAGCCATACAAGGGTCTGTAGCAAAAGCGCCTTAAGAAGATTAAATAACAAATGGAGAGGCTCTAATATAGGAACAAAGTCAAAGTTTGGAAGCAAGGCCAGTGTAGAGAAGATGGAGACTAAGTTAAATTGATCGTCTGAGCAAAGCTAAGTGAGGCCATCATAAGGAGAGCTACTGAGACAGATACTGGAGGACTTTAATAAGCAGAGGAAAACACGATCGCATGACTGGATCTAAAATGATCACTCTGACTGCAGTGGATTGAATGTTTATATCCCACCCAAATTCGTATGTTGAAATCCTAACCTCTGATTTGAGGGTTAGGATTTGGAGCCTGTGGGAGGTTATTAGGTCACAGGTGGAATCCTCATGAATGAATTAGTACCCTTATCAAAGGGAACCCAGAGAGTTCTCCGCTCTCTGCCATGTGACGATACAATGAGAAGTTGGCAGTCTGCAACCTAGAAAAGGGTTCTCGCCGGAGTCTGACCATGCTGGTACCCTGATCTTGGATTTCCAGCCTCCAGAACTATGAGAAATAAATTAGCATCATTTATAAGCAGCCCAATCTATGGTAGTTTGTTATAGCAACCCAAACCGACTTAGACATTCACCTTTGAGTTTTCAAAGTATTGCAATAACTATAGCCCAACTAGAATATGAAGGGAAGCTATTTAGAAAGCTGTTGTGTCCTAGATAAATCACGTTGCTTGAACTGGTCTTAAGATAATAGATGGGGACACGTGATTGGATTTTGTAGGTAGATTGATATGAAGAATCAGAAAGGAGGAATCAAGGGTATATACTGTGGTGCTGTGAACTGAGGTGTATCCCTCAATATTCATATGTTGAGGTCCTAGAGCCCATTCCAGTGGTATTTGGAGATGGAACTTTTGGATGGTATACTATAGTAAGTGAAATGCAAAACTAGGAAATATTCAACTGAGGGTGGAGTGCTTGAGATCATGATGGCAGAACTAGTGGCATTTTGGAGGATGACAATTCGTGAATGATGAGGTATGGAGGAGAAGGTAGTTGAAGCTAGGGGGGATGAAGAACTGAGAGATCAAGGTGCCAGATGGATTCTCTATATGAATGCTAATGTCTTCAGTAATTAATACAGAGTTAAAGCAGAAAACCAGATGCAATCAATAAATGGATTATAAATAAATGAGAGGTTAATAGATCATACCAAAGAGGAGAAAGTGCCCGAAGTCATGTATTTTGAAAGGATCAGGGAGTTTGGAAAGAGTAAGGGAAACCAATGGTTCAGAAGCAGCAAAGAATGACATCTACCTCTGGGTAGTAATAAACATGACCTGTGCACCCCAAAATAAAGCCACACATGAACAATATTCTCGACGATCAGCCAAGTTTACCTTTGAGAGGTGAAATTATGAAGTACACATCTTGGAAAATTGGAGAGTAAAAATAAAATTGGGTGTGTAGTCTCTCTAGTAATTATGGGAACAGTTCTGAAAACTGTGATTAAAAAATTAAAATGAATAGTCAATGCAGTTGTAATATTTTGTCCAGGGATCTTCAAGAACTGGGATGAAGATATTGAATAAGGTATTTTAAACGCATCTTGGAATTACCTTCAACTGACAATATATTGTCTAAATACTGTCTAGATAGAAGGCACTATAGGTGAGTGACTAAATGTATACTAGGCACTGATAAAACACACACTCTTCTCTCTCTTTCAAACACTCACACATGCTTAAATAAGAAATTAAGTATCATACCAAATAATAGCATACCATATCATTACTGTATTATAAATAAAAATCAGACTGCTGTTATTCTTACATCTTTGGTTAGGTTTATAGCATTTCTTGATAAATCTCCTAGGAATTATATCTTGACAAAGTGGAAGAACAGTGGCTTTAAAAATGGCTATGATGTTGAAGAAAGAAATGGGAACATTTCTGTGTCTATACTAGCTGTTGAAGGGGATCTTAATTGAAGTGACAGAAACAGTAACTCTGAGTTCCATGTGAATGAATGTAACCAGTGTTTTGATCTTAGATTTCTACCTAACATTTTTTGGCCTCAGTTTTCTTACCTGGAAAATTAAGATTTTGCTATCTACTCTGTAGCATTTTTGTAAACATTAAAAGCAATGAAGAGATAGTACCTTAATCAAATATCTACAACGTTGAAAGTTCTAATAAATAATGGCTGCTGATGGCTTTCTGCTATTTTCTGATACAGGCAGAAGTTACATAAACAAACACTTGAATGCCAAAGCTAAAATCTCTATTTTTATCATGAGTGATCTGGCTGTTGTGTTATTCTAACCTATCTAAATGATATTAGCAGGTTGGATTCTACTTCTGAAATAAATTCTGTCGGCTCTTGTAACTCTATTTCATCTACACGTTATTCTTTAGTATTTCAACTGAGAAAGAAAATAGTTTGCATTTTGCTGATTCATTTCTACTCTTCATGGTCACAGAGCCATTGTTAATAATATTTTGATATCTGTGAAGCTGTAGAAGCTTCCTCTCAATGAACCACAAATTTTCAGCTCATAGCGGAGAAGAAAGAATCGTAAATGGGGCAGTAGAGCAGTAGGATGGACAGAGGCTCAACTTGTCTGACACAAGGATAAAGAGGAGTTGGTTCCATCATGTCAAATAGACTTGGGAGAGTTTAGGGACTGAAATTTCAAGATGAGGCAGAAAGAGACATACCAGGGATGTGACCTAACAACCTAAAACAAAGTATTTTTTCCCAGAGAGTTTTGAGGGGCAGTAGCATTTTAAATGGATTATAAAAAAAGTTAAAAGCAAGGCAAGTGTGAAGGAATCTTTATTGTGTATTGCTGATGCAGCCTTTGGTAGATAACAGGATTAAGTTTGAGAAACCAAATAAGCGTACTATTTTCAATCTATTAGAAGTTTTGAAGTATAATGAATAATTTATATAAAAGGGTGTTTTAATGAGTATAATTTGTATTTCAGTGAATAGGCAGAAAAGCATTAATCATGTTGTAAAGTGATCAGTATAACTTCACCTTCCTTTAACATGAGAGATAAAGCTGTTTATGACTAATCCTCTGGAGTAGGGGACCACAGATCCATATCCCACTTGGTAGTCAAAGGAAAAAATTTGGGCTAACATAGTGTGCGTTGGTTAATCTATGGTGCATAACAAAATGTCCCAAACATAGTGGCATAAAACATGAACATTTTATTATCCTCAGGGATTCTGTGAGTTAAAATTCAGACAGAGCCCAGGAAACAATGATGTCCTATGATGTCTGGGACCTCAGCTGGGAAAACTCGAAGGCTGAAAGTGAGCTGATAGATGAGGATTGGAATCATTTGAAAACACACTCACTCACAATCCTGGAAGTTGATTACTAGCTTTGGATAAGGCTGCCAGCTGAAACAGGGCCATCTGGCCTCTCCAGGTAACCTCTCTTCTTCCTCACAGCTTGGTGCCTGGCTTCCAAGATAAGCATATACCGAGCTCCAGGCTGAAGCAGAATCAACTTTTATGACCTTGCCCCAGAAATCACAAAGTAGTCTCAGGCTAGGCCAGATTCAAAAGGAGGAAACGTGGACCCCATTCTCATTAGAAGGAATGTTTATATCCCATTCTAAGAAGTGCACGTGGCCACTTAAGAAAAAAATACAATCTGCTTAATATGGGAACAAGTGCTATCAATTTTATTGAACATCTGTTTCTGGGATCTATTCCTGACTTCTGTATCTTCCTTGATATTTATTTAGTTGTTTACTATTACAGCTTTAATATCATCTTCACTGTAAAGACTAGCTCTTAGAATGAGTTACAAGAGGAAGATATTTTGGATAATGTTCTGAGTGGGGAACAGATGATGTTCCTGGTTTTAGAGGCCAGTTATTTACTTGGTATTATTATCATGAATATGTCATCGTTGGATAAATTTTACTATGGTAAACATTTTTTGTAAGATGAGTGCTGTCCAGTATAAATCCTTCACAAAGGAAGCTTTGTGAGAATATTTTAGGAGACATTGAATTTTGATTAGATTTTGAAAGTCAGAAGAAATATTCTCACTATACTAAGATGACCAAGATTTTTCTGGAGCCATAATAGAAAAATGCTGGGAAAATGGCCTACCTTCAGGATGACCTTTTCTCCCAAGGTCCTATTAATTTATTACAT
Organism: Leucopleurus acutus; assembly: GCF_964270905.1. Lineage (NCBI taxonomy): Eukaryota > Metazoa > Chordata > Mammalia > Artiodactyla > Delphinidae > Leucopleurus > Leucopleurus acutus. The sequence continues at coordinate 61,747,119 of NC_139160.1, forward strand.
CTGGTGATTTGAAGACAGAATGGTACTTTAAATAATACCATTATAGCCTAAACTTGCTACTGTAGAGGCTGAAAAACATTCAAAGTGAAAACCTTTATACCTTTGTAGTATGATAAAAAATTAAAGTTAAGAGAAATCTCTAGGCATATAAAGTCCATCATTTAGAAATGATAAAACTCTGATTCAGAGATATTAAATAACTTATTCCAGTTACATCTGATTAATCTGAGTCAGTACCTGAGCTGGGACTGCACAGAGGGAACCATTGCATTATCCTTCAAGGACATCTTATTAACTGTACACAGCAGATGCAATGTGTTTGGCTATCAGTATTAGCATTAAACTAAATTTATCCAATTAAAATTTGGAGAAAAGCAAAGAATACATATTAAAGTCTCCCAAGTATTTTTATTGTGACTTATTTGGGCAGTCCTGGGGGGTGGAGGATTAAAAGGATACAACTTCTGTGGAAGGTTTCCAAAACCTATGGGAAGTCTAAAAAAAGATCTAAAATATCAGAAAGAAACAGAAACTTTTTGTCAAAGAGAAAAGGTGATTCTGTTCTGGGTAAAAACAAAATGCACTTATTGGAGAATTTTAAAAGGACATCCTATCGGAAATACGATGTGAAGAAAGGCTTTATAAAGACAAAGTTAGAAATGTCTGAAAAAGAGAACTGAGTCATGAGCAAACTATGGGGAAGGGATATAGACATGTGTGTGAAAGGAGAAAAGGTCATGCCTGGGCATCGATTATAAAGGAAGGAAAAAGAACAAAGACTGAAACATCATTATTTTGGCCAACCAACCATATTTATGACTAAATGTGTGGGAGTGTGTATCATGACACAAGCAAATCAGAAGATTATGCATAATTGATTGTAGTAATAACTGAGCATGAAATTTAGAAACAGGCTGAACTTGACAGAGTATATCTAGGACCCTTAAGACACTTAATTCAACATGAAGTAACTTGGGATTCACATCTGATACATTTAAATATAGCATTTCATTTGCCAAACGTACATGTTGGAACCAACAACGGTGTTGAATTTAAGAGATTAATTTAACTTAATATTTATATTTTTAAATTAATCTTTTCTAAAAGTAGAGGTATCCAATTGATTAACTTGATTGTGATGACTATTTTGTCATTATTTTGATATTACAGTGATGCCTTCCAACCATGGAATACCATCCAGTCAAATAAGTTTCTAGTCACTATACTATCCCTGAATATTGATGGAAAAGTGGCCCAAGTTTTAGTTATGAGTTAAGGACTTATTTTGTTTGTGGTACCAGTTGAAGTATGCATTCCCTGTACGCCTAAAATTCCTGGATCTATTTAGAAAAGTCTAGCTCAGGTTTTACACAATCCAGTGTAAATGTATGTTTTGTGTGTATAAGTACATATGTATGCCCTTGCACCTATAACAGGATTTGGTCATTTATATTGTATTTCTAGGATTAAAAATCTCATTGCACCTGACCCAGAAGTCTTGTATGTTCTACAAACATCCATGAAGCTCTGGCAAGCTGACTCGTTAGCGTGAAATAGATAAAAGTCTCAGGCTCTTCACAGTTCTTGACACAATTTTTCCAATTTCATTTCTTGTTGCTCCCTGTATCCCTGTCTGTAGGACACTTAAGGTGCATTACTCACTCTTCTCAAATATAACTTGCAATTCTGTATCTTAATTCATAGATTGCTTTTCCATACGTTTCCACCCAGGAAAATTTTATCCACATGCTTTTTGAAATATTTTTCTGCTCAAACCACTCATCAAACAGAACTTTGGACTTTTTAATATTTAGTTTATATTGTTAGATTAATGCAGTATCTGTGACTTTATTTTGCATTAAGATCAGCTTTGTATGATATTATTCAATATATGATGTTCATTGTGGATAATTCTTTTATTCCAAGTGGCCCGCATTGTGCCTGACCCAAAGTTCACAATACAAATCTTCATGAATCAACACAATGAATATTTCAAATGTTCATCTAGATTTTCTTCTCAAACAGTTCTCTAAATAACTGTAATTATTTAAAGGGAAAATACAGCCGAAACCAGGGTAGGATTCCATAGCTTTCATTTCCTTCTCATCATAGGAAATGTTTTGCAATAGACTAAGACTGAAAGAGAAATAAATGCCAGACATCAAACCACAATCCCAGGACAGCAGGTAGTTTGAATACTTGGTTTGAATAAGCAGACATGCTACTTACTCTGACATAGATTTAAGAGTTGCCTCTGGGAAAGATGGTAAGTCAAAACAACAACTAAGACAGTCACCCAGGGATGTTTGTGGGAGACAGTGACATCAATAGAACCAACCCTTTTCAAACCGATGACAAGCACTGAGTGCTGGATCTTTCCTTAAATTACTAATGATACTGCTGATATTGAGTCTTTATTTAGTTCTTTGTTGGGTGTATTATATATTCTCTTATAATAGACTGTTAAATGGACTTTAACATTGAGAAGCTCTTGGCCTGGAGATGCTGTTTAAATTATCCAGTCAACATCAAATGAATTGACTTAAAAAATGAATCCACTATTAACTTAAAAAAAATAATTAAAAAAATATATATATCACCTTCAAAAGAAACAAATAGTTATAAAAACAGAACTAAAAACACACAAAATAGTTGTATATCAAAGAACAGAAAAGTTTAGCATTTTTATTATATTCCTTAAGTTGCATTAAATTCATTTGTTTTATAAACATTTATTGAGCTCCAGCTATGTTTCAGAGAGTGTGCTGTATTAGTTTTCTACTGCTGCTATAACAACTTACCACAAACTCAGTGGCATAAAACAACATCCATTTATTATCTCATTGTTCTTTAGGTCAGAAATCCATTTGAGCTCAGTTGGGTTCTCTGCTTAGGGTCTCACAAGCTAAAATCAAGAATCAGCCAAACAGAGCTCTGGTTATGGGGAAAAATCCACTTCCATGTTCCTTCAGGGTGCTGGCAGATTGGGTGGAATCCTTTTCATTCTTTGAATCTCTATGGCTGTCTCTTATACTACAAAACGTAGAAAACTATATGTTTTTAAAGTGCTCTGGGATTAGAGTGGAGCCATATGGATAATCTCCCCTTTGAGTTACAGATTATTAATCTTACATATGTAAAAATCCTTTTATCACACACCCACCCTCAAGGGGTGGAGATTATACAAGGGCAAGTGTCACTGGTGGTCATTTTTAGAATTCTACCTACCACATGGGCTATGTGCTGGAGTAAAATGATAAGCAAATCAGACTTAGTTCCTACTCTTACAAATCTTAAATTTCAGCGAAGGGAACGTAAAATAAAGTATGAGCTGTGTAAGAAGCACTGTGTATACATGGGCATGTCAGTGGAACAACCAAACCAATCTTGTAAGCTGTGTCCTGGAGGAGATAGTAGGATTTATTCAAATGAAGACCGTCATAGGGTGAGAGGATGGAATGATGTTCAAAGCAAAGGGAGTAGTATAACATGGCATATCTTGAAAGAAGTTCAAGTTAAGCACGGATGACAGTTTTCAGTGTTTGCAGAGGATGACTAGAATTGGAAGAGAAGATAGCAACGGGGAGATATTTTGGGCTTTTAATCAAGGTGCTACCTCTTCAAATGTGTGTTTAGAAATATCATACTGGTTGTAGTAGTCAAAACAGGCCCAAGAGGTATAACATTCCAGGGAGTGATACCAGTTACAAGACCATAAGATATAATCTGAGTAGGAGATGATGATTACTGGGACTACGGTGGTGACGGGAAAGAATGTTTGTAAGTGGATATACTGAGGAAACGTGGGAGGTGGATCCTAAAAGAGTTGGAAGTTAAATAAATAAAGGTATGAAGGGGGAAAGGAAATCAAGGATGATACCCAGGTTTCTGGCTTGAGCCACACTGGTAGGGTGACTTGCCGTTTTTTTGTAACAAGGAAATGGGGAGGGAAAGCAAGCATAGGGAAGCAATGGATGGGAAGCCCAGTTTGGAACATGAAAAGTTTGAAACACTTTCAAGCCAGCCAAATGCAGATGTTTGTAACACAGTTAGGTGTACTAGTATAGAACTCAGATGAAAGATCTGGATTGGAGTTATACAACTGACAAACCTGACTACATAAGGTTAATTGGAGTCATAATACTGAAAGCTAATCCCTAGGGAGGGAATACAGCATGAAAGGAGAAGAGAATCTAAGACATGATACCCGGGTCCACTAACTGAAAGGGCTCAAAGAAGAAGGTACTAGATAAAGAAGAACTAGGGCAGTTGCTGTTATGTAAGACCAGCAAATGAGAATATCAAAAATTTCCAAATTTGAAAGAGAGTAGGCAACATTTTCAAGCACTATATACAAGTCATGTTAAAAAAAGACTGATACGTGGATTGGACTTAGTGACAAGGGACTCATGGGTGACTTTGACACAGTATGATTCGGTGGTGCAGCATGTGTGCAATCCAAACCAAAGTGGGTTTCGTTCTAAAAGAAACCTGAGGAATTTCTCCTTCAATAACATTTCTTTCATAATTGCTATTCTCTGTGAGAGCCAGTTTCCAGTTAAGGCTAAGGGTTGAAAGAATGTTCAGAGAAGAGTGTGACGGTGGAGGGGAACTTGATTACGGTGAACCATGGGTACCAGAGAGCACAATGGAATGGTTTTAGAGAGCAAGAGAGGAGAGACGTTGCATCGTTTGATCAGGGAAATAAACATGTATTTTAAATATATTTGTTTTCATTTTTGTTTCATTTTAAAAATTAAACTCTAGCTGATTTACAATATTAGCTTCAGGTGTACAACATAGTGATTTAACATTTTTATAGATTATACTCCATTTAAAGTTATTATAAAATATTGGCTATATTCCCTGTGCTGTACAATATATCATTATATATTTTTTACACATGTGTGTATGTATATATGTGTGTGTATATATATATCTCCTCATATATTTTTACATATTTATTTTACACATAGTAGTTTGTATTTCTTAACCCCCACACCATCTTGCCCCTCCCCCAACTCCTCTCTCCACTGGTAACCAGTAGTTTGTTCTCTGTATCTATGAGTCTGTTTTTGTTTTGTTATATTCATTCATTTCTTTTATTTTTATATTCCACAGGTAAGTGATAATATAAAGTATTTGACTTTCTCTTTCTGAGTTATTTCACTAAACATAATACCCTCCAGGTCCATCCATGTTGTTGCAAATGGCAAAATTTTGTTCTTTTTTATGGCTGAGTAATATTCCATTTTGTGTGTGTGTGTGTCTGTGTGTGTGTGTGTGTGTATCTATTTATCTGCTTTACCTATTTATCTGGACACTTAGGTTGCTTCCATATATTGGGTATTGTAAGTAATGATGCTGTGAACATTGGAGTGCATATATCTTTAATAAATACGTATTTTTAAAATGAGAATGTGGAAGAAGATAGAAAACTGGGTTTGAATCTGGGGAGTTCCAACAATGTAATGGTATACAGTGGATTGCACTGAATTGGTATCAAAATAACAAGATATAGGAAAAGAAAATAAATCAATAAAGGAGATAGAATATTGTGATAGTCTTCTTCTAGAAGGAAAATAGGGTTCTCAGGATTCAGCTATGAATTGGAGGGAGTTCAGGTTTCTGGTGGATGGCCAGTGCTTATCCCTCTAGATGGGAAACGAGCTGCATAGAGTCTAGCTTAACTGAGAGAGCTCCAGAAAGAGGCATATTTCTCTAAGGAGCTAGCACATAGGCCTCCAGAAATTTATTGCATTAGAAGTCCTGTATAGCAGAGGAATGACTGTTAATAGATGCGAAGCCAGTAGTGGAGGGAAAGGGAAAGAAGTTGGAAGAAATGTTAAGGTAAGTAAGGTAGAGAGAGTCAGGACCGCATACTCAGTAGCTTTGCAAAGTACTTAAATTTAATATGCATTATTTAAGAGGCAAAAAAAAAATCATATCTGACTCACAAAATAAATACAACATTTGGTTGGTAGGAGTGTACTGAGTGAAATGAAATATTCTCAAAATAAATAAAGAAAATTTAAAATACCAGTCTCAAATGGTTGCTAAAGGCACTGATGGAATCAAAAACTGAATATATTTGTAGAGACTTTGTATATATGCAAAGCACTAGCTATCTACCGAAAGATCAAAGATTACCCTTGGTAAAATCTCAAGTATTTAAAATAATGTCTAACTCTCCCCATTGGGTTATCTCACTCTTTCTTGCTACATAACAGATTCAGGTAGATATCCTGGGGTTTATGGAATGGCAAAATTGAGAAAAATATAAGAATATAATGTAGAATCACTACACAAGGTACTTTCAGAAAAACTGCAATAATTTATACCAAGGGAGACTGTATCTTAGAGCCAGAGGAGCTTCCATCTCAGGATCCATAATGTTCAGAATACCATTAGGATGTTTTCTAAAAATCAATTACCTTTAGTTATCAATATTTTCCATACCTATATTAAAACTCTTTACTCAGCACTAACACCTAATAGGAGTCATCAAAAAATGATAAGGATGGTACTCGGCAAAAAAGTAATATTCTAGAAATACTTTACAGAAAGAGTAGCAGTCAGTCAATGTCCCAGAATGTCTGGCTTCAGCCATTGGCTGGAGAATGGAGATGGTCCTTGAGAGAAGGAACAAAGGGAATGAGCAAGTTTTTAGTGGTGAGAAATTAGGGCAGAAATAATTTTACTTACAAATATTGTTATACTTCAGGTGATTTTATCCAGTAGGCAGTTAGGTATACATACCTGAAATGCATGGATTTTGTCAAATCTAGAGACAGAGATTTGAAAATGCTTAATTTAGAGTTGGGAGATGAGATCACCTAATTTAAGCATTAAGGTTAAAAAAGTTTAGAAAAGAAGGGAAATCTAGAAATACTCAGCACTTCAGGGCCAAGTAACTGACTTAGTGAGAGGCAGAGACCGAGGATGCTGAGTATAATTTGATCCAAGGGGAACAAGTTGGTGCAAAGGGAGTCATTAAAGACTCAGGAGAGACAAATAACTGATAAAGCAGAGGGCAAGAGGATTCAGGAGTGAGCAGTGTTAAGAGTGCTGTGCATAGTTTGACCTTGAACAGACCTCATCCTGGGAGACTGGAGGAAACACAGCCTGAAAATATCCACAAGTAGCAACTTGTAGGTGGTGGAGTTAGGAGGAGTTGGTGGTTTTCATGTCCATCATGGCTTCAGGTTTCTAAAATAATTAGTAAAGGCAATCATCTCTGGGTAAGAGAGGGAGGAAGGATATGGGGAAAAGTAGCAGCAGATCTGAACAGTCGCTAAGGAAAACAGAGAGGTGACCAATTGCAAGGGAAAGTACTGCTGGTCAATGCTGAGGGGGTCCAGTGAGGTTAGAAACTGTACATGTACAGATTCATATTGTTTTCCAGTGGTCCTCAGCTATTGGATGTAGGAACTCACGTGTGGCTATTTGGTGGGGTGGGAGAACAAAAAAAGGAAGACTTGAAGGTACTAATGGAATTCAGTTAATCTACCCTGTGACTCAAACTTTGTAGGAAATGAAATGGGGTCCAAAGGTCTGACAGATCAGGAAAGTTGGAGGGATACTGAGATTGGAATCAGGAATTTTCAAACATATACACGGATACAGGAGGAATGAATGCATACTAGGTATTTTCTAGAGGAGGGATATAATTCAGATGTATAGATTTTTGAGATGGCATATTTGTTGTAGTCAAGAATAAACTGTAGAGGTCAAGAGAGTCAGTTGGATGTGAAAAGCAAGGGAAAGGGGAAAGTTAATTATTCAACAAATATTTAATAAAGAACCTCTATGAGTCAGGTATTATACCAGCTGCTGGAGATCCAAAAATGGCCAAGACACAATGCTTGCCCTCAGATCAGTCTACTGGAATGATTGATGTTTCCAACTTAGGAAACAATGTGGATGGCAGAGTAACAGTATTAAAAGACAGTATCAAAAATTATAATTAGCACTCATTTGAGTAGCTGATATAAAAACCCAAGTAGCAGTATAAACCAGACAAGCGAGATACATAAATTTGAATTATGAAGGGAAGTCAGTGTTGAATAGGAGAGACCTAGAGGAGTGTACAGGATGGCCCTGGAGAGCATGTGGAGGTAGGGAGGGTGGGTAGATTCCTGAACTCCAAGATTGAGGGGTAGATGGAGGAAGAAAGGATCCATTGAAAGAGAGTTGTGATGAGACCAGGCAAAATTGCTTTTGAGAAAAATGAAGAAGAGGGTTCCAGAAGAAGAATGGTCCATATAGTCCAGTAAGTCAGAGATCCCGAGGAGAAAGACCAAATTGCTTGAACAGATTTGGCAAATAGAAAAGCGTTGATCATCTTAGCAGGTGCAATTTCAGCAGATTGGGGTGGCATTCCTCCAGTGGAGGAATACATAAAAGACTTAGGAAATTATGTGTTATCCATGACGGCCAGCAACTTTCAGGGCTGTCTAATGATTGCAAGATATACGCTGTATCTTTGGTCTTTTAAGTAAAAAGGAAGATGTGAACATTTACTAGAGAAATGTACAGTAAGAAATATAAGGTATACATAAGATGTACAAAAATTAACCTAAACCTCAACAGAGAAGAAACTAGAACACAGTAAGAATAGATGCTTGAGCAGGGGGCGGGGAGGGATAGGGGTGCATTATTTGTAGGAATAACGATGGTTAAAAACATTCATTTCATCATAAGGTAATGAAAAAACCCTCAATAGTTAAAGCTAAATTCATTTCTTCACAAACCTCAAATGATATCTGTGTCCCACAGAGTAAAATTATATGCTTTTGAAAGTACAGTAGTAGATTATTTTGACATGGACAAATAATTCCACATATTATTGCCTTCAAATTTTAAAGAGGAGGGACTTCCCTGGCTGCCCAGTTGTTAAGACTCCGTGCTTCCAATGCAGGGGACATGGGTTCCATCCCTGGATGGCTGATTGGAGAAATAAGATCCCACATGCTGGGCGGTGCAGCCAAAAAAAAACCTAAAAATGATACAAAATGTAAACATCTTTTAAATTTAATGGATGTCTTTTGATTTCCAGAAAAAAAAAAAAAAACACCTTCCAGGGCTTTGGGAAGTGAACATATGTTTAAGAGTTCCATTGCGTTTTCAACATAATTAGTTGTCTATGTGTCCAAATAAAACTAATGAATTTCTATGTACAATTAACTATGATTTATCTAAGGGTATTATAGTTCGAATTATTTTCTATCAGTTTTCTCATAATTATCCTTTACTGTGAATTTGCTCATTATTTATGGACAAATTTCATTTTGAGTAAATCATAAAATCTTTTTCATGATGCAGCATATATTGAACAGCAGTTAAGAGAGGTGGTTGTAGAACATGCAGCTTTACTTATTTTTCCCCCAAAGGAAACATTATTTGAAAAGTTAGACAAATAATTTATTTCAGTTCTTTTTTAAATTAACTAAAAATGAATGAGACTTTTAAAATATTTTAAGATTTCCAGAAGTTCATACATCTTATTCTTTAACAGCTTCATTTTTTGTTGATCTTGGTTTTATTTATTTTGCTATTTAAAGAGAAGAGAGTACTTATGTGTATTTGCTCTGAACTTTTGTTGAAGGGTATGTGGAAGTTAGAGTACAGAAAATTTACGATTTTAGGATCACACCCCAAATGGAATGTGCTTATAAAGTGTACAGCAATAAATCTAACTTTGTTTTAAAATAGCCAGCTTATATGTGATTTTTAAACTGGCTAGCAATCAGATACATGAAATGCTCAATGAAAGCCATCTGAAGTTATATATGAGATAACTAAATGGTGTCTAAACAAATTCAAACTCTTAAAATGTTTTGCAGATTCTTAGTAAATACTGCAGTGATATATATCCATATTAGCTATATATTAAAATGTATGAGATGGTTTCAGAAGAAAAAATGTGATCTTAGTGGACATAGAATTAGATTCAGCTTAATTGGTAAAGTGAGACTAAGGAAAAGTACCATTGGATTTTGTTGATTTTATTATTTCACTTTGGTTTAAGAATTGCTCATTCAAAATGCCTTTAGAGATTCTCTTTGAGATTGATATTCAGCATATAGAATTAATCAATATTAAATCTCCATCTATCCTGGCTGTAGAACTTTGGAAGATTGTTACTTAATGATGTGAAAGAGAGACATTGCTGAGTGGTGGAACCAATACAGTTATATCCCCAGTAAAGCTAATTCTGTTGGCTGTTGCAGAAGTGCCCACTGGGAGGGTGATGACCTATAAGAATAGAGAGATGCAAAGTCAGATCATGTGTTGTGGAACTTCATCCACATATTCTAAGACAGTTCTGGTAATTCTGACATAATATGCAGGCTCTGCACTCTTTCTACAACCAATTGTATGGAAGCTCAGTTTTTCTACCAATACATCGTCCCAAGATTCTTATCAGTCCAAATATATTCCAAAAACGTGATGTTCAAGGCTTTGTAGTTAAAGTGAAAAAGCCAGTTAGATCTCAAACAAAAGATGAAACAAAAATAACGATAGTGGTTATCATTTTTAAAAAGCATTTGCAGTCCCAACCACTTGTTAGGATGCTACTGGGCTGAGAAAGGCCACTGTTCTTTTATCCCTCTCCTCCTTGTTTCCAGCTCCCAGATGTGGCCCTCCTGTGTCATTGACTTATGTGGGTCCTTCAGCCCACTCTCTGCTCCTAGGGAGACTCGCAATCAAATATAGAACATGGAAAACCCATATTATCTACTATCTACACTTTATGTTGAAATATGCGTGTAAATATTAATCTATGTTAAGTAGAAATACATGGCATTGTGCCTAGTGTTTTTATTAGAATGAAACAATCTACAGGTTTCGTTTTTTCTGCTTAGACATTAAGCATTGTGTAACACAGTGAATAGATTAGCTAAAGATAGAAGTGAAATGGAATAATTATTAGAGTTCAAAAAAACAGTTGAGTAGGACATGATGTCAGTTTATAGAGTTTCATGAATACTGAAAATCAAGAATAGTAATCACGCAAGCAATGGAATTTTGACTTGAGTATTACATTTTGAAGATAACCTTCCTCCACGTGCATTGAATAAAACAAAAGCAACTATTTAGCATATGTTTTTATGACCATACTGTTAATACAACATCATAGGTATACTTTAATGTTATTATACATTAATCATAGTCTAATAAATTAAAAACCAAGGCCCCAAAGACCTGTATTTCAACCCTTCAACAAAAGAAAACAAAACATAGTTTGTTATTATACATTAATCATAGTCTAATAAATTAAAATCAAAAGCAGAAAGATCTGTATGTCAGACCTTAAATAAAGGAAAGTATAACTAAACAGAACTAGTGAATCATTCAGAGAATTGCAGAAGTAAAACATTTTCTTCCCCTAATCTACATTTAAAATGAATCTCGAAAAACTGGGAACTTTGAAGAAGAGAAGTTGGGAGGGGGCTTGTGTCTTGCACCCCAGCAGCACAAGCAGAGGTGGAGTATTTCAGTTTACCATTTTATTTAGGCATACCCATATAAGGACAAACTCCTGAATGGAAGCAGAAGACTGGTTGATGTTTACTTCATAAGGTGATAAAGAGAAGAACTTGTAAAACTGACCACCCAAGTCTAAAAGCAAGGACAACATGTGGAATATGCCATGTATCACAGCTGGGTGACGTCATAAAGCCTCGTGTTTAAGAGATTAATCCCTGCCCTGAGGTCCCAGAAGAGGCTCTGTATCTTTAGAACCTATCTGTAACAGTCAGCAGGCTTCCTTTCTTCTTTTTCTAAGTCTTAGTTTTTTTTCATCCTTAATATGGACTATTAATAAGTTATTTTGGGAAAATAAAATGAGATAAGGAAGGTAAAGCTTTCAGCCAGTTCCCAGCACTGAGGAAGTCCTCTCTGAAGGTTATTTATTATCTTTAATATGGAAAATATTGACTCTTGGGCACCTATTCTTTTTATTCCAAGTTTACAAATAACAGTAAAATGTAATGGATTATGTGTACATGTACTAAGACACCCCCATTAGCATTTATCTCAATGGCTCCAGTAGGTGTTGATAGTTTTTCTGGTTCTTTCTACCTCAAAAAAACAACTGTACCTTTAGTGGCAGGCAGGATTCAAATCAATTTCTGTCATATTACTTCTGAGTGCCAAATGCCAGTGTCCTGATAGATTTCCGTGGGTTCAGCAGTGCATTACAAATCAGTTACCTGACTCATTCCCCTGGTGAAATGAGATGAGCAATCGGGGCTAGGCCTACCCAGGACATCTGCATAGGTTTCCAGCTTTCTATGGAAACTTGGTCTATTTCCTTCACGTCACCCCTCCTAAAAACGTTCATTAGGATGGTACCCGTAGAAGGTAGTATACTATCTCGACACTTCAACAGAGCAATAACAACCAAAATAATTTTAGTGCCATGCAGGATGGGACTCAGACTAGTCTTACTTATATGGCAGTCAAGATTTCTATCACAAGGAATAGGTAGCATAATGATATATATTATGCATTTGCCGCTATGAGCACTGGGTATTTAAAAATATGTAATTATAGTCTATAACAAAAGCCTCTACCATGATCTTGTTTTTAGAGAAATTAACAAGTGTCAATAAAGGCTGATGTGAGTTTCAGCTATTTTTATGTTCATCATGGAATTACCAACATTCGGAGTTACTGCAAAACTGGCAAAAGATCAGAAGGGAAGCCTATATATATTTATATATATCCATAAGCCTTAAGTGGATTCAAATTCTGGAAATTCAAGTGGAATCTAAGTATTTGGTTTTTATAAATCATAGGTTTAGTACAAATGTTTCTGATATGTGGTAATAAATGTTTTGCAAACAAACAAGAATATGTCCTATTCTGTAGCATCAGGAACTTAAAAGAACAGGGATGATGCCAGACAGACAAATATGATACAATCCTATACAAGTAATAGTACAGTTAAAATTAGTAAATTTCTAATTATTAGGTAAATATTACAGTTACTTAGATATTTATCTTTTAAAAATTGTGGTGGAAACACCTTGAAGGAGGGGAGTGTAAGGAAGTGTTAATATAGAAACAATGGCAGAATGTATATTAAAAAGAGACAGTGAGCTTTAACTTATAGATCTAAATATAGAATAACTATGATTACTTTTAACAAGTCCTAGTTACCAAAGAAATCTTGTAAAGTCACTTTTGAACAAAAGCGCACATACAGAAATGTGCATTAAATCCATACTAACAACAACAAAAGTAGCTAAAGTTCTTAGGAGGAGTAGAATAAAAATACCTTAATAAGTAAGATTCAGTGGAAATATATCTGAAGTTTGGAAAGGGATTTATTTTTCTAAAATGTCTAAGGATGTTTTTATTTTTTGGTAATTTCTTTTTTACATTTTTTCTTGAAATAGAAAGGCATTTAAATAATAGCTGTCGATTTGACATCATGATATGTGCCTGGCTTTGTTCATTGCATTAACTCACATTTTAAATAGGGTAAACCTAGAAAAAAGACTGTTTTACTCTCATCTAATAGGTAAGGAAATTGGTACAGAAGGCTAAATCCAGGTCTACTAATTACTTGCCAAAGGACACATACAAAGGAAATTCCAGGGCTGGATTTCAAGAGGCAAAACCAGCTCCAGAGCCTATGTCCTTCTTCAGACCCTATGCTACACTGCTATACTTTATCTCAGCTATTGGAAACTGTGATGACAATACCAATATATTCCTCTAATGGCATTTCATCCTTAATTAATATGAATATTATTTTTGATCATCCCTTATTTTATAGGATAATGCGTGAAGGAAAGCACACCTTCCAAAATGTGAAATGTCTTACAAATATAATACAAATATTTCTTGTTGTAATTCTCCAGTTTAACTTGTATATAACATTTAAAATCAAGTTCCAACTTAATGGGTATATAAATAATGGGCCTTCGAATAGAAAATTACCCACGAACTGTGTTTCCTACTAACTTAATCTTGACACTCATAAAGTTTTTGCCAAATCAGCAAGCAGAGGACTTCTAGGTTGTGGTGTGAACATAAACGTGAAAAATAGGTCGAACTGAAAGTAAGCAGTGGGAAGCCTAGGTTGACCAAGTCACACTGGTTCACGGAACAACAGGAGCCCTGTACAGACTGGAAGATGAACAAATCAACTGAACAGAGAGAAAGTGAAATCACACAAACTAAGTTTAAGTCTTTGTAATTTCTTAGGAAAACATATTCCTGACTATGGCATCGAAGCGTTTTAAAGTTCCTAAAATACTGTGAGGGAAATTGCAAAGGTGCGGTGCAAAGGAAATCATACTGTCTTGTGTCCCTAATCCTTCTTAAAATAATGCATGCATGTCTTTCAGGGAAACGGAAACATGGCATCATAAAGGTGGGCAAGGTGGAATTGTAACACATTTTTTTTCTTTGTCAATCTGGGCTGTCAGTTTTTTTTTGTTTTTTTTTTTTTTAGGTACGCGGGCCTCTCACTGCCGGGGCCCCTCCCGCTGCGGAGCACAGGCTCCCGACGCGCAGGCTCAGCGGCCATGGCTCACGGGCCCAGCCGCTCTGCGGCATGTGGGATCTTCCCGGACCGGGGCACAAACCCGCGTCTCCTGCATCGGCAGGCAGACTCTCAACCACTGCGCCACTGGGGAAGCCCCTGGGCTGTCAGTTTTACATAAATGTTAGGAAATATGACTGTATGTGTCTTACATTTAAAATTACCTACTTCTTGCTGCAGCAAGGACTGAGCACATCCTTATTTAGGCCACACAGTCCTTGTTAATGACAGAAATCTCCATTGTCATGTAAACAAAGTGCGATCTGTCTGATGTGATCCATCTGGCTCTACAGTTTTCAACAGCACTATTTTCAAGGTCACAGAAGGAATTCTAACTACATCCCAGGATACCCAGATCAAACCAAGGTTAAGTATATTTCCATGGTTAAAAATATCCACCCTTAGTTTAAACCACCTTGGCCAAGCTCAAATCAAAACAGATACTTGGGTAATTTTATCTCCATGCTTATAACAAGTTATTTATCCTTGGACATCTTCTTTCCGTTTACGAAGTTCAAGCATTCCTTCGTAAGTATGACTTGGACATTGCATTACCAGAAGCTGATTTACTTTCCTAGTATTTTTGTTTGTTTTTAATCATAAGCAGTATGGCTTGACTATCTTTGTGTTGCTTCCCTGTAGTATTTTCTAGAAAGTATGGACCCTGAGGATCCATTCATGAATCAGTTTATGGATTCATGAATATAAGCCTAGATTCAAGGCACAGAAACAGTCTTTTGCGTTTCCTCAGCACAGTGTCCTAGCAGATTCATGACAGGCATCATGACCTGGAACTACTCATCATAATAAACACTCATAGTGTATCCATGATGTAACAGGAACAGGACTAATGGTAAGCAGTGAGCAGGGCAGACAGGGTCCCTGCCCTCAAAGAGATTTCATGCTACTGTGATTTGTCTTGATAGGGTACACATTTGCCCATATTTGGAGTCTAATTATCATGCCAAAGATGGAGTCTTTATCCCAGCTAATGAAGAAAACTCAATATCTCAGGAAAAAAAGAGAATTTTGCTGTTTATCGCTTTTCTCCTTCTTACTTTTTCAGTGATTTTTTTAAAAAAAATTATTTTTATACAATTTTAAAGGTTACTTTCCATTTACAATAATTACAAAATAATGGCTCTATTCCCTATGTTGTACAGTGCATCCTTGAGCCTATCTTATACCCAATCGTTTGTACCTCACACTCCCCCACCTCTATATTGCCCCTCCATCCCCACTGGTAACCACTAGTTTGTTCTCTATATCTGTCAGTCTGCTTCTTTTATGTTATATTCACTGGTTTGTTGTATTTTTTAGATGCCACATATAAGCAATATCATCCAGTATTTATCTTTGTCTGATTTATTTCACTCAGCATAATGCTCTCCAAGTCCATCCATGTCGATGCAAGTGGCAAATTTTCTTTCTTTTTTATGGCTGAGTAGTATTCCATTGTAGATATACACCACATCTTCTTCATCCGTTCATCTGTTCATGGACACTCAGGTTGCTTCCATACCTTGGCAATTGTAAATAAGGCTGCTATGAACATCGGGGTGCATGTATCTTTTCAAATTAGTGTTTCTGTTTTTTTTTTGGATGTATACCCAGGAATTGAAATCCTGGGTCATGTGATAGTTCTATTTTTAGTTTTTTGAGAAACCTCCATACTGTCTTGCACAGTGGCTGCATCAATTTACATTCCCACCAACAGTGTACAAGGGTTCCCTGTTCTCCATGTCCTTGCCAACATTTGTTATTTATGTTCTTTTTGATGGTAGCCGTCTGACAGGTGTGAGGTGAGATCTCATTGTGGTTTTGATCCGCATTTCCCTGATGATTAACGATGTTGAGCATCTTTTCATGTGCCTGTTGATCATCTGTATTTCCTCTTTGGAAAAATATCTATTCAGTCCTTCTGCCCATTTTTAAATCGGGTTGTTTGGCTTTTTTGATATTGAGTTGTATGAGCTGCTTATGTATGTTGGACATTAATCCCTTACCAGTATACATGTATAAAATGGAAAAAGAAATATGTCATTCTACTTAAAAAGACATTATAAGAAATAGCTGTACCAATTAGTTTTATTTAGCAATAAAATAGGCTCTGGTAATGAGAGCTCCACTAAATGCTAATATCCTTAGAGAGAGGAGCTGTATCTTTTGTCTCAGTATCACTCACTTAATTTGCAGATGCTATAGATCTAATACAGGTTGAAAAAGAAGTATGAACTCAGAACAAGGAATAGAGAAGTAGTCATCTTCCCCATACTGGAAACAGTGTGAATAGCAGGGCTCCACAGTCAGACAGAAATTTTAATCGTGGAAACTGAGCACTGAAGGAACTTGGTGACTTAATTAGTTTCACTGAGGGTGGCCATTAGGACTAGCTTAAGCTGTGACCATTCATAAATATTGATACAATTATGATACATCAGTTTATCCCAGTATTCTGCTCTGAGGGAACAGAATAGAAATATTTAAAGGTAAGAAAACTTTTAATTTTCCCTAAGGAAATGCACTCTACACATTTCATATGTAATCTCTGAAAACATTTAAGATTTATTTGGAAAAATTCAACTAATACCAGCAAAATAGGTAAGCTTCAAGTGTAATCAGTCTATCATGCCTCTAGAAACATATTTTGTAAACAACTCTTGTGTAAGCAGTATCCATGGAACACAGAAACGTACTGATTTTATGATAAATATTACGTACTACAAATAAATGGATTTTAATGGAGTAAGACACAAAAGATACCAAATGACCGATCAAAGGTGTGAAAAAAAAATTAGTCCATTAGTTAAAGTAAGGTTATAATTACTGCCCAAATGCTGAGATATGAAAAAAACTTTTTAAAGTTTTAAAGCCTTTTTACTTCTGAAATTGTATACATTTTGGTTAAAATATTTTTACAGTCCATTTCAGGGCTAGCAGCTACTAAAATCTAAGCTATAAATTTTAGCATCTGTAATTGCAATGTCTCAAGACCCTTCCAAAAAATTAAACATACTATTACTATTTCAGCTAAATGCTCATACTTGCTGCATATTATAGATTACCAAAAATGTGGGGTTTTTTTAAGGAAGAAGTGTACATTTCTTTTGGGTCCTTTTATTAAAACTCAAACTTCTAAATATTTAAAATACTTTCAGAAAACAGAAAACACAAACATTCAAATACATTTTTATTTTAAAAATTCTTTTAGTTATGTAAATATAATAATATATTTTAATATCTTAAAAAGGGTGAGATAATCACTGTGTATTTTGGACTAAGTATATAGCTACTAACTATATTCCATGACAATAAAGTGTTTATGTTAGCCAGAAGTGAATTTTTCCAGATATTGACTGCCGTATCACTGTAGGTCATTTCCTCTCTGCTGTAGAGCTTAGATTCTTAACACCAATGAATGTTATCTAGAGGTACCTTGTTCCTAAAATTCTCCAGGCCTCAGCATGCTGTCTACTGCATAATTTTACTTGAATATACAACAAGTGTCTCTAAATCAATGTATATCAAACTATGTTCATTATCTTTTCCCCAAAAGCTGAACCTCCTGTTTCTCCTAGCTAATAACATTACTACTCAGAGACTCATCATTAAGTAAATTTTCTTTCTTTCCTTCGGCACCCCACATCCCGCATTCATCCTCCTTAACAACTCTAAAAATCCAACACCTAGGACTGGTTACAAAATGAAAATGTAGATGCCTTGTTCAAAGATACTAAAATTGTCTATAAAGTGATAACAGAACATTAAACCAAATGTGGGCACTTCTGAGTGTGGAGCCGTGTGACTGCACAGACCACATGCCCTCCAGCATTTCCATAACCCTTTTTATTTTCTTAATATTTTTATTGAAGTATAGTTGATTTACAATATTGTGTTAATTTCTGCTGTACAGAAAAGTGATCCAGGTATACATATATATACATTTTTAAAATATTCTTTTTCATTATGGTTTATCATAGGATATTGAATATAGTTCTCTGTGCAGTACAGTAGGACCTTGTCATTTATCCATTCTATATATAAAGGCTTACATTTGCTAACAGCAGCCTCCCACTCCATTCCTAACCTCTTATTAAATATCTTATTCAGATACCAAGGGACTGGTATCCTTACAGTCTTGAAACTGCTCTCTCTTAATTCATTTTCTGTATTCCCACTTCACCACCACAGTCTGTTTTCTTTATCCCGGTTTTCAACCTCAGCACTGCTGCATATTGGACTAGATAATTCTTTGTTATGAGGGCTGTCCTGTGCATTTGAAAACATTGAGCCACATCTGTGATCTCTACCCATTAAATACCAGCAGCACCCTTCCTTACAACAGGTTGTGATTGTCAAAACTATCTGCAGATATTTCCATATGTCCTCTGAAGAGCAAAATTGTCCCCTTTTGTGAACCACTGCTTTCTGTACCAGAGGGCTCTTTACAAACTATGAAGGTAGTCAGGCTACCCCCATCTTATAACATTGGAAGAACTCTCCCAAGACTATAGGATAAAGTCCATCTCTTCCTCACAGTAGTCAAGTGTTGTCATAACTTGGCTTTGTGTATCTCGCCAACTCTAACTCACATTTAGCTCTTTTTTCTCCCTTGAACTCCACAGTCCTTCCTTGCCCAATGGCTTAGTCTTATTCACATGCTTTTTACTATCTTTGAAACTATCCTTACTACGATCTAATTATGTGCTTCTGTGGTTCATCTTTCCTCTCATCCCCAATTCTTGGTTTATTACCTTTTAAGATTAAGCTAGACTATTATCTTCTTTTGATAAAATCTTGGCTATTTTTATGCCATCCCACACAGAACTATTACCTCCTTCCTGCCCTTTATTATGCCTATTGTGCCAGGTGCTGACGTGCTGTTTCTAACTCTAACGTGACTAATTGAGGTTTAAATAATTCAGTCCTTCAAAGCATTTCCACAAGTTAAAAAAATGATTCCATCTTCAGAATCATTACAGTGAGGGAATGCAGTTTCCTTTAGAACATATGTTCATATAGGGAAAGTTTCTAAATAGAAAAACTTCTGTTATATCCCTCATAAATTACACTTGATTTTCCACATGCCTAATTCTCAATATACTGGTCTACATTACATATTCTTGAAAGGTAGGGAACACTCATTGTACATATTTATATCTCTGAAATATAGCATATTACTTAACACATGCTAGCAATTTATTTATTAGTTGTTGAAAGAAGGGAAAGAGAAAGAAGGAGGAAAGGGGAGAAAAAAGGGAGGGATGCAAGGAAGAAGAGAAAACAGAAAGAAGGGTATTTTGAAAAAGAGCTCTGAGTCTCTCGATAAATGGGCTGCAGATTTGTATTTAGACAATCTTTCCTTGCCTCTCAGCATATGCATATCCAGAACCTTCTTCATCATTGTTCGTGTCATCACCACCATCACAATAGTAAACAATGAGAAGAACATATACTGAGCTCTTTTTAAACACTGGATACATACTGCCTTTGAAAGGCCCACATACTCTGTGGATGCCTACTCTAGGAGATTTGAATGATGCTATTGTTATTAATCCTTCTACTCTAACGTTGTCATAAAAGGTTTATAGTTTAGCGTGTTCAGATATACGCATATTTACTAATGTATTTATCGACTTTGTCCAAAAGAAAACGATGTCTTCTTTATTTTTAAAAATTAAGTAACAGCCTTGCTTTTTAAAGTCTCCACATCCTACTGAAAACAATACCTATAAACAGTATCTTTGTACAGGAAAGATATTACAGAAATGAAACACACACCTCCAGACCTGTCCATATCATTTTGGTAGCATGTCGATATACTTCCTTTGATGGTGGACCAGCTCTCAGGGAGCAAGACAGGGTTTGGTGACTAGCGTTCAAGATATGTCCTTCACTCACGTGTTGCCAGAGGATTCCAAATCACTGTTCCTCGTGATTACACTTTGGTTATGAATTTAAATCACTTCAAGTCCATCTGTTCATCAAAGAGTAATTGACTATCAAATCCAATAAGTGACAGGATATTCCTTTCCTTTACTTCTGACCTTGTTCTTGGCACAGAGGAAGTTGGTTCCAGACAGCTGGATGATTGTTCACTGGGGCCAAATGAGAAATCTGTTGCAGGGAATCAATAGCCTGGATGCACCAAATATTTTACCATTCTAAAATGTTCTTTTGAATTCATATATTACTTTCAAAATTTCCTTTGCTTTGTTTAATAATATTCTACCTTTATTCTCTGTTAATCCTGTGAAATGCATACATCTTATCTCTGACAGATTTTGGTATATAACCTGTGTTTGCAGGCTTCTTTTATTAATATTTAAAATTGAAATTCCACTTTTTTTTTCTTTTTTCTTTCTCCCTAATTTAAAACCTCTAGTGAACTATAGCTTGTTTATAAATGAAAAACCATAATGTGGAAATCAGAAGGAGTATAAACAATCTTAATTTGGTTTATCATATAATCTGTCTGAACATGCCATAATAATAACACAACTGTACAATAAAATCCTTTCTTTTCAGTTGTATTTATATAATACCAATTACTTTTTTGGATGTAAAAGTCATGATTTGTATCATGTTTTTATTGCATTGTCCTTAAAAGTTAATAAGCATTTACTTTTATGTCTCTTCACTAAAGTCAATGTATTTTAAGAAGAAAAAAGTGTGGATTACACAAGGCAATTAAACAAAATACATAGAACTCAAAAAAATAAGATCACTACTGGCCACCTTCTTCCCTCCTCTCCTTTCCTTTCTTTTTCTTTCCTTCCCCCCCCCCCCCACCCTTTCCTTTCTCTTTCATTCATCAAGGAAAAATGAAGTGGTCAATGTAAGCTAGGCACTTTTCTCTGTCAGATGGAAAAAAAACAAAAAACACTAGCTTTTAAGATAACATGTCCCGGAAAATGATGAAGAAATTTGTATCCTTACATAGTGTTTAAGAAGCTTATAAAGTAGTCCTAGGGAACAACTGAATGCTCAATTATGTCTCACACTAAAAATACAGTAGTTCAGTAGTTATTCCAATGAGGAACAGATCAATGTTCCCTGGAATAACTGGCAAGTGCTATAAGGAGAAGGTCCAGCTGAACTAGGTTTTGAAGACTGATTAGAGGAAACAGAGAGGGGCAAGAAGAGACTGAAAGTCTTAACTGAAGTAGAAGAAGAATATTAGAGTGTGTCTGAAAGTAAAATTTTAATATGTGTAAGAGCTAAGAACACAAACCTCAGGGACCTTAGATCCTAGATAGAAGAATCGAAAAATGCAATAGAGAATTCTAGATTCCCAGGGTGACATAAGTAAAAGTTGTGTTTTCCCAGTAGGAGGTACAAGATGTATTACAGGAAAAGTATTAGAGTTAGGGAGACTAGCTGGGAGGCTATGAAATATGACTGAAACTTAGAAACATTGCAAAGGAAGAGACAATTGGTCTTAAAAAGAGACTGGTAAGATTTTCTCCATGCACATGACTGTATAAGTCAGCATTTTCTTCTTCTTCTGGAATTCAATCAAAAACATCATGGAGAATGAGAAATAAATCCTGTAAGCTTTATACTTGGTGAAACTAAGTAAAATGCATTCTCTGTAGACTCAAAATATACAGGAAAAATGCTCAGATAAAAGTACAGGAAAGAAAATTGGAAAATAATAAGAGGATTTGTTTGGAGCAGAAAAATGTATTAATTGATTCAATAAATATGTATTGAGCTTTTCCTGTGTTTCGGGCCATGATTTAGGTGTAAGGGTAAAAATTAATAAAATGGACAAAAATTCCTGCCCTCATAGAGCTTATAATATGGTTGAGGTGGACAGACAATAACAGAATAATTAAAATACATGGTGTGATGAAGGATGATAAGTGCTATGAAGCCAAATGAAGCAGGAAAAGGGAATAGAGAGTGTGCCAAAGGGGAAGTTTAATTTTAACTAGACTGGTAAGGGAAGTTTCTGTGGACTGAATGTCTCTGTCTTCCCAAAATTCATGTGTGGAAACCTTAATCTCCACTGTGAGGATACTTGTGGATGGGGGCCTTTGGAGGTGAGTCAATCATGAGGGTGAGGTCTTCGTTGGTGGAATTAGTGCCTTTAGAAGAAGAGAAAATAATAGAGCTCATTCACTCTCTCTCTATTCTCCACCATATGAGGAAACAGTGAGAAGATGGCCATCTGCACACGAGGAAGAGGGTCCTCACCAGCCCCCAGATATGCTGGTGGCTTAATCTTGGACTTCTTAGCCTCCAGAACTGAGAGAAATAAATATTTGTTCCTTAAGCCACTCAGGCTATGGTCATTTCTTATAGCATCCCAAATAGACTAAGAGAGAAGTTCTCTCTGATTAGGTGATATTTGAGGAAAGACCTGAGAGAGAGAGGTAAAGGAAACAGCAACTGGAAAGGCCTGAAGGCCCAGAATGTCTGAGGGTCAGCTGGGATGCCCATGTGGCTAGACCTGAGAGAAGGACCAGGCAACTATCAGGAAGTGCAGTCAAGAGAAAGACCAGGATGCCAAACTGTGTGGGGCCTTGCAAATGAGAGTGAGTGTTGGACATTTTATCAGAGTGACAGAGGAAGCCATTGGAGGGTTTTGAGCTAGAAGACTCATGTGGTCTGATTTACACATTTTGTTTGGCTTCCTCACTGAGTCTAGACACAGGGTTCAAGGTGGAAACCAAGGCACAAAGTATGAGGCTTTGTAACATATGAGGTGAGAGATGACGGTGAAGTGAGCCAACGTGGCGTCAGTAGAGGTGGTGAAAATGGTAGGAATCAGATCCATGATGAAGGTGGAGGATTTTGCGATGAATGAAGTGTAGAGTATGAAAGAAGGGTCCAGGTAACTCTCAGATCTTTGGGTTGAGTAATTGGAAGGATGGAGTTGAGATTAACTCAAACAGGACAGACTGCAGATGCAGTTTTTTGGAGAAAAGAGCAGTAATTTGGTTTTAAAAATGTTAAATTTGAGATGCCTATTGCACATCCATGTAGAGATGTATAGTAGACCATCTAGGTCTATGAGTCTAGAGTTCAGGGGAGAGATCTGTGCTGGAAAAATAAATCTGAGAGTCGTTCCAATATAGACGGTATTTAAAACCACATGATTGGGTGAGGTACCAAAAAGAATGTTTTTTGTTGTAGTTTTTAAAAAAAAAAAAAAAAGTACAAAGCATCTCTCAGGAAGCATGGCAAAGATGAGAGCATACTGGACAATGTATCTATTTTTTGAATTTGCAGTACCAGAGTGAAAAGGACCTGTGCCAGGGCCGTTCAGGACCTGTTTTGGTTCAGAGAATAAAGGAGCAGGGATAGAGCTTTACTGGGAATCTCAGATGAGCCAGATTTGCATGAGGAAAACATCAAAATTATCCCAAGATTTAGGTCACCATTCATTAAAGTTTATGACAAATAGAGTTATAAACAGAGCATCAGGTTTTCAATAGAAGATGTTAAATTTTGTTTTCTTTGAACTGGGCCTGTTGCAGTTCTCTGCTACACACTCGATGAGCGTCAGCTGCCTGGCTTGCTCCTTATATCCAGAAAGTAGATGGGCTCCCTGGTCTGTTAAGACCTAACTCTATTCTTGGACAAGACGCTTAACCTCTTTGTCTCATCTTCCTCATAGCAAAGGGAAAGCGTTGCCACATTGCTCCCATCTCTGAGAGCCTATTACCACTGGCCCCTTGTCACTCACTAGCATCTGCTTTAACTGCACAATGAGTGGAATTTTATTGCTTTAGGATAAAGCTACTGTGATCTTCAAACTATATTTGCATGTTAAATGATCTCCGTTTAGAGGACACTTGTTAATTTTAAGAGCTCCTCGGTTATAGGATACTGTGCTGTTCATCTTATAACACAGATACACAAAATAATGTTCAGTAACCTTTATTTACATTTCCCCTAGTTTAGAGTTAATTTTTCCAGAAAAGTTTCCATAAGCAATATTTACTAATTATAAGACATAAAGCTTTTTTATCTCTGAAATGTCACATTTTTTAATTCCAAAGTTTTCATTCCTTTAAGGTGTAGTATTAAAATAAAATTTTAAATTGTTTTGAATTTATTGGACTTAGGGTTTTCTCAGGAAGAAGGAATCTTTGCCCTTTGCACACTCAATTGTCATTTTGTTGTCTGTTATATTTTGTTGTATTTTGAATTCAAAGGAGGAGTGGGAATAACTAGTAAATGCTAGGTAGTGCTGACTACTTTGCAGGCATCATTCTAGTTAACAACTGCAGGATGAGGACAGTATTGGTGTCATCAGTCAGTGTTCTAAGGAGGCAATGAGATTCAAGAAGGTTGAATAACTTGGTCAAAGTTTGATAATGTATTACTCATGTCTGACTAGAGAGAACAGGATATTTCCATAACCCCTCATACTTTAGCACAGCTATCCTATTTTACTTCAAATACTGATTTTTATGCATTGCTTAAGGCCCACTCTATCCATGTGAACCAATTGTATCAAACGATGCCTACTTAAATTTTTATTAACGAGTCTATCTTTTATGTCTGCTGTGAAAATTTCCATATTTTTACACCAGTTAGAGATAGATCTTGCAGAAACATGTTTATAGAGTCAGGAATAAATTTATGGGTAAATAAATCACAAAATCCATAAATTTTTAGTAAGAATCTGTCATCTTTGTGCTGCTTTATTTTCATCCATCAGTCCTAAAGAAAGGAAGTCAGAGAAGTTTTAATAAATGGAAATTGTCTGCATTTATTTCCCCTCAATTTCACCATGATTAGTTTAGAGATGGATTCAGAGTCAAGAATGCCTTAATACATTACAACCTTACTGAGTTTCTTTGGAGAGCTGTGCGCTTACACATAATGCGGCCAACATTCAGTCACATTGCTTATTCATGGGACAAGCCCAAGTGGTGCTATTTTAGACTATGAGATTAGTGGAACCTGTGGAGTTAAGCAGTGCATGGCCTCCACAACTCTACACTACAACCTGTGTGGTATAAAATGTATTCCACTTAGCACGGCAGAGAAATTTGAAGTTATGTATTGCATAATATTGATATTGATTATGCGTGTCATTAATAATAAAAACAATTTCTGAAAGTCACATTAAAGCATTTAATTATATAGTATATCATGACAATTAGAATTACAACCAATATATATTTGTTTGTTGGTACTCTATCCCTTACCCAAAATTATAATTATGTAGATATATATATTTATATATCTAAACCTATAATCTTTATATATAAACATATACATTTAAATGTTACATGTGTTCAGAATAAACATAATGGAATGAGGCAAATATGCTGATAACAATGACTAGTAAAGTGACTAACAGGTGGCATATTCACTCCTGTGTTACCCAGCAGCCAATGTAAGGAGAGAAGCCAGAATTTGCAAATTTATTCTCCTCCAAAAAAGTAGAAATACTATCAGGTTTTTGAGGGTCAAACATAATTTAATATGCAGTCAATTCTGAAATAAAACTCTCACATGAACCTTTGATACATGGAACACAAACACTGTACAAATGCGTATGCTATTAACAACAATTTCTATAACAGTTATGGAAGACATTTTTATGAAACTTTTCTAACATTCAAGCAGTTCTAATGGAATATTGCTTCTGATGAAATAATCTCACGTATGGGTGGAATACAGACTCTAAAGAAAAAGAGATGAGTAGATTTTTTTCTTTGAATTAGGCTACATGAAATTTATTTCAACATGAATTTTTAGTTGGATGTCAAACAATGCGACAGTGTGATTTCACTTGACCTAGTGTTTATATTTTATCATACTCAGGGAGAGATATTCTATATACTTTACAAATTAGATGAGTTCCTATAGAGTCGACACTGTTTTGAGACTTGAAAACCTAACCGTGATTTATTTATCTATTATTCCCGAAGTGGATGGCTACATCATTTCTACATGGATTGAATCACTGAGGTTTCTTCAGGCAAAACTCTGCTGTTTTTTTCCTCAAAAAGTCATTTTCATTTCATTTCAGCATTTGAAAAAGAGCTGATTAAAAAAAAAAAAAAAAAAAAAAACCCGAGTTCCACACCTACGGCAGAGGGGATTTTATCACAAAACTTTAGCCCAAAGATGATCCTTAAAAAACATTCATCTTGGGCTTCCCTGGTGGTGCAGTGGTTGAGAGTCCGCCTGCTGATACAGGGGATACGGGTTCGTGCCCCGGTCCGGGAAGATCCCACATGCCGCGGAGCGGCTGGGCCCGTGAGCCATGGCAGCTGAGCCTGTGCGTCCGGAGCCTGTGCTCCACAACGGGAGAGAGAGGCCACAGCAGTGAGAGGCCCGCGTACCGCAAAACAAACAAACAAACAAAAAAAACCCATTCATCTTAAACAGTAAAGTCACCCTATGTGGCCACTAGGATAATTTCAGTGGTGAAATAACCTTGCATATCTGGGCAAACTTACTTAGAATGCTTTGGAAAACAGTGGTTTTAATGATAGCAAAAATAAGCATTAGATTGATAACTCAACCATGAGTCTGTCCTAGTTTTTGTATATAAAATCACCCCATCAAGTAATAAAGACTGATCTCCCCATTTACTTTCAGAGAAGTTTATGCATTCAGTTCATCTCTAAATAGTCTCAGACCATTATGGTGTGAATTAAAGAAAGTAGGATTAAAACAATGATTTACAATATATCACTTGAGATTTTGATCTTTCAGTATACTATTCTTGCTACGTCTCCGTCTTACCGTGGCTGTAAAATGTACAGTTTATAGAAGCAATAACAACCAGGGCTTTTGACCATAGCTGATTTCTCTTCTAATCAAAAGCCAGTGATGCAGTAATAAAAAAGTGATAGTTTTATTTTTCTCTTGCTCAATCTCTCCTTGAAAGTTTAAACAGTGGTGAAGAACAGAATGGTGGTCACTGGAAATTCTGTGGTTCCTGATGTGGGATATTGAGTTAAAGTTTAAAAAACTAAATAAAGCTGGCATAAACACCATTGAGTAAAGATTCATCAGTGAGTAGAGTATTGTTCCTTCTGAAAATGAGGCAGATTACACTTTGATTCAATTGAGAGGCTGCAAGAGGGTACCAAGTATGAGGTGTTCATTGAAGGTTTGGTGTCCACCATACTAAGTAGGCTTCAAGCCACTTGGGCTGTCCTTTCTAATAAAAGCTGGAGGAAGAGGCCTCCATTTCCCAATGGTAGGACTGCAATTCCAGTTTCCATCTGTCAGTAATACTCCGTGATGTGATAATGTGGCCCAGCCTTTCTTAAGTGGCTTTTGAAGAAACTCTTAGAAGTTGTTTGAACATCATCAAACTGCTTAGAGAGCTAATGAGGACCTTGAACCATTCATTTCACCTTTATCTTCTGAGTTTTTCAGGCATGCTCAGTGTTATTTGTAGACAAAGAGTGGGAAGGGATAACAGACAGAAACTCATCTTTACCTTAAGAAAGGAAGCCCAGAATGACTCCAGAATAATTGCATTGGAAATCTAAGCACATAGGAATATAACAATATAAGTTTATGTTTATAGGTGAGTCTGGCTAGATTTTTTTTCCTTTTTAGTTCCATATGCTTATTGCTAAGTACAAGATAGTAGAGAAAAGGCTATCCCAATAGATGTAAAGGGTGAGCATTTATTAAGTATAGGTTGCTGTTCTACAGACATTGTGCATTCTTCTATTTAATTCTCATATATACTCAAAATAAATATATGATATAGATTCTATTATTAATTCCCGTTTCATAGGTGAGGGAACTGAAATCCAGAGAAGTAAAATAACTTGCTCAGTGTCCCAAGAGTAGAAGTGTGTGGAAAGTACAGGACCCTGAATCTGTTGTGATATATTTTTTTTACATCTTTATTGGAGTATAATTGCTTTACAGTGTTGTTAGTTTCTGCTGTATAACAAAGTGAATCAGCTATATGTATACATATATGCCCATATCTCTTCCCTCTTGTGTACCCCTCCCACCCTCCCTATCCCACCCTCTAGGTAGTCACAAAGCACAGAACTGATCTGCCTGTGCTATGCAGCTGCTTCCCACTATCTATTTTACATTTGGTAGTGTCCATAGGTCAATGTCACTCTCTCACTTCATCCCAGCTTACCCTACCCCATCCCTCTGTCCTCAAGTCCATTTTCGACATCTGCGTCTTTATTCCTGTCCTGCCCCTAGGTTCTTCAGAAACATTATTTTTTTAGATTCTATATATATATATACGGTATTTGTTTTTCTCTTTCTGACTTACTTCACTCTGTGTGACAGTCTCTAGGTCCATCCACCTCACTACAAATAACTCAATTTCATTTCTTTTTATGGCTGAGTAATATTGCATTATATATATATGTGCCACATCTTCTTTATCCATTCATCTCTCAATGGACACTTAGGTTGATTAGATGTCCTGGCTATTGTAAATAGTGCTGCAATGAAAATTGTGGTACATGACTCTTTTTGAATTATGGTTTTCTCAGAGTATATGCCCAGTAGTGGGATTGCTGGGTCATATAGTAGTTCTATTTTTAGTTTTTTAAGGAACCTCTATACTGTTCTCCGTAGTGGCTGCGCCAATTTACATTCCCACCAACAGTGCAAGAGGGTTCCCTTTTCTCCACACCCTCTCCAGCATTTATTGTTTGTAGATTTTCTGATGATGGCCATTCTGACTAGTGTGAGGTGATACCTCATTGTACTTTTGATTTGCATTTCTCTAATAATTAGTGATTTTGAGCAGCTTTTCATGTGCTTCTTGGCCATCTGTATGTTTTCTTTGGAGAAACATATATTTAGGTCTTCTGCCCATTTTTTTTTTAAATTTTATTTATTTATTTATTTATGGCTGTGTTGAGTCTTCGTTTCCGCATGCGGGCTTTCTCCAGTTGCGGCAAGTGGGGGCCACTCTTCATCGCGGTGCGCGGGCCTCTCACTATCGCGGTCTCTCTTGTTGCGGAGCACAGGCTCCAGACGCGCAGGCTCAGTAATTGTGACTCACGGGCCCAGTTGCTCCGCAGCATGCAGGATCCTCCCAGACCAGGGCTCGAACCCATGTCCCCTGCATTGGCAGGCAGATTGTCAATCACTGCGCCACCAGGGAAGCCCATTCTGCCCATTTTTTGATTGGGTGGTTTGTCTTTTTAATATTGAGCTGCATGAGCAATTTATATATTTTGGAGATTAATCCTTTGTCTGTTCATTCGTTGGCAAATATTTTCTCCCATTCTGAGGGTTGTCTTTTCATCTTGTTTATGGTTTCCTTTGCTGTGCAGAAGCTTTTAAGTTTCATTAGGTCCCATTTGTTTATTTTTGTTTTTATTTCCATTTCTCTAGGAGGTGGGTCAAAAAACATCTTGCTGTGATTTATGTCAAAGATTGTTCTTCCTATGTTATCCTCTAAGAGTTTTATATTGTCCGACCTTACATTTAGGTCTTGAATCCATTTTGAGTTTATTTTTGTGTATGGTGTTAGGGAGTATTCTAATTTCATTCTTTTACATGTAGCTGTCAAGTTTTCCCAGCACCACTTATTGACGAAACTGTCATTTCTCCATTGTGTATCCTTGCCTCCTTTGTCAGATTAGTTGACCATAGGTGCGTGGGTTTATCTCTGGGCTTTCTATCCTGTTCCATTGATCTATATTTTTGTTTTTGTGCTAGTACCATATTGTCTTGATTACTGTAGCTTTGTAGTGTAATCTGAAGTCAGAGACTGGTTCCTCCAGTTCCGTTTTCTTCCCTCAAGATGGCTTTGGCAGTTCGGGATCTCTTGTGTCTCCATACAAAAACAAAAAATTTTTTTTGTTCTAGTTCTGTGAAAAATGCAGTTGGTAGTTTGATAGCGATTGCATTAAATCTATAGATTGCTGTGGGTAGTATAGTGATTTTCACAATGTTGATTCTTCCAATCCAAGAACATGAAATATCTCTCCATCTGTTTGTTTCATCTTTAATTTCTTTCATCAGTGTCTTATAGTTTCTGCATACAGGTCTTTTTTCTCTTTAGGTAGGTTTATTCCTAGGTATTTTATTCTTTTTGTTGCAGTGGTAAATGGGAGTTTTTCCTTAATTTCCCTTTAAGACTTTTCATCATTAGTGTATAGGAATGCAAGAGATTTCTGTGCATTAACTTTGTATCCTGCTACTGTACCAAATTCATTGATTAGCTCTAGCAGTTTTCTGGTAGCATCTGTAGGATTCTCTATGTATAGTATTGTGTCATGTGCAAACAGTGACAGTTTTACTTCTTCTTTTCCAATTTGTATTCCTTTTATTTCTTTTTATTCTCCAATTGCCATGGCTAGGACTTCCAAAACTATGTTGAATAGCAGTGGTGAGAATGGACATCTTTGTCTTGTTCCTGATCTTAGTGGAAATGGTTCCAGTTTTTCACCATTGAGAATGATGTTTGCTGTTGGTTTGTCATGTATTGTCTTTATTTTGTTGAGGTGGGTTCCCTTTTTGCCCACACTCTGGAGAATTTTTATCATACATTGCTGTTGAATTTTGTCAAAAGCTTTTTCTGCGTCTATTGAGATGATCATATGGTTTTTATTCTTCACTTTGTTAATATGGTGTATCACATTGATTTGTGTATATTGAAGAATCCTTACATCCCTGGGATAAACCCCACTTGATCATGGTGTATGATCCTTTTAATGTGTTGCTGGATTCTGTTTGCTAGTATTTTGTTGAGAATTTTTGCATCTATATTCATCAGTGATACTGATCTGTAATTTTCTTTTTTTGTAGTATCTTTGTCTAGTTTTGCTATCAGGGTGAAGGTGGCCTCATAGAATGAGTTTGGGAGTGTTCCCTCCTCTGCAATTTTTTTGAAGAGTTTGAGAAGGATGGGTGTTAGCTCTTCTCTAAATGTTTGATGGAATTCACCTGTGACCCATCTGCTCCTGGACTTGTGTTTGTTAGAAGATTTTTAATCACAGTTTCAATTCCATTACTTATGATTTGTCTGTTCTTATTTTCTGTTTCTTCCAGGTAGTCTTGGAAGGTTACACCTCTCTAAGAATTTGTCCTTTTTTTCCAGCTTGTCCATTTTATTGGCATAGAGTTGCTTGTAGTAGTCTGTTAGGATGCTTTGTATTTCTGTAGTTTCCATTGTATCTTCTCCTTTTTCATTTCTAATTTTATTGATTTGAGTCTTCTCCCTCTTTTTCTTGATGAGTCTGGCTAAAGGTTTATCAATTTTTTTATCTTCTCAAAGAACCACCTTTTAGTTTTATTGATTTTTGCTACTGTTTTCTTTGTTTCTATTTCATTTATTTCTGCTCTGATCTTTATGATTTCTTTCCTTCTGCTAACTTTGGGTTTTGTTTGTTCTTCTTTCTCTAGTTCCTTTAGGTGTAAGGTGAGATTGTTTATTTGAGATTTTTCTTGTTTCTTGAGGTAGGATTGTATTGCTATAAACTTCCCTCTTAGAACTGCTTTTGCTGCATCGTGTAGGTTTTGGGTCATCGTGTTTTCATTGGCATTTGTCTCTAGGTATTTTCTGGTTTCCTCTTTGATTTCTTTAGTGATCTCTTGGTTATTTAGTAATGTATTGTTTAGCCTCCTTGTGTTTGTGGGTTTTTTTCCTTTTTTTTCCCTGTAACTGATTTCTAATCTCATAGCATTGTGGTCTGAAAAGATGCTTGATATGACTTCAGTTTTCTTAAATTTACCAAGGCTTGATTTGTGATGCAAGATGTGATCTATCCTGGAGAATGTTCCATGTGCACTTGAGAAGAAAGTGTAATCTGCTGTTTTCAGTTGGAGTGTCTTATAAATATCAATTAAATCTATCTGGTCTGTTGTGTCATTTAAAGCTTGTGTTTCCTTATTAATTTTCTGTCTGGATGATCTGTCCATTGTTGTAAGTGAGGTGTTAAAGTCCCCCACTATTATTGTGTTACTGTTGACTTCCTCTTTTATAGCTGTTAGCATTTGCCTTATGTATTGAGTTGCTCCTATGTGGGGTGCATATATATTTATAATTGTTATATCTTCTTCTTTGAATGATTCCTTGATCATTATGTAGTGTCCTTTCTTGTCTCTTGTAACATTCTTTAAAGTCTTTTTTATCTGATATGAGTATTGCTACTCCAGCTTTCTTTTGATTTCTGTTTGCATGGAATCTTTTTCCATCCCCTCACTTGCGGTCTCTATGTGTCCCTAGGTCTGAAGTGGGTCTCTTGTAAACAGCATATATATGGGTCTTGTTTTTGTATCCATTCAGCGAGCCTGTGTCTTTTGTTCAGAGCATTTAATCCATTTACATTTAAGGTAATTATTGATATGTATGTTCCTATGATCATTTTCTTAACTGTTTTGGGTTTGTTTTTGTAGGTCCTTTTCTTCTCTTGTGTTTCCCACTTAGAGAAGTTCCTTTAGCATTTGTTGTAGAGCTGGTTTGGTGGTGCTGAATTCTCTTAGCTTTGGCTTGTCTGTTAAGCTTCTGATTTTTCCATCGAATCTGAATGAGATCCTTGCCGGGTAGAGTAATGTTGGTTGTATGTTCTTCCCTTTCATCACTTTAAATATATTGTGCCACTCCCTTCTGGCTTGTAGATTTTCTGCTGAGAAATCAGCTGTTAACCTTACAGGAATTCCTGTTTATGTTATTTGTTGTTTATCCCTTGTTGCTTTTAATAATTTTTGTTTGTCTTTAATTTTTGTCGTTTCGTTGCTATGTGTCTTGGAGTATTTCTCCTTGCATTTATCCCCCCTGGGACTCTGCACTTGCTGCACTTGGGTGGCTATTTCTTTTCCCATGTTAAGGATGTTTTCACCTATAATCTCCAAATATTTTCTTGGGTCCTTTCTCTTTCTCTTCTTCTGGGACCCCTACAATGCCAGTGTTGTCCCAGAGGTCTCTTAGGCTGTCTTCATTTCTTTTAATTGTTTTTTCTTTTTTCTGTTCCGCAGCAGTGAATTCCACCCTTCTGTCTTCCAGGTCACTTATCTGTTCTGCTTCAGTTATTCTGCTATTGAATCCTTGTAGTGTATTTTTCATTTCAGTTATTGTATTGTTCATCTTTGTTTGTTCTTTAATTCTTCTAGGTATTTGTTGTTTAATTCTTTTTTTTTTTTTTTTTTTTTTTTTTTTTGCGGTACACAGGCCTCTCAGTGCGGTGGCCTCTCCCGTTGCGGAGCACAGGCTCCAGATGCGCAGGCTCAGTGGCCATGGCTCACAGGCCCAGCCGCTCCGTGGCATGTGGGATCTTCCCAGACCAGGGTACGAACCCACATCCCCTGCATCAGCAGGTGGACTCTCAACCGCTGTGCCACCAGGGAAGCCCTGTTCTTTAATTCTTCTAGGTCTTTGTTAATCATTTCTTGCATCTTCTCGATATTTGCCTCCATTCTTTTTCCAAGGGCCTGGATCATCTTCACTATCATTTTTCTGAATTCTTTTATGGAAGGTTGCCTACCTCCACTCATTTAGTTGTTTTTCTTGAGTTTTATCTTATTCCTTCATTTGGTACACAGTCCTCTGCCTTTTCATTTCTGTGACTGTGGTTTTCATTCCACAGGCTACAGGGTTGTAGTTCTTCTTCTACTGTCTGCCCTCTGGTGGATGAGACTATCTAAGAGCCTTGTGTAAGCTTCCTGATGGGAGGGACTGGTGGTGGGTAAAGCTGGGTGTTGCTCTGGTGGGTAGAGCTCAGTAAAACTTTAATCCACTTTTCTGCTGATGGGTGAGGCTGAGTTCCCTACCTGTTGGTTGTTTAGCCTGAGGCGACCCAGCACTGGAGCCTACAGGCCCTTTGGTGAGGCTAACGGTTCGCTTTGGGAGGGCTCACAATGAGGAGTACTTCCCAAAACTTCTGCTGCCAGTGTCCTTCTCCCCACCATGAGCCACTGCTGCCTCCCACCTCTGCAGGACACCCTCCAACACAAGCAGGTAGGTCTGGTTCAGTTTCCTATGGGGTCACTGCTCCTTCCCCCTTGGTCCTGATGTGCACACTGCTTTGTGTGTGCCCTCCAAGAGTGAAGTCTCTGTTTCCCCCAGACCTTTCAAAGTCCTACAGTCAAATCCCTCTAGCCTTCAAAATCTGATTCTCTGGGAGTTCCTCCTCACATTGCAGAATCCTCAGGTTGGGAAGCCTGACGTAGGTCTCAGAACCTGCACTCCAGGGGGTGGACTTCTGTGGTATAATTGTTCTTCAGTTTGTGAGTCACCCACCCAGAGGTTATGGGATTTAATTTTACTGTGATTGTGCCCCTCCTACCATCTCTTTGCAGCTTCTCCTTTGTCTTTGGTTGTGGTGTATCTTTTTTGGTGAGTTCCACTGTCTTCCTGTCGATGATTATTCAGCTGTTACTTGTGATTCTGGTGCTCTTGCAAGAGGGAGTGAGCGCACATACTTCTACTCTGCTGTCTTGAACCAATCTGCCCCTCACCATGTTTGCAGTCATGCTCCAGGCATTCAGAACTCCTCATGGTGCCCTGAAAAGCACCAGGTATCATTCTGTATCCACGTCCTGTCCACCTAGAAAAGCCGCCTTCAGCCTTCACCTGCCTTGCTGTTCCTTCAGTTTTGCTTTGGCCTCACTTCCTCCGGAGAGCCATATTTGTGGCTTCACCTTGTGGTTTAGGAGCATGCTCATAGCGTCCTGCCTCTATTACATGACTCAATACTCTGCCTTGAAATTGTCTGTTTAACTGTTTGTTTGTTTTTTTGCGGTACGCGGGCCTCTCACTGTTGTGGCCTCTCCTGTTGCGGAGCACAGGCTCCGGATGCGCAGGCTCAGTGGCCATGGCTCACGGGCCCAGCCGCTCCGTGGCATGTGGGATCCTCCCATACTGGGGCATGAACCCGTGTCCCCTGCATCAACAGGCGGACTCTCAACCACTGCACCACCAGGGAAGCCCTGTTTAACTGTTTCTTGATGTCTTATTCACTTTTGATTTTCTAGTGCTTGACACAGGGCAAGATGCATAGGACTTGGCAACATACATTTAGAGTCTCAGTGAATGAACAGATGCTGCGAATTTTGTTAAAGAAATTCTTACATTATTTAAACATCAAATAGGTTATCATAAGGTTTCTGTCCTCCCTCAACTTCTATACCACGTTTAATGCCATTTTTATAGTATTACCTAATCACAGGATGTGAAAGTTGAAAGGGTATTTGGAGGTTGACTAGTTCAAACCTTTGTTTTCTCATCTGTAAAATATAGTGGAAAGGTTAAATCATTTATCCAGGACCTCTCAGATAGTGAGTATTATGACTGAGAGTGGAATCCTTATCTCCTAATTTCCTTTATGGGGCTCTTTCTGTCTGTTCCACGTTGTATAATTTCTGACTTATAGTACAGAATTTTAAGTCCTTTTAGAGTTTAACTCATGACTGTGCATTCATGCTTTTGTGCAGTGTCGTAATAATGGTAGACACTGAGTAAATATTTGTTGAATTAAATTACTCATAGCTTCCATGTTTAAGACCATATTTCCTGCATCTCTTGGAAAGCCCTGAATTTATAATCAATAGCAATGGGGGTCACTTAGGGGTTAAAGAGATAATTTAAAAGTAATGGTGTCCAAATTCAAATTTCATTGCTGTCTTCTTGTAATAATTCATATCACACAGGACCAGTGATATAGATGCTTCAATTCACAGCCCATACTTAGACAAGAAATAGAATTTCAATATTTATCATGAGAGAGGATCTTAAGAATATTAAAACTGAATTCATAACATAGTCCAGTGAATATTTGAGAACTATCAGAAACGAATTGAGGTACTAAATAAAACAAAGGTTGATACTGCAGAACTGGAAGAGCTTTTGAGCTCTTAATAATTTTTAGATAGTCATTTTCCCTGAGCTTGAACTAAATCATTCAGCCTATTTATTTTTTAGTCAACAGTAGGGCAAGTTTAAGGATTACTTTTAATTACAGGAAATAGAGATGGATATATATGAACTGGTCCTATAAAAAGAGGTCTCTTGTACAATAGATAGGAAATTAATATGTATACAGTAAATCAATTTGTATTTCACAGCAGATTGCATGGAATTCAAACTTGTATTTTGTGAAATAGATGAACATTATACTGATTTTCAATCATATTTTATATCCTGTTCCTTCCTTTACCTGACACATGATTGCCTATGGCCCTAAAACATCTGAGAAGTGGAGAGAGAAAATTCTGAGAAGAAAAGAGAGACCAACAATAGTGAGAAAAACATGATATGGAGGGTAATGTCCTTGGCCTCACACTGACCTTTCTATTCAGCATCTTCGTCCCTTGACCACTGCTAAGCAGTAGCTTTCTCATTCCAATCATTCTTATACCACTTTAAAAAAGAAAAAAAAGAAAAAAAATCATTTTGGTTATTGTGGGTAGGTTTGAAAGCCTCTGATTATGCAGCTTTAACCTTCACAGTGACACAAGGACATTCTATTAACATGTATGTGTAAGTGTTAGTGTCCTTATGTACTTAAAGGATGTTGAGAAGCTTATTTGGCACTCTAGATGTTAGAAACTTGACAAAGAACTTCCATTTTTATTAACTATTAAAGATCTACTGATCATGTGAGAGAAGAAACTAGTTCCTCTGATGAGAGATTAAAATGGAGGGAGACAGGTTGGTGAAGAAGAGGCGTTTTCCTAACTTTGCCTTGGAAATGTTAAGGATTGGAGACTGTCACATTGTAGGGAGAACAAAGAGCCCTCTCCTTGCAGCCAGACTGACACACTGTCCTCAATGGTGGCCAAGCCCTCTTGGGCTAAAGTGTGAGCATTGCTCTGAGCCAGAGTGTAGAAAATGGTATGAAAATGAGATCTAGAATTAGTTATAAAGGGAGGATTAGAAACAGGTAAACTAAGCTCATATATTCATTTGCTTATATTTCCTTATTTATTTTTATTTTATTTTCTTTGATAGTATTTTTTTAACATATCTTTGAATATACCAGATTCTCTGAGCTCTACTAAAAAGAAGGAGTGAAGGCATTTTTGTCCAACCTGGAGGTGAAATTTCAGGCACAGCATGCAGGTAGAAGTGATCATTACTTTCCGGGCATCAGAATAGAAAGGGATGCTCCAGGGGAGCATGCTGGGCTTATTTGGTTACTTGTCTCTCCCTATTTATAGGTACACCAGCCAGGGCTGGAAACGTGGAGACCTTAGGTTGCATGGATAATAAGGGGTGAACACTGTATTCAGCCAGAGCATGAAAACTAGTTAATTGACTGGCAGAGAGTTATTTATTTAAAAAAATACTGAGTAATTGGGGAGATTGCAAGGAGTTGCAGGTGTTAGTGAGTTCTTTTGCTGAGATGTTAAAACAATTTTATGAATACTTGATTATCTAAAAAATGACATTAGTGAAGATGTGTGTGAATGTGTGTGTGTCAGATCACAGTGAAGAAGCAGAGGCGTTTATATACTTGATCCACCATGAGACACTGAATGTGCAGCTGGGGGTTGAACTAAGTGCTCACCTGTTCCAGCCTCACCAGAACAGGTGCTTCTGTTACTATAGAAAATAATAGATGCAGAAATATATTGACAGAATATCTGTTCAATCATTTTTCTCTTCTGACTTAGCTTCTAGGCAATTGTCACCCTCTTAGTTGGTGGCTAGCATGAATGAAGTCATGGTCAGGGTTTTGCAAATGGAATGTAACATAATCCATATATAAAGGGGGAATATTTTAGTGTAGAAAGGATGGGTTTTAGATGCTGACACATCAGAATTTGAATTCTTGGCCCGTTACTTCTTCACAGTGTGATCTTGAGATTTATTCTCTCTTTATTTCGGCTTTTTCATCAAGATGAGTATAATAATACCAAGTTCAATTTTCCTTTTATGTACCTCCTCTTCCCTTTGTGAGAGTATTTACTGAAAGTTTGGTCTCCTTTTAGGCCCTTTTCTGGATGCTTAGAAATAGAATTTTGAGCAAAACTGATCCTGTCTCTGGCCTGCTGGAGATTTCAAGATAGTGAGGTTGTTGTGAAGGTTGAATGTAGATTAGTTCACCTAAAGTTTCTCAATAAGTATGGGGCCCTTCTTTTTTATAAAAGGCCCTCAGATTTTCTTAGGCAGTTTTATATAAAAGATCCAAATACCTCTTGCCTTTTGCCCCAAATCATGAGACTTGTTCAGAGGCTAGGAAGTTAGGGTCCATGGAATAACACTTTTCAGTACATAAAAGGTTTAACATACATTTAATTCTTAGATTTTAAATGATTTTACTTTGTTTTTTGTAGGTGGATATAAAGGGAACAAAAAGTGACATAGACTGCTTGGGCTATAGTAAGATAAATTTTGTGAGTGGAAGCATGTCAGACATTATCAAGTCAGAATTAATTGTAACTTGTACTGCAATGTTATGTCTGAGGATTCTCCAGTTTCGTTAATGGCTTACTTAATTGACAATATCATCATGGCTCGGAAGGGTGTGAAATTAAAATCTTAAGAAGCATATAAAATTATACTGCAGTTCAGAAATTTTGTGTGAACAAAGCAATGCAGTTGGTAAGTACCTTATTTATGATTGACTCTTCATACTTAGACAGTTGCACTTGATATCTTAGTCCTTTCAAGCTGCTAGAAAATATAACATAAATTGGGTGGCTTATAAACAACAGAAATATATTTCTCATAGTTCTGAAGACTCGAAAGGTCAAGGTGCTGGTGTATAGTCAATGTCTGGTGGGGGCCTACTTCCTAGACAGTCGTCTTTTTACTATGCCCTCACATGGCAAAAGGGGTAAGGTTGTGTTTGGGGATCTTGTATAAGCGCTCGTCCCATTCATGAGGGGTCCACTCTCATGTGCTACTTTCACTTTGGGGGTTAGAGTTTCATAACATGAATTTTGGGGGGACACAAACATTCAGACCATAGTAGTATCAATATCGAAAGAAAAGATTGACCTAAAGCAT
This sequence comes from Leucopleurus acutus, assembly GCF_964270905.1. Taxonomy (NCBI): domain Eukaryota; kingdom Metazoa; phylum Chordata; class Mammalia; order Artiodactyla; family Delphinidae; genus Leucopleurus; species Leucopleurus acutus. The sequence goes on from NC_139160.1 coordinate 61,786,562, forward strand.
TGACCGTTTGCCTGGTTAAGAAAAACTGTCAAAAATAGACACGATGTTTCTAATAAAAATTACAAAGTAAAATAGAGCAGTATGTCCCATCTACATTCCAAGGATTGTGGTCTGGAAAGCATATACCATCTGATTTCTTTAGCTGTCTGGATCTTTATCATGGCCGAAACTTTTAAGATATTTTTGCACATTTCTATTTTCAGTTATTACTAGTGTCTCAAACACAGACATGATGTGCTGACCAATGACCATAAGTAAGATATGGACTTTGAGTTTTGTGTTTCGGTAGTAACGGGTATAATGCTGTGTTTACATTTTCCTACCCTGTTTCTCTCCAACTTTGTGATTTATGTCTTGTATTTGGTAGAGGACTAAGTACACATCATACGAGCCACAAAACAAGGTCAAACCTATGTCTCTGGACTAATGGCCTGGTGCTCTGGCTGACTGAGCTTTCTAAAACAAATGACCCACATCAATATTATTATATATTCTCTTAAACAAATTAGAGAATATTATTTCAAATAGGAAATAGCTGATTCGTTTTAAACTACAAGTAATATTTTATTATATTTTCAAATTTAAAACATCTCAGGTAAATGGAAGTGAATATTTAAGTTTTACAATATAGTGGGGGAAAGTGATTATGTAAATTATATACATACTGATGGGAGAGAAATCTACATATTGGAATTTCTATTTCCCTACTATTTTTATGATATCATCATAATAAAATAAAATTACTGCCTATTGCATTAAAAGCACTTACTTATTAGTGAAATGGCCAGGAAAAAGTAATCACTCAGGGAAGTATTAACATGAGATAGTTTGTTTAAGGGTGTATATCACTTGAACTTCCTTTGAACTCTCTGTACTTCTTGCTGTTTATGACAAAGAAAGCCATTGCTCACAAAGTATTGGCTTTGCCTTTGAAGTAATACCAGGAGATCAGTGACAAAAGGCAGAGCTGAGATTAGATGCTGAGTGTTATTGTCTTGCTATAGTCCCAAAGCTATGTGAAATGTCAGCTAATTGAAAATGGTAATTATCCTACATAGCCACCTAAACTGTTTCATTCTAGGATATGTGTTACCTTTAAATTAATAGCCATCGATCTCCTGGTTTTTCACAATTCTTCTCTGTCCTTTTGTCAAATTATCTAGCCATCAGTCCTTGGGACAAAGCCCATCTCATCATTTTTATTGACAATGGTTTAATGAGTGACCTGGCCTTCCTGTTTGGATAGACTGTAATAGGTCCATCCATCTGAGGGTCTGTCAGCCAGAGCTGTGTAACCTTTACTGTATATTTGTTTTCTTACTAGAAAGGTTTTTAAATGAAAACTTTAAGTAATTGTTTGACTGTGGCTATTTGCATTTATTTCAGATACTGATTGGGAGGAGCCATATTAATCACAGTAGTAGTAGGTCTTCAAATTATGATCTGAGAAATGCTGTCCCCTTGAGAGATGAATAATATATATTCAGAATGCTCAGCTTGCTTCTAATGGGCAGTACTTCATGCCAAATGGCTTTGAGGGAAATTTGTATGGTATAATTCTTCAGACACAGAATTAAAATTCTCAGTTATGACGGGGAAAAATAAAACCATCAAGTAGAAATTAGAAATACATATTCTGCATAGCTATAAAATGAACTTCAAGCGCACTCTGATCCCGTAAAATTGAGTTAGTCTAGAAAATATTTCAGAGTAACCTAATCCCAAGTCAAGGCTTCCTGTTGTAACAAGTGAACAACCCAAAGTCACTTGGGCTTGAACTGTTTGAAAGAAGTGAAGAAGATACGAAGAGTGTGGGGAATTATTCAAATATATTCAGGCAGAATTCTCCACTGTGGAGGTTAGGAGCCTAACACAGAGTGATTATGGAAAAGTTATATTCTTGGTTCAAGCCTTGCCACAGAGTCATAAAACCAGTTTTATTTTTGAGTGTGAGGGAAACCAGTGTGTTGTCTTCCTAGTCATACTAGAAATAGGAAATAGTTCTTCCTCCATTATTTTTATGTCATTAATTGTAACTGTAAAGTATATTCACAAACGATGGAGACTAAGGACATGCAAACAAATTTGGTGCTAAAAGTAGTTGAAGGTAAAATTAATCTGACACAGTGAATAATGAGCAAACTCCTTTTGTGCTCTATGTTTAGGTACAAATATGAAAATATTCAATCATGTTGGGAAATCATGGTTTTATAGCTCAAAAAGAAAGAGGGAAAGGGTTCGGGAGTGAGAGGCAACTTCTTGTCCTCCTTTTTTAAAAACAGTTCCGACAAAGACTCTCTCCTTGACTAAACTTGATTGAAGCTGCTTTAAGACCTCTAGGCCTTGAACTTGGCATCCAGTTTTCTTGGGCTTGAATCACCCAATTATAGCAGGAACATTGCTCAATCAGTCTAGTTAGAATCCCTTACCCTCAATATCTGATCAAGCTCTGTATGTGATGACATTCTTCATCTCCCAGGTGACAGGTGATCACACTGACCTTCCCTCAGTGTTCCAGTCAAATCTGTTTAACCAGAATTCCCCCTTTGTCTCTGATGTTTCCTCCTGGTAATGTCCTTTCCTCAGACTTCCACCCTACTACTCAGGTAGGAACCTCCGTTTGTCCATGCTGTATTCAGAACTGAGCTCAGTTCTATATTGAGATCTCTTTTCTCTTATTGCAACAGTTCCAGAATAAATATTTTTACCATTTAGCTACTGTCCAGTTCTGGCTTTCTTTAATGGTTTTGCCGATTTAACCACTTCAGGCTCTGGTTTTTCTTTGACAATTTCACAGACCCTTATTTCATTTCAAGCAAAAATTGTTTAGAATGCCATGTCCCACCTGTCCTGTCCTGACGTCAGTATCTGAGAATAAGTGAAGGTATTTCCCAGAGGAACCCAGGCATAGATGTGTGGGACGTCAACAAGCTTGCCGCCCTGCACAATTATGTCCTCCCTCCCCCACCTGCCAGCAGCTGGAACTGGAGGATGGGGGCCATGCCTTTGGTCCCCTATCCCTAGTGGTTGGAATTGGCTGATGCTTAATTGTCATTTCTGTCTGAATTTGATAGCATGAAATGAAGGCATTAGGGTTTTTTCCCTGAAAGTTCTACCTTTTATAGTAAAAATAACTCTATAGCCAAATTCTGTCCTGTTTAAAAGAATACCAACCAAAAATCAAAGTAGTGGTACGTTTCTTCTGGAAACTTAATGAAGTTTAAGTCCCAGAAATCCTGTCCTTTCACTACTCTGACACCTTGTAACAAAGGCTCTTTAGAGCTTGTAGGTGTGGAAGAGCCTACAGAGTTATAGCTGGATATTGCTATGGGGAAAATAATAGCAATAGTTGTTCACTACACAGCCTACATTCATGTCATTGCTTCTCCCTAGGAAACTATCTGGCAGGCAAAATGCTACCTATTCAAAATACCTGGCATTTGTGATCACTGTAACTGTAAACTCTTGGCATTTGGTTTATTTTTTCAAGCCAGACCATTTTGCACTACTCTTAAATATCTTGGCATTAGAACTTTGTTTTTGATACAGATAATTTCTCTTGTTATTTCCCTGTTTCCCTTATTGCTTCCATCCATTTATCTGCAATTTGCTTTAATTGAGTCATCCTCATGATCATGGAGAATTTGTTTAGCCATTTCAGTTTTCAGCTGTAATCTCATTTTGAATTGTTTATCCTGATGATTAACATCAATGTATGAAGACTCAACAGAGAAAAAATATTATGTGGAAAATTTATTCTTTAATAGTTAATATAAACCTTCAGATGTTGGTTGTCAAAGGCTGCAATATCTCTTTGATCTTTAAAAGGCTAATCAATGAAGACAGTTCAGTTGAAGAAGCTATATTGTTCAATCCAAATATTTTTGGAAATCTGCTTTGAGTCTTGAGGATTTAAAAATTTGCATAAATGATCTGAATCTCAGCAAGCTCTGAATGAACAGTAACTATTTGATGGGATAATTTAAAGAGCCAGCCACTGGAGTGATGATTCTCTACAAAAGTGATCATTTACTAAGTGATTATGCCTAACTTTGCATGAACTTAATATCCCACTGGTAATTTTTAATCAATAAACTGAAATATAATCAGGTTGGAGAACATGTAAGGCTGCATCAGTGCATTAAAACCTGTCAGCAGGGAGAGAAAAGAAGAAAGTGGCAACTTTGATTGAATTATTATTGAATTATTTGGGAAAGTCGAAGAGAAATGTAGTTTTGCCTCTGCTGTGATACTCAGCTTGGAATAGAATGCACTCCACCACAGGGCTTGTATCTCCAGGAGTCCAGCAAGTGGGGCTTTGGCCAATGTTGGACTTTGCCAGCAAACAGAAAAGGAATCACACTCTTGATTCACATGTTCTTTTGGTTCTAATAATGCATAGCTGATGGTGCTGTATCGGAGGCATCTGTAATCTGTGCCTGACGGTCTTGGGTCAGTTACTTATTTTTTTCACAATGTTAGTTTTGCCGTTTAGGAAATAAAGAGGACTGAGAAGGTCGTCTTTAGGCTATATGCACCTCTAAAATTCTATATTATATATGCACAGATGACAACTCTGTAGCTGATTATAAAGTCATAGTTCCAGAGAGTTCAAAATGGGAGATTTAGACTTGACAGTCCTGTTGCTATAAATGCTGATTAAAACCCAGGAATTAGATTGAGTCAAGAGTCTATATTTGTACATGGAAGAGAGTAAAAGGTCCAGGAAGGGTCTAGGACCCTGCTGAGATTGGGGTGAGGAGCCAGCAAATGAGAGATGTGTCAATGACTAGGAGAGCATGGGGTTCCTGAAGCCGTGAGAAGAAAGCATTTAGCATAGAAGAGGGTAATAAACTGTGCTGAAAGCATCTAAAACGTTATGTACAAGAGTAGAAGAGCTGCCATTGGACTTAGCTGCTTGCAGCTTGACAAAAGTGGGCTTGTGACAATGAAAGTGCAATCAGAGTAGAGTAAATAGAGAATGGAGGTGATGAAGTGGAGAATGTGATTATTGGTAGCTCTTTTACTCTTAAGGGTGGCAGAAGAAAACTGGAGCAGAGCTGGAGGGAGATTTGTAATTAAGAAAATTAATCCTCTTGGTCTTTTTCTTTTTTTGACCATTGTAATAGAACACATTTTTTCGGCATAATGCAGTAGAAAAAAAAAAATCAATGATGCAGGAAAGAAATTAGATAGTTGTCCAAGATAAATCCTCAGCAGATGCAAGACTATGGGCCCTGGCACACAGAGGTGTTGGCAGCTGATAGGAAAGGAGTTCCTTCATCCACATAATATTTATTTTTCTTAAATTTAATTGAGAAAGTTATAGCTGAGAACAAACCGTGTATGTGTGTGTAGGAGGTTGTGATGTAAAATGCAGTTCTCTTTACAGATCTTGGTCAAAATATTTAAAAGTAAAATTCCATCAGGGAACTACAACTAGAGGACAGAAGGATGAAGGACAATTATATATATATATATATATATATATATATATATATATATATATATAAAAGAATATAAAGTGGAAAGAGTACATTGAAACAGCATCTTCGAATTACCGGTTCAAGGTGGCAGAGTAAAAGGATGTGCACTCACTCCCTCTTGCGAAAGCACCAGAGTCACTGTTGAACAATCATCAACAGGAAGACACTGCAACTCACCAAAAAAGATGCCACACATCCAAAGACATAGGAGAAGCCACAGTGAGATGGTAGGAGGGGTGCAATCACAATAAAATCAAATCCCATAACTGCTGGGTGGGTGACTCACAGACTGGAGAACACTTATACCACAGAAGTCCACCCAGTGGACTGAAGGTTCTGAGCCCAACATCAGGTTTCCCAACCTGGGGGTCGGGCAATGGGAGGAGGGATTCCGAGAGCATCAGACTTTGAAGGCTAGAGGGATTTGATTGCAGAACTTTGACAGGACTGGGGGAAACAGAGACTCCATTCTTGGAGGGCACACACAAAGTAATGTGCACATCAGGACCCAGGGGACGGAGCAGTGACCCCATAGGAAACTGAAGCAGACCTACCTGCTAGTGTTGGAGGGTCTCCTGCAGAGGCAGGGTTGGCTCTGTCTCACCGTGAGAACAAAGATACTGGCAGCAGAAGTTCTGGTAAGTACCCCTAAGTGAGCCCTCCCAGAGTCCACCATTAGCCCCACCAAAGAGCTGGGTAGGCTCCAGTGTTGGGTCTCCTCAGGCCAAACAAACAATAGGGAAGGAACCCAGCCCCACCCATCAGCAAACAAGCGGATTAAAGTTTTACTGAGCTCTGCCCACCAGAACAACACCCAGCTCTACCCAACACCAGTCCCTCCCATCAGGAAGCTTGCACAAGCCTCTTAGATAGCCTCATCCACCAGAGGGCACACAGCAGAAGCAAGAAGAGCTACAATCCTGCAGCCTGTGGAACAAAAACCACATTCACAGCAAGATAGACAAGATGAAAAGGGAGAGAGCTATGTACCAGATGAAGGAACAAGATAAAACCCCAGAAAAACAATTAAATGAAGTGGAGATAGGAAACCTTCCAAAAAAGAATTCAGAATAATTATAGTGAAGATGATCCAGGACCTTGGGAAAAGAATGGAGGCAAAGATCAAGAAGATGCAAGAAATGTTTAACCAAGACCTAGAAGAATCAAAGAACAAACAAACAGATGAATGATATAATAAATGAAAAATACACTAGAAGGAATCAATAGCAGAATTACTGTAGCAGAAGAATGGATAAGTGACCTGGAAGACAGAATGGTGGAATTCACTGCCAGGGAACAGAATCAAGAAAAAAGAATGAAAACAAATAAAGAAAGCCTAAGAGACCTCTGGGACAACATTAAACACAACAGTATTCACAATATTAGGGTCCCAGAAGGAGAAGAGAGAGAGAAAGGACCCAAGAAAATATTTGAAGGGGTTATAGTCGAAAACTTCCCTAACATAGGAAAGGAAATAGCCACCCAAGTCCAGGAAGTGCAGAGTCCCAGGCAGGATAAACCCAAGGAGAAACAGGCTCAGACACATAGTAATCAAATAGATAAAAATTAAAGACAAAGAAAAATTATTGAAAGCAGCAAGGGAAAAATGACAACATAAAAGGGAACTCCCATAAGGTTAACAGCTGGTTTCTCAGCAGAAATTCTACAAGGCAGAAGGGAGTGGCATGACATATTTAAAGTCATGAAAAGGAAGAACCTACAACCAAGATTACTCTACCCGGCAAGGATGTCATTCATATTTGACAGAGAAATCAAAAGCTTTACAGACAAGCAAAATCTAAGGGAATTCAGCACCACCAAACCAGTTCTACAACAAATGCTAAAGGCACTTTCCTAAGTGGGAAACACAAGAGAAGAAAAAGACTTACAAAAACAAACCCATAACAATTATTAAAATGGTCTTAGGCACATACATATCGATAATTACCTTAAACATGAATGGATTAAATATTCCAATCAAAAGACACAGACTCACAGAATGGATACAAAAACAAAACCCATATATATGCTGTCTAAAAGAGACCCACTTCAGACCAAGGGACACATACAGACTGAAAGTGAGGAGATGGGAAGAGTTATTCCATGCAAATGGAAATCAAAAGAAAGCTGGAGTAGCAATTCTCATATCAGGCAAAATAGACTTTAAAATAAAGAATGTTACAAGAGACAAGGAAGGACACTACCTAATGATCAAGGGATCAATCCAAGAAGAAGATGTAACAATTACAAATATATATGCACCCAACATAGGAGCCACGCAATACATAAGACAACTGCTAACAGCTATAAAAGAGGAAATCAACAGTAACACATTAATAGTGGGGGATTTTAACACCTCACTTACGCCAATGGAGAGATCATCCAAACAGAAAATTAATAAGGAAACACAAACTTTAAATGACACAATAGACCAGATAGATTTATTGATATTTATATTTATAGGATATTCCATCTGAAAACAGCACATTACAGTTTCTACTCAAGTGCACACAGAACACTCTCCAGGATAGATAACATCTTGTGTTACAAATCAGGCTTCAGTAAATTTAAGAAAATTGAAATCACATCAAGCATCTTTTCTGACCACAGTGCAATGAGATTAGAAATCAATTACAGGGGGAAAAATGTAAAGAACACAAACATATGGAGGCTAAGCAATACGTTACTAAATAACAAAAAGATCACTGAAGAAATCAAACAGGAAATCAAAAAATACATAGAGACAAATTATAATGAAAACACGATGATCCTAAACCTATGGGATGCAGCAAAAGCAGTTCTAAGAGGGAAGTTTATAGCAATACAATCCTACCTCATGAAATAAGAAAAATATCAAATAAACAATCTAACCTTACACCTAAAGGAACTAGAGAAAGAAGAACAAACAAAACCCAAAGTTAGCAGAAGGAAAGGAATCATAAAGATCAGAGCAGGAATAAATGAAATAGAAACAAAGAAAACAGTAGTAAACAGTAAAACTAAAAGCTGCTTCTTTGAGAAGATAATCAAAATTGATAAACCTTTAGCCAGACTTATCAGGAAAAAGAGGGAGAGGAATCAAATCAATAAAATTAGAAATGAAAAAGGAGAAGTTAAAACAGACACCACAGACATAGAAAGCATCCTAAGAGACAACTACAAGCAACTCTATGCCAATAAAATGGACAACCTGGAAGAAATGGACAAATACTTAGAAAGGTATAACCTTCCAAGACTGAACCAGGAAGAGATAGAAAATATGAACAGATCAATCACAAGTAATGAAATTGAAACTGTGATTAAAAATCTTCTGACAAACAAAAATCTAGGACCAGATGGCTTCACAGGTGAATTCTGTCAAACATTTAGAGAAAAGCTAACACCCATCCTTCTCAAACTCTTCCAAAATATTGCAGAGGAAGGACATTCCCAAACTCATTCTATGAGGCCACTTTCACCCTGATAGTAAAACTAGACAAAGATATTACAAAAACAGAAAATTACAGACCAATATCACTGATGAATATAGATGCAAAAATCCTCAACAAAATACTAGCAAACAGAATCTAACAGCACATTAACAGGATCATACACCATGACCAAGTGGTATTTATCACTGAGGGATAAAGGATTCTTTAGTATATGCAAAGGATTCTTCAATATACTTAAGGATTGCAAGGATTCAATATACGCAAATAAAACAATGTAGCCCACCATATTAACAAACTGAAGAATGAATAAAATCCTATGATCATCTCAATAGATGCAGAAAAAGCTTTTGACAAAATTCAACACCCATTTATGATAAAAACTCTCCAGAGTGTGGGGCATAGAGGGAACCTACCTCAACATAATAAAGGCAATATATGACAAACCCACAGTAAGCATCAATCTCAGAGGTTAAAACCTGAAAGCATTTCCTCTAAGATCAGGAACAAGACAAGGTTGCCCACTCTCACCACTATTATTCAACATAGTTTTGGAAGTTCTAGCCACGGCAATCAGAGAAGAAAAATAAAAGGAAAACAAACTGGAAAAGAAGAAGTAAAACTCTCAGTGTTTGCAGATGGCATAATAGTATACATACAGAATCCTGAAAGTGCTACCAGGAAACTACTAGAGCTAATCAATGAATTTGGTAAAGTAGCAAGATACAAAATTAATGCACAGAAATCTCTTACATTCATATACACTAACAACAAAAAATCTGAAAGAGAAATTAAGGAAACACTCCTATTTACCACTGCAATAAAAAGAATAAAATACCTAGGAATAAACCTACCTAGGGAGACCAAACACCTGTATGCAGAAAACTATAAGACACTGATGAAAGAAATTAAAAATGATACAAACAGATGGAGGGACATTCCCTGTTCTTGGATTGGAAGAATCAATATTGTGAAAATGACTATACTACCCAAAGCAATCTACAGAGTCAATGCAATCCCTATCAAACTAGCAATGACTTTTTTTTTTTTTTTTTAACAGAACTAGAACAAAACATCTTAAAATTTGTATGGAGACACAGAAGACCCCAAATAGCCAAAGCAGTCTTGAGGGAAAAAAATGGAGCTGGGAGAATCAGACTCCCTGACTTCAGACTCTTCTACAAAGCTATAGTAATCAAGGCAATATGGTACTGGCACAAAAACAAAAATATAGATCAATGGAACAGGATAGAAAGCCCAGAGATAAACCCATGCACATATGGTCAACTAATGTATGACAAAAGAGGCAAAGGATATACAATGGAGAAAAGACAGCCTCTTCAGTAAGTGGTACTGGGAAAACTGGATAGCTACATGTAAAAGAATGAAATTAGAATACTCCCTAACACCATACACAAAAATATACCTCAAAATGGATTAGAGACCTAAGTGTAAGACCAGACACTATTAAACCCTTAAAGGAAAATATAGAAAGAACATTCTTTGACATAAATCACAGCAAGATCTTTTTTGATCCACCTCCTAGAATAATGGAAATAAAACCAAAAATAAACAAATGGAACAAAATGAAACTTAAAATCTTTTGCAAAGCAAAGGAAACTACAAACAAGAAGAAAATACAACTCTCAGAGTGGGAGAAAATATTTGCAAACAAATCAACAGACAGAGGATTAATCTCTAAAATATATAAACTGCTCATGCAGCTCAACATTAAAGAAACAAAAAACCCAATCAAAAGATGGGCAGAAGACCTAAATAGATATTTCTCCAAAGAAGACTTACAGATGGCCAAGAAGCACAAGAAAATCTTATCAAAATCACTAATATTTAGAGAAATGCAAATCAAAGCTACAATGAGGTATTAACTCCCTCCAGTTAGAATGGGCATCATCAGAAAATCTACAAACAACAGATGCTGGAAAGGATGTAGAGAAAAGGGAAACCTCTTGCACTATTGGGAATGTAAATTGATACAGCCACTATGGAGAACAGTATGGAGGTTCTTCATAAAAACTAAAAACATAAAAAACATAAAAACTAAAAATAAAACTACCTTATGACCCAGCAGTCCCACTACTGGGCATATACCCAGAGAAAACCATAATTCAAAATGCCACATACACCCCAATGTTCATTGCAGCACTATTTACAATAGCCACGTCATGGAAGCAACTTAAATGGCCATCGGCAGATTAATGGATAAAGAAGATGCGGTATATGTATACAGTGGAATATTATTCAGCCATGAAAAGGAATGAAATTGCATCATTTGTAGAGATGTGGTTGGATCTAGAGACTGTCAAATAGAGTGAAGTAAGTCAGAAAGGGAAAAACAAATATTGTATATTAACGTATATATGTGGAACCTAGAAAAATGGTACATATGATCCCTTTTGCAGGGCAGAAATTGAGACACAGATGTAGAGAACAAACGTATGGACACCAAGGGGGGAAAGTGGTGGGGGGATGGTGTTGGTGAGATGAATTGGGAGATTGGGATTGACATATATACACTAATGTGTATAAAATGGATAACTAATTAGAACCTGCTGTATAAGAAAATAAATAAAATAAAATTCAAAAAAGAAAAAAAAACAGCATCTTCAATGCAAAGATCAGGAATGTCATGAAGTAGGAGTCAATTGACATTATCAGGTGCTGCTAAGAGCTTTCTGGAGTTCAGTACTGAAAGAGGAGCTTTTAACAAGTGATTTCATTGTGAATGCTGCTTTTTTTACATAGTTCAAATGAAGTATGGTATAATGTGAAGACAACAGAAAATTATACAAAATTTAAAAAATGATCTTTAGGGCTTCCCTGGTGGCGCAGTGGTTGAGAGTCCGCCTGCCGATGTAGGGGACACGGGTTCGTGCCCCGGTCCGGGAAGATCCCACGTGCCGCGGAACGGCTGGGCCCGTGAGCCATGGCCGCTGAGCCTGCGCGTCCGGAGCCGGTGCTCCGCAACGGGAGAGGCCACAGCAGTGAGAGGCCCGCGTACCGCAAAAAAAAAAAAAAAAAAAAAAAAAAATGATCTTTATTCTTAGGGCAGTGTTTTTTCAAAATAAGTGCTATGATACATAGTAGATTATAACATGAAAATGTATTTCTTACTGTGGATAGCTGCAAGAAAAGAAAATTCAAATAAGAATGCTTAACCAACTGAGAGTTCACTGTGTCACTGAGATATGCATCTACTAATAAGTGTCCAGTAGCCAGATAGTGTTAGAGTTTGCATTTGGGGACGGTCTTTCACTCGTACTTGTTGTGCCATGGCAGACAATTCCATGCTAGGGCATCATGTTTCATTCTAAAAATGAAAAACACTGTGGTAGGAATAAAAATGCCCCTCCCCAAAGACATCCATGTCCTCATGTTCAGAACCTGTGAATCTGTTGCCTAGCATAGCAAACAAGACTTTGTGCATGTGATTAAGTTAAGGATTTTGAGGTGGAGAGATTATACTGGATTATCTGAGTGGGCCCAGTATAACCACAAGAGTCCTTATTAGTAAAAGGAGTCAGGAGATTCAGCAGGGGAGGCGATGATAGACGCACAGTGATACAGAGTGTGAAAAATTCAACTGGCAGATGCTGGCTTTAAATATGGTAGGAGGCCAAGAGCCAATGGATATGGGTAGCTTTTTCCAGGGATGTGGGAACATTTTTGATGAAAAAACATTTTTCCCAGAACCTCCAGATGATTTTAGCCCATTGAGTCCCATTTCAGACTTCTGAACTCCATAACTAAGATAGTAAGATAATAAATGTGTGTTGTTTTAAGGCACCAGGTAATCTGTGATAATCTGTCGTAATCTGTCACAGTGGCAATAGGAAACTAATGTAAATGTGAATGGGCAAAAGGGGAGAAAGAAACACGCCAGTTGAGTTTGTCACGTTACATTAGGAAAGCAAAGGCTTCCTAGAAATGCTATGAGTTGGCATTTGTTTGTATCTTTTAATCCAGAATTGGGCCCATGGCCAACCTAATTCAGTCACTAACCCAAAATAATTTAAATGTCATAGTATTAGACAATTATGGTCCATGCCCTGGGCCTGAAGCAAGAGATGTTTTCCTTTCTAAGATCCATTGATCTCTGTCATTAGTAGGAAAAAACAGAATCTGTTGGAAAGGAAGTAGGAGGTTGAAGAGGAATGGACCCTGGTTACATAGCCAACGATGAGGTGCTGGATATAGAGCAGTCATTGGGACACTGGACATGTAGCAGATACTGAGACATAGGGTGAAGAGCAGATGTTGGATATGAGAAGGTATTTGGGAAGTTGGGTGTGTAGCAGATGGTGTCTGCCAAGATGCCCATCATTTCCCATCTACCAGCAAGCGTCACTATTTCCTTTCAAACATATATTTCAAATTTGTCTTATCTTCATGTCCACAGCCAACATTCTGTTCAACTGAGCATCATGTCTCTTGTGAATACTAAAATTATCAACTAATTTTCCTCATATGATCTATTTTGCTTCAGACTCAACCCTATTTTATTTTTTCACCATTATGCAGCCAGAATAGTCTTCTAAAAATGTATTTTTATTAACCCCTTGTTTTTTGATTAACAATTTCTCAATGAAATTAGAATTCAGATAAAAGTCCTTGACTGCCTTTTGTCTCTTCAAGCATTGCTTACAGAGAAAAAAGATCCTTTAACAAAGGTTTCATGTTTGGGCTATGTTATTTATTTATATTTTGAGTGCTCTTTTCTTTTATAGGATTTAATTTTAGCTCATAATTACATACTCATATTTGTGATTATCTGACTAATGCCTCTATTTTAAGTCATAAGCTCCCCTATAGTAGAAACCAGGTCCAATTTTACCCAATGTTGTATTGCACTTAAACTATAACTATAGAGAGAATGAATAATGAACCAAAAAAAAACCCCAAAACAAGAAAAAATAACACTTCTTAAACTCCAAAATTCACTGCTCAGTGGGAAAAGTAATGAAATGACTATAATAAAAATGATAAAAGTTACACTCTAGAAAGACAGGAGACCTGAATTTGGACCTTTACAAGTCATCTGAGCCTAGAATGTGGGTTTAACAGATGCAGTTAAGGTGATGTTGGAAGATAAGACATTTCAGGTTTAGTGAACAAAACATATTGAAGCAGGTTGATGTGGAAGAATAAGTCAGACTCACAGACCTAATTTCACACTCTGAGATGGCTTAGGGAGTGGAGGGATGGAACAGAAAATGAGTTCTGGAAGTTTGTGAAGATCAGGCTGTAGAAGTTAGCAAACACTGCAAACCTATGCAAATAAATTCTAATTTTTTGTTGTGTTATTTTTGTTTCTAAACATATGAGTGATATATTTTTTTTAATAGATCTTTATTGGAGTATAATTGCTTCACAATGCCGTGTTAGTTTCTGTTGTACGGTATTGTAGGAAGTTAACGTTTGGGTACAGTCATACCATTCTTATTTATTCACCATCTATTCAACAAATACTTTTTGAGTGCTAATTAATTGTCAGAGTTCAAAATAAGCACAAGAGATAAGTGACAGAAAAATAAGGACATGGTTCTTGCTCTCATAGAAAAGTTCTTTTTCTCTAATTTTTAAAGGTTTTTATTTTGTCTCTAAGACAACATCACAAGTTCATTGAGAGCAGAAAAAATCACTCTTTATATTTCTCCTGTTTCAATCATGGTAACTACAGCAGAATTAGGCAAACAATAGATTTACTAATTGGAACCCCAAGTAGATTTATTAATTGATAATCAAGATATTTCCAGATGGTAAAAATTGAAAAAAATACTATGATGACACCTTGAATCATTACAGACCTACCTTACCAAAAGTGAGTAAAATGAAAAGGGACAATTAAAACTTAATGTAGTTAGATGGACAAATCTGAGGCAGTGATATATTCAGGCTGAAAATTCACTTGGAGGCCTGAAAATCCAGAATTCTAATTTTAATATTAAATAAATGCAACTGCCACATGCTCCATCACATTCTGTATTGTCTCACTATGGCTTGAATGTCTTGTCTATTTTGGAATGTATCATACTAATCAAAACATCTAATGCTGGTTAACATGATAGTTCCCTGCCTTAATTACATGGGCTGTCAGGTGAAATTGACACATGGATTTCAATGAGAACAAAATTTAGTCTGATTCCCATTAGGGAACATACTGATGAGTGATATTTATATCCTACCTTAGATAAACGTTTTTCTTCAGTTGGTATCACCCTGATTATAATCACATGTACTATAATAATAGTGATTAGGACTTAAAATATATAGAATACAAACTGCATAGGACACGTTTTAAAAATGACATAATTTTCAACTAAAGAAGAAGAAAACATAAATTTTCAGTGCTCTAAAAAAGAGTTTGCTTTGTTGATATGAGGAGATGAAAAGTGAAATTGAAAAATAAGAATTTAGTTCCCAGCATCCAAAAATCCAACGTAACTTTACCTTTGTCTTTTTCTTTGGATTTTTTTTAATAACATCTTTATTGGAGTATAATTGTTTTACAGTGGTGTGTTAGTTTCTGCTATATAACAAAGTGAATCAGCTATATGTATACATATATCCCCATATCCCCACCCTCCTTATCCCACCCCTCTATGTGGTCACAAAGAACCGACTGATCTCCCTGTGCTATGCAGCAGCTTCCCACTACCTATTTTATGTTTGGTAGTGTATATATATCAGTGCTACTCTCTCACTTTGTCCCAGCTTACCCTTCCCCCTCCCTGTGTCCTTAAGTCCATTCTCTACACCTGTGTCTTTATTCCTGTCCTGCCCCTAGATTCATCAGAACCACTTTTTTTAGATTCCACATATATGTGTTAGCATATGGTATTTGTTTTTCTCTTTCTGACTTACTTCACTCTGTATGACAGACTCCATTTCCATCCACCTCACTACAAATAACTCAATTTCGTTTCTCTTTATGGCTGAGTAATATTCCATTGTATATATGTGCCACACCTTCTTTATCCATTCATCTGTCAATGGATACTTAGGTTGCTTCAGTGTCCTGGCTATTGTAAATAATGCAGCAATGAACATTGTGGTACATGACTTTCTTTGAATTACGGTTTTCTCAGGGTATATGCCCAGTAGTGGGATTGCTGGGTCCTATGGTAGTTCTATTTTTAGTTTTTTAAGGAACCTCCATACTGTTCTCCATAGTGGCTGTATCAATTGACATTCCCACCAACAGTGCAAGAGGGTTCCCTTTTCTCCACACCCTCTCCAGTATTTATTTTTTGTAGATATTTTGATGATGGCTATTCTGACTAGTGTAAGGTTATACCACATTGTAGTTTTGATTTGCATTTCTCTAATGATTAGTGATGTTGAGCATCCTTTCATGTGTTTGTTGGCAATCTGTATATTTTCTTTGGAGAAATGTCTGTTTAGGTCTTCTGCCCATTTTTGGATTGGGTTGTTTGGTTTTTGATATTGAGCTGCATGAGCTGCTTGTATATTTTGGAGATTAATCCTTTGTCAGTTGCTTCATTTGCAATATTTTCTCCCATTCTGAGGGTTGTCTTTTCATCTTGTTTATGGTTTCCTTTGCTGTGCAAAAGCTTTTAAGTTTCCTTAGGTCCCATTTGTTTATTTTTGTTTTTATTTCCATTTCTCCAGGATGTGGGTCAAAAAGTATCTTGCTGTGGTTTATGTCATAAAGTGTCCTGCCTATGTTTTCCTCTAAGAGTTTGATAGTGTCTGGCCTTTCATTTAGGTCCTTAATCCACTTTGAGTTTATTTTTGTGTATGGTATTAGGAAGTGTTCAAATTTCATTCTTTTATGTGTAGCTGTCCAGTTTTCCCAGCACCACTTATTGAAGAGGCTGTCTTTTCTCTATTGTATATTCTTTCCCCCTTTGTCAAAAATAAGGTGACCATGTGTGTGGGTTTATCTCTGGGCTTTCTATCCTGTTCAGTTGATCTATATTTCTGTTTTTGTGCCAGTACCATACAGTCTTGATTACTGTAGCTTTGTAGTATAGTCTGAAGTCAGAGATCCTGATTTCTCCTGCTCTGTTTTTCTTAAGACTGCTTTGGCTTTCAGGGTCTTCTGTGTTTCCATACAAATTGTGAAATTTTTTGTTCTAGCTCCGTGAAAAATGCCATTGGTAGTTTGATATGGATTGCATTGATTCTGTTGCTGTGGGGTAGCATAGTCATCTTCACAATGTTGATTCTTCCAATCCGAGAATACGGTATATCTCTTCATCTGTTTGTATCCTCTTTAATTTCTTTCATCAGTGTCTTATAGTTTTCTGTATACACGTCTTTTTTCTCCTTAGGTAGGTTTATTCCTGGGTGTTTTATTCTTTTTGTTGCAGTGGTAAGGGAGTGTTTCCTTAATCTCTCTTTCAGATCTTTCATTGTTAGTGTATAAGAATGCAAGAGATTTCTATGCATTAATTTTGTATCCTGCTACTTTACCAAATTCATTGATAAGCTCTAGTAGTTTTCTGGTGGCAGCTTTAGGATTCTCTCTGTATAGTATCATGTCGTCTGCAAACAGTGACACTTTTACTTCTTGTTTTCTGATTTGGTTTCCTTTTATTTCTTTTTCTTCTCTGATTGCTGTGGCTAAAACTTCCAGAAGTATGTTGAATAATAGTGGTGCTTGAGCAGCCATGTCTTGTTCCTGATCTTAGAGGAAATGCTTTCAGTTTTTCACCATTGAGAACGATGTTGGCTGTGGGTTTGTCATATATTGTCTTTAGTTTGTTGATATAAGTACCCTCTCTGCCTACTTCTGGAGGGTTTTTATCATAAATTGGTGTTGAATTTTGTCACAAGCTTTTTCTGCATTGATTGAGATTATCATATGGTTTTTATCCTTCAGTTTGTTAATACGGTGGTTCACACTGACTGATTTGATTGATTTGCGTATATTGAAGATTCCTTGCATTCCTGGGATAAACCCCACTTGATCATGGTGTATGATCCTTTTTATGTGCTGCTGGATTTTGTTTGCTAGTATTTTGTTGAGGATTTTTGCATCTATGTTCATCAGTGATATTGGCCTGTAGTTTTCTTTTAGTCTGACATATTTGTCTGGTCTTGGTATCAGGGTGATGGTGGCCTTGTAGAATGAGTTTGGGAGTGTTCCTCCCTCTGCTATATTTTGGAAGAGTTTGAGAAGGATGGTTGTTAGCTCTTCTCTAAATGTTTCATAGAATTAGCCTGTGAGGCCATCTGGTCCTGGGCTTTGGTTTGCTGGAAGATTTTTAATCACAGTGTCAATTTCAGTGCCTTTGATTTGTCTGTTTATATTTTCTATTTCTTCCTGGTTCAGTCTTGAAAGTTTCTGCTTTTCTAAGAACTTGACCATTTCTTCCTGGTTTGTCCATTTTATTGGCCTAGAGTTGCTTGTAGTAATCTCTCATGATCCTTTGTATTTCTGCAGTGTCAGTTGTTAGTTCTCCTTTTTCATTCCTAATTCTGTTGATTTGGTCTTTTCCCTTTTTCCTTGATGAGTATGGCTAATGGTTTATCAGTTTTGTTTGTCTTCTCAAAAAAACACCTTTTAGTTTCATTGGTCTTTGCTTTTGTTTCATTTCTTTTTCATTTATTTCTGATCCAATTTTTATGATTTCTTTCCTCCTTCTAACTTTGGGTGTTTTTCATTCTTCTCTCTCTAATTGCTTTAGGTTTAAGGTTAGCTTGTTTATCTGAGATTTTTCTTGTTTCTTGAGGTAGGATTGTATTGCTATAAACTTCCCTCTTAGAACTGCTTTTGCTGCATCCCATAGGTTTTGTGTCATCATGTTTTCATTGTCAGTTGTTTCTAGGTATTTTTTGATTTCTTCAGTGATGTCTTGGTTATTTAGTAACGTATTGTTTAGCCTCCATGTGTTTGTATTTTTTACAGTTTTTTTTCCTTTAATTGATATCTAGTCTCATGACATTGTGGTCAGAAAAGATGCTTTATATGATTTCAGTTTTCTTAAATTTACCAAGGCTTGATTTGTGACTCAAGATACGATCAGTCATGGATAATGTTCCATGAGCAGTAGAGAAGAAAGTGTATTCTGTTGTTTTTGGATTAAATGTCCTATAAATATAAATGTCATTTAAGTCCGTCTTGTCTAATATCTCATTTAAAGTTTGTGTTTCCTTGTTTATTTTCATTTTTTATGATCTGTCCATTGGTGAAAGTGGGGTGTTAAAGTCCCGTACTCTTATTGTGTTACTGTCAATTTCCCATTTTATGGCTATTAACATTTGCCTTACGTATTGAGGTGCACCTATGTTGGTTGCATAAATATTTGCAATTCTTAAATCTTCTTGGATGGATACCTTGATCATCATGTGTTGTTCTTCTTTGTCTCTTGTAATAGTCTTTATTTTCAAGTCTATTTTGTCTGATATGAGACTTGCTACTCCAGCTTTTTTGTGATTTCTGTTTGCATGGAATATCTTTTTTCATCCCCTCACTTTCAGTCTGTATTTGTCCCTAGGTCTGAAGTGGGTCTCTTTTAGACAGCATATATATGGGTCTTGTTTTTGTATCCATTCAGCCAGTCTATGTCTTTTGGTTGGAGCATTTAATCGATTTAAGGTAATTTTTGGTAATTTAAGGTAATTATATGTATGTTCCTGTTACCATTTTCTTAATTGTTTTGGGTTTGTTTTGTAGTCTTTTCCTTCTCTTGTGTTTCCTACCTAGAGAAGTTCCTTTAGCGTTTGTTGTATAAGCTGGTTTGGTGGTGCTGAATTCTCTTAGCTTTTTCTTCTCTGTAAAGATTTTAATTGCTCTGTCGAATCTGAATGAGATCCTTGCTGGGTAGAGTAATCCTGGTTGTCGGTTTTTCCCTTTCCTAACTTTTAGTATGTCCTGCCACTGCCTTCTGGCCTGCAGAGTTCTGCTGAGAGATCAGCTGTTAACCTTATGGGGATTCCCTTGTACGTTATTTGTTGCTTTTCCCTCGCTGTTTTTAATATTTTTTCTTTGTATTTAATTTTTGATAGTTTGATTAATGTGTGTCTTTGTGTGTTTCTCCTTGGAATTATCCTGTATGGGACTCTCTGTGCTTCCTGGACTTGATTGACTATTTCGTTTCCCATGTTGGGGGAGTTTTCAACTATAATCTGTTCAAATGATTTCTCAGACCCTTTCTTTTTCTCTTCTTCTGGAACCCCTATAATTCGAATGTTTGTGTGTTTAATGTTGTCCCTGAGGTCTCTGAGACTCTCCTCAATTCTTTTCATTCTTTTTTATTTATTCTTCTCTGCAGTAGTTATTTCAACTATTTTATCTTCCTGGTCAGTTATCTGTTCTTCTGCCTGTTATTCTGCTACTGATTCCTTCCAGAGAATTTTTAATTTCATTTATTGTGTTGTTCATCATTGTTTGTTTGCTCTTCAGTTCTTCTAGGTCCTTGTTAAATGTTTCATTTATTTTCTCCATTCTATTTCCACGATTTTGAATCACCTTTACTATCATTACTCTGAATTCTTTTTCAGGTAGACTGCATATTTCCTCTTCATTTGTTTGGTCAGGTGGGATTTTACTTTGCTCCTTTGTCTGCTGCATATTTCTCTGTCTTCTCATTTTGCTTAACTTTCTGTGTTTCGGTCTCCTTTTCACACGCTGCTGGTTTATAGTTCCCATTGTTTTTCGTGTCTGCCCCCAGTGGGTAAGATTGGTTCAGTGGCTTGTGTCAGCTTCCTGGTGGAAGGGACTGTTGGTGGGTGGGGCTGGATCTTGTCTTTCTGGTGGGCAGGGCTGTGTCCGTTGATGTGTTTTGGGGTGTCTGTGAAGTTAGTATGATTTTAGGCAGCCTCTCTGCTAATGGGTGGGTTTGTGTTCCTGTCTTGCTAGTTGTTTGGCATGGGGCATCCAGCACTGGAGCTTGCTGTTCGTTGGGTGGAGCCTGGGTCTTAGCATTGAGATGGAGATCTCTGGGAGAGCTCTCACCGATTGATATTATGTGGGACCAGGAGGTCTCTGATGGTCCAGTGTCCTGAGCTCAGCACGCCCACCTCAGAGGCTCAGACCTGATACCTGGTCAGAGCACCAAGACCCTGTTAGCCACATGGCTCAGAAGAAAAGGGAGAAAAAAAGAAAAAAAATAATAATAAAATAAAAAATTAATAAAATAAAATAATTAAAGTTGAAAACTTAAAAATAATTTTAAAAAAAGAGAGCAACCAAACCAATAAACAAATCCACCAATGACAACAAGTGCTGAAAATAAACTAAGATAAACACAAAAATCAGAAACAAGTCAGTTGCAGAGAGCAAACCCCAAGTCTCCAGTTGCTCCCAAAGGCCACTGCCTCAGTTTTGGGAACATGCGTTGTCTATTCAGGTATTCCACAGGTGCAGGGTACCTCCAGTTGATTGTGGGGATTTAATCTGCTGCTCCTGAGGCTGCACAGAGAAATTTCCCTTTCTCTTCTTTTTTTGCATAGCTCCTGGGGTTCATCTTTGGTTTTGGCCCCTCCTCTGCATGTAGGTTGCTCTCTGGCTTCTTTTCCCACCCAAGACAGAATGGGGTTAAAGCAGTGGCTGATTACAGGGCTTTGGCTGTGGCCAGGGGGCAGGAGGGGTACAGTAGTTATAACTGGAATGTGGGGCAAACCTGTGGTGGCAGAGGTTGGTGTGACGTTGTAACAGCCTGAGGCTCACCATGTGTTCTTCCAGGGAACTTGTCCCTGGATCACAGGACCCTGGCACTGGCGGGCTGCACAGACTCCCGGAAGGGGAGGTGTCGATAGTGACCTGTGATTGCACACAGGCTTCTTGGTGGCTGCAGCAGCATCCTTAGCGTTTCATGCCTGTCTGTTGTGTCCATGTTGACAGCCGCAGCTTGAGCCTGTCTTTGGAGCTCGTTTAGGCAATGCTCTGAATCTCCTCTCCTCACGCACCCCAAAACAGTGGTTTCTTGCCTCTTAAGCAGGTCCAGACTTTTTCCTCGACTCCCTCCCGGTTAGCTGTGGTGCCAACTAGCCCACTTCAGGCTGTGTTCACGCAGCCAATCCTAGTCTTCTCCCTGGGATCTGACCTCCAAAGCCTGAGCCTCAGATCCCAGCCCCCACCTGCCCTGGCAGGTGAGCAGACAAGCCTCTCAGGCTGGTGAGTGCTGGTTGGCAGCAATCCTTTGTGCAGAAATCTCTCCACTTGGCCCTCTGTGCCCCTGTTGCTGTGCTCTCCTCCGTGGCTCTAAAGCTCCCCCACTGCCCACCCCCTGTCTCTGCCGGTGAAGGGGCTTCCTAGTGTGTAGAAACTTTTCCTCCTTCAGAGCTCCCTCCCAGAGGTGCAGGTCCTGTCCCTGTTCTTTTTTTTTTTTTGGCAGTACGCGGGCCTCTCACTGCTGTGGCCTCCCCCATTGCGGAGCACAGGCTCTGGACCCACAGGCCCAGCAGCCATGGCTCATGGGCCCAGCCGCTCTGCGGCATATGGGATCCTCCCAGACCGGGGCACGAACCCGTGTCCCCTGCATCGGCAGGCAGACTCTCAACCACTACGTCACCAGGGAAGCACCCCCCCATCCTTATTCTTTTGTCTCTGTTTTTTTCTTTTTTCTTTTTCCCTACCCAGGTCCATGGGGGCTTTCTTGCCTTTTGGGAGGTCTGAGGTCTTCTGCCGGTGTTCAGTAGGTGTTCTGTAGGAGTTGTTCCACATGTAGGTGTATTTTTGATGTGTTTGTGGGGAGGAAGGTGATCTCCACGTCGTAATCCTCCGCCATCTTGAAGGTCCTCCAGGATAGGCTTTCTATTTTTGATGATTGTGGAGGCTTGGTGAATCCAAAATCTGATGTAGTAGGCCAGCAGGCTAGAGACTCTGCGAAGAGTTGCAGCCCAAACACAGGTTGCCTGCAGAATCTTACCTTTGTCTTTTTGACAATTTAGGAGTGTTTGGTTACTTTCATGAAAGAAAATGATAAGGATGGGGAGGTAAGGATCACACTAATTTCTAATATACTTGGTGCTGTGCTGGCCAGTGTGACAGACACTAGTTGCATGTGGCTATTTAAATTTAAAGTTAATTAAAATTAAGTAAAATTTAAAATACAGTTTTTTTAGTCACATCAGTCACATGTCAAGTGCTTGGTGGTCGTGTGTGGTTAGTGGCTGTTTTGTTAGACAGCACTGGTATAGTGCATTTTTATCATTTTGGGAAGTCTTATTGGACAGTGTTGCTTTAATGCAATCATTAGTTTTGCTCGTCATCCCTGGGAAGTTAACGGAATGCTTAGAGGAGGATGAGGGATTTCCCAAGGCGAGAAATGGGTTTTCTCACGAGACCACTGGTACACATGACAGCCGAGTGATTGGGAGAAAGCGAATTTATAACTGTGATTGCCAGAGTCTAAAGGAATTTACAATCAGTAGACTATATACTTAGTTGTTTCTGAAATTGCTTTGTCGTGATTCACCAAGGCACGTCCTGATGCACTATGTGTATTTTAAGATAAGATAATAACTGGGCTTCCCTGGTAGTGCAGTGGTTGAGAGTTCACCTGCCAATGCAGGGGACACGGGTTCATGTCCCAGTCCGGGAATATTCTACATGCCGCGGAGCGGCTGGGCCCCGTGAGCCATGGCTGCTGAGCCTGCGCTCCGCAGCAGGAGAGGCCACAACATGAGAAGCCTGCATACCGCAGACAAACAAACAAACAAACAAAAGATAAGATAATAACTTAAGATAAGATGGTATGATTATGAGATTTGCCACTTCCAGAAATAAACGTCCATATGTTTTAATGAGTGGAGAACTTTCTGTCTTTCAGAGAGCAGTGATTTTCATCATTCAACAGTGGACATGTTTATTTCCAAGCCATTTTTAAAATGCTACTTATGTACCCCAAATTTATCCTGATAGTAGTCACATAGTGACAGTTACATTGTCAGTGTGACAAAGTTAATATTAATTCTTTTTCGTTACTTGTGGAGTCCCTGTGAGAAATAAATTAGTTACTCCATGTTAAATGTCATTATTGATAGGATATATTATAATGTTAATTGACAATGGAAATACTGGTATCTATTCTAAGGAGCAGCCGTAAAATCTAAAATCCTGGCCCTGACCCAGGTTCTATGCAAGTTTCTAAGTCCAACACAGGGAAGTACAGCTTATTTATGCTAGGGGGTGTGCTGCCAGAGCTGTGTTCCTTTGTCCTCTTTGAGTTGCCTAATCTTTATTGTTACTTAGGGTGTTTTTTACATCTTATGATTCGTTTCTAATAGCCTGTCATGGCCCTTGAGACAGCATTATTCCTATCTGATATATAATGTACTTAGGAGGAAAAATTAATCAAAGTTGTATGCATGTGGTCTGAAGGGTAAATTTTACTCTTCATAAACATATGTATGGTTTCTTATAGTTAATCCACGTCAACATCATCAATCTTACCTCCTCTTTCTCAAGAGTATCAAATATGCCCATGTTGTAAGGAGTCAAGGTTGAGTTCAGGCTTGGGAGCCAGGCTGCCAGGATTGAATTCTGGATCCACTACTTACTAGCTGTGTGCTAATAACTTTGTGACCCACTGGACACATCTGTAAAATGGGGATGAGGGTAATAGAGATGCTCACTTCATGGATTTATTATGATGATTAAATAAGTTAAGTGCAAGCAAAAGCACTTAGAACAAGTTATGGCACAATCTAAGTATTCACTGAACATGAAAAGCTTTTGCTCTTTTTCAGCCATGATGGGGTGTAATTGACAGTGTCTCATCAATGTTCTAGTATCAGTTACTCATTCATTTAGGATTTTTGTTTGTTTGCTTTTAGTGCCTTAGATTTTATTACAAATACTTTCCTCTTACTACCGGAAAATACAGAGATGAATAAGAAACAGTCCCTAACCTCAGAGAGTACATGTACTTGAGTGTATATTATTACCTTTTATTTTGTGTTTGCTTACTAGCCATAGCAAACATTTTAGGAAAAATAGATGCAGTAGTAATTTAGCTTGATGGGAAGACTATTGAAAGGAACATGATTCGTAATAAAACCTTCCATTTGATTGTTTATACAATTTTGTTGTGTTTTGACATAAACTAAATTAATTCTTATCATCATCTCAATTATAACAGTGTCTCAGGCCAAGTAGCTTGCCTAGAGCTGTGAAACAGTTTTCGTCCATACTCTGCTGCTTTCCTGTGAAGAAAACCATGATTCCAAACATGGGCTTTATACAAAAACAGAAAAAATCTCTACAGTTAGAAGTCAGGGCAATGGATACCTTTGCTAGGGATGGGGTAAGGATTGTTGTCTGGAAAGGCACAGGCACCCTTTAGGATGTGTCAACGTCTGTTTCTTGATGTGGGTCATGATGCATAGTTTGTGAAAATTCATCAAACTGTACACTTACGATATTTTTACTTTGCTATCTGTGTATTATACTGAAATAAAAATTTAAACACATACCTGCACAGACACACTGAGATATGTGTATGCATATATATCCACATATATATGTATGTATGTGTATGTGTGTGTGTATTCTGAGTTCAGTCTAATCTCAAATCTCGTGTGAAAACCTCAGTTGTTCCTGCAGTGTGACTATCACTATGTTACTTAAAGATAGAAAACTTATTAAACAGTTCCAAACTTTTCAAACTAATTTATATTAAAGCATTATTTTACTGAAAGCTTTAGATTTATTCATCACTCTTCCATGATGGAATGGTAAGCAGATCATATCCAATGCTTACTTCAGAACCACTTCACTTCCAAAATGCCACTGAAGCATAAATTAATTAAATTACATAAATTCCAGGCAGTGATGGGAGCAGTAATATTTGATATAAGTGCATATTCTTGCAGAAATCCCTGCCCTACAAGGTGTGATTGTACATCAGCTTGCTTAACTGCTGGCATTTTTTTTATATGTCCAAAGGGAAGACGTATTTCCGTAGGTTGGTTATCCCTTGGCTTGTGAATTGCTAACATTTTTGTTGTTTGCTAATAGTTCTGCAGGGCAGCACTCATTCGGAGCCAGACAGGAAATATAATGATATAAAATCTGGTGTTTACAGTGCATATGCTCAGAATTCAGTCTTTCTGTGTCATAGGTGGTGGTCTCCTACAGGCATTCCATTTCACTTGATTCATGATGATTGGGGCTTTGAAAGTGAAATCGACTAAAATTAATTCTCCTTGTGAAACTGCTCTCTGGAAAACTGTCCATGCCGATGTGAATAAATGCACTAAGAGCATTTAATAGCAATATCATTTAAAGGCTTGACAAAAATACAGCTATTAACAAATGAAACGTTAGAAGTGGCTTTTTTAACAAGTAAAGTTTGTGGGAGCCATTTAAAGTTCAGTCAGAATTATGTTTAATTTCTCAGACATTGATATTAATATATCCATAATTTTCTAGTCAACTCAATTATTTGTACCTAAGTCAGCATACTTGTAATTTAACCAGGATGTTTGTTTCTTTGTTTGAGAATTTATGTAATTATGGAGTAGAGAATGATTATGAAATTCAAGATGGCTATTTTACAACTGAAATCTGATGAAATGACAAAGGATAATGATTTAACTACTGAAAAAAGAAACCCACAAAAAATTGACATCTTATTGACATTTATTGACATTTATTTATGTCAATTCACCTACCTAATTAGTCCATAAATATTTATTGAGTATTAATGTGTTGAGCAATGTTCTAGTTGCTAGAGATACATGATACAGTGGACCAATTCTCTGCCCTCATGGAATTTCTATTCTAGTGGAGAGATGGTGGAATAGAAACCATTAAATTGTTTAATATGTGTCAGGTATTGATGAAATACTACAGGGAAGAATTAGGCAAGATGATGTGTATAGAAAGTGTGGGGTGAGATGGGGCATTGCTGTTGCTATTTTATCTAAGGGATAGTGGTACAGAGTCACAGGAATGGGGGCATTAGAGCAGATAGATACCTAAAGGACGTGAGGATACCCAAGTGAATGCTTGAGGCATGGATGTTCTCCGAAAATCACACAGATCTTGCAATAACTATTTTCAGAAGACCTCAGAATATGAACTTAATTTTCTTGACATTCCCTACAGCATGGATGAGTAAATAACACCATGTTCTTTTGTTTGTCTAGAAGCACAAAATATTGACAATACCTGGAGGGTACACAGGACTGGGACTAAGGTCTAATTCAGTCATTCACAAGCCAGAGACTCTCAGCTGAAGGTGAAAATCAGAAAGGAGGATAATATTTCAAACTCAGAAAAACCAAATATCAGCTCCTAAAAGGGGGTAACGTAGGGCAGGTCTCTTGTAAATGCCTTTTTGGAACTTCATTATGATGCCTTTGTCCCTAAACATTACAAATGTCTTTTCTTTTTTCAACATACTGGTCCTTTTTTCCTGGCATGGTTTTTACACCCCTGTGGGGCATTCTTATTTATCTTATTTATGCCCCGTTCAACATTTCAGTGCATTGTTTCCTAAAATATCCAGGCTGAACTGTTCATCATTCTTTCTGAATTTCTACAACAATCTCTATTTAACCTCTAGACTCTGCCCATTTCCACTGGAATATTTAAAAATCTTTATTTTCCCTGTGAAAAATCATCTTTTCAGCTTCTCCAATGTAGATTTCAGTGCTTTGTACATCTTAAGATATTAGTGAATGTTTTTCAAATAAATAAATGAGCAAATAATTAACTTATTCTTACAAAAAATGTGTGGGACCTCACCAAAGTGATTGCTCATTCCTCAGGATCCCTGATGCACTTTATAGAGGAACACAGGGTGTTCCCACAGGGCTTAGAGTTAGAAGCCTGACTCTCCCACTACAGGCTGTGCCATTTTAGACCCTTTAGTATGCTTCTGTTTCCTTTGCTCTAAAATAAACAAATATGAATAATGCCTGTCCCAGTGGGACTACTTGTCACAATGGCTAGCATATATAAAAGTGCTTTGTAAATTGTATTCTTTACCTATTCGCTTCTATGACTAGTTCTAACATTACCTATATTTAGTCAAAATAGGTTTATAGGAAGGAATTAACCATATTGTGGATTAAAAAAGAAAAAAAGAATAGCTTAAAAATAATTGACCAAAAACATGTATTGAGTTGAACCCATATTAGTATTAGTAATACTCCAATAAATCCCAACAAATGTAATGGGCATCCTGCTTTAGGGTGAAATAAAAGTTCAATGGAAAACTTTGTGCTCATTATTATGAAGGGAGCATTAAAAATACATACAGGAAAAAACTGCAGGATACCTATGGAAACTGGGAAAGATTCAGGTGGAATTTTTAGTATATGGAACTAGGCTTCTGCTTAAGTGACAAATCAAATTGTTAATATGTTTTCTTGTCAGGAGATGACTACTCAACTGCATATTATTTCAGGATTAAACCTGTGCTAATGGTTTACTATCAGATCCATATTAATTAAAGTATCAATTTGAAAACTACTTGAAATATGTTTGATAAAAGTGCTATCCTGATTAGTTTTGATGGGTTCGACATAATCACAAGATATGCTGAAAAGAGATGTGACTTTTGTCTTCAAACTCACGAATATATGGCCTGCTAAAAGGGAAATTTTATATGATTAAAGTTCAACCACTGATTCCACTTCTAAAATTAGTATATTTTTAAATATGTAATTAATACATATTTTAATGTTTTATATGCATATTCAGATTAATGATTTGTATGCTGAAGAAGTTTATTTTTTTTAATTTTTATTGGATTATAGTTGATTTACAGTGTTTTGTTAGTTTCAGGTGTACAGCAAAGTGAATCAGTTATATATATATATCTCCACCCGTTTTCTTAGATTCCTTTCCCATATA
Organism: Leucopleurus acutus; assembly: GCF_964270905.1. Classification (NCBI taxonomy): domain Eukaryota; kingdom Metazoa; phylum Chordata; class Mammalia; order Artiodactyla; family Delphinidae; genus Leucopleurus; species Leucopleurus acutus. The sequence goes on from NC_139160.1 coordinate 61,815,274, forward strand.
GGCCATTACAGAGTATTGAGTAGAGATCCCTGTACTATACAGTAGGTTCCTATTATCTATCTTATATATAGTAGTGTGTATGTCAATCCCAATCTCCCAATTTATCCCTCCTCCCCTTTAACCCCTTGTAACCATAAGTTTGTTTTCTACATCTGTAACTCTGCTTCTGTTTTGGAAATAAGTTCCTTTGTACCCTTTATTTTAGATTCCACATTTAAGCAATATCATATGATATTTGTCTTTCTCTGTCTGACTTACTTCGCTCAGTATGACAGACTCTATCTAGGTCCATCCATGTTGCTGCAAATGGCATTATTTTGTTCTTTTTTATGCCTGAGTACTATTCCATTGTATATATGTACCACATCTTCATCCATTCATCTGTTGATGGACATTTAGGTTGCTTCCATGTACTGGCTATTGTACGTAGTGCTGCGGTGAACATTGGGGTGCATATATCTTTTCAAATTATGGTTTTCTCTGGGTATATGCCTAGTAATGGGATTGCTGGGTCATATGGTAGTTCTATTTTTAGTTTTTTAAGGAACCTCCATGCTGTTCTCCATAGTGGCTGTACCAACTTACATTCCCACCAACAGTGCAAGAGGGTTGCCTTTTCTCCACACCCTCTCCAGCATTTATTGTTTGTAGATTTTTTGTTTATGGCCATTCTGGCCAGTGTGAGGTGATACCTCATTGTAGTTTTGATTTGCATTTCTCTAATAATTAGTGATGTTGAACATCTTTTCGTGTGCTTTTTGGGCATCTGTATGTCTGAAGAAGTTTATTTGATCAATACTTTCTCATGTGAAAACAAAGGTTTTCTCAACATACAAGGACAGTGTATTCTCCATAATCATTCTCGTAATCATTTTTGTGGCTGAACAGAATTCAGTGATAACATGATAATGGAATATAAGAATTATTGTGCTTGGAAACCATGTAAGTTATCCAACTCAGCATTTTTCTTCTAATAGGCACCAAGATAAAGAATTTGCAAACTTTTCATTTTTTAGGATTCTAATTTTTTACTTTCAATATGTGGAGACCAAGATAAAGGTTGTAGAATGTCCTGTTGTTTTCCTGAATATTACTGTTAAAACTAACAGTGCATTCTCAAACTATCCATTTTTCAAACTACTCTTTTATCACTTTCATTCAAAATGTTTCCTAAATCTTGTTAATACATTATAAATTCAGACTATGTCAATTCTGACTAGAAAACTAAACCTCATAAAATTATTATACTTTGTCAAGTAGTATTTTCTTTTATGCCCTCAATTTTCTTCTCTCTGGGTTCAAAGGAGGTTCTTTTTAACCGAATTCAGTTAAAATATATCCATAATTGCAGAATCATTCCTTCTTCAACTTCACAGATTTTTTTTTAATCTTTTTAGTCCACAGTCTACATCATTTATGTCTGTCCTCAAAAGGCAAGCTCCTTTCCCTTTGATGTTTTTTTTTTTGCATGCTGTGATCTGGACCTAAAAGGCTTTCGTTTTATCTTTCTTGAGGTAGAGCAACACCATTTGTGAAAAGCAGGTATAGATTCAGTATCTTGCACACAAAAAACTATTGTGTGTGTTTTAATACATCATAATTTTCTAATGATGCAACATTGCATTTTTTGGGTTCTTTTCTTTTTCATTTTTAATAGAGTAGTACACTAATTTCCTTAAAAAATAATTGAGTAAACCTTGCAAGTGTCTAGCTATGTATTTGATCAGAGGGTTGGTATTACAGGCAACAGAGCCAAGCTCAAGCAAACAATCCTGTAAACACAATGCTTCTTACCCTTCATTGGGAAAACTAGGTGAATAAAAGTAAATATTCAGGGGCTTCCCTGGTGGTGCAGTGGTTGCGAGTCTGCCTGCCGATGCGGGGGACATGAGTTTGTGCCCCGGTCTGGGAAGATCCCACATGCCGCGGAGCGGCTGGGCCCGTGAGCCATGGCCGCTGAGCCTGCGCGTCCGGAGCCTGTGCTCCGCAGCGGGAGAGGCCACAGCAGTGAGAGGCCCCCGTACCGCAAAAAAAAAAAAAAAAAAAAAAAAAAGTAAATATTCATAAATTTGTTGAATCATGAAACACAGTTTTTAGTGTTTCAGAAATCTGCCTCTTGTTAACAGTGCCTAGATATCCCCACACCATTGTCCAGCCCATTATTTCTTTCCACACACCACTATCTCAGAGTTCTCTTTGACTCCCTATCAAGAGGATGGGGAATAATTTTTCCTGTCTGATAGTTGTTGAACAAAGTAGCCTCACCCTGAGTCTGACTTCAGTATGTCAAACCAATGACTGTTCTCTCACAAATAAATGACAATAAACCTGTTGTTTGCCTTTTAAATTCACACCGAATGGCCCCCTTTCCAGGGCCCCAAGTGTGCAGCTGTTCTTTTCTTAACACAATCTCCACAGGCTCCTGGTGTTATTTTTTAATAGAATTTCTGCAGAAGTTGTGTTCTTAAAATTCTCATCCATATGAGACATGTTTGAGACACGTACATTGAAATGCACACATAATTTAAAATTGGAATCCTTTCTTAACAATAAAGATTGACAGACATTATTTAACTTTGTAGTTATATTTCCATATGTTGACCAGAACAATCATTCTCAGAGAAATAAGATATACTATCATTTGTATGGATATGATTTTAATAGATAAGGGGAAATTGTTAAGGGAAACACTCTCTTCTTCAGTATAACACCATTATAATAGGATTTAATGAAATAGGGGAATTTGTTACTTCTTGCTTACTTTAGTATTGACCAATTATTTGAACATTCAACTGCTTTTATTGAGGTACTGAGTGGTAGTTAATTAAGGCAAAGGCTTTGAATTCAGAAAGATCTAGTTCTGAATCCTGGCTCTACCAATTTGAAGAGTTACTTCTAGTCTGAATAGGTATCCTCCTAGGCAAAGTGGGAATAATGGTTCAGACCATTGCTGTGGAGACTAAATAAAATGACTGATACGGGTCTATGACATTGTCTGGTATATGCTAAGAATTCCATCAATTTTATTTATCATATCTTTAGAGGTTACAAAAATATACGTACACTGTTCAGGTATGGAGATTAATGCAGAATATGAGTTTGCAGAACACTGGATCTAATCATAGGAAGAATTCAACTCTACCCATCTTCAGTTTTTGAGTTCTTCAACTGTATTTTTCTCAGTCTTAAAAGGAAATGATAAAATATGATTTTCTGTGGGTCCCAGAATTAGTGTATGAACTGTCTTTAATTAAGTTAATGAAAAGTTTTCATTTTTTAGGATTCTAATTTTTTACTTTCAGTATGTGGAGACCATAATGTAAAATAATTACAGATGTATCTTAAATACAAATACTGCCTTTAAAAAAGTATCTTAAATACTACCAAATTAAAGTTATTTTAACCCCTAATTAATACATACTGTATTAATTTATTTTAAATCATTTTAAATACTTTGACTATATGGGGAATGTTTCTGTGCCTCTAGTGTTTCATTAAAAAGGAAGAAAAAGAGCTTTGGTAAATTAGAAATAATAGCACTCTGAACACATTAACAAAGATGACTTGAGGACGGACCTCGGGATTCAGGATGCAGTCTTTCTCGATGTCTTTTTTTCCTCTCTCTCTTTTCCCAGCAACCAAAACTGCTGTACTTCCTCATTTAAGTTTCTTCCTGAGACCTAAGTTTTGATTGCTCTCTTATTTCTAGTTTTATTCTGCCAGTTTGAGAATTAAACTTTCTGTTCTGTGTGTGTCTGTGTATTGTTGGTTTGTATTTTATATCTAAACTTATCAAACTCACCAAAACAATATCTGAAGTTTAAAAATTTCTTTAATATCATCTTGAATCAAACAATAAATTTGAAATATTCTTATTAACATCAGAAACCCTGATTATAAATTATTGTTACTTGCTGTCCTAGAACTTCCTTATATTATTTATTTTTAAACATTTTTTATTGCAGTGTAACAGAAATACATGCAGTTTGGGAAAAGAAAAATTGCTCATTTGTAATTTTTGTTAAATTAATGATGTAAATACTCTCTTAATGGTTAATTTTAAGCTACCAACAGTTTGACACTTGACTCACAAATTCCTGTTTAACAATTGGCCCTCATGAACTAGGGTGAACCAGCTTTAGCACACCACTACAACATGTATACAGAAAAATGTACAAATCATTAGTTTATAGCTCATTGTATATCAGCAAAGTGAACACACCTACCACCCTGGTCAGTAAATATAATTATAGCTTTCTTTCTTCCTTAAAGGTGACCACTGTCCTAACTTCTAACACGATAGCTAACTTATTTTTGAGATTTATTTTATTTTATTTAAGGGTGATTTATTTTACTTAAGGATGGCAGCGGGAATAGTCATAGATTTCTAGTACAAACCAAATACAAAAATCAAACAACCATAAGAATAATGAAAATATAAATATGAAAAGCTAATCTTTGAGGAGAAAAATACGGAGACTATTTTTTTTTTTTTTGCCATTGGTAATGGATATGTAAGGATATTGACAACAACATTGGAATAGCAGAGGAATTGAAAATGCTATACATTGATCAATGGGAAACTAGCTAAATTTATTATATTGCATATACACAATAAAATACCATGAAGAAAGCAAACACATATATAGTCTTTGGTTGAACCATATACCATTCAAAGTGCTCTTCATTACATATACTATCTCACATAATTTCCCAACAGTACTACTACTATCCCATTTTACATATGAGACAAGAAGTTAACTAACATGCCCAAGATGACACATATATATATATTTTTTCTATGTCATAATATTGACATTCAGTCCAATAATCCTCCACTGTAACAGCTCCTTTACTTTGCAGTGAAAATTGACTTGTATATATTTTGCCTCTGAGTCCTTGTGGGATTTTTTTTTTTTAATTCAAACAGAAAGTCACAAAAATTATAATCATCCACATCCGTTCACTCAGTCCCATGTAATTATTGTTTTTTTATCTTGATCTTTTGTTAGCACTTTTATGAATTCATCAGTTTTCCATTAGAGTTCTGAAAACGCTTATTCACTCAGTTCAGCAGTATAGTCAGTTACCAGAAACCTGTACTTGTCACAGTCTTTTCCATGAATTCTTAAAGATGAAACCCTTTTATGGGAACTTTTTTGCAAAAGCATCAGAGTACACCCAGAACTGTCTGTAAATGACAAAAGACTTAAAAATGACCACGGTTAAAGATTTGATGAAAGTTCATAAAAATGCAATTGACATGTAAATTTAGTTATTTCTGAGATATACATTTTAAAGTAATAACTAGAATTATGACTTATAACATTATACCAGAACATATAAGATTTTTAGAAATTTCATGTAATGTCTGAAACATTTATATTAACATATTTCCATACAAATAACCCAAAGAAAGTTTAGTATTAGTTGTTTTTGTTTGATTGTTTATACTGCAGGTTCTTATTAGTCATCAGTTTTATACACATCAGTGTATATGTGTCAATCTCAATGGCCCAATACAGCACACCACCATCCCCACCCCACCACGGTTTTTCCTCCTTGGTGTCCATACGTTTGTTCTCTACATGTGTGTCTCAACTTCTGCCCTGCAAACAGGTTCATCTGTACCATTTTTCTAGGTTCCACATACATGCATTAATATACGATATTTATTTTTCTCTTTCTGGCTTCACTCTGTATGACAGTCTTTAGATCCATCCATGTCTCAACAAGTGACTCAATTTCATTCCTTTTTATGGCTGAGTAATATTCCATTGTATATATGTACCACAACTTCTTTATCCATTCATCTGTCGATGGGCATTTAGGTGGCTTCCATGACCTGGCTATTGTAAATAGTCGTGCAATGAACATTGGGGTGCATATATCTTTTCAAATTACGGTTTTCTCTGGGTATATGCCTAGGAATGGGATTGCTGGATCATATGGTAATTCTATTTTTTAGTTTTCTAAGGAACCTGCATACTGTTCTCCATAGTGGCTGTATCAATTTACATTCCCACCAACAGTGCAAGAGGGTTCCCTTTTCTCCACACCCTCTCCAGCATTTATTTGTAGATTTTCTGATGATGCCCATTCTAACTGGTGTGAGGTGATACCTCATTGTAGTTTTGATTTGCATTTCTCTAATAATTAGTGAGGTTGAGCAGTTTTTCATGTGCTTCTCGGCCATCTGTATGTCTTCTTTGGAGAAATGTCTATGTAGGTCTTCTGCCCGTTTTCGGATTGGGTTGTTTGTTTCTTTAATATTGAGCTGCATGAGCTGTTTATATATTTTGGAGATTAATGCTTTGTCCGTTGATTCATTTGCAAATATTTTCTCCCATTCTGAGGGTTGTCTTTTCGTCTTGTTTATGATTTCCTTTGCTGTGCAAAAGCTTTGAAATTTCATTAGGTCCTATTTGTTTATTTTTGTTTTAATTTTACTCTAGGAGGTGGATCAAAAAAGATCTTGCTGTGATTTATGTCAGAGTGTTCTTCCTATGTTTTCCTCTAAGAGTTTTATAGTGTCTGGCCTTACATTTATGTCTTTCATCCATTTTGAGTTTATTTTTGTGTATGGTGTTAGGGAGTTTACTAATTTCGTTCTTTTACATGTAGCTGTCCAGTTTTCCCAGCACCACTTATTGAAGAGACTGTCTTTTCTCCATTGTAGATCTTTGCCTCCTTTGTCATAGATTAGTTGACCATAGGTGCGTGGGTTTATCTCTGGGCTTTCTATCTTTTTCCATTGATGTATGTTTCTGTTTTTGCGCCAGTACCATATTGTCTTGATTACTGTAGCTTAGTAGTATAGTCTGAAGTCAGGGAGTCTGATTCCTCCAGCTCCATTTTATTCCTTCAAGACTGATTTGGCTATTCAGGGTCTTTTGTGTCTCCATACGAATTTTAATATTATTTGATTTAGTTCCATAAAAAACGCTATTGGTAATTTAATAGGGATTGCATTAAATCTGTAGATTGCTTTGGGTCGTATATTCATTTTCACAATATTAATTCTTCCAATCCAAGAACATGGTATATCTCTCCATCTGTTGGTATCATCTTTAATTTCTTTCATCAGTGTCTTATAGTTTTCTGCATACAGGTCTTTTGTCTCCCTGGGTAGGTTTATTCCTAGGTATTTTATTGTTTTTGTTGCAATGGTAAATGAGAGTGTTTCCATAATTTATCTTTCAGATTTTTCATCATTAGTGTATAGGAATGCAAGAGATTTCTGTACATTATTTTTGTATCCTGCAACTTTACCAAATTCATTGATTAGCTCTAGTACATTTCTGGTGGCATATTTAGGATTCTCTATGTATAGTATCATGTCATCTGAAAACAGTGACAGTTTTACTTCTTCTTTTCCAATTTGGATTTCTTTTATTTCTTTTTTTCTCTGATTGCCATGGCTAGGACTTCCAAAACTATGTTGAATTACAGTCGTGAGAGTGGACTTCCTTGTCTCATTCCTGATCTTAGAGGAAATGTTTTCAGTTTTTCACCATTCAGAATGATGTTTGCTGTGGGTTTGTTGTATATGGCCTTTATTATGTTGAGGTAAGTTCCCTCTGTGCCCACTTTCTGGAGAGTTTTTATCATAAATGGGTGTTGAATTTTGTCAAAAGCTTTTTCTGCATCTATTGAGATCATATGGTTTTTATTCTTCAATTTGTTAATATTGTGTATCACATTGATTGATTTGCATATATTGAAGAATCCTTGCGACCCTGGGATTAATCCCACTTGATCATGGTGTATGATCCTTTTAACGTGTTGTTGGATTCTGTTTGCTAGTATTTTGTTGAGGACTTTTGCATATATATTCCTCAGTGATATTGGTCTGTAATTTTCTTTTTTTGTAGTATCTTTGTCTGGTTTTGGTATCAGGGTGATAGTGGCCTCATAGAATGAGTTTGGGAGTGTTCCTTCCTCTGCAATTTTTTGAAAGAGTTTGAGAAGTATGGGTGTTAGCTCTTCTCTAAATGTTTGATAGAATTCACCTGTGAAGCCGTCTGGTCCTGGACTTTTGTTTGATGGAGGATTTTTAATCACAGTTCCAATTTCATTACTTGTGATTGGTCTCTTCTTCTTTTCTATTTCTTCCTGGTTCAGTCTTGGAAGATTATACCTTTCTAAGAATTTTTCCATTTCTTCCAGGTTGTCCATTTTATTGGCATCGAGTTGCTTATAGTAGTCTCTTAGGATGCTTTGTATTTCTGTGGTGTCTGTTTTAACTTCTCTTTCTCATTTCTAATTGTATTGATTTGAATCCTCTCACTATTTTTCTTGATGAGTCTGGCTAATGGTTTATCAATTTTGTTTATCCTCTCAAAGAACAAGCTTTTAGGTTTATTGATCTTTGCTATTGTTTTCTTTGTTTCTATTTCATTTATTTCTGCTTTTGTCTTTATGATTTCTTTCCTGCAGCTAACTTTGGGTTTTGTTTGTTCTTCGTTCTCTAGTTCCTTTTGGTGTAAATTTAGATTGTTTACTTGAGATTTTTCTTGTTTCCTAAGGTAGGCTTGTATAGCTGTAAACTTCCCTCTTAGAACTGCTTTTGCTGCGTCCCATAGGTTTTGGATCATCATGTTTTCATTGGCATTTGTCTCTAGGTATGTTTTGATTTCCTCTTTGATTTCTTCAGTGATCTCTTGGTTATTTAGTAATGTAGCCTCCATGTGTTTGTGTTTTTTACGTTTTTTCCCCCTGTAATCCATTTCTAATCTCATAGCGTTGTGGTCAGAAAAGATGCTTGACACGATTTCAATTTTCTTAAATTTACTGAGGCTTGATTTGTGACCCAAGATGTGATCTATCCTGGAGAATGTTCTGTGCGCACTGGAGAAGAAAGTGTAATCTGCTGTTTTTGGATGGAATGTCCCATAAATATCAATTAAATCTATCTGGTCTATTGTGTCATTTAAATTCTGATTTCCTTATTTATTTTCATTTTGGATAATCTGTCCATTGGTGTAAGTGAGGTGTTAAATTCCCCCACTATTACTGTGTTACTGTCGATTTCCAATTTATAGCTGTTAGCAGTTGTGTTATGTATTGAGGTGCTTCTATGTTGGGTGCATAAATATTTATAACTGTTATAAATTGTTTCATGATCTTCCTCTTGGATTGATCCCTTGATCATTATGTAGTGTCCTTCCTTGTCTCTTGTAACATTCTTTATTTTAAAGTCTATTTTATCTGATATGAGTATTGCTACTCCAGCTATCTTTTGATTTCCATTTGCATGGAATATCTTTTTTCACCCCCTCAGTTTCGGTCTGTATGTGTCCATAGGTCTGAAGTGGGTCTCTTGTAGACAGCATATAGATGGGTCTTGTTTTTGTATCCATTCAGCAAGCCTGTGTCTTTTGGTTGGAGCCTTTAATCCATTCATGTTTAAGGTAATTATCAATATGTATGTTCCTATGACCATTTTCTTAATTGTTTTGGGTTTGTTTTTGTAGGTCCTTTTCTTCTCTTGTGTTTCCCACTTAGAGAAGTTCCTTTAGCATTTGTTGTAGAGCTGGTTTGGTGGTGCTGAATTCTCTTAGCTTTGGCTTGTCTGTAAAGCTTTTGATTTTTCCATCAAATCTGAATGAGAACCTTGCCGGGTAGAGTAATGTTGGTTGTAGGTTCTTCCCATTCATCACTTTAATTATATCATGCCACTCCCTTCTGGCTTGTAGATTTTCTGATGAGAAATCAGCTGTTAACCTTATGGGAGTTCCCTTGTATGTTATTTTTCGTTTTTCCCTTGCTGCTTTCAGTAATTTTTCTTTGTCTTTAATTTTTGCCAATTTAATTACTGTGTGTCTCAGCATGTTTCTCCTTGGGTTTATCCTGTATGGGATTCGCTGCACTTCCTTGACTTGGGTGGCTATTTCCTTTCCCACGTTAGGGAAGTTTTCGACTATAATCTCTTCAAATATTTTCTCGGGTCCTTTCTCTCTCTCTTCTCCTTCTGGGACCCCTATAATGTGAATGTTGTTGTGTTTAATGTTGTCCCAGAGGTCTCTTAGGATGTCTTCATTTCTTTTCATTCTTTTTTCTTTATTTTGTTCTACAGCAGTGAATTCCACCATTCTGTCTTCCAGGTCACTTATCTGTTCTTCTGCCTCAGTTATTCTGCTATTGACCCCTTCTAGTGTAGTTTTCATTTCAGTTATTGTATTGTTCATCTCTGTTTGTTTGTTCTTTAATTCTTCTAGGTCTTTGTTAAACATTTCTTGCATCTTCTTGATCTTTGCCTCCATTCTTTTTCCAGGGTCCTGGATCATCCTCACTGTCATTATCGTGAAATCTTTTTCTGGAAGGTTTCCTATCTCCACTGTAATTAGTTGTTTTTCTGGGGTTTTTATCTTGTTCCTTCACCTGGTACATAGTCCTCTGCCTTTTCATCTTGTCTATCTTTCTGTGAATGTGGTTTATGTTCCACAGGCTGCAGGGTTGTAGTTCTTGCTCCTGCTGTGTGCCCTCTGGTGGATGAGGCTACCTGAGAGGCTTGATGGGAGGGACTGGTCCCTTATATTATTTTTGTTACCCACACAAAAGTATTATTATTCTTGCATTATGTAGGTGATGTTTCTTTAATTTCAGTTGAATACTTAAAATTCTGCCTTCACCATTCTTTCTTGCATCTCAGATTTTCCATCTGGGATAGTTTCTTTCTTTAATATTGTTCTTCTTAGTTTTTGTTGGTAAAATCTCTTAGGTATTGTGTGAAGCTGTATTTCTCTCACACTTGCTCTGAGTTCATAAATCCAGAAAAATAGGTATTTCCTCTCAGCAGATTGAAAAGAATATCACATTGTCTATGTCATTATGGACACTAGAAAATCTGTCTTTTTTTTTTTTTTTTTTTGTGATACGCAGGCCTTTCACTGTTGTGGCCTCTCCCATTGCAGAGCACAGGCTCCGGATGCACAGGCTCAGCGGCCATGGCTCACAGGTCCAGCCGCTCCACGGCATGTGGGATCTTCCCAGACCGGGGCACGAACCCGTGTCCCCTTCATCAGCAGGCAGACTCTCAACCACTGCACCACCAGGCAAGCCCTGCTGTCTTTTTAAATTACACTTTCTTGTAGATGATGTGGCCTTTATCCCTGGCTTCTTTTAGATCTTCCCTTTGTCTTTGATACGTGAAATTTCCCTAGACTGGTTTAGTGTGTGTATCTGTGTTTGAGGGGATAAATCTGTTGGCTTTTCTTTCTGCTTGTATTTTCAGTTACAGTGCATTTTTTTTCCTCCTGTATTTGGGGACTTTACATTATGAATTTATATTTAACCACTGGGGAATCTTAAATAACTTAGATTATGTTTTTCTCCAGAAAAATATTTTAATTTCATTCTGAATGGTGTCAGCGTGTCCCACCAGTCTGAAAACACTTTAATTTGACTTCTCAAGCTGGGGTGCCCAGATTCAGGGGGGAATGTAAATTCAAAACCCAGTAATATGAAATGATAAGCCTGTGGTTACACATTTTAAGGTGACTATTTTGTGCCACAGAGAGAAGGAACAGAACTAAGAGTTGTCGTCATTGAATCTCTTTCTAGACAGTTTCTCCCCCTACTTATATCTTCATTTAAACTATAACACTTAGAACTGTGCTGGTCTTATTCATGAATCTGTAGGTCAGAGTCTATTTTGTACCAGTATAAGCCCTGGTCTCCGATTTCCGTTAGTGTCTGTTCATCACAAATATTCTGAAATTCCTAGTACTATCTTGACCTTTAGAGTTAAACTGGCACCAAAGTTTGTTTTAAGAAAAAATTTTTAAGGTTTAGCTTTATCTTAGTTTTCTCTGTCCCCTGAGACTTCATGTATTTTCTGTTGAACTCTGCAATGAATTACCATGTATTATGTTGTGGTTTTCCTGAATCTGAGTATTTTCTGTGAATGGAGGATATATCTGAAATCCTAATCCTCCACATTGCAGGCAGTAGTGCTGCAAGTTTCTCTCTAAATTGTATAGCTCTTTTTACATTCAAGTTTAATTATTAATTACTCATGTTGGAAAAAAATTAAGATTATGCATAGTGTCATGAGATCAAGACCAACAATTTATAATAGCAAAGAATTATAGGAGAATAACTTAAACATAACAAATGTAAAATATTTTTATTTTATGTTATTTAAATTTTTTAGCTAGAATTTTAAGTACTACTGGAAAATATTACTGAGATACAAAAACATTGGCAAGGTAATTTTGAAATCAGTCTCACAACACATCAATTTCCATAGCTAAAAAATTTCAAGCAAAATTATTTCAATAACTTGCTCAGTTTTTCCAAATTGAGGAAAACAAAACAAGGAAGTATTGACAAATATGTAATGTGTGTTACTCAGTAGGGTTTTCTCATAATCAAACATAATGCCCAAGCAAATCAGGAACTAGAGAATAAATAACTCATCCTCTTGTCCTGAATACCTCCATGAAAATTCTTTTTTAAATGCAAAATGAGGAAAGCTTACCTTTGAAAACAAAAGGAAACTGCTTCAATAGCCACTCTGTTACTAACAGCAATGATCTTGAGTTCAGTTTGGCAGTCAAACTGAGACCTCAGTAGGCTTTAGCCAGGACCAAGTTTACTAAGTTTAAGAGAAAATGCAGGACAGGAAACATATAGCATACTTACCAACAGAATAGAGGTCATGACTCTCTCGACTCAGTCACGATATCCCATTCATTCTGACTCGTAACATGCATTAAAAGGTGGTTGAGTATGTAGCCAAGTTGATGCTCTTTCACCTTTCATACCTAACTAGTCAGACCCATTAGTGTATTTTCTCATCTATACAGATTACTCATTACTCCATAACCAGTTTCAACAATGAAGTGTGGGAGTTTGGCCTGGTACATAGTCCTTGGTTCTTGATCAGATATGCTCATTCATTCTCTTTCTCTCTCTCTCTCTCTCTCTCTCTCTCTCTCTCTCTCTCTCATCTAGAATAGGTAAATTCCCAATAATTCCTTGACTTAATATTGCAAAGGGAGGAACAAAAAAGCAAGTCCCACATTTTCAGGCTTCCCTGAAGCTAGGTGTTAACCTTTTCTCTTCCCATAAATGTGGCAATAGAAGATTGCCTGGGGCTTCCCTGGTGGCGCAGTGGTTGGGAGTCCGCCTGCCGGTGCACGGAACGTGGGTTCAGCGGTCTGGGAGGACCCCACGTGCCGCGGAGCGGCTGGGCCCGTGAGCCATGGCCACTGAGCCTGCGCATCCGGAGCCTGTGCTCCGCAACGGGAGAGGCCACAGCGGCGAGAGGCCCGTGTATGGGAAAAAAAAAAAAAAAAGATTGCCTGATACATAGAATGCTGAAAGGATTCACCAGGGAACTTATCTCCCAATTCCATCCTAAAAAATGCAACACTATGTTTGGGTGCAGGAGACAAAATAGAGACGATTCTGGAATGTTCCTAACGTAGAAAGGAAAAATTTGGATATAAGTATAGGACACATACAAATGAGATATACACCAAGGAACATTCCTTTCATAAGGGAAAAGTAACAGTGTTCAAAAGTAGTCACATTAGGTGGCTTCAGGGTTCAAAGAGCAGCAAAACTGAGTTGGCAGTGGGCAACATAATAGGAATCTCTGTAACAGGAAAAAGCTTCTCCCCAATGTTACTGGCAAGAGCACATTTGAGCTGTTTGAGCAAAACAGTTTGTACTGAGGCATGATCTCAGAAAAGAAACATGAAAATTACTGTTAAAAATCAATCTGTTGTTCTTTTCTTTTCCTGCTCAATGAACAAATAATTACTTAGGGCTGGATAAATAGAATCAATTGACAAGGTAATATTGGAAATATTTTCATAAATAGTATTGACAGCTCTCAAAATATCTAGTCAAGATAGTAGCACAGGAAGAGATTGAGAGACGTGAAGAGGACTATATATTTTTTAAATGAATCAATCCAAAAAATTCATTCATTTATTTTATATCTCTCACAGGTAGGAGTCACATCATAATGAGCTACAAGAGTATATAAATACTGGAACCAATATTAAAGTAAGAAAAAAGTTATACCATGTTTATATAATGTCATACATGTACATTAATACACTGGTTAACCCACTCAGCAGGAAAATATTCTCATCTGATCATGTGAATCTCCTTGTTACCCAATTATGCTGACTGCATTTTTCTTCACTAGAAATAGAATCATAGCTTTGACTCTGTTTTTACCATGAATTCAAAATCATCAATCCAGGATTTCTAGTTTTGTATAAGATAGAATGTGCTGTAAAACCTGAACAGTGTTCATGGAGCAGCACTTTGAGAACTCAGAAAGGAAAATAGTGGCAGGTAGATTGGAGTAGAAGACCAGAATTCAGAGTTATCACTGAACTGGTGGTGAGTTTACCTTTTCTTTTTTCCTCCAGTATCCTCTGCATAGCACAGGGAGATCAGCTCGGTGCTTTGTGACCGCCTGGAGGGGTGGGATAGGGAGGGTGGGAGGGAGGGAGACGCAAGCGGGAAGAGATATGGGAATATATGTATATATATAACTGATTCATTTTGTTGTGAAGCTGAAACTAACATACCATTGTAAAGCAATTATACTCCAATAAAGATGTTAAAAAAAAAAAAAAAAAATAGACTCAGGACAGACTGAAACATGGAAGTGGGTATCAGCAAGGATGTAGGGAACCCCAGGGAAGCCCTGTAGTTTAGGATTCAGGAGGAAGAAAATGGTTTGTTGGTAGCAGCGGCCACAGCAGCAAAGGCCTGCAGTCACCTAAACTCTGGAGGGACACCTTCAACTCTTGATTGAAGTAGCTGGTAGCTGTAGCTTCAAGAGGGTGAGGCCACTCCCATTGCTCCTCCCACCACATGCCCTAGACATGCATGCAACTCACTAAAAGAGCTCCAGAATGTAATAAACAAATCCCAAGCTTTCTGGCTAGTAAAACCAAAAAAAAAAAAAAAAAAAAAAAAAAAAAGGACCATGAGAGAATTGGAAACTACTGGGGAGATCACAGAGAAAGAGAGAGCAGCTTAGAAAAGCTAACTCATTTTTTTAAATGAACCCCTGGGATCACCTTCAGATGAGTAGATCTGCTGCTAAACTACACACCAAAGACATTGAGAATGGAATTTAATTAAAGACAACAGCACCATTTCCAGACACATAACTGAGTGGTGCACATGTAAGACATTTGAACAGCATTGCAAAGAGCTTGAAAATGAAATTGGCATTCAATCCACACATCACAGAAGTCTGGTCAAATCTTGTGACGTGACTCCAAATGAGTTGACTTCTAGCTCCAGAAATTAAAAGATATTCCATAAGCTGTATATATGACCCAAGTTCTCACAATTTAATATTCAAAGTGTCCAGGATAAAATTGAAAATTACCTAGCATATAGGTAACAGGGAAAATATCAGCTCATATGTGAACATCCAGTCAAAAGATGCTGACATTGATGTGACACATTATCTAGAATTACTAGACACAGGTTAGAGAGTTACTATAAAAATATTCTGACAATGTGAACATTCAAGAAAGGAATGGGAAGATAGACAATCTCAGCAAATAAGTAAAAGTTATAAAGGAGAAATAAATAGATAATTTAGCACTGGAAAAAAATCACCGAATGTACTCCATAGCAGAATAGAAATGACAGAAGAAAGAGTAAACTCAACCACAGATAAAAAGAAAATATGCAAGATAAAAAACAGAGAGAACAAAGATTGAAAAAAAATGGACAGATGTTAACGGATTTTGGAATAAATCTTAATTTAACATCTACCATTTGTGTCATTATTATCCTGGAAGGAGAGACAAAACCATTCAGAGCAGAGGAAAATATTTGAGCTTCCCAAATGTGAGAAAGTTATAAAGCTACAGATTCAAGAAGCTCAGAAAACCCCCAAAAAGATAAACTCAAATAAATTTATGCTTAGACATGTATAATTAAAGAGCTGAAAACTAAAGAGAAAGAAGAAAAATCTTGAAAGTATCCAGAGGAAAACAATTGTTTGAATGTCTGTAGATTTCTTATCAGAAACTATGAAGACCAGGGAAAGTAGAAAATATTTTTAAAGTGCTGAAATAAAAGAACTTTCTCCCTGGAATTCTAAGTCAAGCAATAGATATCTCCAGGAATATATAATGTTATACACAAAATAAAGGCATTCTTAGTTAAAGGAAAATTTATAGAGCACTATATGCCATCAGAATTTCTTTAAAAGAACTGTTAAAGAAATGATATCAGAAGGAAACTTGGAACATCAGAAATGAAGGAAGAGCAACAGAAATGACAAGTATTTGGATAAATAGAACAGACTGCTGATTCCTTAAAATACGTTTGACCATTGAAAGCAAAAATTATGACATCTGATGTGGTTCTCAATGTATGAATTATTTAAGATATCATAAAGGGATGAGGGTAAAAAAAACCTTCATAGTTATAAGCTTTCTACAGTCTAATTGAAGTTCAAAAATTTTAAGCCTAAGTAGACTGAGAAAAGTTAAGTATTTGTACTGTAATCCCTATAGCAACTGCCAACCCCCACACTTTACAGTGAGAAATAGCCAAAAGCACAATAGATACATTTAAATAGAATTAAAAAGATGTTCAAATAACCTTAAGGCAGGAAGAATAAAACAAAGGATGAAAAACAGAGGGACTAATTAGAAAATGAATAATAAAATGGTAGATTGAAATCCAAATATACCCGTAAGTACACTAAATGCATAAGGTCTAAGCACACCAATTAAATACAAAGGTTATCAGGACGGATTAAAAAATATAAAAGGTATATACACTGTCTGTAAGAAATCCACTTCAAATATAATGATATAGGTAGATTATATGTAAAGGAAAGGGAAAAAACATACATGCACACACAAATCAAAAGGCAGCTGGAGTGGCTATATTATTTAGACGCAATAGACTTCAGAGCAAGGAAAATGACCAGAGATAAAGTGGGGCATTATATAAGAAGATAAAACAACCTCAAATATGTATTTTGAAGCTAACAGAGCTTCAAAACAAACACTAACAAACTGCAAACAAACACTAACACAACTGCAAAGACAGACAAATCCACAATTTAGACTTCAGCTCTCCTTTCTCAGTAATTGATAAAACAGTAATTGAAAAAATAGACCAAAAATGGACAAGGATATAGAAGAACTAAACTACATCATCAACCAATTGATTCTAATTGATATTTATAGAACCTTTCACCTAGCTACTGCAATATACACATTCCTTCCATATTCACATGGAACGTTCACCAAAATAGTCCATATCTTGGGTCATAAAACAAACTTCAACAAATATTAAAGAATTGAAATCATGCATAGTATACTTTGTGATTATAATGGAATTGAATTAAAATAAATAATAGAAAAATAATAAACTCTCCAAATATTTAGAAATTTAATAGACACTTTTTAATAATCCAGCAGTCAAGGAAGAGGTCTCAAGTGAAATTAGGATATACTTTGAAATAAGTGAAAATGAAAATTCAGCATATCCAAATGTGTGTGATGCAGCTGAAACAGTTCTTAGAAACTTATAGCAATAAATGATTAAACTAGAAAAGGAAAAAAGGGCTTTCATAAAAAATCTAAGCTTCCATCTTAAGGAACTTGAAAAAAATAAGAGGAAAATAACTCCACAGCAAGTACAAGTAAGAGAATAAAAAAGTTAAGAGCAGAATTTCCTTAAAAAATGAAAATAGGAAAACAATAAAGAAAATATGTATTAAAAAAGCTGTTGTTTAGAAAGGTAAAAAAATGATAAACCCTTAGTAAGACTGGCAGAGGTAGAAGACACAAACTATCAAGATCAAAGAAGATAGGATATCCCTATAGATTCCAGAAATATTAGAATGACAGTATGACAATACCTTAAAAAACTCCACATATACAATTTTGACAAGCTGCATGAAATATGTTAATTTCTCAAAACCAAAATCCACACATACCCAAAATAAATTAAGTAGCCTGGATAGTCAAACAACTTTTGAATTTATAATTTTTTTCCAAAAATAAAATCACTGGCTCACATTGCTTCTGGAACATTCTAAGGAACATTTCAATAAGACTTATTTTTACTTATGTATATGACATCTTCTATATAGAAAACTCTAAGGAACCTCCAAAAATAATCCTGTAATTAATGAGATTTTTACCAAAGTTGTAGGATACAAATTCAACATGCAAAATGAATTACATTTCTATATAGTAAAAATGAACAATTGGAAGCTATGCAATTGATCCAAAAAATGAAATGTTTAATTATAAATATAAAAGATACAATAACTGAATGCTGGGAAATATGAAAGTGTCAAAAGAAATCAAAGAAACACACTACTATATATAAAATAGATAACTAATAAGGACCTACTGTATAGCACAGGAAACTCTACTCAATACTCTGTAATGGCCTATATGGGAAAAGAGTCTAAAAAAAGAGTGGGTATATGTGTAACAAATTCACTTTGCTGTATGTCTGAAACTAACACAGCATTGTAAATAAACTATACCCTAATAAAAATTTTTAAAAAAAGAAATCAAGGAAGACATAAATGTAGACACAGTATGTTCGTGGATTTAAAGACTCAACATAGTAATGATGTCAGTTCAACACAATTATCTATAGATTTAATGCAAATCTGATCAAAATCTCAATAGGATTTTTTGCTTATATAGATAGGTTGATTCCAAAATGTATGTAGGAGACACAAAAGTCAATGAATAACCAAAACAATTTTGAAGAAGAGCAAAGTAAGAAACTTTCAAAAACTACTATAAAGCTACAATAATCAGGACAGTATAGTAGTATCAAAGGGATGGACACATAGATCAATGGAACAGAGAAGGTAGTCCAGGAGTAGACCCACCAAAATATAGTCAATTTTTTGACAAAGATACAAGGCCAATTCAATGAAGAAAGGATAGGCTTTTCAACAAATGGTTTTGGTACATTTGGGTATTCACATTCAAAGAAAAAAAATACCGAAGAGCTAAACTATGCACTTTAAAACTTAGCTCAAAGGTGATTATAGATCTACATGTAAAACACAGAGCTATAACCTTTTAGAAGAAAACATGGAAAGAAATCAAAACTTCTTAGATCTCACACCTAAAGCAAGTCTGTAAAAGAAAAGAAAAAAAAGGTATATGACTTTATCAATATTAAAAACATTTGCTCTGTTAAAGACACTTAAGAGAATGAAAAGATAGACCATAGAAAGAGCAAAAGTATTATCAAACCATATATCTGATAAAGGGTTTGTATCCAGAATACATAAAGAAATCTCAAAATACAACAGTAAAAATCAAATTAAAAGGCAAATGATTTGTATAGATGTTTCACTGAAGAAGACTTTTGGAAGTTAGATAAACATGAAAAGATATTCAAAATCAAAGCCATTAGGAAAATATAAATTAAAACCATAAAATACTGCTACATACCCATTAGAATGAATAAGCTTTAAAAACTAATAATACTAGGTGGTGGTGAGTATAAGGAACAATAGTAGTTCTCACACATTGCTTGAGGGGTGGAATGGTACAGCCACTCTTGAAGATAGTTTTGGTAGTTTTTTTTTTTTTTCCTTTTTATGTTTAACATTAACTTACCATGTGATCCAGCAATCTCACTCCTTGGTAGTTACCCCGAAAAAAAAAAAAAAAAACTTACATTCACACAAGAACTTATACATAAATGTTTGTAGCAGCTTTATTTATAATTGTCAAATCTAGTAACAACCTGAATATTCTTCAGTGGTTGAATGGATAAGCAAACTATGGTACATCCATATTTTAGAAGCCTACTAAGTAATTAAAAGGAACTTACTTTTGTATACACAAAATCTTGAATGAACCTTAAAGACCTTATGCTGAGTGAATAAATCCAGTATCATAAAAGTTATAATCTCCATGCTTCTATGTATATAATATTGTCTAAAAAGATAAAGCTTTAGTTACGGAAAATGTCAGTGATTGACTGGGTGTAAGGATGGATTGTGGTGGGACTGCAAAGGGATAAAATGAGAGATTTGGGTTGGAGGTAATGTAACTGTTCTGTATCCTTTACTTGGTTGGTGGTTGCATGAGTATATGCATAAGAGAAAATTTATACAACTGTATGCCACAAACAGAGGACAACTGTATGTTAATATAAAAATTTAAATTTTATTTTAAATACCAGACCTAGTGTGTAGTGGCAAAATGCTTAGAAGAAAAGCTATGTGAAAGTGCAAAATGAAGGTTGTCTCTGATGATGAAAAGTAAAATCATTGTAGACACACATGCACACACACACATACATTTTCTAAAAATTCATGGGAAAAAAATTAAAAAGCTTTAGGAAACAATAGATCACTTTTTATTTCCAAAATTAAAGTTTCAAGATAAAATTTTGATTAGAAATAAGATAAATTCTAAGGCCAGTTTAGAAAAACAAAAAAAAGACTACATGAAGTACATTAAAAAAAAAAAAGTTGTTGATGACAGAATAATACAAAGAAAACTCTAGATCTTTTTCAAGGAAAGTAAACCCAAACCGAGGCATTCTTTGCCCCCAATAAATTCTTGAGGGTGACCAAAATATAGTTTAATTGTGACTCTCAATTAACCTAACCTACCACCTGCAACTCTTATTTGGTGGTTCTGAGTAAATATCAGAGAATGCAGTTCCAGCCTCTGTTTTCTTCTTTTCCTTCTCTTCTTTCTTCTCCTCACTTTCCCTCCCTCTCTCTCTCTTTTGCTGTCCTTCAGGTATACAACATTCTTGATGGGAACTTTGGAATCACTTCTTTGTGTCAAGGCTTCTGAGTGACTGCTTTGGCATTTCTACCTTTGGTTTATATAATACTGTTAGGTTCAGAAGAGTACATTTCTTTGCTTTATTACTGTAACCTGTGTCAGGCTTGATTAAAATTTCTGAAATCAGTAGAATCCCTTTGAGTCCTTGAGTTATCCACATACCTACTGGTCATTGTACTGAAGTTGTTTTTTTTTTTTTTTTTTTTTTTTTTTTTTTTTTTTTTTGGTCTCTGGTCATGTCTGCAGCTTGGTTTCTCCTCACTTACCTGGCAGCCCCAAATATACACAATTCCCTAAATCCACCTGAATTTTCTTCATGCTTTCCCCCGTTATTTACCCTAATAATTTCTACCTTGTCTTTTAAAAGCTCTTCCTTTATCATATCCACCCTAATTATTCTCTGTTCCTCACACGATAGACCAACTACCTCCTCCATCACCCCATTCACCACTGTCTTCACAGTTCATCGAATTTGCCTTTATCTTATTACTTCATTATATTTTAATTTTGTCTGCCTATCAAACTAAGCAGCGCCATGAGGAAATTTTCTCTTACCAATTCATTTATGTTTTACTTTTCCAATGCTGCCAGCAATACTTGTAGACATTCAAGAAGTTTTGATTGATAAATGGAGAAATGCATGCATGCATGAATGAATTCGTTTCTTGGCTCCAGTTCTTTCAATATAAACTATAAAATATCCTCTATAAAATGTGTTGTTTTCGTTCTGCAGTATGTGAAATATTTGAAACTGTGTTATTTAGAAAAGCTGGCAGCATAGATGAAATCCCTTCTCACAAAAGATTGCACGATTGTTTTCATAACCAGTTTAGACAACACTGAATAAACTCACACCCCCACACTACCTGTAGCATCTCTGCTATGATGTTAGCAGAATTTCTGAAAGCAAAGCAAAGTTATTTACAAGTTATGCCATTGAGAATTGAAAATGTTATAACTGGTACATTATTTTTAATGAACGAAAATGTTGAGGTACTCTTATTTAGAATTAAGTGGAAATAGCTTTGTGGGTTCATAGAAATAAAATATACCATGTGCAAGTGAAAATTTTCAGTAACTGAGAGAAAGAAAACCTCCTACATTTAATGGTTTACCTTAAGATTTTAATTTTTCTATCTGAAATAGTTGTTCATGTATTTTAAATCTATGAAACCGTTTCATGTACATTGAATGGATCTATTGCTGAAAAGAAAGTACTGTTTCTGACTTGGCACAGTAAATGAACAATAGTTTATTAATCACCCAACTATATTAAGAACATCATGGTAAGTAGTGAAGATTAAAAAAAAAAGTCTTATTACTTGTCCTCAAATTGGATACAATGATAAGGGTCATGGACAAGCACACTTATAGCTATTGATACAAGGAAAGCCAAAACATATTATGTATCAGGTACTGTGTTAAGAGTTTCACAGAGTTTATATAATTAAATCTTCATAATGAACAGGTGAAGTGGGTAATATCCTTTCTCATATGAGGAAACACATAGAAAGCTAAAGTAACTTGCCCAAGGACACAGTAAATAGTGGAGCTGGAATTGGCATTATGAATCTAAAATTTAGGCAAGTCATAGGATTTTTTTGGTTTCCCAGTGCATATAAAAGTGATGTTTATACTGTAGTCCATTAAGTGTGCAATAGTATTATGTCCAAAAAAATGTACATAGCTTAATTAAAAATCACTTTTTTACTAAAAAATGCTAAGCATCAGCTGAGCCTTCAGCAAGTCCTTTTGGCTGGTGGAGGGTCTTGCCTCAGTGTTGATGACAGGGTGGTAGTTGCTGAAGCTTGGGGTAGCTGTGGTAATTTCTTGACATAACACAGCAATGAGGTTGGCTGCATCTGTTGGCGCTCCCCTTCAGGAATGATTTCTCTGTAGCACGCAATGCTGTTGGATAGCATTTTACCCACAGTAGGACTTCTTTCAAAATTGTAGTCAATCATGTCAAACCCTGCTGCCTTATCAACTAAGTTTATGTCATATTTTGATTCCTTTGCTGTCATTTCAATAGTCTTCACAGCATCTTCACCAAAAGTAGATTCCACCTCAAGAAACCACTTTCTTTGCTCATCCATAAGAAGCAACTCCTCATCTGTGAAAATCTTTTCATGAGAATGCAGAAATTCAGTGAAATTCAAGTGCCACTTCTAATTCTAGTCATCTTGCTGTTTCCACTACATCTGTAATTACTTCCTCCACTGAAGTTTTGAATCCCTCAGTCATTCATGAGGGTTTGAATCAACTTCTTGCAAACTCCTGTTAATGTTGATATTTTGACCTCTTCCCATGCATAACAAATGCTAACGACGTCAAGAATTGTGAATACTTTCCAAAAGGTTTTCAGTTGACTTTGCCTATGATCTACCAGAGGAATCACTATCTATGGCAGCTACAGCTGTATGAAATGTATTCATTTAATAGTAAGTCTTGAAAGTTGAAATGGCTCCTTGATCCATGGACTGCAGAACAGATTTGTGTTAGCAGGCATGAAAACAATATTAATCGCATTGTATATCTTCATCAGAGCTCAAGGTGACCAGGTTCATTGTTAATAAGTATTAACATTATGAAAGGAATCTTTTTTCTAAGCAATAGGTCTCAACAGTGAGCTTAAAATATTCAGTAAATCATGTTATATACAGGGAGTGCTGTTCCATTGTTACAGAACAGGCAGAGTAGATTTAGTGTAACCCTGAAGGGCCCTATGATTTTAAGAATGATAAGTGAGTATTGGCTTCAACTTCAAGTTTCCAGCTGCATTAGCCCCTAACAAGACAGTCATGCCTGCCCTTTGACACTTTGAGGTCAAGCATTGCCTTCTCCTCTCTAGCTATGAAAGTCGTAGATGGCATCTCCTTCTAATGTAAGGCTGTTTTATCTGCATTGAAAATCTGTTGTTTAGTGTAGCCATCTTCATTAAATATTTTAGCTAAGTCTTCCAAATAAGTTGATGCAGCTTCTACATCAGCACTTGCTGCTTTCCTTAAACCTCGTGATACAACCTCTGCTAGCTTTAAATTTTTCTTCTACATCTTCCTCACCTCTATCAGCCTTCAAAGAATTGAAAAGAGTTAGAACCTTGGTCTGGATTAGGCTTTGGCTTAAGGTGATGTTGTGGCTAGTTTGATTTTCTATCTAGACCACTAAAACCTCCTCCAAACCAGCAATAGGCTGTTTTGCTTTCTTATTATTCATGTGTTCACTGGAATAGCACTTTTAATTTCCTTCAAGAACTTTTCCTTCGCTTTCACAACATGGGTAAATAGTCTCAGCTTTCTACATGCCTTCCTCACTAAACTTAATCATTTCTAGCTTTTGATTAAAGTGAGAGAGGTGAGATCATTCCTTTCACTTGAAGACTTAGAGGTCATTGTTGGGTTAAGTCTAACTTAACAATTCAACTTAATGAATTGGCCTAACTTCAATATTGTGTCTCAGGGAATAGGGAGACCCAGAGAGAGGGAGAGATATGGGAAAATAGCTGGTTGGTGGAGCAGTCAGAACACACACATTTATTGATTAAGTTTGCTGACTTATAAGGGCACAGTTTGTGGCACCAAAACAATTAAAATAGTAACATTGAAGATCACTGATCACAGATCACCATAACAAATATAATAATAGTAAAAAGTTAAAAATGTTATGAGAACTACCGAAATGTAACAAAGAAACATGAAGCGAGGAAATGTGGATGGGAAATGGGATGCCAATAGACTTGCTCCACATAGGGTTGCCACAAACCTTCAGTTTGTATTAAAAAAAAAAAAGAAAAGTACTGTAAATGAAATGTGTTTTTAGTACAGGAGACTTTGAGAAATGACTCTAGGAATAGATACGTTTCCCTAGTCTGATAGCAAATGAAATCAATGTTTAGTAGAGACAAGAGTCCTAAATTACTACTCTTGAAATAGCAGTCACATTTTGCTAATTAATACAAAGTTGACCCTTGAACAATGGGAATTTGAACTGCCAGGGTCCACTTATTCATTGATGTTTTTCAATAGAAAATACTACACGATCTGCAGTTGGTTGAATCCTTGGATGAGTAACTGCAGATATAGAGGAACTGTGGATATAGAAGACTGACTCTAAATTATAGATGAATTTTCAATTGCTTGGAGAATCAGCATCCCTAACCTCCGTGTTGTTCAATGATCATCTGCAATGTGTACTCTAAACGTACTCTGAACATGGAATGCTTAACATAAAAGAATATATAAGTGATTTTTCTTTTTTTTGCGGTACACGGGCCTCTCACTGTTGTGGCCTCTCCCGTTGCAGAGCACAGGCTCCGGACACGCAGGCTCAGAGGCCACGGCTCATGGGCCCAGCCGCTCCGCGGCATGTGGGATCTTCCCGGACCGGGCACGAACCCGTGTCCCCTGCATCGGCAGGCGGACTCTCAACCTCTGCACCACCAGGGAAGCCCTATATAAGTGATTTTGAAGCATGTTATTTTGGGTATAAATAATATAAGTGTATTATACATATAAGTAGGGAATAATATAATATCTATAATGTGTTATAAATGATATAAATAGGGGATACCATTTTAATCCAACAGTTATTAAAAAAAGAAACCAATACAATTTTTTAAATATAATCGACAGCACCATTTTCTGTACTAATTACCTTTGTGCTCATTGCCTTTGCCTTAAAAATGGTTTTTAGGTGAACCTAACTTTTTCCTTTTCCCTATTTTATCCTGTTGTGGTGGTTTTTATTGATGTATTTTAAAATATTTACAAATATTTATTTTTTAGTTTTTTAAATTAATTTTTATTGGATATAGTTGATTTACGATGCTGTTAGTTTCTGTCAGTTATACATATATCCACTCTTTTTTAGATTGTATTCCTAAATAGATCATTACAGAATATTGAGTTGAGTTCCCTGTGCTATACAGTAGGTCCTTATTAGTGATCTATTTCGTATATACTAGTGTGTATATGTCAATCCGCATCTCCCACGTTATCCCTCTCCCCTTCCCCATTGGTAACCATAAGTTTATTTTTCTACATCTGTGACTCTGTTTCTGTTTGGTAAATAAGTTCATTTGTGCCATTTTTTCAGATTCCACATAAGCAATATCATATGTTATTTGTCTTTCTCTGTCTGACTTACTTCACTCAGTATGACAATCTCTAGGTCCATCCACATAGCTGCAAATGGTGTGATTTTTTTCTTCTGTATGATGGAGTAATATTCCATTGTATATATGTACCACATCTTCTTCATCCATTCCTCTGTTGATGGACATTTATGTTGCTTCCATGTCCTGGCTATTGTAAATAGTGCTGCAGTGAAAATTGGGGTGCATGTATCTTTTCGAATTATGGTTTTCTCTGGATGTATGCCCAGGAGTGGGATTGCTGGATCATGTGGTAAGCTCTATTTTAGTTTTTTAAGGAACTTCCATACTGTTCTCCATTGTGGCTGTACCAATTTACATTCCCACCAACAGTGTAGGAGGGTTCCCTTTTTTCCACACCCTCTCCAGCATTTATTGTTTGTAGATTTTTTTGATGATGGCCGCTCTGACCGCCGTGAGGTGATACCATATTGTAGTTTTGATTTGCATTTCTCTAATAATTAGCGATGTTTTTGCATATTTTCATGTGCTTTTTGGCCATTTTATTTTTATTAAAAATCTTTACAGCCTCTGCTAAGAAGCCAATGGGTTAGAATAAAAGGCGTGAGTTAAACGGAGTGGTTGGGAATGTGGTAGAGACAAATTTTGTCTTAAAGTGCTTTATTGGGAACATCCCTTTTATACTATCCTGTAACTCTGTTGCCTAGAATTGAGTGTCAGATCAGCTAATCTGTATTGGGACTTTGAGTAGATAACATTATTGGTAGAACTGAAGAACTGATAAACTGGGATGACAATGGGTAAGTTGTGGGGGCAGTAGCTTTATGATGAAAAAAAAATCTAAGTATTTTTTTCTAACATTAAACAAAGGCCCTTAAAGAGCACCTAGTGTGAAGAGCGTTTGGAAAGGAGTAGAAAGGTGGGGCCAGGTACAAACGAACAACTTCAGAGAGCCACCTTGCACATTCTTTAGGAGTGTATTCTCTGCTGACTTGCATTGTGGTCTTCACAATTACACTTGACATAAGTCTCAGGATTTTCAGTTTTGTATCACTGAGCTCGTGAAATATGTGCTCCCCTCCTGGGATCAGGAAACGTTTGCAGGAAATGATGTTAATGAATCTGCCTCTGTGTTACCTTAAATGGACTCGCACGGCTCTGGCTTCTCTGTCTCAGAAGGACCAGTGGTATAGATGAAATTTCCACTTATAATGGCCGAGGCAAATTCATTCATCTCAACTAAGGAGTGAGACGTAAGTAAAGGTGAAAGCTGATAGCATCCCCAGTGTCAGACCCTACCAATCCATGGCTTCTCAGCATTAGTTTTAAGGTGTTCATTCTGTTGGAGCCCCAGTTCATTCCTCTAGGGAATGGAGAGAGCTCAGGGAGAAGTTCGCACTACAAGTGTGTGAGCCTTTCTGAACAATGAAATAAATTGTTCTCATCATTTTAATTTAATTCTATGACTTTCATTAAAACCATCAGTAAGTTCTAGATTGATATCTTCTTTTTTAGGGTGGACTCTCCATGAAATGACATTTTTTAAAATTATTTTTTATTGGAGTATAGTTGATTTACAATTTTGTGTTTCTGCTGTACAGCAAAGTGAATCAGTTATACATATACATATATCCACTCTTTTTTAGATTCTATTCCTATATAGGTCATTACAGAGTATTGAGTAGAATTCCCTGTGCTATACAGGAGGTCCTTATTAGTTACCTATTTTATATACAGTAGTGTGTGTATGTCCATCCCATTCTCCCAATTTATCCCCTCCCCTTTCCCCCTTGGTAACCGTAAGTTTTTTTCTACATCTGTGACTCTAATTCTGTTTTGTAAATAGGTTCATTGGTACCATTTTTTTAGATTCCACATATAAGTGATATCATATGACATTGGTCTTTCTCTGACTTACTTCTTTTAGTATGATAATCTCTAGGTCCATCCATGTTGCTGCAAATGGCATTATTTCATTCTTTATAGCTAAGTAATATTCCATTGTATATACATACCACATCTTCTTCATCCATTCCTCTGTCGGTGGACATTTATAGATTGCTATCTTACGGAAGGGATATCATAGGACTAGGGTTTCATCTGAAAGCTTAAGGTTTGGTTGATGTGCTTAGTTTGGCTTTTTTAATTGAATGGAGATTTCAATTATATTCTTATTTTTTTTCTATTTTAATTACTCTGGCATTTTCTCAGATGAGTCTGCTATTTTTATTTATTTATTTTTTTGAGTCTGCTATTTTTAGAGTCAGTTTTCTGTCTTTCATCTCCTATAGCTCTGTTCTCTCTCTCTTTTTACTATTGGTGGTTTGCAGTCTGGGAGAATATCTGAAATTTGCCCTTCGTAGCACCAATTGGATTTACTGTAGGACCCACTCTTTCCTACTGGTACAAATTTAGATTTTAATTATGCTGTGTTTTTCCATTTTTGTATTTTTCCATAAATATCTGTTAACAATTCTGCTTTTTTTTTTTTGTGGTACGTGGGCCTCTCACTGCTATGGCCTCTCCCGTTGCAGAGCACAGGCTCTGGACACGCAGGCTCAGTGGCCATGGCTCATGGGCCCAGCCACTCCATGGCATGTGGGATTTTCCCGGACCAGGGCACGAACCCGTGTCCCCTGAATTGGCAGGCGGACTCTCAACCACTGCGCCACCAGGGAAACCCCAATTCCACTTTTAATTACTATGTTATTTATCTAGGAAACTTCTTTATTAATCAATTTTTATATTTATTTCAGATAAGTCAGCCATACATTCTACAAAAAAATGCAAACATTTTAAGATGTTTTCTGTTGCTTGTAATACCACTTTGTTCCAGGCTATATAATTTCTGTGAATATTTTTTGGAATTTGTATTTCCTCTCATAGTTCTCCCATGTTTGTTTGGGCTTTTTTCCCCACAAACCCCATGCTTCTTTCTTTGTTTTACTTTCCTTTTAACCCAAAGAAATGCACATTCTCTAAAAAGTCATTTTGTTGCCTGAGTTTGTCTCCTATCTCTGATTAGTCCTTTGACATTTGCCACCAGTGGAGTAAGGGAGAACAGCAATTCACAGCCTGTGTGGTTCCCCACCCCTTCCTAACTCCATAATCTCCTGCGGAGCTTTCCCTGTGGTCATTTTACCTCTTACCAGGCTATGCTAGTCATATGGTTACAACGAAGTGGGCAGCTGAGAGTCTCAAAGTGCAGCATTACTGTTGTAAATTTCAGGGGAGGACTTCATTTCTGGTTGGTTTGTACCTTGGGTGTCTGGGCTAGAATCCATTGGTAGGAAAGGAATAAAGTAGCTCCTGACCTTCTTGGAGACCAGCAGGCTTGTCCTACTTTCAGTAACAAAGCAGGTATTAATGAGCTATTGACAATTTTGCTCAATCCAACCCATTCACCTTACATTTCATTGAAATATCTTCCAGCTTCTGTCCTCGCAATAGCTTAATCATTGGGTTCTAGGTGGGACTTTTTTTCCCTGTTTCATTTTGTTTTGTGAAAAATGTATCTTTTCCTATTTCCAAGTCACCTTAAACACATTAATGACAAGTGGGAGAAACTACAGAATGTCTAGCCACTTCAAATGCATTTTTAAATGAAAAATCCAATAATAAGTTTTCAAAGATCGTTATCTGTGAAGATTTCAGTAGATAAGATACATCTTGTAATTAAGACAGAAAGAAATAGCTCTGAGAAATAACTGTGCTACAAATTCTATATTAAGCAAATAAGGAAGGGTTTTTGAGAAAGTTATCTTCTGGATTTTAGTATTCCAGATGTTGATGAGTTACTCTCCCCCACTTCCTCTGCTTTTTCCATTTCCCCTAAGCCAATATCCAGTGAGCTTTTCTGTATTTTCAGTAATCATTTAGAAGAGAAGGGGAGTGGCTCCTCTTCATGCTTTGGCAATGAATGATATAGTCAGTCATCTAAAATTCACATGGATCATTACTGCATTCACATTTATTTATGCTCAATTAACACACTTAGAATCTGTTTTCTGTGGAGTTGAGCCAATTGGCTTTATAGCTTCTGGCTCTGAAAGGTTCATTTCACTTCTGCTCACTAGTAGTAGAGTCCTCATTCCTATTATTAAAGTCTTCAGGTCTTTGGTTTTGTTCATAAATTGAACAAGGCCAGCATGGGGTGGAATGACTGTGACTGAGTTCCTGGCTGAGGGCCACATTGCTGCATCCGGGCGTCTGTCTTCCACACAGATGTTGGGAGGCACAACGGAGCAGCAGGGTCACAGTGCTGTGTCTTGAAAGGGTCACTGGGAAGAAGACCATTTTCGGTTCAGAGGGACAGGGAGAGTATGATTCCTACCCTTGAATTTGTTCTTCTACGAGGAGTGAGGAAATCCACAGGGCTTGCTTTCCTACAGGTACCAATCAACAGGATTAGGGCTCCTTTCATTTCCAAACCTTCTGGAAACCACCCTTCAGGAAAAATTGACAGTGAAATGTGGGAGAATGTGTAATTCTTTTATATCCAAAGTTTTGGCAAAAACGTGAAATAATCAAAATTGGAAGTATTTATTGTGAATTAATTTACATGGACTGCTGTCATATTGAAATAAATAAACATCTATACCTATATTTTTCAGTGCTCTAGTTAAAAATCAAAGACATTTCTAGTTTTTCTTATTAAGGTATACAAGACATTTCTTTTTATTCTTTGTTAATTCAGGCTAGGAGAATTTCAGTAAGAGTTTATTAAAAGAAGTGTACTTTGAACATAGATTAACTGTGTATTGGCAGTAATTGACTGAGAATAAGATGATCAGCAAAAAGAAATTTAACAATAGTTTGTAATAAAACTTAGAGTTTTCAAGAAAATCTTTTGTAGTACCCAAATATTCACTCATTGACTTCTGGCAAGGAACTCTATAGGTTTGATAAACTTAAAGATAACACCTTCAAAAAAAATGACAAATGTTTCAAGCCAGCCGACATTTTCTGTGATACCAATCACAGGATATGCTACCTAGCATAGTGTTTCAGAACATAAGCGTGCCTCATCTATTCCTTCATGGCAAAAGTGTCATTTGATCAGTGTTTGACAAAAATCTCTGTTTAGTAGATAACTCTTGCTAATAAGTAGAAAGAATTTAGAAAAATATCTGTAGTATTTGAGTATTTGATTTTGTAACTGAAATCAGTGTGCTTTTGTCAATGCAAAAAATTATCAGATCTCCATGGTTCAAATACATGGAAGCAGTTTTCTAAACTACTTGAGAATCAGACATTTTAGATCTTCCAAATAAACACTACAGTGAATTTTAAATGGTCTGTTTGTAGAAAAACGAACGTCAAGGAAGATGAAAATCAACCAGCCATATTTGAACAGAATCTTTTGCATCATCGTATCAATATTTATTCAGTATAGTCTACAATTCAATCATTTCACTTGAATTAATATTTTTGTGAGGTACCTCTTTCAGTTATGATGGTTATTAAACTAATGAATAAATTAAACCAAACCTAGAACCAGACTTCCAAATCACTATGCTCTATTAAAAATAAACACTTAAAAGTAATTAAGAATATTTTTTTCTCAACATTACAAAAATGTAATCTGTTAAATGTAATGAAATTTGGTTTTAAAGTTATACATTTCATCTCTATATTATTCAGTATTATTTTCGACATTTTAAGTTTTGAAGTATATATAAGATATTACTACAGTAAAATAGTTCATATAATATACCAACAAGGAAGTGCACATTTGTTTAAGTACAGCTCTTTTTAAACAAAATTTGGAGATCTAAGCCAAATGGTAGCATTGTACCATTTTGGAGTCTGAGACTCTCACATGCCAATTGTATCATTAAAAACTGTTTAATCATCATAACCTCGTGAAGAATTTAAATATTCAATGATAACATAGGATAGTTAACAAGAGCATTATCAATATAGTATTTTGATTAAAATAATAAATATTAGAGTCAGATTGGATTCAAGACTAACTTGAATTTCTAAGACTAACTTGCCCTTCTCACTTGAGCCACTTATCCCACCTTTACCAGCATTAGTTTCCACATCTATGAAATGTCAATAATGGCATTTTAACTTTCTGGCAAGTTGTGGGAAATTGAGTATGATGATCTATGTATGGCTTTTTATTACTTAATTCATAGTAGCTTTTAAATTACCTAATAAATAGTAGTTATAGTTTAATAAAGCAAAAACAATGCAATTTCAATAGAAAAAAAAAACTTTAGATGATTCTAGAACCTGTTCAGAATTTCACAAGATGAAGCAGTATCCCAGCAGTTTGCTTTTAACAGATCTAACAATAAAACGTCCACTATTTTAGCAGTGAAATGTAAGTATATGTATTTATATATATCTCATACCTCCCCGTAGAATCAAAAGAATAACAAGTTTGTCATTTATTTTTCTAAAGTCAGATTAAACTTCCGTCTACCTCTTCCAGGTCTGTAGTGAGGCCAACTCCTTCTAAAGTCCTTCCACTGAGAGCCTGTCAGAAAAGAAAGGAGAAGGAAAGTGGCAGATGGATTATTATAGTTTGATTATTCTTTCATTTGAAAGCAAAAGCATTTATTGTTGCAAAGTCTATTTGCTTTGGATTATTTGGCCACAGCTCCTAGATAGACATCAATATTGGGGAATATCATTTTTAAATATGAAGTTTTGTGAGCTCAATAGAAGGTCCAGAAGCAGATGTGGGGCAGGGGTTCTCTCTGTAAGAACAAATACAAGGATGAGTAACACTGAAAACCTTTTAAGTTCCTTCTATTGCAGATAATGATCCATGCTGGGATTCTAACTGTATTGAAAAATAAAAAAAAAGTTTAGTGGGACTTGTCAACTAAGAGAAACAAGTTTATGCTTTTAATTTTTGCCACCTTTAAATGCAAATTGTTGTTAAGGCAGTTAGGACTGAAAGGTCATCCCATGCGATGGTGCATCTCTCTGATTAATTCAGCACAGTCTCGGCGGCCTGCTGGTCTATTTTCTTCAACCATCACACAGTGGATGACTTCTGTTTGGCCTATCATTTGTTAATTATTGGTGAATTCTCCTTTTATTACTAGTGTTTATTTTTTCCCAGTGGAAACCACACAGTGGAAATACATTACTCTATCATTATACTCTGAATTGTAAACAATAGATTCAAAGAAAAATGTTACATTTTCAGTGAGTCAAGGAAGCGTATGGATTGCTTCATTTGAAGATCCCATCTGACAGAGGGAAGAAACTGGTAGTATCAAATGAATCGGAAGCAAATAGATCAAAAAGTGTTTGTGTTTGAGAAGAAGAATAATCAGAATTGAAAAGCATCAAAGGTATTCTGGATGAGAGTAATAAATATATGAAAAGAGGAAAATATAGCAGAAATATAAGTGGAGAAAGCTGAGAGT
Source organism: Leucopleurus acutus (assembly GCF_964270905.1). Taxonomy (NCBI): domain Eukaryota; kingdom Metazoa; phylum Chordata; class Mammalia; order Artiodactyla; family Delphinidae; genus Leucopleurus; species Leucopleurus acutus. The sequence continues at coordinate 61,848,585 of NC_139160.1, forward strand.
CTGTAATATGTCTATCGGGTTGGAATCAAAACAGAGATTGCAGCCAGCATATTTAATTAAATCTCCAAAGGGACCACTGTAAAAGATAAGAGCAGAGTTCCATCAGAGTAAACAGTCCTTTGATGTTCTCTCTTCTCCCTGATCCTTCTTTAAGTCCATATTTCTTGTTCCCAAATAAAGAGCCAGGGAAGAGAAAAAGGAGGTTACCTCTGGCACTAGCTTCTCCTTCTGGGAAATGGCTCTGATCACAATATTGACAACAATATACTCATCTACACTGAAACTCTTCCTTATCTACCTCTTTCCTAGTCCTGTGAAGAAATACATACTACATACATACTACATACATCTTTCCATACTGGAAAGAAATACATTCTTTCCAGTGCTAGTCATTGAATGTCTCTTTACTACCTCCAGGCTCTATCAATTATCATTGCCCTTTCCAGAATCTCCAGCTTGCTTTCCACTGGTCCCTCCATTATATAAGCATCTCAAGCAGCTCCTGCTTTAAATGTTACTATAAACACACAGGAAACCTCCCTTGACTTTATGTTCCCCAATGGGTATATAATATTCATTGACTTGTTCCTTTAGTCAACAGATTTTCTTTTGGGGGTGGATGCATGTATTATGAGTGTTCGTCAGTCTGAGATTATAGAAATGTGGAGAAATAAACATGAAAATAATGTAAGAAAATGATAAATAATTACGGGAAAGATAAAGGGAGGATAAAAGATATGATAAATGTTGACTTAAAGGTCAATTTTAGATTGCAGTGGTTAGTGAAGATGCCATTGAAAGAAGTAACATTTACACTGAGAATTGAATGCTAAGAAAATTGTGCTGTGTGATCATCTGAGTCAGAGTGCTTTGGGCACTCACTAGCTCCATAGTTCATGTGAAGACCCCAAAACAAGGTTGCAATTTGATATATTTGAAAAACAGAAATAAGTCCCAGTGTGAGTGACAGAGGTATACAGTGGGAAACGTGAGAAAATTCCGAAAGGTGAGCGGGACCCAGATCACACAGGGCCTTGTAGACCAAGGTAAGTGTTGTTTTTACTTAAAATATAATTGGGAAGACATAAGATGGTTTTAAAGAGGGGAGTCAACTAGTCTAATTGGCTTTTTAGCCTTACCTTTGGATGTTTTGTGGCGATGGATACCAAGGAAAGAGTAATAGAAGCAAGAAGACCAATTAGGAAACTATAGAGCTTGTTAGGAAACTAGAGTTAATATTAAACTAGGGAGGTAATACAGTAGGTGTAGAGAAGCAGAAGGATTTAAAATGCGTTTTGCATTTAGAGTTGACAAAACATCTTAGAGTGTTGGATATGAGATGTAATGGAAATCTAGGAATTAAGAATAACTGTTAAGATTTTGGCTTGAGTAAACAGGTACACGTCTCCATTTGTGACTGAGATGCAAAGGTGCAGGTAAGAAACAAGGGCAGGAAAGAATCCATAGATCATGTTAAACTTAAGGTAATTAGGTATATAGTTCTGGAGTTTAAGTTAATGGCCAGGGCTGGACTTATAAATTCAGAGTAAACATTTAAATATAAAGATTTCTGGAATATATATAATTCTGTTGAAGGAAAATATCCACCGAAAAAACAAAGGGATCCCAAAGCAGGACGTAGTATGGACTGAATGTTTATATCCTCTCCCCCTAAATTTACATGTTGAAGCCCTCGTGTAATGATATTTGAAGTGGAGGCTTTTGGGAGGTAGTTACGTCTCATTTTGAAATTAGTGTCTTTATAAGAAAAGGAAGAGAGAAGCCTCTTTTTTCCCCTCTCTGCTATTCAAGGAAACTAGGAAGAGGCCTCTCAGGGGAACTCGACAAGCTTGGCCCCCTGATCTCGACTTCTTAGCCTCCAGAATTGTGAGCAATAAATGTTTGTTGTTTAAACCACTCAGTCTACGGTTCTGTTAGAGTCCAAGAAGACTAAGGGAACTACCACTTTTAGAGGCCCAGCAAAGGGGGACAAGCCAGGGATCTTAGGTAGAGTGGTGTGGGTACAAAAAAGAAAGCTATTATTCTTTTATGAAATTTTACTGTGCAAGAGAGAAAACAGCTCAGTTTATAAACTTGTTATCTCAGTATCATCATTTTCAATAGAACTTGCTGCGGTCGCCTCCAGCAGAATACTAAAATGCCTCTTGCTAAGACTTTCAAGTGGTCTTCAGATACATTACTTCTGTGATGCTAAATAACCAGGTTTTTCTCTTGATTCATTAGGCTTGTTTAGCTTCTTGAGTATGAAGCAAGTCACCAATTCAAGCCACAAATGGGGAAGAAAAAAACCTAGATAAAAAAAAGTTTCAGTACGACTTAGCTGGGATATATAAGCTATTTTCCTACTGAATTTAATGGAACTGCCTAAACTACCAGAAGGTGGTTGATCGCTGCTTTTTCAGTATCATTTCATTCAATAATAATTTTGAGTATAAAAACTGAAATTTTTTTCACTACTCTAATTTGAAACTTAGAAAAAGAATAAAGCTAGGCTCTGTGCTCAACTGTGCAATTTTGAGCTTCTGCAAAAACTGTGAAACATTGCACATTTTAGTTGGGAAAGCTGTAGTACATCTGCCACCTGTTCTTACTATTGAAGATTCCTTAATTTTTCTAGGAGTTATTAGCAGTTGGCCACATTTTAATAAACTTTGGAAGACAAAAGTTTGGCCAGCTAGCTCCTGTTGACTGACGCAAATCATTGCCAACTGGAATAAAACTTGGCTTAGCTTACATAGTTCCTTTAAGAAGGGAACCTGTAGTACCCTATATGGAGTACTATTTTATGCTAGTCAATACACAATTTCAGTTACAGGTTTATCTTTTTTACCGTGGAATGAAATCCGTATTAATCACTAGTATCTCTGTCTCTAAATGATAAGTAAGTTTTGGAATTAAATAAGCATTTTGGGACCCATCAAAACTTAAAGGATTTAATAAATGCCATATTTCTTGATAAAATGATATAATAAAATATTACATTAACTCACCATCTTCTGTAAATGCTTAATGTAAAGTATTCTAAGAAAAGGAACTTTTTGGATGGCAACATGAATTTTAAATTTAATAAGCTGACCTATGTGGTAAGTGTTCTTTAGGCAAACCCAGTTGAAAGATTGAGCACTTTTTTTAGTGTTGTTTCAAATATGTCACTAAAATAATTCTACCTAATACAGTAGCCTTAGTTTACAAAATTTCTGTAAAATAGGGTTAGGCTATTTTTAAAATAAAGATATACTTGTTAGTGATTGTGAAACTTCGAAATTATGCCTTTGCATGGTAGGAACTGTAAAAACCTAATGAAGTAAATGTTAGTTTAACTGGGATGTACTGAATTATTGCTGTACCACTGTTAATCCTTTTTGCATTGGAAAAATGAAACAAATTATTTTTGCCAATTATATCTGCATTTCTTCTTTAAAATAAGGAATTTAAGAGCAAACGAAACCTTCTTTTGAGAATACTTAGTAAAAGAACAAGAATTCAAAATATTCGATCGTTAATTGACAAGAGGCATCACGCAGATTGGGATATTTTTATCAGTAGGTAAAATTTTTCCTGCGTGCCCAATAGTTGAAAATTCTCAGTTCAAGGGGTCTTAAATCAACAATTTGCAAAGATTCTGTATGACAATTAGGATGGATTTTAAATAAATTAGATATATGAAAATATAACAGCCTTCATGTTAATCGAAGATTGCAAATTGTCAACAGGAAACAAACTCAAACATCAGCATCTACAGAAAAATAGGTAATATGACGTATTATTTAAGGCCTTATATTAAAATATTATAAATATCAGGCTTACAAACAATGGAAGAATTATAATAAAACCAGCAACACATAAAATCAAATAAGTTACAAAAATACATCAAAAATAATAGTAACTCGGGCTTCCCTGGTGGTGCAGTGTCTGAGAGTCCGCCTGCCGATGCAGGGGACGCGCGGGTTCGTGCCCCGGTCCGGGAAGATCCCACATGCCGCGGAGCGGCTGGGCCCGTGAGCCATGGCCGCTGAGCCTGCGCGTCCGGAGCCTGTGCTCCACAACGTGGGAGGCCACAACAGTGAGAAGCCCGCATACCGCAAAAAAATAAAAAAAAAAAATAATAGTAACAGTCTCTAGGTGACAATCTAGCTCATGAATGTAACTAGCAGATAAGTAACCTGCTGCTGAGCTGCTCTACCCGGTCCAGCCTCCAGAATTCGGATCACAATTCTCAGTTGAATTCACCTAGTTCAAATATTCCTCATAAAAGATCTAAGGAAAGACGTTTAACTCAGAATTTTATAAAGACAGCAAAAATAAGTAATTGAAAAACTAAGCCCATACCGTGGAATAAGAATTAGATAGTCATATTAAGCATTAACTATCTATACTCCATTACAAATAGTATACAGCATTATTCTAGAGTTCATATGCAATCTCTGGTCACTAGGGAACTAGTCGAACACTTAGCAACCATAGAGAAGGAAGTGAGTTGTACTAAAAGACACAGTAAAAATGTAGAGGCTTTAACACAAAAATGTGCTGTTTCTTTTTCCCACTCAGGTCACGAGGGTGGGAACAGAGTGAAGAGGTGGGCTCAGCTCTCTGCAGTTACTCAAAAACCTATGTAGTGGCTCTTTCATCCATCTTCTAAGACCTCAGTTCTCCACTGTATTTTCTGGATGCAGCCAAGTGGCAGTAAGAAAATGAAGTACGTATTTCCATCCAATTATATGAGGTAGAATTCACTCCTGTGGCCTTAGCCTACATTTTCCAGGTTTCTATATGATTGCCTAACTGTACACAAAGGAGGAAAAGGGTTTCATAGACCCAAGGCATTATCTTAGCTGTTGAATATTTATAGCTTAAATCAATGTGGGTCATGTGTTTTTCTCTTTTCTATGCAGACACCCTTTTCACATCCTCTTATACGTGAATAAATGCTGTCCTCCACTCTTTCTTAAGATCTAACACAATCACACACTTCTGTGTGTCTTTTCATGTTACTGTCTTATTTCAGATCCTTCCTCTTTCTAATCGAGGTCGATGAACCATGCACATAACAAACGATCCTCCTCTGAATGTCTTCCAGGGCTCTCCACTTAGATTCCCAAGTGATCTTTGAAAAAGCATATGTGATCCTGTCACTTCCTGCTTAAATCCTTAAGTCGTTACCTTCCTCTATAGCAGACGTTTAAACTACTTAGCAGCGATTATAATGACCTAAATAAATGCTTGGCACATTCTGACAGATAGTGATAGCTGTTAATATCAAGGTCAGCATTTTGACCGCAGAAAATCCCTCATTCTGGTTATACCACATCCTAGATGTTGAAATTTGACAGCTTCCTCTGAAGCCAAAGCTTATACCCTTTTTCTCTGAGGAATGAATCATGGATGAATGTGAACCATCCACAGTCTTTGCTTGGTCTTAACTTCAAAGAAGCATACCTATTTGATAAAATATTAACTTTGGATAGTATTGTTGAAACAGGCTTTCGTATTTGCAGCTTAATAATAAATGCTTGGATATTGAATTAATCACTAGTTTTAGGATATACTATTTATTCTAGTGCATAAAAAGAAGGATACTGGTTTTATAGTATACAATAAAGTAATATTTATAGTGAAAATAACTTTTTATATTTATATATGTATGTATATGGACAGATGTGATAATCACTCTCGTCAGATCTTTCCAGAAATTAATGTTCCCTGTGTATGCTCTGCCTTGCTTAAGTTCAAGAACTGTTCCCCAGGCTCCTCTGCTCCTTTTCCACTGCAGAATTCCATTGCCTGTGTCAGCAACTAAGGCTGCCTTTCTACCAGCCGTGATATCCACTCTTGGTGGCCAGGGCAGGTGCCACCACTCTGGTTTCACAGTAGGGAGGATACCCTGCTTTCCCATGAATTATGTTGTCCTAAGGGTAGGCAGAAGCATGTTCATCATTCCCCGTAACCCAAGTGAGATCAGGTTGATATTTTCATTTGAAAGTAATGAAATGTGGGACATTGGATTGTATAGTGACAGTATATTACCTGTATACTCTGGCACCTTCCCAGATTCATCTTAGAGATTTTTGTGGGGCTGCTTCTCTCTCTCATTCTGAGAGTGTCTTTAATTAAAGGTGATGGTTCATCCCCTATATCCATATCTCTTGCCTCAATATAAAACTTATCAGTCACTTCCCAAAAGAAGAGAATGTATTGCTCAGTTTCCCGAGTCCTCATGTAATGCCTTAGAAATCACTCGTTTCCCAAAATCATACTACACACGTCAATTTCTTTCAGAGGAACCTCCTATCCGCAAGGCTGTGGTTTAGCCCTTTGGCCATAATAGGATGTTCCCACACGGAATTCATGCATTCATGAAGGCATTCATCCATTCACTCAGTCAGTCGATGTGAATTGTACACCAACTCTGAGCCAGGCACTGGTGGTAATCTAAATGAAGAAAACAATCTCTACTTTCGCTGAACTTATTTTCTAGGGATAAGATGACAATAAATAAAAAGATTTCATGTAACAGATCTGGATATGTGATAACAAGGGAAATGATGCAAGATAAGTGGTTAATGATTAATGGGACACAGCCAGTAGAGTCAAAGAGTACAATACCCAAATCTAGGTTACTAAATCCCCGAAGAACAAACAACGCACGTCATGTGTGACACCAAAAGGGATTGTTAAAACCTTTCTCCAGTTCCTTTCATCACTATCAGAGGATCCCCCAAAAGTTGTGGGTCTAATCTCCCCCCTCTCTACATTTTATATCCTCTCAGTCTAGGTTAGCCATGAATTTGTAAAATTATGAAAATGGTAAAACTATATGACAGCTCAGAGTTACTTTCACTGGGGGTTTCAGGCCCAGACCCCTGCATTAGTCACTGATAATTACATTTTCAAGAGTGGTTATTTTATATTCCTGTTTCACTTTCTCTTATGTACCAATAAACCAACCGCATCTTTTATGAATAAAAGAATATATAACAGAGTTATAAATTACCAAAACAATGTGGGGTTTAGGTGGATGGTAAGTGGAAATTTAGTTAAATTGACATTTGCCTTTTTCCTTTTTAGAACTAAGTTATTTTGGCAAGAGCTAACATGACCCTTTCAATATGATATTCACATTTTATGACAAACTTGAGAATAATTATTACTACTTTATCAGAAAAGATATCATCTTCAAAGAAATTTTAATGTTTACCCATTCTTTGCAGATATTTATTATATCCTAGGAATTAATCTTAAATTTTACTGAAGAATTCAGGGGGAAAAAAAGGATTTTAATATACATAATTTTGGTTTAAAGATAACTTACCTATAAAATATGTAGGCTGGAAAACGTATATAAAATTTTAAAGTTAACTGTCACCCTTATTATATGCTCTAAAACCATAGACATTGTAAGTTCATTTGTTTAAAATAAAATAGCTCATACTTTTATCTTAATATATTGTCAAATGTCCCTTCAGTCCTTTCCTTTTTTCCATCTCATTCTTTCTTCATTAGAATTTTCATCAAAATGTATTTCTTTACACTAATTGAGTTATTTATTATGAGAATATTCTTTAACTTGCACTATTATGTCTCAGCGTTGAAAGAAACTAGCGTATTATGCTGGGACTTATTATCAATAGCTTTGGGTATTATTATAAACATTTGTTAGATAAGAAGAGTATCTGAATAGTAACCTTAGATAGCTATCCTCTCAATTCCAAGTCTTGTTTTAATATATGCTCAGTAGGAACAGCTGTCCCAGAGCAGCCACTAGGGGATAAAAGTTTATTTCAAAAAGTCTCATCAGTTAACTTCCATCAGAAGAAATATGTTCTTGCCATATTATAAGCCATTGCCTTATAAGAGTAAAAAGATCAGGTAGGGCAAAGTAAAATTAATGGGAAATATTTTTTTGAGGGTTTTTTTATTTTTTAATAGATTTTTTGAGGGTTTTTTAAATTTTTTAATAGATCTTTATTAGAGTATAATTGCTTTACAATGATGTGTTAATTTCTGCTTTATAATAAAGTGAATCAGCTATACGTATACATATATCCCCATATCTCCTCCCTCTTGTGTCTCCCTCCCACACTCCCTAACCCACCTGTCTAGGTCATTGCTAAGCACCGAGCTGATCTCCCTGTGCTATGCTACTGCTTCACACTAGCTAACTATTTTACATTCAATAGTGTAGATAGGTCGATGCTATTCTCACTTTGCCCCAGTTGATGGGAAAGAGTTTGCTCTTTCATCAATCCCCCTCCTTTTTTTTTTTAACCATAGGCACTGCATCTTTTTCATGGTGTTTGGAGAAATATATAAGATTGAACTTGTTTATCTCATCAATAAAAGCTTTTATACCCAAATTAGGTTCAAAATTGAAAAACTTAACTAGGGATGTTAATTTCTTAAACAAGCCCTTCCCCCCCCCCCCACCCTACTTGGGTATTGACACTAAATGACAGCTTGGGCTTCCTTGAAAGGTGGGTTTGTCCTATGTTGCTTTCTTTGTTTCTCAGGGCTCACTTTGGAATAATAAACCTTTGCACACACCAAAGAGCAGCAACAATAAGGTTGGTGAATATCTTCAAATTAGTGTTTTCATTTTCTTCACGTATGTACAACATGGATGGACCTGGAGGGTATTGTGCATAGTGAAATGTCAGACAGACAAAGACGAATACTCTATGTTATCACTTATATGTAGAATACAAAAAATAAACAAACAAATGAATACAGCAAAACAGAAGCCAACTCACAGGGATAGGGGCTTAAGAGGTACAAACTACTATGTATAAAATAAGCTACAAGGGTATATTGCACAGCACAAGGAAATATAGCCAGTATTCTATAATAACTTTAAATGGAGTATAATCTTTAAAAATATTGAATCACTATGTTGTACACCTGAAACTAATAAAATATTGTAAGTCAACTCTACTTCAATAAAAAAAACAGCTCGGTGAGGAAGGATGATGGCATGCAGTCACTTCTTTCATACACGTTCTACTTCATAACGATAACTACCAATGCTGTAATTTGCGCCCATGACATTTTACATGGTTTGTGTAGCACTTTTCATTGGGAGGTGGAATCATTACCGTATTTCACAGGTAGAAAAAGGGAAGCTTTTAGTAAGATGAGAACATTCTCCAGAGCCTTTCTACCACAAGACACTGAATTTAATTACCTTTTAGTGAGAATTTAATATATGGAAAATGTAAGATTTTGATGTATTCCCTATACTCAAAGGACTTACAAGTAGTAGAGGAAACAAAACATGAATTACTAATAATATGAAACAATATATAATTAAATTTCAAATGGGTTGTACATTCAGTATGTAAAACAATTCAAGAACAGTACAAAACAGAAAATAATAAAATGAAAAATACATAGTGCAAGAAATAATTCTTAGAGGAGGATAGGAAAGAAAAATCGGTACAAGTCCAGAGATTTAAGGAAGAACTTCATGTTAGTTTTTCAGTTGAACTCTGAAGATACCTATGCATTTAATCATTTCCTCAGTCTTTGAATCTTTCTGTGCTGGATTCTAAGTCCACAAAATCAAATAAGACTGTTAGCATTCAAATCAAAACTCGTTGCATTGCAAGAATTAGAAACCCATATAAATTAGTTTAGTTTCAAAGGTTTGCTATTGAATAATTCTGGGAAACTTGATGGACTACCATGGTCAAGACTACAGCTGGACCTCCTGTAGTTCTAAGAGGGAAAATAGAAATTTATCAAGAATGAGAGCAGCTACTCTCTTGATCATTCCTTCTCTGGGTCTATATGTTTGTCCTATCTGCATCATTCTGTTCTTTCTTAACCAGTCACTTTCTCTCATTCGTGTATGGTCATCTTTGCCAATAACTTAACTTTGCACACTGCTTTGGTTTGCCATGTTATCTTCTCAGGTCTGTATTTTTCTATGTCTCCTCAAGTGCCTAGCCATGACTGTTGCTAGTTTCTAGGTTTCTTAGATGGTATTTAAGGACAAAATAATTGAATTTTTACCCACTTTGCAGATGCATTGCCTGGATCTGAGTCAGGAGCTCGTTTCTGCTCCAGCCAAACAAAGATGGGTAGGGAGGATGGCGTGGCATGTATTGCTATAGAGAAGGCAAGTTCTGCAGAAGGGCATGCAGGAAGAGAAAATAAGGAAGCCTGTCTCTGTCTTCATGTTGCTTACAGATTTGTGAGGGGAAATTCAGAGTTGAGAACAATTTGTCAGGTCCAGTGCACTTACCAAGTGTTATGTAAAGAGCTGGACAATTTTAGGAAGTATGAGCACTCAGAGCAGAAGAAAATTTTAGACAAACAGTACTTTCTCCTCTCTACATCCTTACTTTATTACACACACACACACACACACACACACACACACACACACACACACACACACACACACACACACAACTACTCTGTTCACCCTGAGAACAACAAAAGCCTTGAGAAAAAGTCAGAGTGAAGACCTGAAAACAAATGGCGGTTTCTTCTGATAGCATGATTATACTAAAACAAAAGGCTTTGACCTTTACAAATTTCACACTGAACCAGCACATTCCCTTGCACTTGTGTTTTAGCGGTGGAACTAGTGAGCAGAGATATGGAGGTTAGAATGAGTACAGCAAGTGTGAGGATAATGTAAGGCTTGACCTCACTGGGGTAGAGTGAGTATTGATAATCATGGTGATTTTAAACAAAAAATATTTTAAGACGCAAGCATGGAAAAAACATTTGCAAAAATATGACAAGGAGCTGATATACTTAATAGTGAACTTCCAGGATGTGTTTTTCATAGGCATTACCTCACCAGAATATGTATAAGTATTATATGAACAATAGACTAATAATACTAAAATGCATTTGAGTATCTTTGGACTACATAAAGTTCAACAGATTAATTCATTCTGCATCATCTGTGTCTTTCACACACCAATGTTTATTATTACTTTTCAAGTGAAAGTACAATTAGTAGCATTTTTAAATCATTTGACTGCAGTCCCCAATGTTTTATGTCAGATACATCTCCAATGAGAAGGTCAGTTAATAGTCTTAATAAATGTCAGATATATAAACATATGAATGAAAGATTATGTACCCATAACAGTAACCTAATGTTAAACCCCACTACTAAGAAGGAAGCAAATTTGAACAACATGATTTTTTTAAACCAATTAACATACTTTTTGTTGCAGAGGGCGGAATATTTAGAGAGACCTCTCACAACTTCTGGATCTGAAAGCAATCTAGTGATTCCTATCAATGGCACTGAGAAAGGGCATATCATTTGATCTTGTAATTACATTCTAGGTGTCCCGCTTGAGGAAAGAACCAGAGTGAAAGAAAGTTTTTGAGTCAAGATCTTCATGTTAGCATTATTTATAAGACAAAAAATCTGAAGCAAGTACTTTTAGTTAGGCAGATTATGAAATAAATTATGGCATGTGTATAAATATAATATTGTATAGTCACTAACATCATGGTTTTGAAGAATATTTAATCATCTGGACCAAGTCTCTTGTATAAAATTAAGAAAAAAGTAGCCAATTGTGTGTTTAATTTTTTTTTTGTTTTCATCTCTTGACATTTTCCAAATCTTCTACTTTTGCATATTTATCAGAGAAAATATATAACAAGGTATGATACAGTTGTTAACTCTGAAAATATTTAGGTTCCCTGGTTTTGACTTATAATTAAGGTATGTTCCAAGGACTGTTACCACATTTAAAATGCTATCTCCAAGCTAGTGGGAAGCAGCCACATAGCACAGGAAGATTAGCTTTGTGACCACCTGAGGGGTGGGATAGGGAGGGTGGGAGGGAGGGAGACGCAAGAGGGAAGACATGTGGGAACATACGTATATGTATAACTGATTCACTTTGTTATGAAGCAGAAACTAACACACCGTTGTAAAGCAGTTATACTCCAATAAAGATGTTAAAAAAACCAAAATTCTGTCTCCAAAACAATAGGAAGAAAAGGTATTCATTTACATTGTTTTAGCAACTTGTGAACAATCTCTTAAATGCAAATACCTGAATGCATATTTCAAAGTTAAAAAATTAAGGCATTTTTCAAGTGCTGAGTTACAGTAGTGTAGTTGATATAAGCATCTGTGAAAGAAAATTTATCATGCCAGAAAATAATTGAAATAGTGGTTGAAAGGTTCCTGAGAACAACCTTTTATCTGTGGCTTAAATAAATACTTTCCATTTCAAAGGCAGCTCAAACTGCACCATATAGTTCAAGAGATCAGTGAAAGTAGACGACTGACCTCTTCAAGGAGTCTTGATTTTTATGTGATTTGATCAACTCGCAGGGTATAAATTCTGCTGCCAGAGCTAAACATATGCATAGGCTTATCTGAATTTTTGTATTCCAGGCATCTAGTAAAATATGTTCATGTCTCTAGCTTCTTTCAGGTCGTATTTATCACCATCTCCCTGATTACCTAATATAAGTTTACAGCCGGTCTCCTCGGTGTACTAGTACATTATGGCTCTCCACAGATATCACAGTGACATCTTTGACAATGAATGTCAGAATCATGCCAACCTAAGAGTATATTATCCATCTGCATGTCTCATCGCCGACACACCAAGTGCGACACTTGTTGGAAGCTCCGTAATCAAACAACGCTTAATATACAAAGTTTGCGCTAGTTGCACAAGGAAGGCGTTTTAGAAGTCCAGTCAATTATGAAGACAGAATAGAATGTCTTTTATCTAAACAGCATCATTGTCTCAGTTGTTTCTCATTTCCCTTAAATCAATTTGTCCTCTACTATGGAAATACTTTAAAGCACAGTTTTTTAAGACCAGAAGAGACATTAAAGATGCTAGTCTAAACATTTAAATTTGCAAATTAAGAAATTGAAGATAAGAGTTAATATATTTGTTTAAAATTACACTGGCAGCTGGTGATCTATTTAGAAGTAGAACTAAAGTATTTTGACTCCTAGTCTACTGCCAATTCCATTATGCTGGGCTAACTCACCAAATAACTTATTTCCCAAGTGAGTCTGCTTAGGGAGACTGCGTTTCATTATATTTAAAAAAGGATTAGCTATTTTTTCTCCCTCCCTTTCTCTTCCTTCCCCTCTCATCCCCTCTTCACTTGCTCTTCCTTTCTTCCTTCCTCTTCCTTCTTTTTCTTCCTTTTCCTTCCATCCCCTTGCTTCCTTTCATCCATCTCTCCCAGCTTCTCTCCCTCTCTTTCTTCCTCCACCACTTCCTTCCTTCCCTCCTTTTCCTTCCTTTTCTCCTTCCTTCCTTCTTTTCCCTTCCTTTCTCCCTCCTTCAGTTCCCTCCTTTATACCTGTTTTGCCCCAGTATCTAAGCAACGCTGTTACTCACCTCTTTACATGCACTTACTTTACATATGATATTTGTATGACATTTTCTCTTGCACGACAATTGATTTTTGGAAAGATGCCCATCAGAGCTTGTTATTATTTACTGTCCTCCAATTCCTTAAGCCATATGCTTATAGCTTTTAGTCAAAGGGCCAAAAAGGTCAGAATTAATCAAATGGTTTTACAGAATAATTGACAGTAATATTCTTTGGGGAATTTTGTAGATTATTATAGAAATATTTTCCCTAAGAGTGCACTTTTAAGGATGTTATATCATCTGCTTTAGATTAATTAACTTTAATTTTCATATTTATTATGTAATAGTGTGTGGACTGTTGGAGCCTTGCCACACCCTAGGAACTACAGAATAATAATATATTGGTATACATTAAAACAAACCCTCTTGTATGATGATGTCTATTAATTAATATAGAAAGCATCATCACTAATACTATGACAGTCTATTTGAAGAAAACCATTTTAGGCAAAAGTATTGGGTAGCAGTTTTATCTTCTAAAATACACATAAAAGCAACTGTTACATACTTCCCTAACTATATGAAGTAGATGTTAAGATGTTAGATGAATACAAAGATGAATAATATAAAGAAGTATAGTCAAGAATTGTGAATTAAAAAGAGAAACATAACTTGTGATAAAAAGGAATATTAGTTTTTGGTGATGAGGCAGTGGGAATAGAAGGTACTTTCTTACCAGTGATATTTAGTAATGATATTTATATTTACATTTAAAGTGGATATAATATATCTACAACATTTGACCCATTTACAAATATGTGGGTGTACTTTAGTTGATTTTACCAGTCTATTTTGTAAGTGGGCAGATTCAAAAAGAGTAGATTTGATTGGTTAGGGAAAAATGGAGGAAGGTTTGGGGAAAGAAAGAAACTTTTATTCAGTAGAAAATGAAATGTCTACTTGTGCCCTCTATACAAAATTTTAATGATGAGTACTCCCAGGGACGGAGGAAATTTTGGCCTAATGACTTGGCATGTATTGCATTTTAAAGAACTTTTGTTTCTCTTATGTGATTATTATCCTCACAACATCTTAGAGCGGGAATTATCTTAAAACAAGGAGAACACTAAATTCCATGGAGACCAGGAGCCTTACCCAGTTGGGTGAAGCATAGTGGGAGGCCTACAGGGAATGCTAGCACCTGAAGCTCCTTTTAGACATCACCGGACCAGAAGCTGCTGCTTCTAAAATGTTAAGATAGGGAATTCAGAAGCTGCTGCTTCTAAAATGTTAAGATAGGGAATTCAAACAGATACATTCACCCCAATGTTCATAGTAGCATTATTTATAATTTCCAAGATATGGAAGCAGCTTAAGTGTCTATCAACAGATGAATAAAGAGATGTCCATCAACAGATGAATAGATAAAGAAGATTCCACACACACAATGGAATGCTACTCCCTAACTATAAAAAAGCCATAAAAAAAGAATGAAAATTTGCCATTTGCAGCAACATGGGTGGACTTGGAAGGCATTATGCTAAGTAAAATAAGTCAGATAGAGAAAGACAAGTATGGTGTGGTAGCACTCATATGTGGAATCTAAAAACAATAAACTAATGAATAAAACAAAAAAGAAGTAGGCTCACAGATATAAAGAACAAACTAGTGGTTACCAGTGGGAAGAGTGAAGGAGGGGAGAGGCAATATAGGGGAAGGGAATTTTAAAAAAGGGTTATTATGGGGGACTTCTCTGGCAGTCCAGTGAAAATGTGTGTGAAACTTTTGAAAATTATAAAGAACTATAGAAATTTAAAAACCTTTCATTCAATAAAAAATAAGGCATTAGTGGATTTTGACCAAAGAGGGGAAAAAAGATACATAAATGCTCGTAGAACCTTTAGATCCTCATATTGGAAATAATGGATGGTGATTCAAATACATAAGGACATATACAAATGGTTTATAATAATGGTGTTATTAAAATTATATTTATAAAATTTATAGAGTACTATATAGAAAACTTGAGGTCATAATATTGTGTAAAATATGAGAAAAATCTGTTAGTAATCACAAATATATTTTTTAAATATTCCTCAAGTGCATGTATGGTGGTACAGGAAAATGTAGACAGTGACTCCTTTGTGAGTTACTATGTGTTTGTCAGGGTAGGGCATGATGGATGGTTTTGTAGCTATGTGCTACTTCCCAATGTTTCTGAAATATTATGTGCCACATATATTATGGGGAAAATAATAATTTAAAAATCCTAAACTTAGATGGAATAAAGATACAACATGAGAAGCAAAATCTTCAGTTTATTGCATGTATAAAAAGTTAGCATATTAGCTATTTGAATATTCTATTTTGGTGTTGTGCCTGTTAAATTCTTTTTGCTCAGCCTTATTGAATTTTCTATCTTTTACTTATGAGTTATATTGTTACTATATCTTAATTTTTTTTTTTTTTAATGAATGCAAGTTCTTAATTTTAATGAAGTCTAGTCCATTCTACTTTTCTTTTATGGATAATGCTTTTGAAGAACATCCTTGCCCATTCTAAGATCATGAATATATTCTCCTATGCTATTTTTTAAAAGTTGCTTTGTGTTGCACATTTCTGCCTACAAATCCATATCGAATTCATTTTTGTGTCATGTAAATGAGGTCACATTTCATTTTTTTAAATAAATTTATGTATTTATTTTTGGCTGCATTGGGTCTTTGTTGCTGTGCACGGACTTTCTCTAGTTGAGGCTAATGGGGGTTACTACTCTTTGTGGTGCGCGAGCTTCTCATTGCGATGGCTTCTCTTGTTGTGGAGCATGGGCTCTAGGTGCACGGGCTTCAGTAGTTGTGCATGCAGGCTCAGTAGTTGTGGCTCACGGGCTCTAGAGCGCAGGGCAGGTTCAGTAGTTGTGGCACACGGGCTTAGTTGCTCCACAGCATGTGGGATCTTCCTGGAGCAGGGCTTGAACCCGTGTCCCCTGCATTGGCAGATGTATTCTTAACCACTGCGCCACTAGGGAAGTACCGACATTTCATTTTATATTTTCCATAAGGACATCTAATTGGTACAATACCATTTACTGGATATACATTATTTTCACACTTCATTCCCGTGCACATTTATTTCAAATCAAATTAGTAAATACTTGTGAGTTTGTCTCTGCAGTCTATTCTGTTCTGTTGATTTACTTCTCTAATCTTCTACCAAAAACATGCTACTTTGACTACTTTTGTTCTGTAATAAATTTTTGTAGCAGATGTGTAAGTTCCCCAGCTTTATTCTACTTAAAAATATCTTCACAGGTCTTAGTTCTTGGCATTTCATAAATGATAGATTTAATTGTTTCAATTTTCACAATAAAAATAAACAAGCAGAAACATCTCTTCTGATTTTTATTGGGATTGCATTAAGTCTGTATATCAATTTAGCAAAGAACTGACTTCACACTGCCAAGTGTTCTAATTCATGAACAAGTTCCATTTCTTTAGCTTGTCCTTAATTACTCTTCAGGGGGAGGGGTTTATATTTCTAGGGTTTGTATGTTATATTTCAAGAAAAAGGATAAAAAATCAAATGGCATAATATATACTTATTACATAATAGTAGTTAATAAGAGTAAACATTTATTGAGCATTTACAGTGTGCCTGACCCGGGTATTTGTTCACTCTCAGTATGTCTTGCTATAGGACCTGTGGGTATAGGTCACATAGCAGGCTTGTGATAGTAACAAGACCCAAGCCCAGGCCTGCCTACTGGGAAAGCCCATGGTCTTAAAACCTACCCCATATAGACTCTCCATCTATACTTTTATCATGTGGACTATAATGGGAGGATTTTTAGATGTATACTTCCTATGTTAATTGCTAACTTCATTTATAAGATTTGATAAGGTGTTTTGATAAAAATGTATTTGGAAAGATAGTATGATATGATAGAGAATGTTAATTTAAGTATAAAGTGTTGTAGTTCTAACTTGCCCATTTACAAAGTGTCTGGGCAAGCACTGAACTTAATTTTTTTTCTCCTTAGGTTCTTCGTGTGTAACATGAGAATAATAATTCCTAAGCCACTTTCACCAGCAACTATTGAGACTATTAAGTTACATGTTTAAGGTGAAAGTACTTTAACAGCTCTTTATAAATTACATTTTTTCTTTGAAAGCCTATTTCCTTACTATATATGTTTCAAATATATCAGAGTGTATAAAATAATGATTTTGCCCCAGATTCAGTAACCCTTTCATCAGTTTATTCTTATTTGTTCTGTAGAAGAAAAAAAAATACTAAAATGTTCCTATCTTTGTGTTTCTTCTTAGATAGGGTGACCTTATAACTTGGTTTGTCTGGGATAGTACAACTTCCTTTAACTCTCATCAGGAAAAGGATAAAATATTATATGGACACTTCAGTATTACGTGATGGTTTGTCTTTTTTTCAACTTAAAGAATACTAAAATTTATCATTTAAGTTTGGCCTTTTTCAATATATTTTACTTGAACAGCCTCCCAAAATATGCTCCTCTAAGATCGTTTCCATATATTTTAAAATTGGCTTAGCACTTTGGTTATCTTTCAACCAGATTGCAGTTTATCTTTTGCAGAATAAAAATGCAGCTCATATGCGTACAAGAGTTATCAGTTCCTGTATGCCGATCCAAATATGTTCTTTTGTTATGCGGCTGGGGTGTACTGTTCTGTTTTTATTTTTACTTTTCAAACTTAGATTGCCACACTGAAATTTAAAAGTGCCAAACAAGTACTTTTTTATTGAGCTGTAATTAACATATAATGTTATGTTAGTTTCAGGTATATAACATAGTGAATAGCCTAGTGAATAGATATTTTCTGAAATGGTTATCTCAATGAGACCAGTTACCATCCATTACCATAAAAAGTTGGTACAATATTATTGACTGTATTTCCTCTGTGCACATTATGTTACCATGACTTATTTATTTTATAGCTGGGTTTTTTACCTCTTAATCCCCTTTCCCTAATCTGTCTCTGCCCCCACCACTTTCCCACTTTCCCACCCAACCACCAGTTTGTTCTCTGTGTCTGTTAGTCTGTTCCTGTTTCGTTTTGTTTGTTTATTTGTTTTGTTTTTAGATTCCACATGTAAATGGAATCATATGGTATTTGTTTTTCTCCATGTGACTTATTTACTTAGCATCATACATTCCAGGTCCATCCAGGTTGCCAAAAACGGCAAAATTTTATTCTTTCTTATCCCTGAGTAATATTCCATTGTGGGGTGTGTGTGTGTGTGTGTGTGTGTGTGTGTGTGTGTGTATGTCTGTATGTGTGTAAATATACATATATATATATATCACAATTTCTGTATCCATTTATTCATCCATCAGCACTTAGGTTGCTTCCATATCTTGGCTGTTGTAAATAATGCTATTATGCATATATCTTTTAAATTAGTATTTTCATATTTTTGGATAAATACCCAAAACTGTGATAGCTGGATCATATGGTAGTTCTGTTCATAATGTTTTGAGGAATCTTCATACCATTTTCCATACTGGCTGCGGCAATTTACGTTCCCACCAACAATGGACAAGCATTCCCTTTGCTCCACATTCTCTCTCATACTTGTTATTTCTTGCATTTTTTGATAGGAGCCATTTTAACAGGTGTGAGCTGGTTTTGATTTGCATTTCCCTGATTAGTGATGTTAAGCATCTTTTCATGTGCCACTTGCCCATCTGTATGTTTCTTTGGAAAAATGTCTATTCAGATTTTCTGCCCATTTTCTAAATCAGGTTTTTTTTTGTTGTTGAGATGGGTGAGTTCTTTATATATTTTGGATATTAACCCTTTACTGTGTATATTGTTTGCAAATATCTTCTCCCGTTCAGGAGGCTGCCTTTGTGTCTTGGTAGTTTCCTTCATGGTGCAAAACTTTTTAGTTTGATGTAGTCCCATCTGTTTATTTTTGCTTTTGTTGTCCTTACCTGAGGATATATATTCAAAGAACTATTGCTAAGACCAGTGTCAAAGAGATCATTGACTATATTTTCTTCTAGGAGTTTTATAGTTTCAGGTCTTACATTTAGTCTTTAATCCATTTTGATTATTTTTGTATATGGTATAAGAATGTGGTCCAGTTTCATTCTTTTGCATGTAGCTGTCTAATTTCCCCAGAACCATTTATTGAAAAGACTATTTTTCCCCCATAGTGTATTCTTGCCTGCTACTTTGTCATAGCTTTACTGACTGTATGAGCATGGGTTTATTTCTGAGCTCTCTATTCTGTTCCATCAGTATTTGTGTTTGTGTTTGCACCAGTACCATACTGATTTGATAACTTGATAGTTTGTGGTATAGAAGTGGTGCCTCACAAAATTGCATGTTATGCTACTACTGAAGCAGAATTTACATTTTAAATTCTTTTCTTGTCATTTAATAAACTTTTGGGAGGAAGATTACATTAATTGTGTGAGCTAAAATCACTAACTTGAAATAGGAATTTTGTTTCCATATTGTTCAGAGATTTTTAAAAATTTGATTTAGGATTATGGTATCTGATCATGAGGTTTCCGTACTTATGTGAATGGAGAGGGGAAATGTAAAAAAGTATTTTCTCATTGAGAGTCTAGAAGTTTCTAATTTTTAAAGGTAATTTAGTATGATGATTCCAGGTGTATAAAGCGAGCACTATAGTTCTAGCCTTATTCTTCTTTCTCAAGGTTGCTTTAGCTATTCCGGGTCTTTTGTGTTTCCATACTAACGTTAGAATTATTTGTTCTAGTTCTGTGAAAAATGACATTGGTATTTTAATAGGGATTGCATTGACTCTGTAGAATGGCTTGGGTATTATGGACATTTTAATGATATTGATTCCTCTAATACATGAGCATGATATATCTTTCCATTTATTTGTGTCATCTTCAATTTCTTTCATCAATCTCTTATAGTTTTTAGAGTACAGGTCTTTCACTGCCTTAAGTTTATTCCTAGGTATTTTATTCTTATTGGTGCAACTGTAGATGGGATAGTTTTCTTTATTTTTATTGTATAGTTAATTACATATAGAAATGCAACATATTTTTGTATATTAATATTGTATCCTTCAAATTTACTGAATTCATTTATTATAATAGTTTTTTAGTGGAGTGTTTAGAATTTTCTATATATATTGTTATTTGCAAATAGTGACAGTTTTACTTCTTCCTTTACAAATTGGATGCCTTTTTTTCTTGCCTAATTGCTGTGGTTGGGACTTCCAATACTGTGTGAGTAAAAGTGTTGAGAGTGAGCAACTTTGTCTTCTTCCCAATCTTAGAGCAAAAGATTTTAGCTTTTCACCTTTGAGTATGATCTTAACTGTAGGTGTGTCATATTTGGCCTTTATTGTGTTCTCTCTGTACCCACTTTGTTGAGAACTTTTATTATAAATCGATGTTGAATTTTGTCAAATATTTTTCTACATCTGATGAGATGATCATATGATTTTTATCCTTCATTTTTATGTGGTGTATCATCCTAGAGAATGTTACATATGCACTTGAAGATAATACATATTCTGCTGCTCTTGGATGGAATGATGTGTATATATCTATAAAATCAATCTGGTCTAAAGTGCCATTTAAGGGCAGTTTTCCATATTGATTTTCTGTGTAGATGACCTATCTGTTGATGTAAGTGGGGTACTAGTATTGCATTGCTGTTTATGTCTCCCTTTATTTCTGGTAATATTTGCTTTATATATTTAAGTGCTCCTATATAGGGTGCATAAATATTTACAAATGTTATATCTTTACATCCCTGGAATGAATCCTACATGATCATGTTGTATGATTCTTTTAATGTGCTGTTAAATTTGGTTTGCTAATATTTGAGCATTTTTGCATCTATGTTCATCAGTGGTATTGACCTTTAATTTTTTTTTTTTTTCTATCTCCTTGTCTGATTTTGGTATCAAGGTAATCCCGTCCTCATAAAATGATTCAGAAATGTTCCTTTTTCTTCATTTCTTCTTTTTTTTTTTGGAATAATTTGAGAAGGATAGGTATTATCCCTTCTTTAAATATTTGGTGAAGGTCAGTGAAGACAGCTGGGCTTTTGTTTGCTGGGATTTTTTTTGATTACTGATTTAATGTCATTACTAGTGATCAGTTGGCCCAGATTTTCTATTTCTTCATGATTCAGTCCTAGGAACCTTCTTATATTTTCTAAGTCTTTGTTGGAGTTCTCACTGAGTTTCTCCATTCTTCTCCCAAGTTCAGTAATCAACCTTGTGACCATTTCTTTGAACTTTATTATCAGGTAAATTACTTATCTGTTTCATTAGAATTTTTCTGGAGTTTTATTTTGTTCTTTGGTTAAGAACATATTTCTCTGTCTCCTCATTTTGTTTGACTTTTCATTTTTGTTTCTATGAATTAGACAAAACAGCTACCTCTCCTGGTCTTGAAGGAGTGGCCTTGTATGAAGGCATCCTTCCTGTATAGTCTAGATGCCCTTTAAACTGCTGTTTTTTCACTGTGTCCTGGGGCAGGTGAGTCTGTCTCAAGCTCTCAGCAATATCACTCCCTGCAGGTCACCACATTGGGGGTGGTATTCCTGTGTATACTGTATCTCTGTCTTTTCTGTTCATTTCTATCTGGTCCTTATATGTACAGTAACTATTTAATCACCCTTTAGGTCTTCTTCAGATTCAGTGTGTTCATGGGAAGAAGTGAGTTCACAATCTTTCTATGCTACTCTGTTGGACCCCTCTCCTATACTGGATTCAAACAGAAGTACTCTTGATGTAGTGAACATGCATTGAAGAAGTCGAGATGTTCTACAAGTTACCTAGCCATACTGACTAATGTCAACTGCCAGTTATGACCAACCTGGGTTGGGAGAAAATTGTGCTTGTTTACCTGTTTTCCATAAAACTGGGTTCCCTTGGTAGACTTGCTTAGTATTCTTATAACTTTCTGTCCTAGCTGTGGTTTTAAAGGGTAAACAGGTGTTGAAGGGAACTAGCCAAAACCTCAGGAATGAACTGAATTTCTACAGCCTCATTCCAGAACCACAGGGACTCTTTGGAAACACATTGATATGTCATAAAAGAATGTTTTGTTAACATTTTTATAACTAAAAAGACCCATTTATAGGATTGTCTCATAAGGAGTTTAACATTGCTCAAGGAACATTTAAATTTACTGTTTTGCCAGAATGGAACAGTGTGAAATTTTTACATGACAGCTTCTCAAGTGATAGAATTTAGGCTTTATTGTTGATTGTATCTTCTGTTTTCATCCTTTGGTTTTTTTTCTCAGCTTTTATCCATCTTACATTCCAAGTGGGGTTTGTTTGGTTGTTTTTTTCCAAGCCCATGTGTTGAATAACAAACACATGGTTACTTGGTACCCTGCCCCCCCCACCCCCCCTTCTGGTTCTGCTGAAGTGGTACCTCACAAAATTGCATGTTATGCTACTACTGAAGCAGAATTTACATTTTAAATTCTTTTCTTGTCATTTAATAAACTTTTGGGAGGAAAATTACATTAATTGTGTGAGCTAAAATCACTAACTTGAAATAGGAATTTTGTTTCCATATTGTTCAGAGATTTTTAAAAATTTGATTTAGGATTATGGTATCTGATCATGAGGTTTCCATACTTATGTGAATGGAGAGGGGAAATGTAAAAAAGTATTTTCTCATTGAGAGTCTAGAAGTTTCTAATTTTTAAAGGTAATTTAGTATGTTGATTCCAGGTGTATATACATTTAGGGAGAAATAAATTGATGTTGGTGTTTTTAATGAGAAAGTAAGAAATCATTTTGATTGGAAGAGGAATGTTTATGTGGGGGAAATGAGCTGTGCTATCTTAAGGGAAACAGAAGAGAGGAAGATGAACTAAAATAATAATAAACATGAAGCAGAATCAGTCAAGGAATGTATTTGCTCAAGTGCTGGAGATAGAAATTTAACTATAAGGAAAGACAGTGTTTGAATGACATTACCCTGAATTTTCTATTTGAAAAGTGACCTGATGATAAGTCCTGAAGTCTATGCTGATGCTTGAGGTATTTTTATCTGTTTATTCTCAGCTGTCTTAGTCATAGGAGGCATATGTGGAAGGAAGGAAATCTTTTTTAGTGATTCACTGATATCAAGAGAGAAATTCAAAATGAGTTGCCAGGAATAAAATAGTAGGATTTTAAAGGAATTCTGTTCTTACTGTGAACTTGCCAACCTTAGACTGGATAAATTAATCATGCTCTGATAGGGTAGCCCCAGACAGCCAACCTTTGAGCAGCTATTCTCTATAATCAATATAGCAGTTTAGCATTTAAACCTGCCTCCAGGCTAAAGGGCATAGAACTCCCTGTGAAAAATCTTTATATTCTATTCATAATTCTTTGTTGGTAATATAAAATGATTTTTAGTTAAAAAAATCCAAAATAAAAAGCTAAATTATGTTATTGCTATTTTTTTCTTCATGATGAATATAAAAATTTGTTATGATCAACTTAATTTCATATTCAGAAAAAGGACATGAAGTAGAATGTATATTGGTTTAAAATCAGTTTTTTAATTTTATTTTTAAAAATAAATTTATTTATTTATTTTTGGCTGTGTTGGGTCTTCGTTGCTATGCATGGGCTTTCTCTAGTTACTGTGAGCGACGGCTACACTTTGTTGCGGTGTGCAGGCTTCCCACTGCAGTGGCTTCTCTTGTTGCGGAGCACGGGCTCTAGGCGCATGGGCTTCAATAGCTGTGGCATGCGGGCTCAGTAGTTGTGGTTCACAGGCTCTAGAGAGCTGGCTTGGTAGTTGTGGCGCACGGGTTTGGTTGCTCCACGGCGTGTGGGATCTTCCTGGACCAGGGCTCGAGCCCCTGTCCCCTGCATTGTCAGGTGGATTCTTAACCACTGCGCCACCAGGGAAGTCCCTTTATTTTTTAATATTTATTTATTTATTTATTTATTTGGCTGCACTGGGTCTTAGTTGCAGCATGCAGGGTCTTTAGCTGTGGCATGCAGTTTCTTAGTTGCAGTATGCAGGATCTAGTTCCCTGACCAGGGATGGAACCTGGGCCCCCTGAATTGGGAGCATGAAGTCTTAACCACTGGACCAGCAGGGAAGTCCGTAAAATCATTTTTAAAGAATATCAAATGTTTAAAGTAAATATACCAAGTATGAACTAAAGAACCAAAGTTATAAAAAAGACTTTAATGATCTCATATATTGGTGAATTCCTCTATTTTTAATGAATATAAATTATTTAAATGTAATGTTTTAGATATAAAATATATATTATGTATAAATATATAAAATATATTTAAGGTATGCCAAACAAGTAATAATATTGTTTATTTTAATAACTGCCATGAAAAAAAACCTCCAAACCTTCCTCTCCTGTGTTTGTCAAATTTCACACACAAAAATTCTTAAAATTAATAATAATTATGATGTTTAGAAATACTTATGCATTAAGATTTATCATGTTCTAAGGAAAATATATGCAAACTTTTCTCTGGAAAAGTGGTGGCCAGTCACAGCTTTCTTTTAAAAATATGTATATAAACTTTAATCCCTTTTTGGGAAATGCATCTTAGGAACTTGTGTAGAAATCAGCGATATTTTTAGAAGATGGCTTCTCTCGTCTACCAATCCTGGACTTCAGCTCCAACATTTCCACCTCCAGCTGACCCTGCTCACTTCAGATGGGCCCCCAGAATCCGAATTGGCTCTAGCCAATCTATCCCGTTACTGTCTGTCCTGAATCAGTGATTTTTGTATACTGTCAGACTCGCTTGGTTTGTCTCAAGTCAAGTCAAGGGGAGATTCTGTCAGCGACCAAGGACCTCTGTTCAGTCCTGAATGGTGGGGGTTTTCCTCGCAATTCCAGGGCTTGTCCCTTTACTTGTGCTCCTAAGTGTATAGTTACACCACCCTCTAGATTGTCTAGTTGGTGAATATATTGTTCAGTGTTAAATACATTGCACCCTTAAAGTTGTTTGTCCATTTTATCTTTATTTAAAAATCTGAACATATGGTTAGCATATACTTCAACTCCTAGTGAAATTTAAATGTTAATAAAACAGTATACCCCCAAAAAATATGCATATAAACTTTAAAACTTTCCTCGCTTTGTTGATCTTTTCTTTTACATGTGGTATAGTCTCAACACTTGAGTCTTTCTATGACTTTTCTAGGAATTCTTATTTCTTGGTGTTATTTCTTTGTGCATTTCATCATATAGAATCTGTTCTTCAAATTATACAATGCTGAAAGTGAGGAGAATATAATAAATGAAATTTAGAAGCATTTAAAATAGATAATGTTATCTCCAATGGGCATCCTTATACTAATGCCCAGTATTTTTATCTTACTATATCTAAAATATTAATGCTGTCATTTTCCAAATGACAGAAAGTGAAACTGCATTACCAAATGGTGAAATATATCAACGGGTTAACCATAGTGACCTTCCTAAATTATGGACTTTATTGAGTTAGGCCCATACTACAAATACGAGTATTATTCTTATTTTCCACTCAACATGTCAGGTAAATGAAACTAGGACATGAAACTAGAACTGCTCTACTGCGGCTCATTTCTATGTGGTTGAGTTATTTATTTTATCATGCTGACAGAGAGAAAACCTTAATTTTTCTGACAATTTTTCTGACAATTTCTTGAAGAGCTGTGTTTAAAAATGTTCTCTCTGACCTAAATTAATAATTCTCATTCAACCAAAGCCAATGAGAATCCACCTCTTCACAAGCTGTCCTTTCTGTGGGTTTTAAGGCAGAGTTCAGCTCTGTTCAGAGACCTTGAACAAAATCAAAATCAATTTAGAGTTTATCTATACTTTTCACTATGTCTTGTGCCCCTTCCTGGCATTGAAATGGTCTTATGTTTGTATGGGCTGCCATCATGCACTAGTATATACAGAGCTTGAATATTCAGTGAATGTGAACAAACAATAACCCCTTCTACAAAGTAAAAATAAACTAGAACTTATTGCCCATTAAGAGTCAAAGAGAAAATGAAATCTGTTACAGAAGGAAGTATTTTTCCATCTTACATCCTCGAACGGTTTGCCTTTTTCTCATTTTGCTTTTCTGATTTTAAGTGATAAAAAACATTCCTTTGCTAAGTAAGGTTTTTTGTCTGGATGATAGAGGGTGAGGAGGGGCAAGTTTCTTTTACCAAAAGAAATGTTCTTTTTCATATGTCTTGGTCTTGTTACACTTTTTTATGTCTTTCTTTTTACAGAAAAATAGCTATATCTATTTTTCTGTAACATAAAATAACACAGACAACTACAGTGCAAGGATACTAAATATTTTCCCTTGTTACTTAAGCCAGAAATATCTGTTCTTCAGAGAAAGGAAAGTGTTTTTATTTTCAGTGTTTTCACTTTAAACATTTTAAATCTAGGGGTTGTGATATTTCTTATATGTACCTATAATTAGTTTCATTCCATTGATATTATTTACATGTTATTTGGATATATATCTATCCATTTATAAATTATTTCATTCCAATAATAGAATTAATAAAAAATAAGCACATAAGAATCTTACTAACATTTTTGTACATTCTCAGTAGGAAGTAAGCATTATTATCCAGGTATTCAGTCTGTCACCACTTATTAAACTATTCTAAGGAGTTAAATTCTTCAGCCCCAAGGAAATACATTATCTCTACTCAGTATACATGCCTCTGATAATACTTTTGTCATTCTGATAAGTAATTAGTAAAAAAAAAATCTATATATGTATATATATATAGTTTATGGCATATATGGAACCAGAAATAGAATATAGATTAACTTTACCAAATTACAGAAATAACTGGATGTTGAAATAGACCTCTTTTGTCAGGATCCAGAGGCAAAGATTAAAAACGTGTGTGTCAAGTAGCATATACCAAGGTCGGATGTAATAGTATTTATATAAAACCTGTAAAGAGGATTGTTAAAACTTGTTTGGGGTCTATTTGTTGACTGGAATTTGAGATATTTAATGATAATAATAGTAATCATTAATATGTTAATACTGTATGTAATACATATAATAAGAAATTAGGAAATTAAGATACAATATATGTACACTTAAGATTTATGCATTTCATTTTATGTAAAAACAACTTGCTTTCTGGCACTTAAAAATATCAGTAAGTATATATCATTAGCAGCAGCAGTAGTAGCATAAGCAGCAAAGTCATTATCTTGGCAATATTTGAATCAGTGAGAGAGGAAAGAAGCACATGCCTATCCTTGTTTTTTTGTTTGTTTTTTAAAATAAACTAACTATAGTCAAGTGATTGATGTTCTTAAAGATGTTAGAGTGAGAGTGCCCTTATATATGCTCTGAGAAAATAAATAGAGCTTTAACCCTAATGGTGAATGCAGTGTGTCCAGAAAATGGTACTGGCATTGTATTTTAGATTTTGTGTTATTGGTATTAGTTATACTCAGCTTTATAATCCCGGGACCAGATATTCAATAAATATAGAAAAAAAAACTGAACACTGATTCTAGGATTCTTTGCATTCAGAAATAAACAAAAACTTCTTTGTATTCTGAATCAAAAGGCTAAAGAATTGAAGTACACAGTACAGCCCAATATATGGTAGATTAAGATTTATGTACTTATTACTATGGTAATCACCTAGAAACACTGATGAAATAAACACAGGCAGCTAAAAGAGAAAAAAATAACTAAATAAAAATTGGGGTCTCAGAAACCTTCCTAAATTCTTAAAAGTCAAACTGGTCAGATTAAGCACAAACTTCAAAGATAAAACAAAACATCTAAATAAAAGGAAAACTTGAGGTGTTTAGCAACCAAGAAATTTCTCCAAAGTCATTTACTTGGCAAGACCAGAAAACTGCCATATTTGAATCGCACTTAGGAACACAACTTCAACTGGAGGGGCTACAAGAGTAACACAGAGGCTTAGTGTAAAGGCATGAAGAAAGCAACCCGTTTAGATTTTGATTTAGATTCGGCATGGCAGAGCATGAAAATTTCTTCACTGGGGTGAAGCATAAGGGATATTGAGACGAAGTCTAGATGTTAAACTCATTTGGTATGAGAAACAGTAGGAGGTAGGAGGTGTAACAATATATATTGCTTGTGTGAGGATAATGTGAGAAGAAGAAACAAAAAAACTGGGAACTATGAAACCCTCTATGGAAATACAAAATTAATCAACGCGTAGACCATTTGGTGAGCGAGAATCAAGTTAATGTCTGGAGACTTTCTCTGAAGGACAAACTAAAACTAATTTTTAGGTGTTCAAAAAGTTTATTATTTTCTAATTAGTACTGTAATATACTGATATGCATTAATTTAAAATATTAAATTATTTAAGACTTTTCAGAGATTTTTCTATGCTAAGGTACATTTAGAATTTCCATGAAGGGAAATAATATACAGCATTTCCCAAACTTCAGCTAGAATTTTTTTTTTTTTTTTTAACTTTGAGACTTTGGAGCAACCAGTATTCCACAAAACCCTCTCAGAAATACTGAATTGAGATTGAAGATTGAGGGAAGAGAATAATACCCATCAAACACGTATATTGAAATAGAGGCACTTAGCTTAGTGCCATGATACCAAGACAAATAAGATAGAGCCCCTGCCCCCAAGAACATACCTGTGGTCTCCGAAAGATGTCACAAAAGAAAGATTGACAGGGAGAAAAAAATAAAGAGAATGAAAGAAAGAAAATATGCATGTAGCATTCACTGGGACTTTACATAGTCTAACTTTGTAAAATTGAAGAAGAGCAAGGTTCTTATTTAAAGAAAAGGAAAATTTTAAAGAAATTAAAATAAAATAATAAATAATTGAAAATAATTTTGAAAAGCTAAGTTACTTTTGTAAGTGAATGGTAAATGGGAAAAATATGTTTAAAGACTAAACCAGTGGAAAGGCTCATATTTACCAATGGCATCCATCACAATGTTATTCATTTCAGGAGTATGAATTGTAAAGGCTTTTGAGTTGAGAGCCAAACTTTTTGAAATAATTTTCTTTCATTTACATATGATTCCTCAACTCAATTACCTCTGCATTCTGGACTCACATCCTCAACAGATTTCTTCTGATATTTCCCTGTGTCTTCTAGGATTTCTAAGTCCAGGAAATACTTTTTAGTGTTTAAATAACTTGACCTGTTTAAAGCATTGAATACTGTTGATGACTCCCTCTTCATTGATAGGTCCTTGGTCTCCACAACAACCTCTCTATTCTTTCTACTTTGAAACTTCTGTGTCTGCTTCAAAGGCTTCTGTTTTATTTCCCAAGATTCTGGCTTGGACTTTTTTCTTCTCAGTCTATTCATTCTCTGTGGCTAACATACCCCATGGTTTCATAATGACTGCATTTTAATTAGACCGTGTTGATATTTCCAGTCCATAATATCCTCCTGATTTCCAGACTAGGTCTCCACATACCTCCTCATCACCTCAACCCATATGCACTATGAGCAGTACAAACTCAAAAATTACATAACTGATCTCTGACTTCTACCATCTGTTTCTGCATTTATATGTTCAATATATATAAACACAACCTTCAGATAACTTGTGTGTCAAAAGCGAAATCTGTTAGACAATATTGACTTTAATCTCTAGCCCATCATATCCAATATGATGATCTCTAACCCATTATCAAACCTGGCAGTTCTACCCTGTCTCAAAACTAATGTCTGTTCTGCCACCTGTGTCACTGCATTAGTTCAATCCTCCTCACTTCTCACCTTGATGATTGGGTCAGACACCACAAATCTTATTTTAATATTGTTATTTTTGGTTTGAGGTGCCTACTTGGAAGCAACCTTTTTGGTATGTGGACATTATGAAACAAATACACACACATATAGTTTTCGATTTCAATAAAACTACATAGTAATGTCCCAAAACATTTCCAACTTGTGAGTGTGATACAATATGGGACCAAAGAAGGTAGGTATCGAAGATGGATCCAGGCTGAAGGAACAGAGAATGAACCATCTGGTAGATAAATCACACATTTAAACTGTAAGATCCATTAATCTCCCTAAGAAAAATTGTTCTCTATTATCTGACAACTTCCCAGGATCTTGAATGGTCTGCCTTTCCAATACTCTGATTTCTTCAACTTTATAAAAATGTGGAGAAATCTATTTGTGTCCGACAATGAGTCCTCTCGTAACTTCACAGGATTTCCTCAGTTAACATTTTAACATTTCTCCCACACATACACACTCCATCCCTTATATTTAATGAGCTCACACTTTTATAATGATGGCATTTGACAGTATGACTGATGCTTTCTCCCAGGCAAATGCAGTTATAACCAAAATTTTAGAAATCTTTTTTGTAGATCTTATGATAAAAGACAAAGGACACATAATTTATATATTTATTAATATGTATCCATGCAAAAGAGAAGAAAAGGAAAACCAAAATTAAGATTTTCTCATAGTCATGGTTCAAACGGGGACAGAGTAAGAGGAAACGTTATGCACAAATTATTTGATAAGGAAAAATAGATTTCCATTTTAACACAGATTCTCCTAAACAGCCATGTCACAAATGCTTTGAACGTTACCAATCAAAATGTCCTACTGTTAATTCTTCTACTTAAAAACAGCCTCAGTATTTTCATATAAATGTAATTTTTAAAATAGTGGTACTTTTTTATTATAACAGTGTTGCATGCTAACTCTAGATAACACCAGAAATATAGAAAACCTGAAGTTAATATCACCGTTAAGCCAACTACACCATACTTTTAGTTTTAATCTATTTCTTTTCATTGTTTTTTTCTATACACACAGGTTTAACCAAGAAGCTAGAGAAAGAACGACAGAATAATCCAACATAAGTTAAAATTAAGAAGTTATAAGAAAAAACTTAGTGAAATATAAACTCACCTAAAATGGACTTGAAAAAAAAATTTACTTGAATAGGCTACTAAAGAAATTCTTTCTCAAATATAAACAGAGACAGAAAGGAGACAGTATTGATGTTAGGAAAGAGATAGAAAACATGACAACAGATAAAACATTTGAAACATTACGTGGAATTTTGTACAAATAAATTTGAAAATTTGATAAGAAAATTACTAGGTAAAAACATTTGGATGAGTCTGTTAAATCTTCAACAAATAATACTCTTTTAAACAGCTTTATTGAGAAATAATTTACGTACCATAAAATTCACATGTTTTAAGTGTACAGTTCCATGGTTTTTATGTTTACACAGTTGTGCAAACATCTCTATAATCTAATCTTAGAACATTTCATCATCTTAAAAAGAAACCTTGTACCCATTAGCAGTAACTCCCTATTCCCCATTTCTGGTTTTTTAAAACAGTGCCAGAACATAGGAGGAAAGGAAAGTTTCCAAAAAGATTATACGAGACTACAAAGCTAGCGAAATAAACCCAGACAAGGTGTGCATGCATTGTCTATCTGTATCTGTATGTCTGTTTATCTAATCTGTTTCTCCCTACCAAATTCTCACTTATGAACATATGTATAAAATAGTAGATAAAATACTACCAAATCAAAATCAGAAGTTTATTCAAATAGTAGAACGTCCTGATCAGGTAGGATTTACTCCAGGAAAGCAAGGAATGATTAACTTTAGAAAATATTCATTCAGACATATTAAAAATAATCATCAAATGATCATCTTGAAAGATGTCAAAAGTACTTAATAACTCAAACATCTATTTTTTAAATGAAACTTTTAACAAATTTTAGAATAAAAAAAAATCCTATGCACATATGCAGCAGAAACCTACTTAAATGAACAGATGTCTAATAAAGCCAGAAACGAACAGGTTTGCCATCATCATCAAAAATGTTTACACACATTTATACACTGTTTAAACATGTTTAATTAGAAAATATAGTTATATGAATATACATAATATAAAAGTATATATAATTTGTTTTGATTTTCAACTTAAAAATAAAATTATAATAAAATCACATACAGAATAAAACATGAATAAATTTGTATGCTAACACAGTATGTGAACATACATAATCCATATGTTAGCAAAATACGTCTATTCCCTGTGTTGCACCCTTAACCTTAGTGAAAGTCATCAGAATAATATATCTAAGAATACGAGAGAATTAAGTCTGGAATATCATCAAGTAGGAAATGTATTTTATACACAAGTGTTTCCTTCATGGAGAATAACATAAGTAATGTTTGGGGGCTGTGGCTGGATTATTTTCAGTAATCTTATTTGATTTCATTCATGAATATGTATTTTTGTATTTTCCCTTTATTTCCTATACATTGTTTATTTGGAGTTTATTGTGTTCAACAGGGCTATAAAGAACATGACTGGGTTTTGTTTTGTTTGTTTGTTTCGAAATTGTGGTACTATGTCTCCTGCTTTGGCTCTTTACAATTATTCTAGCAAGACCGTGATAAATCTATATTCACACCACCATCCTGTGCAACAGGGTACATCAGCTTGCCAATTTGATAGGCAAAATTTGTATTATCTAGTTTTAATTTTACTGGCTTTACTTGTTTTAATTTTACTGGTTTTACTGGAAGGGAGAATAAACATTGAGAAATATTTTATTAATAATTCAGATGTCTGAAGAATCTGGACATCTTAAACATGTTTTTCTACTAGAGTAGTAGTGTTCTCTTGTTGACTTGCAAATTTTATTTTTATGTTTGTTGAAAGTTCTTTTTCTATCTTTGTGATTTTAGAAAAAGTCATTGAGAAATATTTATTCATACCTAATATGTGACAGGCAGTAGGTAGAGACCAGAAATGCACAGTTGCAACCTTCAGGAAGCGTATGAAATACAGACATGGATCTGCTCAGTGTTGATATTACTGTAATAAGTGCTCTGGAATAGCAAGCAAATGCTGCTAGGGAGCAAAGAGAAGCATCCAACCAGAGTTTTTGTTGTTGTTGTTGTTTTTAATATAGTCACCTATGTAATTTTTTTTTTCCTTTTAGAATTAAATTCTTGGGAAGTCATTGCCCATCCAGAGATCAACTGCGTGTACGTTTGTATTTTGTTCTAGATCTTTATATTTTCTTAGTTGTGTTAACAGTGTCTAGTTGGTATTGACTGTGGTCTAAATGGTCTAAATGTCACCTGCACAGCTTATTTTTTTTTGTATTTTTTGTATATGTATATGCTGAGATAGTCTCTGTAGTCTGGTATACAGGTGTTTCATTTAAGTAGTCCGTAAACAGAAGGGGGAAAAAGTTTCTTATTGGCATCTCTGAAACAGTATAAGATAGTGGGGAGAGAAGGAAAGGAGAGACAGAGGAATAGTGTTTTTATCTACACAACAGTTGTCACAGAGTATAGGGATAACCACTTTGGTTGCTGGTTTTGTTTTGTTCTTAGAACGTGTTTTGGATCTCTGAACAAGAAAGCAACACAAGAGAGATATAGCGCTTTCCTACCTTTGTTTGACGGCTTAGGTCTGCATTTTTTGTCACAGAAGTAATGGTTAGGCCGCCAATCACTTTTCTCAATCCAGCTTCACAAATAGGTAGAAGTTTCTTGTAGGTTCTTATGACTAGGTATTCTGTCTTGACATTTGGATGTTGTTAAAGTATGTGTTTTTTTTTTTTTTTCTTAATCTGTTAGGTCCTTTAGTAAGAGGTTGGGAGAAACACTGTCAGGCTGGTTAGAAAAATGAAGCTTGCATAAGAAGTCCAAGTAGATTTTATAAAAAGTAAGTTAGATATGTTCCCCCTGATTGAAATCTCATTGTCTTAAAATGTAAATCCCTTTGTTTGGCAGAGAAGGTAATGCTATAGCCCCCCAGCATATTTTCAAACCCATTTCCGAACTTCTCCATCAATTACAATCCATACTGAGACCCAGATAATTATCTTCAGTTGCCCCAGACTCCATGTCCCGCCTGTGCTTCAATCAGCTCCACCTTTATTGAGTACCTGACTCCACTAATGACTTAAATCAGTTCAGGAATCATTTCCTCTGGCCAACCTGGGCAAAGTCAACCCAAAATTAGCTCCTCAGTTTTCCCTAGAGTACAGCAATTGTCACACGATGTTGTAATTGCCTGTTTTCCCTCCAAAGACTGTGACTAAATATTTATCTCCATTATATCCAGAGTCTGACACAGTACCTTTGACATCAGATGTTCCTTGATATTTAATCAGTGAGACAATAGAGGAAGACTGTGTTTGAAGAATAAAATTACATTCTATATCCAGATAAGATGGGAAATGATAAATACAGAGAGTGGGATTCAAGAGAGTAAAAACCTGGGATCTAAGTTAATAAAGGAAGATATGTTTTCATCATTAGCAAAAGCAGGTAACTGGCAAATCAAGATGGGACTAAGAAAAACAGTGGAAACATTAGATAAAAGTTATCTATTTAGAGATCTGTGTCATGATTTGCAGGAGATCAAGCACACAGGACTTTAGCACAGCTGGTGAAGGTAGTGCTTTCAATAAAGGGAAGCAATGCTTGTATAACATTTTTACAGCTTTTATACGAAGCCTATAAATTTACTAAGTAAATTAAAATGATTGCCTCTATGCTCTTCACTGTGTATAGTTAATTGTGTATTTTATAATACAGAAAATTAACAGAGGCAAATTAGATATTATAGGTTAGAATTAGTTACTTTGTAACTTTTTCCAAAAATTACAAAATGTACATAATTGCATGAAATATAAACTCATGTCACCTTAGTATTATATCAGTTCTTAAACTCATTATCTTAATCAAAATAATTAAGGATTTAGTTATTCACGGACTCAGTAATTTTTCTCACCTAGGGTTGTGTTTGTTATATATGTGCCTTTTAAAAAGCACAGTTGTATGAAAACCTACCAATGCCTCTGATATAGAATATCTTTGGGATGGACAGGGAATGTATACTTTTTTTTAGGTGCTACAGGTGATTCTGCTGTACACTTAAGATCACAGATACAAGGCATAAAACAAAGCACTCTGTTGCTAACTCTTGGAACATAGTCTAGGATGATACTGTATTATTTAGTGTATATAGTAATAGAAAATAAATAAAACAAATATCTGAATAAATATTAATATACTTTCATCACACTCAGGAAGTAGTGTCCTGAAAGTTCCCCTTGTCTCGGGGCTCCATGTGATACTGGTGCAGTGAAGTCAGCATGGTAGAGTCCCCTTCTGACACATCTGATTTCTACACTGTTTTGCAGGTACGATTAGCAGGGAAAAAACCTCAAAAGACACACTTGTAGTCGTGGTGTTGCAGTCCATTGACTGTTCCTTTTAAAAGACTACCAACCTCCTTTTTCAACTTCTGCTTGGCTAGGAAGAGATCAAGATCCACACGTGGTTCCTGGCTTATTCTCTCCCAGGGTACACTTCTCCTGGTGATTGATAATATGAAAGAGACAACTCCAACACTATGTCTCTAAACAAAGTTGAGAGACACTATGTCTCTAAAGAAACTCCAACACTATGTCTCTAAGTGTGAGATTTCTTACACTTAATGGACAGAGTACGATGCAGTGTGTTGGGGTAAAAATATATGCATTAGCAACAGTATGTCCTCATCTGGACAGCTCCACCGGATTCCCTAGATCCTCATTCTTTGGCACCCCTGTGCAGTCACCAGACGTACAACATTAACTTCCAAAACAAGCAGAGAAGTTCCTCAATTAATTTGTTTTTCTACTCTTTTCCCCTTGGATATCACCTTATAGTAGAGATTCTTTTTTTTTTTTAATTTTATATTGGAGTATAGTTGATTTATGATGTTGTGTTAGCTTCAGGTATATAGCAAAGTGATTTAGTTATACATATTCATATATCTATTCTTTTCCAGATTCATTTCCCATATAGGTTATTACAGAGTACTGAGTATAGTTCCCTGTGCTATACAGTAGGTCCTTGTTGATTATTTTATACAAGTAGCGTGCCCTTGTTAATCCCAACCTCCTAATTTATCCCTCCTCCCCCCACATTTTCCCTCTGGTAGCCATACATTTGTTTTCTATGCATAACAGAGATTCTTAACCTTGTTGTTTGTTCCCCCGAATCATGACTTTAAATGCATAAAATACGATAGATAGAATTGCAAAATAAAGCAATTCTATTAAATATTGTTATCAAAATACAAATTGTATTAAGGCCTATGCTTATTTTTTAACATATTAAGCAATAAAATCTGCTAGTAAGTCTACGAGCTGCTTTGATTATAAAATTGTGTTGTGTGTATATGATACTTGGAGATCTCTACAACAACCATGATAGGAAAATATCCAGTTTCTCCTAGTGAAAAAGTCACAACCAGTGCTACAGTTGTGGTTAATAATGGTTGAGGGAAATAATGTCAGCTAGAGGTTAGTGAAAATAAGAGTGTATCTTCTTCCCTTCAAAGTTCATGAACTCCCCACCTCCGAATTCTATCCACAGACCCCAGTGGGACCCCCACTTGAGCCACTGCCTCATGATTTTTGCCGATGTCAAAACTACAAAGCAAAATGACCTCTGCCCCTTCCAGGTCCCGCCATTTCTAACTAGCAAACAGGCCAGAAAAGTTCTGGATCGGGCTGTAGCAGAAATGGTTAAGGTTTAAGATTGGCCGCCATGATGATGTGGGTGAGGAAGTAATGGGGAAAGGACATGTCCAGATGGCAGGAATCTAGAACATCATTGGCCCTCTGTATCACTGATACCTTGGTGTGAAAGCATCACTTACAGATGAGAGTCCTTACCAAGCAGAAAGTAGAATCCCAGATTAGGAACAGCCTCACTTTATTTTACACAGGAAATCTTTCTGTCTCAGAGTTGGGGAAATAAAATGATTCCCCTGGATACCAGGAAACACCATCCTTAACCAGAGCAGAGAACAGGTATGTCCATTTTATAGTAAGCATTCAGAAGGAAAAAGGCCGGGTTTTCCCCAGTGAGTACAAATATTAGAGTGAAAAACAAACTACAGATAGATCCTATCCGAAAGGGCCAGGTCATAAAGGGTTGGGGAGCCAGTGAAGTCTACCAAAGCACAATTCCAAATTCCCTAAGTACATTTCAAAGAAAACACAGCCTAATATATACAGTTAAAACCTTTGTAATTTGGACCACAATGTTGGGAAGAGGATTACTTTTAAGACATGACCTTGACTTAGCCGTAGCACTATCCATGACACTAGCCATAATATTAACATCCTCGTCTGGAAAAGTACTGGTGCAATATGTAAGTTCTAGTAAGCCTACTTGAAACGATTACATCTTTTCAAAAATTATGTAATGCTTATTTACGTAAAATTGTCATATTAATTGCCAGGATTACATAAAGATGAGGAACATCTAATAGGAATTTTAACCAGACATCATTTGTTAACTTGAGTCAATAAAGGCACTACTGGCATACCACGTTTTATTGCACTTTGAACATGATTGCTTTTTTTTTTTTTTTTTTTACAAATTGAAGGAGGTTTGGGGCAACCCTGTGTCAAGCAATTCTATTGGTGCCATTTTTTCAACAGCATTTGGTCACTTTGAGTCTCTGTGTCACATTTTGGTAATTCTCACAGTATTCAGACTTTTTCACTATTATATTTGTTATGGTGATCTCTGATCTTTCCTGTTAATATTACAAAAAGATTAAGACTTGCTGAAGGCTCAGATGATGGTTAGCATTTTTTAGCAATAAAGTATTTTTAAATTCAGATATGTACTTTTTTTTAGATAGCATGCTATTGCACACTTAATAGACTACAGTATAGTGTAGACATAATTTTTATATGCACTAGGATACCAAAAAACTTGTGTGACTTTATTGCAATATTGGCTTTATTGTGATGGTCCGCAACCCAACCTGCAACATCTCCAAGGTGTCCCTGTGTGCGTGATGGTTGGGCATGTTGTCTCTAGCATCAAAATCCCAGCTCTGCTATTTACCAAAGGTGTGAACTTGAGCGAGCCCCCCAGTGCTTAGTGCCTCAGTTTCTTTATAGGAAAAATGTGAATGATCCCAACAGAAACTATTTCAGTCTGTGAGAACTGAATGAATTAACCTGTGTTAATTCCATTAGATAAGAAGCTTAGGTAGAAAACTATTCTGCAAATAGCAGCCGGTAATTTCTATATATGTGCCACAGTCATAAATAAATGGAGAAATCCCTGTATTTCTTTAAAACGTGTACTGTGTAGTATTATCACTAATTCCAACCAAACTTTTCTTCTCTCTCTACAACTGTTTTAGTAATGTTCATTTTGTATTAGGAATTCTGCCTTGCATCTTCTATTACGAGAGCAAGTTTAAGAGAAACGAGAAGGTTTGGACTTTGGCAGGAGGGCAGCTGCTTTGATACATCTTGGTAAATCAGTTTCTGCTGCTGAACATGATTCCAGCAGGAGATGAACTTGGGGATGATTAGAAAGGAAGGAACCATGCCCTGGGTGAATGACACTGGCCACAGTGACCAATGAGATCAACTTGTTAGATAAGTATCTTGTCTTTCCTGATCTCTGTTTCCTCCTAGGATTATAAACTTTTGATCTTAGAGAACCACTTGATGCAGCTCCGGATGTTTTGCAAGGTTAAAAAAAAAACAGTTTTAGCCTCCAATAGGAATTCAGAAACAACTTTAATTCTTCCCTCATGCCTTCAAAGAACTGTTACCATAAGATCCAAACACAGAACAGAGTAATACTTATTAAGATTTTTTCTCATCTACTCACCAGCTCTCCAGCTGTCAGCAATGTTCTAAATCTGGGAAAACTCTCTTACGAATTTCCTGTGAACTCCTCTCCTGGGCACATTGGCTCCCTCTGTGTGGAATTCCCTCAATTTGTCAGAGTCTAGGCAGGAAGTTTGTGTTCTGCTTTTACCAAGTTCTCTCTATTCTCCGTCCTTGGGATGCTCGTTCACAAACACCCCCTCTAGCTCACCCACATTGAGCTTTCAGTGGTGGAATGGAGGCCATAGACACACAGCTGGCAAAGAATCATCTTCTCCATCACCTCCTGCAAACAGTAGGAGGTGGATTTGTGGTTTCTACATGCTCCTTCAATCTCTGACCTTTTCTGTTTGTGTTTCAGCAATCAGAAAATGTTGGCCTCCTGAAACAGAAGGAAGAGACCCCCAAGTAGGCTCTTCTTCCCTTTTCCTTTGTTATCTCTTCAATGTGGGGAAACAGTCATCATAGGTACAGGCACTAGATTCCCCATCATAGGTACAGGCACTAGATTCCAGTGCAAGAGAATTAAATATTTGCAGATGATTCTTCCTAGGCCTTAGAAAAGTGGATGAAGTCACTAAAACGGTAACAGCCTTTTTTGACTTTGTCTTTCACATCTACTGAAAATAGCACTGAATTTAAAAGCCACAGTATTCATACTACGAGAGATTGTGTAAACACTACTCTCAGGACCGCCGCTGTGTGAAAACAAAAGATATGGCTGAATGGTAGACCATCGTATTATTTCCCCTAGCATGGTAGAATGATACAAGTCAAGCATCAAACTTTGAGACAGTTTAATGATGACCAATTCAGTGATACTAGTCTGAAGTACAAAAAATGTAAGCGATCTCTAAATTCCAAATGCCTCCACCCCAAACTGGTGACGGGCAGGTGCCAACCAACATCATTCTCTATTCTTGGCTTAAACTTTGAAGGTCCTGGCACAAAGCTAATAATAGTTTGCTTTCTGTCTCTTTCTGTATCTCATCTATAGAGTCTGTAACATCTTTTAGCATTTTAGAATGAATACTTCCATGTAAGCTTTTAACATAAAATAAAAAAGAATCTTATTGCACTGAGCACTGTCTACAAAAGAGCTCCTCCCCATGAAAAGCCTATTTTAGTTTTAAGTTTTCTACCTAAGCTTCTTATCTAGTGGTTTTTAAAATAAGAATCATAGATGACTAAACATCAAGAGAGCTAGCAAACACCGATTTCTTCTGTTTGAATTTATCACCATTTACTTAAACGCAGTTTTCTGTTTAACTTGTATGAAATACATTCTGTGTTGAAAAAGGACTTGATTAATGCATTATCTCTTTGGCTTGGGCAAAGAAACCATGACTATATGCTAGACTAATCATTCTCTGTTAAAATCCAATGCTTAATAATATATATTAGTCTACATTAAATAATATAGCAAAATAGACATTTTATCAAAAGTTACAGTAAGATACAGAGTACCATATTTTGAATCCAGATTAGTTCAAAACGTATGATTTAATCTGAATTGGTAAATAGGATTAAGTTTTTATAATAATGGTGGTATCTATTGATATGTTTTATTGATTGTGGTAATATGAGAAGTTTTTCTCTGACAATACCATTTTACATTAGCTATTTAATCAGTGTTATTACAGACTTACTATATGCTAAACACTTTCATCCACTGATGCCACATCTCTCTTGTGGATCTAGAAATTTACATACAAGGAGAAACGTCTAGGATGGTCTTTTTCATTATGCATTTAATTGTTCATCAATTTTTTTATTACACCCAACTACTATACACTTTATTACTTAATAAAGGAAAATAAGAGGGATTGAGGAACATGAAACTATAGGGGAAAAGTCTTGCATTTTTATCTTGTTATTGCCTAGTACTTGGAGAGAAATAATTCTTTCAAGAAATTTTTTTAATAAAAGCAGTTATCGTATAAAATATGTTGTAAACATATGAGCAGGAAGATGTCTTCCAGGTTGTAGTTGTTCAAACGGTCACTCAGGAGGTAATAATGCCATTTATTCAGGTGAATGAAAATCCAAGGAGGTCTGTTCTTTTCTTGCATGAATAGGCTTTGCCTACGTCCATCTGCAGAATAACAGAGCTTAGTTTAGTCATCAGTGCCCTAGATTATGAAATTTACAACTAGAGCTTTTGTATGACTTTCATTATTCACTAGCCTAGTGAAAATTCAGATATTAAATAGGTTTGTGTGTTTTGTGTTGTATTTTAATGCAGTATGGCCAACACTATTATTTTGAGACAATTTACTTCTGATTAAATGTTTAAATCCAAACAAAATGTTATATTCTTTATTTACCCTAATCAGAACTTTTTAGAAGACAATCAGATAAAGTTTACAGAAGGCAAGTCAAGGGGAGAATTGCATTAAGTACCTAGTTATAAAAATCATGACACCTCTTACAGTGTTCTTGTATTCATATTTAAGCAAGAAAAGCAGGATTCTTCAATAAGGTGGAAATACACTGATTTTTTTTTTAAGACTCATAAAACTTTATGAGTTTTATAACTCACAAATACCTACTGTATATCCACAAATTAAGTAGAATTTTTGCTGCAATATTAAGTTTTGTAGATAAAAATGTAAAGGAAAAAACAGCATATATATAATTCCAGTTAAAGAAAGGGAAACTAACATTTATTTAATGACAACTCTGTGCCAGGCAGTTTTACATATATTTACTAATGTGATCTCCTTAAGTTTGGTATTTTAAATTCTATTTTTAAAAATAAAGGAACTGAATCTGAGTGGTTAAGAACTTTGTCCAGAGTCAAAGAAACTAAATTTGCATGGCTGAGAACTTTCTCCAAGGTCATGCAAATAAGAGTTGTCAAGCTAACTTCAAGACCATAGTTCTTTTTTAATTTTTACTGGAGTATAGTTGATTTACAATGTTGTATTAGTTTCAAAGCCATAGTTCTTATCCCTGGATGATACTGTCAAATACATAGTTCATTTTCAGTGAACCAGCATTCCACAGTGCTTAGTGGTTACAGTGATAATTAAAAGAAAAGGTTAATAATTTTCTGTAAAGTCTTCCTATTTCAAACCATGACCAGGAATTTGTCAGTTAATCGAAAAACTTGGTTAGAACACAAAGTTGTAAAAACTCATAGGAGCATATAAATATATATATATGTTCAACATTTTATTTCAGTTAAATATATAGAAATGCACATTCATTTGCCAAACTTTTGATTAAACCAAGTTCCTTTTTTATTTTTTCAGACTGCTAATTGGAGTTGCACTTCATCTTTCTTACATACACACCATAAACTTTTATTACAAGCTCTGTTTAAGGTTGCTTTAATTCAATCTGGGTGGAGATTTCACCCTTTGGTTTAGAGGTGCCTCTCCCACCCCAAATTTGACATAAGCTTTTAGTGACTAACATTTAACAGACTTCCCAAAGTATTCCATTTAGTTTATTTATAGTAAGCCAAATTTAGTTTTATTCACAGTCACTTAATAATTTAATTGAATCATATAATTACAATAATAAATACAAACTGATTAGGGAATAGCTAAAACCCAGCTAACAAGAGCAAAGATCTGCTTGAGTGTAAGGCACGTTGTCATTTTATCTAGATCAGTTGTTGAACAGAGGCCATAAGAAAAGTTTCCTCAGACAACTGAAGATCCTATTCACTATAGAAAGACTGCTCGTACAGGCAGAAGTTGATAGAAGTTGGGCCGGAAGACGATCTTCTGCTCAGAATTGGTGAGTAGACATCAGCTTAGAAATCATCAGTGCCCATCTTCTCATGAGTTAAAATCAAAATGTTTGGAGGCATACAGAACTTAATTCAAAAGAATTTTGCTTCCAATTTCTGAAATCCCCTTTTGATTTTCTTTGGGTGAAAACAATCAGGGATATAGACTAGGAGACTGAATAGAAGAATATTGAAAGGCAACTGATACCGCCAGTTGATTACAGAGACCCAGGAGAGTTGAAAGTTTTAAAAGTATTGATCATGGCCCTTAAAGAGGCTAATGCATTTTAAAGTCAGTCTGGCACAGTTAGTAAACAAATGGAATTGTGCTTGAATACATTTCAACTTTTTTTTGATTTTCATGGTAAACTGGCTACAATGTTATGGTATGGTCTTCTGTGGTAACACAGTAAATAAAAATCCTTCAATGTCCCAGTGTACTCTATTTCCAAGACCTACAAAGTGTAAATTTATTCTTCAATTGTGTTGATGCATTTTGATCATACCCTCCAAATTCCTAATCAGGAAAACCCAAATTGCAAAAACTAAATATCATGATACCAAAAAATATCAATGTGTAAATTGTATCTAAGAGATTACCATATTAGTTAAATTTATTCTGCAAATTCAGACTTCATTTTGTAAAAGAAGAACTTTTGGTTTTTAACTATTATTTAAATCATTATAGTATATTCTAGCCTGCCTGGGAGAGTATAATACATAACAAATATTTGATGACACATTGAAATTCTCCGTGATTCATCTTTAAGATCTACTATATTAGCAGTAGTTTGGGGAAGTCTTCAGTACCATCTACAAAGAGAGGTGTCATAGAAATTGATAAAACTTTGATATTTAGCTGCCTTTTATTTGAAAGAATGAGGAGGTCTTTGCCCACATCACATATTCACAAATAATGGACACAGTCATTGCCTTAGAGGCTGCTGTGTGAAAACCAATCCTTTTAATCTTGTTGCCAGTGCT
The DNA here is from genome assembly GCF_964270905.1 of Leucopleurus acutus. Taxonomy (NCBI): domain Eukaryota; kingdom Metazoa; phylum Chordata; class Mammalia; order Artiodactyla; family Delphinidae; genus Leucopleurus; species Leucopleurus acutus. The sequence continues at coordinate 61,892,343 of NC_139160.1, forward strand.
AAAAATTTCCCTACGCCAAAATTTCCTTGAGATTTGATAGTATTTAAAAGATCTTCTTGCTTTGTCTGCTTCACCGTGTGGGCAGAAAACCCACCATCTTTACACTAGTCTTAAGCATTTTTAGGTGAATGAAATTTATCTTTTTCATCACATAATTGATACCCATAATATACCCATAACATAACCCAGTTAGATACAAGAATTCACAGGCTGATTATGGTTGCTAACTGTGATGGACAGAATAGTGCTACTTCCCCAAAGGTGTCCATGACCTAATCCCTAGAAACTTTGAATATGTTTGGTTCTATGACAAAGTGAAATTAATGTTGCAGATAGAGTACTATGAACCAATTGATGTTAAAACAGGGGAGCTTATCCTGGATTAACCGGGTGGGCCCACTATAACCACAGGGTTATTAAAAGTCTTAAGGAGGAGAGGGCTTCCCTGGTGGCGCAGTGGTTGAGAGTCCGCCTGCCGATGCAGGGGACGCGGGTTCGATGCCCCGGTCCGGAAAGATCCCACATGCCGCGGAGCAGCTGGGCCAGTGAGCCGTGGCCACCGATCCTGCGCGTCCGGAGCCTGTGCTCCGCAACGGGAGAGGCCACAACAGTGAGAGGCCCACGCACAGCAAAAAAAAAATAAAAATAAAAATAAAAGTCTTAATTAGGAACAAGAGTCAGTATCAAGGTGATGCCATGTGATGCCCAGCTGCTAGAGGAAGAGGCCCCCGGGAGTCAAGGCATGGGGGCAGCCTCAGAGGCTGAAAAGGCAAGGAAACAAATGCTCCTCCCAGAGCCTCCAGAAGTAAACCCAGCACTGTTTATGGCTTGATTTCCACTTGGTGATGCTTGTGTCAGAATGTGACTTACAGAACTATAAATTATTGAATTAACTATTATTTTAAGCCACCAAGTTTTGGGCCAATTTGTTACGGGCAGCAATATAAAACTAATACACCGACTTTTGGTGTATCTTAATTTTTTTTCCCCAGTTTTAATGAGGTCCAAGTAATTTAAATGAATTATAATGAAAAGAAAGTAAAAGAAATATTTAAGTTACTAATGTTTATTACCAATTCAAATAATTTTTGCATATATCTATTAAAATAGAATTTTGAAATTTGAAAAACATACTAATCAACCAGTTTGTTGGGAGTGATTTTTCCCCCAGCTTTACTGAGATATAACTGACAAACAGCACTGCATAAGTTTTAGGTGTACAACGTAATGATTTGTTTTGCAAATGTTATGAGACGACGACCACAGTAAGTTCAGCTAACATCCTTCATCTCATACAGACACGACAAAAAAGAAAAAGGAAAAATATTATCTTTTTCCTTGTGATCAGATCCCAGGATTTACCCTTTTAACAACATTGAAATATACCACACAGTGGCGTTAACTAGAGTCATGTATTTTACATCCCTAGTGTTTATTTATTTTATAACTGGAAGTTTGTACCTTTTGACCACCTTCATCCAGTTCCCCCTCCCTCCACTCCCCACCTCAGGTAACCACAAACTGGATCTCTTTTTCTTTTTAGATTCCACATATAAGTGAGGTCATATGATATTTGTCCTTCTCTCTCTGACTTAGGTCACTTAGCATGATACTCTCAAGATTCATCCATGCTGTCACAAATGGCAGGATTTCTTCCTTTTAATGGCTGAATAGTATTCCATTGTATATATATATACCACAGTTTCTTTAGCCATTCATTCATTGATGGACACTTAGGTGGTTTCCATATCTTGCATATGGTAAATAATGCTGGTATGAACATGGGGGTGCAGAAATATCATTAACATAGAGTTTTCATTTCCTTCAAATATATTCCCAGAAATGAAATTGCTGGATCATGTGGTAGTTCTATTTTTACTTTTTTGAGGAACATCCATACTTTTTGTCACAGTGGCTGCACCAATTAACCATCCGATCACTGCTGCACAAGGGTTCCCTTTTTTCCATATATTTGCCAGTATTTATCATCTTTTGTTTTTCTTATGATAGCCATTCTAACAGGTGTGAAGTGATATTTCATCGTGGTTTTGATTTTTTATGTCTCTATAGTTAGTGATGTAGAGTACCCTTTCATGTACCTGTGAGAGTGATTTTAAAATATCATCAAAAAAATTGCAGGTACTTTTGTTTGACATTTCCCAAACTGTGCTTAGAATGGAATATTTTTTGCCCAAAATTAAACAAACAAAATTACAAGAATGAAAATTAGTTTTAGCATTAGTCATCATGGAATAATAATTTTTTTAGTGTCAATTTATGACAAATATCATTCTAGCTTGTTTTATTTAAGATATATTTGTGTTAACAGAATATTTAGCTCATTATTACATCCTTATTTAGGTTTCTAAATTTCACAATGTATTAATAGGGCAATTTTTCTATACATTCTTTTTTTATATTCTTTTCCATTATGGTTTATCACAGGATACTGAATATGGTTCCCTGTGCTATACGTTAGGACCTGGTTGTTTATGCATTCTAAATGTAATAGTTTGCATCTATCAACCCCAAACTCCCATCCGTCCCTCCCCCAACCCTCACTTGGAAACCGCAAGTCCGTTCTCTATGTCTATGAGTCTGTTTCTGTTTTGTAGATAGGTTCATTTGTGCCATATTTTAGTTTCCACATATATGTGATATCATCTGGTATTTGTCTTTCTCTTTCTGACTTATTTCACTTAATCTGTAGTTGCATCCATGTTGCTACAAATGGCATTATTTTGTTTCTTTTGTATGACTGAGTAGTATTCCATTGTATATATGTACCACATCTTCTTTATCCATTCATCTGTCGATGGGCATTTACATTGTTTCCATGGTTTGGCTATGGTGAACAGTGCTGCTATGAACATAGGGCTGCATGTGTCTTTTTTTTTCTTTTTTTTTTTTTTTTTTTTTTTTTTGCGGTACGCGGGCCTCTCACTGTTGTGGCCTCCCCCATTGCAGAGCACAGGCTCCGGACGCGCAGGCTCAGCGGCCATGGCTCACGAGCCCAGCCGCTCCGCGGCATGTGGGATCTTCCCGGAACGGGGCACGAACCCGCGTCCCCTGCATCGGCAGGCGGACTCTCAACCACTGTGCCACCAGGGAAGCCCTTTTTTTCTTTTTTAACATCTTTATTGGAGTATAATTGCTTTACAATGTTGTGCTAGTTTCTGCTGTATAACAAAGTTAATCAGCTATATGTATACATATATCCCCATATCCCCTCCCTCTTGCGTCTCCCTCCCACCCTTCTAGGTGGTCACAAAGCACCGAGCTGATCTCCCAGTGCTATGAGGCTGCTTCCCACTAGCTACATATTTTACATTTGGTAGTGTATATATGTCCATGCCACTCTCTCACGTCATCCCAGCTTACCCTTCCCCCTCCCCGTGTCCTCACATCCATTCTCTATGTCTGCATCTTTATTCCTGTCCTGCCCCTAGGTTCTTCAGGACCTTTTCTTTTTTTTTTAGATTCCATATATATGTGTTAGCATACGGTATTTGTTTTTCTCTTTCTGACTTCACTCTGTATGACAGACTCTAGGTCCATCCACCTCACTACAAATAACTCAATTTCTTTTCTTTTTATGGCTGAGTGATATTCCATTGTATATATGTGCCACATCTTCTTTATCCATTCACCTGTCAATGGACACTTAGGTTGCTTCCATGTCCTGGCTATTGTAAATAGAGCTGCAATGAACATTGTGGTACATGACTCTTTTTGAATTATGGTTTTCTCAGGGTATATGCCCAGTAGTGGGATTGCTGGGTCGTTTGGTATTTCCATTTTTAGTTTGTTAGGGAATGTCCATACTGTTCTCCATAGTGGCTCTATCAATTTACACTCCCACCAACAGTGCAAGAGGGTTCCCTTTTCTCCACACCGTCTCCAGCATTTACTGTTTGTAGATTTTCTGATGATGGCCATTCTGACTGGTGTGAGGTGATACCTCATAGTAGTTTTGATTTGCATTTCTCTAATGATTAGTGATGTTGAGCATCCTTTCATGTGTTTGTTGACAATCTGTTTATCTTCTTTGGAGAAAGAACCCTCAGAATAGGAGAAAATATTTGCAAATGAAGCAACTGACAAAGGATTAATCTCCAAAATATACAAGCAGCTCATGCAGCTCAGTATCAAAAAACCAAACAACGCAATCCAAAAATGGGTGGAAGACCTAAATAGGCATGTGTCTTTTTGAGTTATAGTTTTGTCTGAGTATATTCCCTGGAGTCTGACCACTGAATCATATGGTAATTCTGGTTTTAGTTTTCTGAGGAACTTCCAAGTGGCTGTACCAGCTTACATTCCCACCAACAGTGTAGGAGGGTTCCCTTTTCTCCACACCCTCTCCAGCATTTGTTATTTGTAGACTTTTTAATGATGGCCATTCTGACTGGTGTGAATGATACCTCATTATAATTTTGATGTGCGTTTCTCTAATAATCAGTGATGTCAAGCATCTTTTCATGTGCCTGCTGGCCATCTGTATGTCTTCTTTGGAGAAATGTCAACTAAGGTCTTCTGCCCATTTTTTGATTGAGTTGTTTGTTTTTTTACTGTTAAGTTGTATGAGCTGTTTGTATATTTTGGAGATTAAGCCCCTGTCTGTTGTATCATTTTTCTCCCATTCCATAGGTTGTCTTGTGTGTGTGTGCAAAAGCTTGTAAGTTTGATCAGGTCCCATTTGTTCATTTGATTTTATTTCTATTGCCTTGGGAGGCTGACCTAAGAAAACGTTGGTATGATTTATGTCAGAGAATGTTTTGCCTATGCTCTCTCCTAGGAGTTTGATGGTGTTGTGTCTTACGTTTAAATCTTTAAGCCATTTTGAGTTTGTTTTTGTGAATGGTGTGAGGGTGTGTTCTAACTTCATTGATTTACATGCAATTGTCCAACTTTCCCAGCACCACTTGTTAGAGAGACTCTTTATCCCATTTTATACTCTTGCCTCCTTTGTCAAAGATTAATTGACCATAGATGTGTATGTTTATTTCTGAGCTCTCTGTTCTGTTCCATTGATCCATATCCCTGTTTTTGTACCAATACCACACTGTTTTGATTACTGTAACTTTGTAGTATTGTCTGAAGTCTGGGAGAGTTATGCCTCCTGCTTCATTTTTTTCCCTCAGGATTGCTCTCACAATTCTGGGTCTTTTATGTTTCCATATGAATTTTGGACTATTTTTTCTATTTCTATGATAAATGTTATGGGTTATTTGATAGGGGTTGCATTAAATCTGTAGATTTCTTTGGGTAGTATTGCCATCTTAACAATATTAATTTTTCTGATCCAAGAGCATGGGATATCTTTCCATTTCTTTGAATCCTCTTTTATTTCCTTTATTAGTTTTATAGTTCTCAGTGTATAAGTCTTTCACTTCCTTGGTCAGGTTTATTCCCAGGTATTTTATTTATTTATTTATTTTTGGTGTGATTTTAAAAGGTACTGTTTTTTTACCTTCCCCTTCTGATATTTCATTGTCAGTGTAAAGGAATGAAACATTTCTGAATGTTAACCTTGTATCCTGCTACTCTGCTGAATTCACTTATTACATCTAGTAGTTTTTGTGTGGAGTCATTAGGGTTTTCCATATATAGTATCATGTCATCTGCATATGGTGACAATTTTACCTCCTCCCTTCCCATTTGGATACCTTTTATTTCTTTTTCTTAATATGGCAATTTTTAAGTTTTACCAAAAATATTCCATTTCTTTTGGGAAAATATGATAATGATAAACTTACATTTGTGTGCTTATGGCTAAGTTATTTAGTTAGCAAACAGTAGCTAAGTGCTGGCCCTGTAATAAATGCTTTATAAACATTTGTTCTTTTAATCCTCATAACATATTTATGAATGAGCTATTATTAATCCCATGTTATAACTGAGGAAATCAAAGAATAGAGAGGTTAGGTATTTGTCCAAGGTCCAACAGCAAGCAAGTAATGGAGTCAGGATTTGGACTTAGAGATACTGTGTACTCCTAACTGCTCTGCTCTCTCAAGGTCAGGAATATTCTATGAATCTCGTATGATTGTGTCAACAACTCCTCATAATGTCTTCCTGTAGGTATTATTATTAAACCCATTTGCAGTGGAGGGAATTAAGGCTTAAAGAGGCTACATGGCTTGCCCTAATCTCTCGGCTCCACAATATTTTAAATTTCACCAAATGGGCTTTTGTATCTTGTGGTACAGTAGAATCAATTTTACTAGCTATACAGTTGGTACATAATATAGTTATACAAGTAAGAGATCGTGACCAGCCCCAATCTTGCCTCATCCTACAAGGTTTCGTTTGTGCTAAAAAAAATTGCCCACCCCTAATCTTGGGAGCTTGGAAATAACAGGAAGTTTCAGAAACATCTGAACACCTAGCTAGAGTGGGCAGAGGACAGGCTAGAATCGTTACCTGCCCCAAACCTCCAACAAAGCAAAACTAAATTTTCTATTGCAAGCCCAGAACACTATGGTTCTAAATGCCAAGAAAGAGAATGTTAATGCCACTAACATCTGCAAGGAATTGGCCTCTCCAAAAAAAAAAAAAAAAACAACAACATATATTAGTGTTTTAAAAATGGGTTTATATTGCTTACTTTGATTATGAACCGATAAAGCACAGAACTATCAGAAACCCAGCTCCTTTTAAAATACAGGCTGTTTCACTGTGTTCTTTCCTTCCTATAACCTCTCTCTGATCAAATGCAGACTATTTCAGCCTGCAATTTCCAATTTAATTCTTGTCTTCATGTGAGTTATTAAACTGGACTCCATTTCAGGAACAACTGAGCCAACACTGGATCCTTGGTTACCAACCACGGTAGATAGCCATCGGCTTGAATAATTTTCACCATACGTGTTTAAAGAAAGACAATGTTTTATACAAGCTTGATGTTGGTAATATTTGAAAATCATAAAAGAAGAGGAAAATCAGAGTAAGCTGTAAAATTGCAAGCAAAATCGAAATGATAAAAACATAGTTTTAATCCCAAGAGTTAGTAGAGTTTAGCGAATTTATTTCCTATCATTCCCAAGAAAACTCAGGTTCAATTTGAAAATAGTTCCCAAACTGGGAAGAATTAATTTCTTTATCAATTACAAATTAAATCCTGAAAATCATTCTGAGCAAGCCAATTGTGATTTGGAATGAGTTTTTCTTTTTGGTTCACCCAGTGGGTCTTTAAAAATAATTCCCTTAGGCGTACTGAACTCCATCTGCTTTTTCCAGCGCCTTTTAGTAACATAGTAAAAAAATATTCAACTTGAAAGCTTTTAGCAATGTTTTTTATAACCCGAGTATGAACAAATTGCACTATTACTGTTTAAAGATTTATTTTCCTTGGTCAATAAAATTAACTTTCAGTTAAGTAATACATAGGGTCCCATGATGTGCTTAAATATGGAAAAAAGGTAAAATTAGATCCAAAAAGTGGGTACAGGAGAAAACCCATGTAGAATCAACACAGCAGGGCATAACAAATATTCCAGAGAAAGTACATGTGAGTTGAAATTTATCATCTATCATTATGCCTCCGAATACATGTCTATTTTTATGGTTTGTAAAGTACTTTCACCTACATTTCTAGAGCTGATTTTTACAACAGCCATGCAGCCTGCTGAGTTCAAATATTATCTCAGTTTTACCAATGTCAGAACTAAAGCTCTGAGCAGTAACAAGCGGCCAAAAGCCACGTAGCTGGTGGTGACTGGTCCATGTTTTTTCCCTTCTTTTCTCTCCAAAACTCAGACTCTTTCCACCAAGGCTTATCACCAGCTCTGTTTAAGCTTATGTCTACAGAGTTTGGGAGACAGCCCCAGTCTGAAACGTTCCAGTGAGGAAGTATGCAGTGAATTGCTGCATGTGTCATTTGGGAGGGGGCCAGTTTTGTCTATTTCCAAAAAGGAGGGAGGAACAGATAAGAATAGGAAGCAAGGATTCCAGAAAGGGGTGTTAGAGCGTTGTCTGATTGTTCAGACAACTTGCTGCCCCGTGCATGATTCCAGTCCTACCCTCACAATCTTAAAGGATAAAGAGAGAGCAATTAGGCATACTTCCTAACAGAGCAATTAAATGACCTGAACAGGATAATTCAGGCAGTAAGTGAAAAGAGGAAGCAGTACAGAAGCCAGGGAGATCAGCGTGCTTCGTGATCTTTCCAGTAATATAAAGTTTCCAAATAATCAAATAAATCCAAATTTAAATGTAAAGATGGAACTTTATTGCAAACTTCAATATGGAAAATTTGTTTGGCACATCCAGTACCTCAAAACGTCATTTTCAGTATTACTTTCTGTATATATAAAACTATGAGCTACCAGGAATATTAAATTACCGTAAAATAGAACTCCACTTCATCTAGGTAAAGTAAGATTACTGATAAATTGTAATTTAGCAACTGCAATGGTGCGGACTAAAACTACACAAGAAATTGATGAAGCATTGAAGATAACAGGCTGTGATTTTGAAAAATTGTGTTGCTGTCAAAGTAAGCATCTTGAATTAAATTCTAATGTGAAGTTAAAATTGTTTTGCTAACTAATCTAATAAATCATATTGGAAAATAATTTAGTATAAATGAAAATCAGCTGCTTTCTCGTCCCTGGAGTAGTGCAATGAGAAAAAAAAATCTGATTGAGATATTTGAAATAAACATTTATACAAATATTTTAAAATAAACTTGTTCATGTATATGTTAATTTTCTTTCAGAATAACGAATTTGGTCTAAGGTGAAAAAACAGTAGAAAGTACGATCTCTTCATGTTCATAGTGAACATACTATGCTAAAGAAAGCTAATCTTTCCAAAGCAAAGTTTGGTTGTCAAGAAGTTTTTGAGCTTCCAGCAATGTCGTCTTTTTTTTCCTAACGGCATCACTTTTGGTGGGACATTTTGCCCTTTCACCACAAGCTGAATACCATTGTTCTGTTTCCCACTGGACAGGGAAGGGACAGTAGTGCCAGGTGGCATGTTCTGTTACATGGTGTTCATTAGGCAAAAAGCTTCTTTTCGAAGAAAAAAATGACATTAGAGTTTGCCTATGGTTCTCTATGCCCTGATCAGTGCTAAGATTTAAGCTTTAATGATCCTTTAAGAATAAAGGAAGTGTTCTCCTTTACATTAACTTTTTCCCCCAAGGTATTTTTCCTCAATATATTATCCCAGCATATGACTCAAAAAGCCCACCATAAGACCAGTCTAGCTCTATGCTATATTATTATACACTCAACTGAAAGCAAGAAAGATTGGTTAGCAAAGTAACAACAACAATAATAAAAAGTGAACAGTTCTACCAGGGGGATTGTCGTTTTCTATGCCTGTAGCTCTTCCCCACTTTCCTCACCCCAAGAAAAGTAACAACCTCTTTTGGAAGATTAGATATTTTAGATATTGACCTCATTGAGTGCTAAAGCACGACTAATGTTTCTAAGTACTTTCCATTATTCTTAGTAAAATATAAAAATAATTAACTGTGTTTGATGTGGTCTGTTGAATTCAATTTTACCAGTTTACCAGTAGCTTCTCCCTGCCCAATGTTTGGCTTTTTATAAGACCGTAAGTATACAGAGGTGGAATTTCATCAAAACTATCATCATGACATTTGTGCAAGTATTAGAATACTTGGGGTTTTTTGGTTGGCTTGTTTCTGTTTGTTTGTTTTCTCCTCACAGGTGGCTATAAAGACTGGCTATTGGCCTCTGATCCAAAGTTAGGGTAAAGTATATGTAAGTTTCCTCAGGCATAAATAATAAGAGCATGTAATTCAAAGGTTTATAGGGAACATTTAATAGGTTAAACATCTAGTCTGCTTTTAAGGGTACTGGGCACTAAAGTGTTAGGTATCATATGGATATTTCAATCATGAGGAAATAGAAGAAAGTCAAGCTGAATATTTAATAATTACCTCATTACACTACTCCAGGGACGAGAAGCCAGCTGGTTTTCAATTATACAAGTATTTTCCAATATGATTTCTTAGATTCTGTTATAGTTATCAATGTATCGCCTCTGAGCTTTAAATCTATTCTTCAACATCTGCTCTGTGATAATGCATGGTGTTCCTTTCGGCATTTCTCCGCCAAGATTGAGCACGATGTTAACATTCCTCAGTAGAGGGCGGTGGAGAGACAGCGCGGGCGGGAAGAGGGCGTCTGGCTGCTTCCAGCTGCCGCGCCCTTGGTCGCAGTGCACATCTGAGAACGACTGGTGATGGTGGGCTCCAGCCTTGAGACCAGAATCTGTGGTCCCCAGCGACATGACAGTTCCAGCCCAGGCTGGTAACTCCTTCCCTTAGCCCTCCCTGTGTGGACAGTGTAAACCCCTCTTGTCTCCACCAGTGCACTAGCCCCTTCCACATCCCCGCCTACCTGCACCCTGCACGGTGCTTCCTCCTTGCCTCGTGGCTGTGGACAGGATCTGGTCTGGGCAGGTCAACGAGCTTCTTGGCCGTCCAGTGCACTGCAGCCACACCTTCTCCCACAAGGCCTGAAGCCGAGCCCTGGGGAGGTTCCCTGCAAGTTTGCTTCCTGGGGCACCCCCCTCAGGTCCCCTCCCTTGGACCTAAGACACCTTTTACCTTCCTTGCTGCATCTTAGCGTTGTCCTCTCATTGCTCCATAATTCTTTATATTAAGGGTTCTCCCTTGTTTACAATGGCACATGTCTGTCTCTTGCTTGGACTCAGAGAGATACAGATAAGATAAAGAACATTTTCCGAGAAAATGATTTTTATCTAAATCTCGAATGAGTGTTGCTCTTTTGATGTAGTCACGCTAGAACCTGTTCTAGGTGCTTCCATCTGTGAACTCACTTAATCCTCTAACCACCCTATCTCACAGATATGGGAAATCAAGGCCATAGCTCCTTGAAATCTTGCTGAAAATAGTAATTTGAGTTTTTTCAGAGCTTGTTTGCTTTACTTTAAAGAGTTTTATTCAGTTTCTAGCACACTGTAAGGACTATTTAAGTGTTATAAATTATCATAATTGATATGAATTATAAGAAAAATTGATCTTTCTCTCCCATGATGTTGACTTTTCTTCACAAGTCTGATGATCCTTGGTTCCCTATTTTCACTCCTGTGTGTGGACTGGATGGATGGCAACACATAGCTTATATGAGTCGGTTATTTGTTCAACAGCAGGTCTTTCTCCTGAGCAGGAAGTTGGTTCTGAACTCTGCATGTGGACAGGCACAACAGGACAACTTTAAAGTAGGCAGAAGGGGAGCAACTGATATTCCCTAAAATGCCAGGGGGTAATAATAACCCAAATAATAGCTCAAAAGGCGAACCCTCCTCAAGAAGAATGGTTATTACCTGAGAGCATTATTTTCTGGTCTTCACTGGTAAGAAGATCAGGAATGAAAGCTACAAATGCCAGATTTTTCTTAGGATAGGAAGAGAAGGGGCGGAAGAGGCAGGAGAGCTGTAAAGAGGGATGTAGTTGTTCCTCTGTAGAACTTCCATCGTTCCCCTGATTTCTCTTCCGTGCCCCACTCTAGCTCTGCTCAGTCACTCATGTGGAGCTCAGAACTTCTTGAGGCTTTGCCCTGAACAACAGTTCTTACCTTCATCACTTCCGATGCTTCCTCTTTGGCAAGTTTGGGACAATTGGTTCCCCTGTCCTGTTTTATTCTGTAATGGTGCAGTGGGTTGAATAGTGGCCCCCGAAAGATATGTTCAGATCTTAACTCTTGGTAAGTGTGAAGGTGACCTTATTTGGAAAGACTGTCTTTGCAGATGTAATTAAGATAGGGCTCTCAAGATGAGACCATTCTGGATTTATGATGGTCTCTAAGGCCAGGAGCTGGTGTCCTTAGAAGGAAGAGGAGAGGGAGATTTGAGACACAGGCAGAAGGTCACGTGAGGATGGGGGCAGAAAGTGGAGTTATGCAGCCACAAGCTACCAGAAACTGGAAGAGGCAAGGAAGCGTTCTCCCCTAGAGCCTTCAGAGGGGATGTGGCCCTGCCAACACCTTGCTTTTGGACATCTGGCTTCCAGAACAGTGAGAGAAAATATCTCATTTGTTTTAAGTCACCAAGTGTGTGGTAATTTGTTATGGCAGCCTTGGGAAACTAATATAAATAGAATTCTATTACCGTCCTGTCTTTCAGAAGTCCTCCAAAATCTCTGAGCGGCTCATGTGACCCCTGGCCCTATACTCTTCTCAACACTGCTCTGTGTTTATCTCATTTTTGTTTCTTTTGACTGAAACAGAAGCTAACGACTCTCAGTCTGCATTGAAAATTTTAAAATAGTATTTAATATTTAAATCGAGTCTATCTTCAATCTTGTCCCCATATCCAGATTCAGGCTAAATTGAGAGAAAGCATTCAACTAAAGGAAAGGAGATTTAATTTCAGTCCTGTGGCACAGAGAGTACGTGTTCCCCAGGTACAATGGTATAGGAACAACTGCATTTAAAATGAAAGCCATCTAGACTGATGGGTTTGACAGCTTACTTACTGAGCTTCATTGGTTCCCACGCCATTTCAGCCGTAAAGGTATGTGTATGTGTGTATATGTTAAGTTCTTAATTTTTCCACTAACATTGTTTCACAAGATCCCTTCAGAAATATCCAATATTCATTTTAATTTCAGTCAGAATAAGTATAAAACCAGTTCCCTTTATAACATTAAATTTTAACTTCAAACATTCGGAGACCTAAGTGTTCTTTACAAAGATCTCCCACTATGTCTTTCCTCCAGCAAAAATCACGCAGTGTTCTGTTTCTGCCAGTGAAGAATTAGTTATGTAAATGGGAAGAGGGCATTGAAAGGCAGCACGTAGGAATAGCCTGGTGGTCACATGGGTTTTTCTTCATTAAGACATTATAAAGTTTAGCTCTCGGTGTGAAGATAATTTAAATTGAAAGAATTTTTGTACCTTGCTACTGCAATAAGTTCTCTGTAAATGCATATAGTTTTACAAATGAGAAGCTGTGTGGCGCTTTCGCTAAGCAAGGTGCTCAGCGCTAAGGCAACAGAACATTCCTTAAATATCTCCCTTTGATGTCAGACCCTGAAAATTAGGCATTAAAAATGAATAACCCTGCAACTCTAAGAAAAATTAGAGCAAGTAAAGTATAATTTAATGAATCCCTGTGTGATAGGAAACCATAGTTCAAATCATTTGATATCAGAAAATACCCTCCATCCCTTAACCCTTAATATATTAAAGCCAGCTCAACTCACATGTCTTCTAGAAAAACTTCTCGAATAATTCCAACCCACATTGAAGATCTTTCTTCAAGACCTTATCTGTATTTATCTATGTCAATTATCAACTTATAATCATACACCATTTTGTAGCCACATCTAAACTCATTCACTTGTGTATATCTTGCTTCCCTATTGAGATTACAAATCCAATGAGGTCAAGAACCATGTTCTTTTTTTTTAAATTATTTATTTATTTATTTTTGGTTGCGTTGAGTCTTCGTTGCTGCACGTGAGCTTTCTCTAGTTGCGGCGAGCAGGGGCTACTCTTCATTGTGGTGCGCGGGCTTCTCATTGCAGTGGCTTCTCTTGTTGCGGAGCATGGGCTCTAGGCATGTCGGCTTCAGTAGTTGTGGCTCGCGGGCTCACTAGTTGTGGCTCACAGGCTTTACAGTGCAGGCTCAGTAGTTGTGGCGAACGGGCTTAGCTACTCCGAGGCATGTGGGATCTTCCCGGACCAGGGCTCGAACCCATGTTTCCTGCATTGGCAGACGGATTCTTAACCACTGCGCCACCAGGGAAGCCCAAGAACCATATCTTAATCTTCTTTTGAAGATTACTCCTTCACTGAAGTAAATACTTTTAAAAACTGAAGTGAAGTAAACTTTAAAATAAAATGGATCACTCAGACGCATTAAGATTTTAACTAAAGTTTCCAATAGAGTAGGCTGTATCACTTCATCTGCAATGTTAAAAATTATAAGAAGTCATCTACCCTTAATCATCAGTCAAGGGGAAAGTCTCATGGGTCCATTATGTTCAATCTATATTCTAGCTGCCACACTTGTCTTTTGAATTCTCCTCTCTTGAGATTTTGGCGCCCTCTACTTAAAATAAATGTGAAAGTATGTCTGGAAAATAATTGCCAAGACCTGTGTTTCCACCAGCCCATCACCCAAGTCGTCAGTCGTGCTTCAGCCCAGAGTCGGCAATCTATTAGTAACTATCATTTTGGAGCACTGATATATTCCAAGTACTATATAGATAGCTAGATAAATATAGTTATAAATGTAGATATAGATGCATGTATCTGTATGTATATATGTGTATATTCCTGTCAACGACCTTGAGAATGTGGTATTATCAGCCTTGTTCCGCAGATATATAAATAGCTTGCTTGAGGTTATAGAGTAACTGAAGAAGGATGCAAACCTCAATTTAGAATCTGCCTCCAAAATTCATGTGGTTTTCCTTGTCACCCTGTCTCACTAACAAAACTTCAGATTTCAGATGATAAAAAGATAAAACTGTAATGAATGTAAATGCTCTTTGAATCCTTGAGTTTAAACGTTTTCCTTTTTGTTAATTAATATTTTTTTAAGTCACAAACTACAAATCTCATGATAAAAAGCAGTGAATGGAAATCACTTAGGAGCATGTGAAAGCAAGTTGACAGAGAAAAAGTAAGTTAAAAAAAAAGAACAAGGTAAACCAAAACATTGAGAATAAATAGCCTTATCAGTCATTTTTCAAGAAAGATGATGTCATCTTGTGGATATTTTTAGAAGATTTTACAAAACATGTACACTTGGTAGCCAATAAGGACAGATGATGTCATAGTGACAAAGGTTACTTGTGAAAATACTGGTGACTGCAAATGTAGTGCAGCTGTGCAAAACTATAAATTTACCTCTGAGAAGATTGATCATTGGCTCCCGATTTCATACACCTGTTTTAATAGAGGTGGACAGGCATTCCTATTTTCTATTGTAGGTAATGCAATTGAGCTTATGGAGGGCAAGGTAAGGGTAATAGGAAAAATAAGAGGCAACCCTTGCATATGTGTTAGCCCCAGAGAATGCTGAAAGTAGATACTGTTTCTGGAATAGGGAGGGTCTTTTCTACCTAGTATGGTTGACACTTGAACAATGCAGGGGTTAGGAGAGTAGACTTTCCATGCACTTGCAAGTTCAAGTGTAATTTATAGTTGGCCCTCATTCCTCCTTATCCACGGCTTCTCTGTAACTGGGGTTCCGTATCTGCAGATTCAACCAACTGCAGATCATGCAGTAAATACGATAGTATTACGGTAGCTGTGTTCTCTCAGCCCAAGATCTCAAACCAAATCAACAAAATAAGCTCCAACTGAGGAGGAGATTGATGAAATTATTTTTCCTCTCCTTAAAGTTTTTTCAGCCACAGAACCCCTAAAATTATCCCCGGATATTAAGCTGTAGCAGACTTCTCCCACCAGTTGGTGCCAAAGAGCAGCTGGGGCCTCAATGAATCTGCATCTCAGGGTCTGAACCCTGGGCTAGCTAGATGTGCAGTTTTTCCCCAGGTCACTTTATTAACCACTCAACAAGACAACCACTGGGGTGAATTTTTTTGAACCTCATTTATTACTTTTTGTTGTACTTAAAAACTGCCTAAGGAAACTAAATGTCATTACATCAGTGGGTTAGATGCAGTGATCCTCAAACCTTGCTAACATTAGGATGATTCGGGGAGCTTTTAAAATCCTGGTGCACAGGCCACATCTCAGGTGGATTATATTTGAGTCTTTTGGGGGAAAACGCCAACATCTTTATTCTTCTGAACTCCCCCTGAGGTAATTCCAGTGGGCGACCAAAGGTGATATCTACTGCGTTTTTGTTTTTTTTTAATTTTATTGGAGTAAGGTTGATTTACAATGTTGCATTAGTTTCAGGTGTACAGTAAAGGGATTCAGTTATACCTATACATATATTCATTCTTTTTCAGATTCTTTTCTCATATAGGTTGTCACAGAATATTGAGTAGAGTTCTCTGTGCTCTACAGTATAGGTCTGTGTTGGTTATCTATCTTATATATAGTAGTGTGTGTATGTTAATATCAAGCTCCTGATTTATCCCTCCCCCCACATTTCTCCTTTGGTAACCGTAAGTTTGTTTTTAATATCTGTAAGTCTGTCTCTGTTTTGGAAATAAGTTCGTTTGTATCATTTTTTTAATTAGATTCCACATATGAAAGATATCCTATGATATTTGTCTTCGTCTGACTTACTTCGCTCAGTATGATCGTCTCTAGGTCCATCCATGTTGCTGCAAATGGCAGTATTTTGTTCTTTTTTATGGCTGAGTAATATTCCGCTGTGTATGTGTACCACATCTGCTTTATCCATTCCTCTGTTGATGGACATCTAGGTTGCTTCCATGTCCTGGCTATTGTAAGTAGTGCTGCCATAAACATTGGGGTGCACGTATCTTTTCAGATTATGATTTTCTCTGGATATATGTCCAGGAGTTGGGTTGCTGGATCATGTGGCAGTCCTATTTTTAGTCTTTTAAGGAACCTGTTCTCCATAGTGGTTGTGCCAGTTTACATTCCCACCCACAGTGTAGGAGGGTTCCCTTTTCTCCACACCCTGTCCAGCATTTATTGTTTGTAGACTTTTTATGATGGCCATTCTGACCTGTGTGAGGTGATACCTCATTGTAGTTTTGGTTTGTATTTCTCTAATAATTAGTGACGTTGACCGTCTTTTCATGTGTTTTTTGGCCATATGTATATCTTCTTTGGAGAAAAGTTTATTTTGATCTTCTGCCCACATTTTGTTTGGGTTGTTGTTTTTTTGACATAGAGCTGCATGAGCTGTTTGTTTATTTTGGAGATTAATCCCTTGTCAGTTGCTTCATTTGCAAACTACTGCCCTCACTGAATAGGATAGTGTCAGCATAGGGACTTGTTCTAGAAGAGAATTGGGGCCAAGTTATGAGCTTTAGCAACACACGGATGAATGGCATGAGTCAGCCATCTTGAAAAAATACATTATGCGGTCACAGTAAGTGATAACCCCAGAGAATTCACACAGAAGGACTGAAATCCTGTGGCAGTTCTGCACAAAAATAACGGCATGCAACTTTTATTCAGTGCGAGTACAACTGTTATGTGCAAAATTCCCTTGATGTGATAGTAGCTTCCCAGAACACTTCTAGGAAAGTTATCTTAGAGGATGTAGAACAGAAAGGCTCAGAGTTAAAATTAAGATTCTCCAATCACACAGAAAGTAAATCCGTTTTAAACTCATAGCGAGAAATAGAGGAACAAGATGAAGTAGGATAGGATGCAAGAGGATAGAAGGACCATTCTCCCTGAATCCTAGATTCTAGAGTAGCAGCATTTAGGAGTCCCCTCTGCTTCTTCTCTCACCTCTTTCTCTTCTCTCTCCCTCTCTCCTCTCTAGTCTATGCCTCTCTCTCTTCCCCTCTCTCTCTCTCTCTCTGCCTCATCACCCTTCCCCATAGGCAGTATAGTTTTGAAGGCTAGAATTGATGTTTGAACAAAGGGGACCAAGAGGTGGTGCCTGGAGCAACAGGAAACGTGTGCTGTATTTGAGAGAATCAGGCAAGGGTGTCTGGCCACAGAAGAGTTCACAGGTGAGCCCACTGAACAGGTGAGGCTTTTATCTGCTTTCCTTGGGCAGAGCATACGTGGGGCCAGAATAGGGCTATTATGTGTGCTACGAATGGGCAGCCAATTTAGGGTTAGTCTCTCTATCCCCTCCTATCTAGAAGAAACACTTGTATCATGTATTCCACTTATTCTGCCATTAACATATCTGAGAAATCATTAATATCTCTTCTGAATTCTGCCTGTGTGTCACAAGCTGCTTGCTTATTCATACTCATGCTTAACACTTCCTAGGAGATTTGTCTCTTTTATAAGCTACTAGCTTTCTCACTATTGGTGCTTAACATTCTTATGAGTTTCATCATTCCTGTTTATTTGTCTTTTATAAGAGAATTGAATATTCTCCATAAAGCAAGCACAACATTCCAACAGCTTCCTCCACATTTGAAGGAGAGGACTTTATTATGGAGGTGAAAGAGAGCTCTGTCACTTTCATTGCTCAGCTTGGATAACTTTATACATTTTTAAGTTGAAATGTAACGGCTGCATGCAACCCTTGTTAAGGACAGTATGTTTAAGGGGAAAATGCTGTGGGCAAATCAGAGAACTCAAACTGAAGAAAGGTGACAAGGTAAACGTTAAACATGAAAAAAATACATCTCAAGAATAGGATGGCCAATTCTGAGCAAAATTTTGGGCTAAGCACAGATCCAAAACATAGTGATGTTTTGCAAAGACTGGCAGATGTGATTGCAGGAACTGTGGTCACTAGTCCATTAAACTGCACACCAAGCATTTGTGTCATCAGGAATAGTATATCTTAATGATTATACATAGTATAGCTATAAACACAAGTAAACTTGACACATACATAATCTATATGCATATACATATAAAATATACCTATTCATATATACTGAAATAGCAAAAATTGTCTTGGTATTATGAGAGGTAATTCAATAATATCTATACCAGCCAGTGCGCCACCAGGAAACAGAAGTCACACACAAATCAGGGTAGATGGAGAAGGTTTATTAAGGACCTATTTACAAAGCTTAAAGATAAGACATAGGGAAAACACAGGGATGAGTTCAGCATCCCCTACTAGTGACTGCAAAGTCACTACAATCTGTAGGCCTGAATAGGCTAGTGGAGGGGTTTCTGGAAGCTAGAATGAGACAGTCTTGAGGAAAGGGCTTGAGAGGGGCTGTCACCTTTGCTTGAAGGGCACATTCAGACTGAGGTTACAAGACAAAGGGATCCAGATAAATAAGTGCTGAGCTAGCTTCATTTACTCCCATCTCTGAAACCTGGCCCGCGAGTCCTGTGGCCACACCCAACTAGGAGCCAGAAACAAGGCAGCCTGCAGCTGTCATTCACATAGATCAGCTTTCTAGAGAAGAGAGCAGGCTTTAAAAGGGTGGAGTGGACCTAGAGGAGCAAGCGGAAGTTATCTGGTCCAACGCCCAAGTCACATGCGCAAGTATAAGATCATTTATTCAATGGACTCCTTTTTTAACGGGTGAAGAAACTTAGGAGTAAGGAATGGATGTTATTTTCCACAGCAGGTCTTCTATTCCAAATAACTGTAGTAAAATCCTCAGGACATAGAGGTGATTAAGGCAGAGGCCAGACTTCAGGAGTTCACAGTCCACGGGGGAGATTGCATGTAGATAAATATTTAAAGGAGTATTAAAGTAGAAAAGTAGCTGCTGTCTGAAGTCTTGTTAAGAACAGTATCCTCAAGGAACAGTAGGCAAATCAAAGGAAGTAGAAATTATATATAACAAAGTAAAAATTGCTATAACAAATACAGCAGGAAGTGGCAACCTGCAGGTATGAAATCATCCAGTGTCATGTTGCAAACTATACATATATATACCTGTAAAACTTGTATCCTTTCTCTTAAGCATCTTCACAGAAAAGACAATACCACAAAAATGACTACAGGCCATAAAACTCTATTTTACATATTCTAGTAGCCTAACGATATAGTTTAATTCTGAGATAGATGCTTCAGAAACTTTCTCTTCTGCATGTCAAGTGTGAACATGAAAGCAGTAATTTACCTCCAGTGACCCAGGACTTAATTGTCATGAGGATATTTTATTTAGCCCTGCTCACCTCATGATGGAACCAGAAAGGTGAATGTTTCAACCATAAATTTATAGCTCTAACTTCTCTGTTTCTATCCATGGCTAAATAAAAACCAAACAATCATTATTTCATCTCCAAAGTGATATAAATTTCTAGGTGATCTTTACTAAGGAAAATTAGCTCCAAAATATGTCATATCTGGTAAATAATGATGTTGTTAAATTGGTTTTGCAGTTACGTTTCCAGTGAACTGTAAAAGTATGACAACTAGGCTTTTCTGAGTACAAACAGTTTGTGATAAGATTCTCCCCACTGCCTCTCACTGCAAGCCAAGCTATTAAAATATTTTAAAAATATAATTCACCTTTTGAAGTTTCTTCACCAGTCTTTAACACATGTATAGATATTTCAAAATGATAATCTTAAAATCCCACATGCAAATCAACTTCTCTCTATGGTTGGATTTTTAAAGCATAGCCTGAAGAAATTGGGCTGGTGGATACCCACTGATAAACTATTTACTTTAAAGATATGTTATTTATAAATGAACAGCCCTGTACCTCCTGTGAAAATCCTGAAGCTCTTAGATAAATAACAAAGCATAAAATCCTGCCTGAATTTTTGCCTTTCCTAATTTTTTGTAATAACTTTATTGAGATATAAGTCATTCACCTGGCATAGAAGTCATCCGTTTGAAGTGCATTTTTCAGTGATGTTTAATATATTGACAGAGTGGTATGATCATCAGCAAAATCAATTATACTGGTTTTGCAAATTTCAGCGAATATTTCTGGAGCTTGGACCAGGTGCCTGCCGTTGTTCTAGGCGTGAGGTGCGCAGTCAGCAGGGTGACATATTAAGTTCTAGCTCATATGGCATGTATATTCTTGTGCAAGGAGACGTACAGTAGACACAGAAGCAAGTACATGTGTAATACATCTAATGTGATAAATTCTAGGAAGAAAAGCAAAACAGGGGCAACAGTTGTAGGAGGTAGGTGATCAGGAAGGAAGGACCTCTGTGAAAAGTGGCGGTGACTGAAGTGAAGGAATGGATCACAGAACAGTTGAGAGGAGAGCCTTTCAGACAGAAAAATGGGCAGATGCACACCCCTGCTGTGGATGTACACGAGGCATTGCTGAGAAAGAGCGAGAAGGCCAATATTGCTAGAAGAGACCAGGGAGACACAAAGGACGTGGATGAGAAGCGGGCAGAGGCCGGAGGGTGCACAGCCTTGTGGACCTTGGTCAGTTCTTATTCTGAGTGAAGTGGAGGCTGATGGGGTGTCTTTGAGCAGTGAAGTGGAGGGCCCTGACGTAGATTTTTAAGGGATCATTGTGGCTAGTGTGAGAGCACAGACTGACCTGCTGGGTCAAAGGAAAAAGAGAAGAGTCCATCCGGGAGGCTATGACAGTGGTCCAGGCGTGAGATGCTGAGGGCTTAGGCCTTCTCTATTTTAACGTGGATATATTAGCACATCAATAGAGTACATATGATCCTACATACGTAGATCCAGTGATACCGGCATCTTCACATTTGTAAAACTTAATAAAAATTGCATTTATATTCAGAAAGTAAATCAATTTTATCCACCTGATTTTAAAAGAAAAGTATCTTACATCCGCATTATTCTCATCCTTACTTGTTTTCATAAGCCTTGTAAGTGGAAGTTTTTGCTCCTTCACTGCCCCATCTTAGGTATTTACTATACCTCCTTAGGAACCCCTTGAGAGCACTTACCCCCTAGAAAAGTACAAGGTTACTTCACCAAGAAGGCCTTATCTGTCAACACAGATATTTTCCATTCTTTCTTAGTGGTTTATAGATACATTTAACTCACTCCTGAGAAATATTAGTGAATATCTCACTGCCTCACAGAGACACCATTAATCAGATACTAAGATGTATGGAGCTGTGTACCAAAACTCTCACTCTTTTTATCATATACAGAAATATAAAGAGAATAAACCTCTAATGGAGTTTACATAAGTTTCCTGTATTTTTCAGTTATTTAGATCTAAGCATAACAGCTTTGACTAAATTACGTTTGCCTTCGTTTATTCATTCAACCAGTGTATGTGTGTTCGTTTTCTATGTGTCATTCACTACTCTTAGTGCTGGAGGTACAAAGTGAAACAGGCTTGCCTTAGAGAAGTTGACAATCTAGATGAAAAGACATTCAAGCATACAAATATTTTAAAGAGTAGAATGAGTTCCATCCATGTGGTTATAGCAGAGATAGAAAAGAGGGTCCCTGGCTGGCGAGGGACACCATGTATACAGAATACAGTGCCCGTTTGTGTCCTGTGAGCGATGCAGTGTTGTGAGCCTGATGGCACATGTACTTTATATGGTCATGCTAAACAACTTTTAAGGGGTGTGAAGACCTACTCTGATCCTATATCCCATGAGGACGCTGTGAGAGGTTCCCAGTGTCTGCCTTTGCCGTGGGGCGGAGTGGTGGTAAGCAGGAGACATAGCTTCCAGTGTGTGTCATGGAAACAGTAAGGTTAGAGGAGTTGCAGGGAGAGGTCTGAAGAGAATCTGAAATGAAGAGCTAACTCTCATAGATACCTGAGGGTGAAGGCTATCATGTAGAAAGCATATAGTGTGCAAAAGTCCAGAGAAATAAAAGACTATGCGGTATTCTTAGAATTGCAAGTAACCCCAGCATGAACAGAGAGCAGAGAAGAGTACGAGAAACGGGTTCAGAAAAGCCGGCTGCGGATGGTTAGTGAAAAGGCTTAGACGCCCAGGACGTGAAGGTGGATTTTTAGCCTTGCGTTGTCGTGATGAATTTTTGCACTTTAAGCAGCCACTTTGGTGACCAGGGAACTGAGATCCCACAAGCCACGCAGCGTGGCCAAAAAAAAAAAGAAAAAAAGAATTACTTTTTTTCTGGGTTCTCCTTCAATAACCTGAATCGTCATACCTCATACAGGATTGATACCTAAAGAAAGTTCATAACGGTTATATTTATATGTCTATGAAATTATAAATTACCATACATATGATATTTTAATTTACCCATACAAAACTCAGGAGGTACAGGGAATTAATATTCTTTTATTTTAATATGAAGAAATGGGGATTCATGGAGTTATGTGATGCACAAAGGTTTACAAGTAAATATGTCAAAGTGGCCAGAACCTTGAATCTGTCTCTTATGTCTCCAAGTCAGACGAGTAAACTTTCCTTGAATCTGGTTGCCAAATGCATTCCTCGTAGGTCCCAGTTAATTTTAATGATGTCCTGTTACCGTGAGGCTGTTTTCAGGCTTGAGGAACACTGGAAAGAGTTCTCTCTTCCATCTGTACCAAGACATAGAAAAGGCTGAAGGAATATTTCTTTTCTCTTGCCTTTGAAAATAAGATGATTTATTGAAATCTTCAGAAGTACTACTTCAGTGCATCGTGCGTTTACACATAGGGCTACAAATTTCTCCTCTTGTTTTTAATTCCTGAGGACAGAAGCCGTATTCTTTTAGTCACAAATATTATTTTTCAGAATTATTCTAGAGATTAAATCCTATTCCTGTCCCTTTATGCTCTGCATTTTAGATCAGATCTTGGTTCCTTTTATTTTGAAAGCATGAAAGACATTATTTTCTTTTTTAATATCATGAAATTGTTAGTGAGCAAAGAAACAACTCATGAGATTTTTGCTCTTATGGCTACTGTGCTATTCTCCAGTCAAATAAATAGTTAATTTTCTAAAAATTTCTTCCTAAATCCCATGTCTGATTTCATTCTTATAACAAATAACGGTAGTACAAGGTAATTACGTCTTTGGTGACCTAATAAAAAGTTCCTCCACTTGTATAAAATTATTTAAACCAGGGAACAGTCCACACAGAGTTGGGAATTAGTATTTTATGTTCTAGGGAAATACTGCACGCGTCATGATTTCACGTTTGTGAGGTATGTTTTTTTCTATTTAAGCCAAAACAAAAATAAAAATTACGAACATTGGTGTTACAGGATGTACGTATGATAAGAACCAATCAAATTATTTGAACAAAACCTTCAACTTGAAGTCACCAGTCACTTCGTTGGCTCCCTTCCATTGTAAAGCTCATGGTCGGGCTTCCCTGGTGGCGCAGTGGTTGAGAGTCCGCCTGCCGATGCAGGGGACACAGGTTCGTGCCCCGGTCCGGGAAGATCCCACATGCCGTGGAGCGGCTGGGCCCGTGAGCCATGGCCGCTGAGCCTGCGCGTCCGGAGCCTGTGCTCCGCAGCGGGAGAGGCCGCAACAGTGAGAGGCCCGCGTACCACACACAAAAAAAACTCATGGTTGTCTAATCTGCTGTCAGACCTGCAGTCCTGGCATTCAACAATTCCCCCAAACATGCCTCCTGAATTCACTTCTCCTTCTCTTTCTGTACACTTGCAGTTCTAGGAGTGTTAGAACTGAGCACTCCTCTACCAATACAGAATTGAAGGTCAAGGTCTCAGCCCATGTTCTTACGGCAGATTCTATGTTGCGTGTGTTGCTCTCTGAAACAGACATTAGTCATCTGCACTGCCTGCCCACCGTTTTGTTTCCTCACTGACCTTATTTATTGGACACTTGTGTTTGTCAAGGCCTATGTTAGATGAACCTTTCCAAATAGTTTTCCTTATTCATTTGGCCATGATCTTGTTGTTCAGTAATTACCTTGTGTAATATAATGCATTTTATTGTGTTATGTTTGTCTCTTCCTAGGCTTATACCCTTACACTGTCCTTTCTATAATATATACAATTTTATTTTTCAATTATACCTCAATAAAGCTGGAAAAATATCTGATTGAACTGAGTTAAACTGATCTAAACATTTAATTTATTTTCCTAGTCACCACATAGGGGCTTATGAAGGAGTCCTGAAGAATTATTTTTAAACATTTACATTTATTTTTCATGCTTTCAAATTTTAGTGAGTTGACTTATGTGGCTCTGCTACAGAATTCTATATTTTGGTATAAGTTTTACTGCTTTGATTCAGGACAAACATGTATTGATAGTATTTGTCTTTCTGTGTCTGGCTTATTTCACTTAGCATAATGCCCTCCAGATTCATCCATGTTGCTGCAAATGACAGGATATCCTTCTTTTTTATGGCTAAATAATATTCAGATATACATATATATATATTACAGTATCACATTTTTTAATCCATTCATCCATCACTGGGCATTTAGGTTGTTTCCATATCTTGGCGATTGTGAATTATGTGGCAATGAACATGGGAGTGCAGCTACTTCTCCAAGATATTTCATTTCCTCTGGACATCTATGCAGAATTGGATCATATGGTAGTTCTAGTTTTAATTTTCTGCAGAATCTCTATTTGGTTTTCCACTATAGCTGTATTAATTTACATGTCTACCAACAGCGTGCAAGAATTGAAAGCCTCAATCTCTCATCTGGAAAATGCTGTGTCTCAGAGATCACCTTCCCCTTTCAAAACTTCTCTCCCTAAGATGACATTTGGATGTAGTGACCAGGGAAGCTAATGTGCTTTCCTGTTCCTGGGCGTGTACCTTGGGCTTCTGTTGCTTCCAGTGTGTGTTATGGCTCGTGTCTGGGTGTCTCGAGGGCAATGCCTTTTCTCCTTGGGTGCTCTGTCCACTGTTGGCTTGTCTCTCCATCGTCTTTGGCAGTGATCGCAGGGAGAACCAACCCAGTTGAACTCCAGAAAGCTCTCTTTGTCAGTGAATGTGAGCCTCTTCCTGGGGGGGTCCAGTCTTAACCCCAAATGAGGGCCACTTTACCCTAAAGGGACTGCCACCGTGTTAGGTCTACTGATCCATCTACGTCATACAAGGACTGGCGACAGGATTTGAAAACAAAACCTCAGATAAGCTTTCACTCTCTATAAATTTATGAATAGTACCCAAGTGGGTTGTGAAATAATAAGGAATATATAGATATAGATATCTAATTCTAAAAATTAGATATTTTATCTTGTAATTAATATATAAATATTATATATAATATATATATAAATGTATATTATAATTATATAATCTTGTAATTTCCTAAGTCACAAGAGCACTAGGAGCATCTTTTGTTCTTTTTTTTAATTTAATTTTTAATTATATTAGAGTCTAGTTGATTTACAATGTTGTGTTAGTTTCAGGTGTACAGCAAAGTGATTCAGTTATACATACACAGATACCCATTCTTTTTCAGATTCTTTTCCCATATACGTTATTACAGAATATTGAGTAAAGTTCCCTGTGGAGCATCTTTTGTTCTGATGCTTAATCTTTGATCCTGTTTCCTAACACAGAGCTTCTAAATCCTTTGAAATACCCTGAATGATAAGACTGTCTTTTATTCTATTGAGATTACTCTTAGTGGACTCCTAGATAGCTTCAAAATGTGGGCTGCTTACCAGAAAGGCCAAGGTGTGATTACAAGCTTGGAACTTATAGCTCCCGTCCACCCCCGCATTCTTTGGGGAGGGGTGAGAGGCTGGAAATGTAGTTTATAATCAATCATATCTATGTGATGAAGCTTCCATAAAATCCTAGTAGTACAGAGTTTGGAGAGATTCTGGGCTGGTGAACACATCTAAATTTCAGGAGGGTAGTGATCCTCAGTCCCACAGGGATAGAACCTCATGTGCTCAGGACACTTCCAGATCTCACTCTGTGTATCTCTTCATCTGTCTGTTGATTCATATCCTTTATTATATTTTTAATATTAAACCAGTAAGTATAAGTGTTTGCCTGAGTTTTGTGAGTCATTCTAGCAAATTGGGGGACCAAAGGAGGGGTTCATAGGACCCCTGAATCATAGCTAGTCTGTTAGAAATACTGGTGACAACCTGGGACCTGCAACTGACATCTGAAGTGTGTGTGTGGTAAGGGGGAGGACTTGTGAGACTAAGCCCTTAACCTATCTCCAGAATTGAGTCAAATTGTAGGACAACCTGCTAGTGTCACAGAGAATTGTTTGATGTTTGGAAAACCCACACACGTGGTGTCAGAAGTATTGTGAGTGTGTGAGGAGAGGAGAAACATGGGAGGAGTATGTTTTTTCTCCATATGGATTGAGACCATATCCCACCTTCACTCTCTCATCAACCCAGGTAACCTTCATTTCTATTTCAGATATCCACATCCTCTCCTAGCCTAAGGTAAGAGTAGGCAGGGTGAGTTATGCATGTCTGATTGCTTCCCTCTCTTCCACTTTCTCTCCTCCGTTCTTTCTTTTATTCAACAAATGTTTACTTCCTGTCTGGCACTGTTCTAAAGTATGGGGGATGAGTAGTTAACAACACAGACTAATTCTCTGCCTTCATGGAAGTTACATTCCAGAAAGGAAAATAGATAATAGAGAAGTAAATATATTAAATAATATCAAGAGATGATAAATCACATGAAGAAAAATGAAGGGAGTAGAAAGTGACTGGAAAAGAGGTAGGCGATCCTGGAAGAGCTCTTTGAAGAAGCACTATTTGAGAGCAGATATTTGAGTGTCATACTGGAGTGAGTTAGGTCAAAATCTGCAGGGTGCCTTCTGGTCAGAGATAGCAGTGTTTGCACAAGTCCCAAGTTTGGAATACCTGTAACATGATGGAGGGAAAGCAATATGGTCACTGGAACTAGACTGAAGTGAGTGAGGGGGGAAGAGCTAGGAATGAACTGGAGAGGCCAGGAGAGACCAGATCAGGGAGATGTAGCACTACTGGTGCTACAGTATGAGCATGAGTGACAAGACTTATTGAAGTTTTTAAACCATCTCTGTGTAGAACTGACTGTAGAAAAAAGAGGGGAAACAAGAAGAAAAGATAAACACATTTGTGGGAGTTCATGACAGTGGCTGGTGGCATGGTGGAGAAGTGACTGCAACTTGATATACATTGAAGGTAGAGATGAAGGTGCTTGCTGATGGAATGAATGTGTAAAAGTTGAGTGAATATTGAGGCCATGCAGTGAGATGAGGAAGACTGGAGGTTGAGGTGTTGAAGGGAGGGGATCAAGTGTTCGTTTTGGGGAAGAAAACATTTGAATGCCTATTAAACAACCAGGTGGCCATGTCAATAGGTAACTGGATAAATAATCAGGAACTCAGGAGAGAGACTGGGCAGGAAGAATAAATGTGGGAATCACCAGCATAGACGTGGCGTTTAGCATCAGGGGACTGGATGAGATCAACCCAGAGTAAGTTTATAATGGGGAAAGAAGAGGGTCTGAGTACCTTGACCTTCTTAAGAAGAAGGTTGCAGTGAAGGAGACTGAGAAGAAGCAACAAATCAGATGAGGACACCTGCAGAATATGTCCAAGAAGTTAGGAAAGAATTTCAAGAAGGAGGTAACCACATCATATGCCCTAAAAGGGCAAGTAAGACATAACCTTGACAAAGGCATTTCAGTGGATTTGTGGGGATGAAAGTCTGATTGGAGAGGATTAAAGAGAGAGTAGGGAAAACTTCTAGTTAAATACCTTCATCTCCACACCTCCCAAAACACTACTAAAATGTGTGTAGTAGAATTTTTTTTAATTGGCATAAACTACAAGGACAAAGAGTATAGAAAAGGAGACAACAAGCAGAACACTGATGTCAACAAAATTTTATCATCTGGAGACACATGAAGTAGTAGTAACCGATTCAGTAGACCAGAGAATCTGAAATGTAACCCTACAT
This sequence comes from Leucopleurus acutus, assembly GCF_964270905.1. Lineage (NCBI taxonomy): Eukaryota > Metazoa > Chordata > Mammalia > Artiodactyla > Delphinidae > Leucopleurus > Leucopleurus acutus. The sequence goes on from NC_139160.1 coordinate 61,920,640, forward strand.
CAAGAATGTCAGAGAGATGCAAGTCTACATATGGATAAACCCCAAGAAAGCTCAGAAATTAGAGAATCAGTCTCCTTGAATAGCAGGAGTGTGAGCTGGTTCTAAAAACAGGAAGATCGATGGAAAGTCTTTTTAAGTAGTTACTAGACAGCAGGCTTCACTCTCCAGACTTGGGCGGATAGGAAATTATCTGTTTGGACTCAGCAGAGGCCTAGAAAATCACTCCCTGGAAAAGTTAGATTAATAAGTTAGGATTAACCTCTGGAGAGGATACCAGACATAAGTGAGGGCAGGAGTGCAGTATCTTATTGAAAACAGAGTTTTTGAGTAAAATTCTTAAAGAATGGTCAACACTCCAGGCTCCAGCTCCTTGGCTGTTTCTCTGCTGTACCTTCACAAAGCTGGCTGCCAGGCCTATACCACTGCCCTCCCACTATCAATCAATCTAAAAACATCACCTTCGTGGACTTCCCTGGTGGTCCAGTGGTTAAGACTCCATACTTCTACTGCAGGGTCGTGGGTTTGATCCCTGGTCGGGGAAGTTCCACATACCATATGGTGCGGCCAAAAAAATTCAAAAAAGCAAAACAACAACAACAACAAAACACCTTCAGCTTTAAGGATGTGATCCTATCACAATAACCCACTTCTCCTGCTACATCTTTGCTTACTTTTATCTTCATTGACACCATCCAATTTTTCTGCTACCAATAACGAAAGCCTCTCAAGAGGCTTCCTATATTGGGAAAAAGCCAAATTTAATCCAGAGGACATTATCTTCCTTACAAAACATGAAAAACCATCAGTTGAAATGTCCCCATTCCCATTTACTTCCAAGCTTAGAGTGTTATATCAAACCCAAGAGGACATTAACAGTAAAATATTTATAACTAATCCTTGCTGTTTGTTTAATACAGTTCATCTTACTGTGTTTTTTTGTTTGTTAATTTTTTTTGTAAGTTGGATGTGACTAAAATATGTGCAGACATTATTGTAATTTCTAGTGTGAAACATATGGTCCGTGGTGATGGATAGAAGATCTGGCACAACAACACATGCATCTAGGTGTTTAATGATATTTGATGACATAAATTTGAAAAAAAACTCAGCTTTCCAAATCATTACTCAGATTCAAAGAGACAGAGATCCAGCTGCCTTACCACATTTTCTGCACATCATTATTAAATTCATATATTAACTGTTCTTTTTAAAATAAATTGTCATAGAAGACTTTCAGAATCAAGCACACAGTGCTGTTATAACCTTTATGTCTCCTTTTCCAAAGTTTTAAATGGAGATCTAAAAACAAAGCAAACCGAACACCTAGACGCTTTAGGCCAGTGCAACCATCAGTAAAATCAGACATTATTCATCCACGTCTTTCTGCCAAGAGCATATGCACAATTATATTAGCTTGTAATTAATGTCTCATGTTGTCATAAACAATAGTTTTAGTAAGAGTCGCCTATCTTATATATACTCACGATTATGAGTTGTACTTAGACCTTATCTGGAAGTCAGAAGATAGCGTTCATTCTATTTTATGGAGTAATCATTTTGGTAATTTTGAGAAAGTCACACATCTTTAGGGATCCTCATTCTCTGTCACTGTAAAATGGAATCCTCCTCCTGGAATCTCTCAAAATAAGAATAAAATCAAAGATGATGAAGTATAAAAAAAAATAGTTTTATCATTTGGGGATTTTTTCGGGACCTATTTATCACTACTCTTCTGTTCTGACAGAAAAATTCCCTACTTGTTTCACACTATACACATTCATTCATTCAAAGAGAGATGTCTTGAGTGCGTTGATTCACATAATCTATTTAACCTTCTTAATTGTGCAGGTGAAGAAATGTTCACCCATCAAATTTTAAGGACGAACCAAGGCCACACCTTGAACTGGTGGCAGACCCCGGACTAAAACTCAGTCCTCTGGAACCCACACTATTTGGGAACTACACTCAGTTAGTTTCTCAAAAATTAGGACTTAATGTTGAAAGCCCTGTCATGTTGATAAGGCATAAATACAGTATGAAATGAGACTCTGTGAGTGAATGTTCAAGATGACACATAATATGCCCCAATTAAATGTTAGAAAAATGTAAAGAAAAGAGATTCTTTTAACTATACTTTTATTCAAAGATTGGTAGCAACATATATTCCATATAACTCTAGAGTCATAATACTGATGGGTAATTTGATTCTTAAAAACTGGCTCCTTATTTATGAGTTGTCTCTATACATGTTTAGTGACAACATTAAAAAAAATTAATAATTTAAAGGATTCGCAAAAGGCAAACAGATTGTAGAACTTTTTTTGGCATGAACAACGGCTCTGAGGCTCTCTAATCACAATAGGAAAAGACAAGTGCTTCACCTGTTTGTTTTGAATTTCCCTCCTTCCACTGTAATGTAAATATTTTGGGAATTCAGAACACTTTTTAAAAATATGTATATATTTAATGAATCACTAACGCTCTGTTAGAATCCTGTTTACAGCGATTTACCAGGGAGTGTCAGGTCTTATTTTTTTTAATATTGATACTTTCAGAAAATTAGAACCTACTCTTATTACATCCAAGTTCCAGAAGCATATCTTATCCTTCCACAGCCTCGACTCCTGGAGTCAATACACCAAGTACATAATGTAAACCAATACACCAAGCATATAATGCCAGGGGGAAAACAATGCTTTCAACAAGGAGGCAGAGAAAAGGAAATACTTTTAATGCACCTTTGGAAAAACAATACGTTGTAACCAGGGCACTTACTTTCACGTTCTGAAGACATTCAGGAGCCAGACACATATTTTATCTACATGATGTTTGACTAACTGCATCCTCAGAAGGGACTATAAAAACTGCATTTAAGTCTGACATACCCCTAGCTAAAGTGTTGAATTTATCATATAAACAAAAAGAAATCAATTACGTTTCCACAGAGATCACTGAGTATGTCTGGGTGGCGAGTTGAGGAGTCAGCATCAGGCTTTTTACTTCACAAAAAATCTAAAATAATGTCAAAGAGAAGCAAAGGGCTGCAATTTTTCCAAATAATGCTGAGGAAACAAACCAGATTGCATTTTCATTTTAGGGTTCCATACATTGGCATTTTTCATGGAGGTTTACTTTAGGGTCAGAAGAAAGTAAGGAAAAAAGGGAACACAAACTGAATACTCTTAAGTGGATAGATCATTATGTTAGACCTTCTCTAGCCCTAAAACGCTTGTACTATGGCAACTGACCTTTTTATTTGTTATTTTATTTTTTGTTCATCCAGTATCTTCTCACAGACTTATACTCCAGTAGTACTGAAGACAGCTCTATTGTTGTATTCTCTTTGGAGTTCCATTTGAAATGAATGATCATCAAGTCCAAATTTGGAACCATAGGAACAATTTTCAGTTTATTCATTTGGTGTATTGACTCAATTCTGGGTCAAGGTGCCTAGGTCATTTCATCTAAATTTAACTTATCTGGGTGTATATAAATGAGACAAGTAGTCAATTCTTCTCAAACCAAACTTTGAAGACACTACCATTAATGATGCCTGCTTTTTCAAGAGAATTAAATGTTTCAGAAATAAAGATTCCAACTGTGAAATCCTCAGTAGCCTCAGGGAGCTATGTTTATAATTGTTTTTAATTAAATTTCACAGTCAAGCTATGGAATATAAAATGCACAGGGATGCAGATATTTGCTAGGGAGGTTAGACTTTAGCAAAAGGTGTTTTGTTGTTTAAATTTTTAATTTCCTCTCACCAATCTCTCATGTGTTTGGAATGTCAGATCATTTTTTTCTTTTCTTTTTTTTTTTAGCTTATCATCTCTAACTTGGATATCTTTGTTGCTTTAGTTTCATTAAAAGCTTTCCAGTTTGTTTTTCATGGGGATTTTAGCTTTTAGATGATCTCTTTTTACCTACCTCTTTTTTATCTATGTTAGATAATTGTCAAATTATAAAAATAGGGCTTCCCTGGTGGTGCAGTGGTTGAGAGTCCACCTGCCGATGCAGGGGACACGGGTTCGTGCCCCGGTCTGGGAAGATCCCACATGCCGCGGAGCGGCTGGGCCCGTGAGCCATGGCCGCTGAGCCTGCGCGTCCGAAGCCTGTGCTCCACAACAGGAGAGGCCACAACAGTGAGCGGCCCGTGTACTGCAAAAAAAAAAAAAAAAATTATAAAAATAAGTGGAGGGCTTCCCTGGTAGTGCAGTGGTTGAGAATCTGCCCGCCAATGCAGGGGACACGGGTTCGAGCCCTGGTCTGGGAAGATCCCACATGCCACGGAGCAGCTAGGCCCGTGCGCCACAAGTACTGAGCCTGCGCCTCTGGAGCCTGTGCTCCGTAACAAGAGAGGCCGCGACAGTGAGAGGCCCATGCACCGCGATGAAGAGTGGTCCCGCTCGACGCAGCTAGATAAGGCCCTTGCACAGAAACGAAGACCCAACACAGCCAAAAGTTAATTAATTAATTTAAAAAATAATAATAATAAGTGGAAGTTTAGTGTGAAATTAGTGTTTGTTTTTGGCTAATGGCTCATGTAGAAGTATAAAGACATACTTTTGATACCATCTCAAACTAAACTGACACCTAACCAATTATCATGTTAAGAGGAGACCCTTTAGGTTTTGTTCCTTTCTGCCTTTTGATCAATATCAGGAAAGATTTTTCAGCCAAATGTAACCCCAAATGTAGACTAATCCAGAATTGACATTATAGCTATTTAGTACTATTTGGCGATGAACATAATTACTATTATCGTTCCAGAGATTTTCTTGTATAGGTCTCTAGAAAATAATAAATAACATTTTCATTGTAAGTGGCTTGACAAATAATTATTTAGTAAAGTATTAGATCCAGAGGTTAAATGCGCAACATGATAGGCACATCTCTTGCCTTATTGCCTAAAATATAGTGGGAAATACAGACTCTTAGGCAGGTGATTCTCATACTGTGTGCTAAGTATAATTGTAACATAAATATAAACCTAATCTGTATCTAGGGCATCAGAAAAGCTTCTGGGGGAAGGGATGTCTATCCAACAACGTGAAGATTAGGCGCGGTTAGCTAGAGAGGTGAGCCAGGGTAGCAGTGAGATGGGAAAAGAGAGGCTGAAGGCTGAGTAAGGAAAAGGGAAAGTGTGTTCTAGACAGGAGGAAAAGCCTCACAACCTTTGTTTGAAAGACAGGTGTTTGAGGAGCACATAGATGTGGTGGAGGATTTATCATGAGATTAAATATCAAAGATTAGCAGGGTGTGGAAAATGAAGGAGCTGATAAGATATTTAATGAGTTTGGAATTTAACCTGCTGGCAAAGTGGAACCATTGGTGACAGCAGGGGGAGGTCTGGGGAGAGGGTGTTGTGATATAAGGATTACTCTGGTTTTATTGTAGATAACAGATTGAAGGACATAACACGGAAAGCAAGGAACCCAGTTAGGAAGTAATTGCAGTTACCTGTTTAAGGGGCCTTCAGTAATGGAGAAGTTTTATGGATTAAGAGGAGGGTTGCATTGTAAAATATTGAAGACATATTTAACATCAGGATTTGGTGATTTATATAATGTACAGTGGAGGAAGTAGTAAAGATTGATGTCCAGGGCTCTGGCTTAGAGAATTGGAACGTAGAATAACTAAGTCACCCAAAAAGAGGATCAGACGTTGCCTGTTATTATTCTTGTTATCATGGGTTTTCACTTTTTAATATTTTCTTGAATTTTCTATCCTGTAAATTTTACCCAAATTTACCCAAATATAAAAGTAACCTTCCCTTCACCCTAAACTCCCCTACAAGCAACTCTCTCATGACTTTACCTCTTCAACCCCAAATTTCTTGAAATACATTTGTCCTTGTCTCATCCTACCACCCTTTCACTTCAGTCTCTTGCAGTATAACTTCTATCCCAAACACTCAAATGAAATACCTTTCTCATTCATCAGTAATATAGTTATAAGTCACAGACTCGATAAATTTTTTAACCTCTATCTTCATTTACACTATAACATTTTGAAAACTTTCTAACGTGTCTTGATTTTGATTTTTCTCCTTACCTCATTTCCAATGCTAAGCTTATTTCATTATAATACAGTTATTTGTACGTCCTAAGAGCAAACTTCTGAAGGACAAGAACCAAATTTTGTTCACTAGTATATCTTCCAAAGGCATCACATAGTTCCTGGAACATAATAAGATTTTGGCCTATGTGTTTTAAACAAACATTTTAAAATTTCAACATAATAAAGTGTTTTATAAGATTGTATTAATATGCTGTATCTTAGTGTTGTTAAGTACAGAGATAGAAATGGAATTTAGCTAAATTATAGAGGCTAAATTTATGGGAGAGAAATCCAGAAATCTGTGGACCATGATGAGAAGGACAGATGTTCTTTGTAGGCACCTAATAACCAGCAATACTGAGATAAAATTCCTTAAAAGTGCCAGACTTGTAACACATGTTGTAAATGCTCATTAAAAAGTAATTTTTCTGATTAAAATAAAACAGGTTATTTCTACTCAGTTCTTGACTCAACTTAGCAAAAATAGCATGAAAAAAAGTGAGTGTGAAATTACACAAAGCACAATTACAGCATGGTTTGCTTCAAATCTCTCCCACCAAAAAGGGTTAATTTGAGGAAAAAAAAATATATATATAAATTAGAAAGTTCTAGATGCCCAGGAAAGGGAAGGTGTGAGAGTTCAGTTTTTAAAATGCACTTGGCTGTGCTATTTTATAGAGACTGCTTATAGTCTATGCCATTTATTTTATTTTATTTGTGTAGCTTTATAGTTTTAATGCATATACCAAATATTTTAAAATATTGTGTTAAATCACTTGAACATTTAAATAAAATATCTATTTCTGAAACAATTCTAACTTTTCACATGTAACTGCCTAAATATATTTTAGGAAATGCAGAGATCCTTTTTAATTTTAATCCAAAACAGATGTTTTTCAAAATGCTTTACCATCTTTTAGTCAGCATTCAATTTATTCATTTCCCTCAAAAAAAAATTATCTACATGAAGTGGAAACTGCAGGTTGAGTATCAAAAATCCATTCTTCTCTTCTTTTGGCCTTTTAAAGTTAAATGTGTTCATGTGACCCCCAGTGGAGGGGTTTGGAAGTGATGCTTTCCATTTGTAGACCTGGTCCTTAAGAGAGTGGTATGGGTCCTGTACTTTCTCTTTTCTCTTCTTCCTGTCTGGTACCCACGTTGATTTTGCTTTGGTTCTGTGGATGATGACCGTTCCCTGAACGATACTGTAATACAGTGGAAGGAAACTTCATTCCTGAATGATTTCATATAACAGAGTCTCCCACAGACCTAACTGCTCACTTCAAATTGTAACGCAAGAGACATCTTCTTCTTTAAGTGAATGAATTAATATTGAGTCTCCTCATTAAAGTCATCTAGCTTTACCCTAAATAATACAACCATGAAAGAGGTCCATCAGCCCTTGATATTCTTGAAGCTTGAATAGACAGTTTGTGTTGTAACTCTTAGGTTTAATCTCTTAAAACATTTGCTTCTTTTGCACAGCAAAGGAGACTATAAACAACACAAAAAGACAACCTTCAGAATGGGAGAAAATATTTGCAAATGAATCAACAAAGGATTAATCTCCAAAATATATAAACAGCTCATGCCATGCAGCTCAATATTAAAAAAAATAAACAACCCAATCCAAAAATGGGCAGAAGACCTAAATAGACATTTCTCCAAAGAAGACATACAGATGGCCAAGAGGCACATGAAAAGCTGCTCAACATCACTAATTGTTAGAGAAATGCAAATCAAAACTGCAATGAGGTATCACCTCACACCAGTTAGAATGGGCATCATCAGAAAATCTACAAACAACAAATGCTGGAGAGAGTGTGGAGCAAAGGGAACCCTCTTGCACTCTTGGTGGGAATATCAATTGATACAGCCACTGTGGAGAACAGTATGGAGGTTCCTTAAAAAACTAAAAATAGAATTACCATATGACCCAGCAATCCCACTACTGGGCATATACCCTGAGAAAAACATAATTCACAAAGTCATACACCCCAATGTTCATTGCAACACTGTTTACCACAGCCAGGTCATGGAAACAACCTAGGTGTCTATTGACAGATGAATGGGTAAAGAAGATGTAGTACATATATACAATGGAATATTACTAAGCCATAAAAAGGAACGAAATTGGGTCATTTGTAGAGACATGGATGGATCTAGAGACTGTCATACAGAGTGAAGTAAGTCAGAAAGAGAAAAACAAATATCGTATATTAATGCATATAATGCATATATGTGGAATCTAGAAAAATGGTACAGATTAACCGGTCTGCAAGGCAGAAATAGAGACACAGAGATAGAGAACAAACATATGGGTTTCTATTTTTGATACCACAGCTGTACCAAAAAAAAAAAAATTCAGACGTTCTCTATGGGGTTTTTCATTTCTTAATGTATGATCTAGATTTAGTAAATTTCTTTGAAACAAATACAAGGCAAAATCAAACCAAACCAAAACCCTCAGAACGTCTTTAGAAAGGCCTATGTGGAGCCTTCCCATAGTTAAATCTTCCTCACCCTCCCACCTTAGCTCAAGCCTCCCACCCCCATCACTCACACCCAGTCGGGACCCAGGATGATCACAGTTGTGATATGTCATGTGTTTATAGGATTACTTAGGGAAGGCTTCTGTCAAGTAAAGGAACAGTGGCTACCTTTGCCCCACTTTTGTCTCTCCTGGAACCCAGCACTGCCTGGCATGGAATAGACAATAAAGATTAGTTTTTCTCATCAACATTCACCTAGAGTGTGTAGCAGTAAGTGCATTTGTGGAATCTTGCTGATTCTTCATTAAGGAATTTGAGTGCAATTTGGGCATAAAATGTTCTGGTCCTTTCAGCAGTCACTGAATGCCCACCAGAACCCTGGGTCCCATTACATTTCCCAGACGGGTGGCTGAATTATTGAACACACATGAATTCTATGCAAACTTGATTAGAGAATTGTTAATCAATCCATGATGGTATGTAGGTCAAAAACCAATTAAAAATTTGTGACTGGAATATATGATTAAGGAAAAATTAAACTCAGAGTTTATAAAAAAGGGAAGTCAAATATGCTGAATTATTTGCTCTTTTTTGCACTTTCCTGTGCTCTACTAGAAGTGTTCTTATCATCATTAATCCTACAGTATTATGAGATTTATACTTTTTTTAAAATGGTTTGGCTGATAAAAAGTATGTTCATCTCCAAGCAAATTCTTTGCTTGTCACTATGGCTTATTTAAAATACTGTTGTTCTAGCTCTGGTCCTGGAATTGTTTTCTTCCCTAAAATAAATTATGTATGATGTTTTAGGGAGGCTTTGAAGTTCAATCAGTTTTGGCAAAGAGTAGTATTTTGCAAACAGTTAAATTAGAATTCTGTCTGTACTTTATCCCTTTGAAACATTTCCGCATCAGACAGATCTGAAAAATAAATGAGCAGCCGTATTCACTAGTTTTAGAAAATATACTGTTAGGACACCAGGGGGTGGGGGAGAAGTTTGCCTGGGTTTTTTTTAACGATAGCATGAGAAGACTTTAAAAAAAAAAAAGGTATATAACATTAATTCTTTTATATCACTGATTAAAGAGCTAGAAAATTGGATAGTGCTATCTGATATTAGTGCTATATGTTAGGCTAAATGTAAGGTAATGAGGGAAAACAGATTTTGAATTCAAATATGTTGAAATTTTTAAAATTTTATTTTCTACAAAGTTACTTTAAAAAGGAATTCAGCTTTTTGGTAATTTAGTCTGATTTTGATCAAATTTGAATAAAACCATACTCCTTCCTTTCACTTTTATAGATGTGTAGATTGTTTATAGATTGATATTGAGTTTGGTGCTTTCCCCTGCAAATGGCTCTTGTCTACTATTTCCTTTCCATAGTGTTCAGAGAGGAAGAAAGTTTGTATTAACTATGAGAACCTGGAATGCAAGTCCTAGATATTTAACACTATTTTGCTGTTTGTTGCTATAATAGGAAGATGACTTTGCATTTGAGTTTTATCGTGCTTTTTTTCCCTTTGTTTTAATATTTTGTTTTATTTTGTTTTTGCTTTCCTCTGGGACAGAATGACTATCATCTTGGCCATGAAGAAATCTTAAGTTCAATAGTATGGCAAAATGCATATGTCATTTTATAAATATTTCATCAACTATTAACTCACATATGTCACCTCAAAGTAATGACTTCAGTTTATGTGAAACTGACTTCCCTTAAAAAAATTGCTATACTTTCTTTGGAATTTCCATCAAATCTTGAGGAAAATTATCTTTTTAATAATTTCAGTGGTTGACAGTATTTACATTTTATAGGTGAACGGGATGTTCTGAAACTTCTAGAGGTTTTAATGAATTTACCTGGTTATGTGGAAAATTATCTGGATGATAATAGTTTGAGTGGGACCATAAAATAATAAAATCAGAAAAACAAAATAATTCGGGAATTTTTTTTTTTTTGTCTTTTGCAAATGATATCCTATGAAAAGAAATATAAAACTCTCTGTCCCATCTTACCTTACTCTTCCTGAAGACCAATACAATTACTTTTAATGACTGTGTAGAGCAACGTAGTCAAATTCCTTATCTACTAGTGGTACCTACAATTCTGTTCATAGTGGACCAAATATAGTAGCTCATACTAGAGACATAATAATTGTCATTTAAGAAGATGCTGCCTATATTCGGGTCCCTTTAAGGGAATGGAAGGGGACAAAAAAGAAAATTAGGTATATCAGATATAAAAGTAAGAGCAGACATTTTTTATTCTTCCCCTTCCAATAGAAGACATTGATAGGAAGGCCAAAGAAGATCCTTAATCCTGATCTACTAGATAGAGGCTCGTACTGTCTCTGCAATTGTGTACAGTCCTTTTCAAGATTGCATGTGTATATTTAACCTGATTTGAGAACATTAGAGGCATTTTCAGATTTGAGGAACAAGTAATCAGATAACTTTCCCTCATAAAGTCTCATTTTTGTAGTTCAAGTTGAGCTGACTCATGGACATGAGAGAATCAATAACTATAGTCACCTAGATTTTCCACATGAATTTCCTTTCATTTATAACACTTTTGATTTTAAGGTGAAGTAATTAAGATTATGGTGTGTGAAAGCAGACAACTAAATTCTAATCCAATTTCCATAAAGTATTAGATTTGTTTATTTTCTTTGTTATTTGTTGTCTGTCTTTCTCCCACTCTCTCCTATATTGACTAGAAAGTAAGCTCTATGAGAATAAGAAATAGTACCTGTTTTGGCCAGTTTTGTTCCAGGTGCCTAGAGGTGTAAATGGCACATAATAAGTTCTCAATAGATATGCATAAATAGTAAAATAAATGTATTGTTATTGATATTGGAATACTTAATTTTCCTTTCACATACTCAGGCTCCTTATCTGAGAAGGTGGTGTTAATAATATTTTCCTTATGGACTTGTGAATTTTAAAGTAGATAGTATTTCTAAAGTTCTTAGAACAGTGCACATAGTAAATGCCCAATGAATTTTAGTATCAGTGTTAAAAGTGTCAAAAGTTAAATGCATGACTGTCATGAAAATATCAAATAAATGTCTATCAAAAATTTATTTAACTTTTTAATGGGAAACCAGTAAGATATCAGAGCTGGTTATAAGGTCATTTGAAGAACAGGGTATTTATTGACATATTAAAAATAGAGACTATTAAAAAGGTTGATATGCACCTGGCCAATAGCTTACAGATTTATTTTTCTACTAGACAGAAACCTACAGGTTAATGTGTAATTTCACAGTGTCTGGGCTCTAAACAAATAGTAAATAGCAAAGTCAAACACAGATATATTCTCTTAGAGAGTTAAATAATACTTGGGTGGGTTGTTAGACAGTACTCCTGTATGATGTTGAAAAGATGTGCTTTAATCTAGTATCTTCTGCATTATTTTTACTTTGGAACATTTTTCTTAATAATTAATTTTTAAGAGGGAGCTTGTCACATTAGCATCTCCTGCATCATAGCTTCACGTAGGCTGGTAGTGTGGGTTGGGGAAGGTCGTCTCATAACGGGTGCCAGTAGTAAGTGAATAGATTGATTGGATATTGCTGGATTTTTTTCTCCTGCTACCAAGTTGTAGTTATGACTATCTCTATGGCCACAGAACAAAGAATTCTGAAAATTGATATAGATATATAGGTGTCTATTGATAGATGTAATAATCACAATACAGGTTTCACCCACTCTTGGGAAGTAGAGTGTTCCTGTGAAACCCTTTGTAGCTCAAATGATGTAAAGCAAAGAAGCAGTTACCTTGGGACACATCTTGCTAACAGATGCACAAAATAAATCGAAACAAAGCACAGATGCTCACAGACACTGTACAAAGCTGTGGCAGCTGGATGCTGGGAGGCTAAATGTAGTTGCCAGGGAAGGAGCTTGGTGGTGATATCCTCCCTGCTCAAGCGCAGGCCATTTCTCTAAGGGTTCGCTGCAAAACAAATGCTGAATGCTATTTTCACTTCAGGCCTTTATTCATAAAAGCAGAAATCCTCTACAGATTTCTCTCAGCAAAAACAGGTACTAATGTAGGTCTTTCATATGCATTTATGCCATAAGTGGTATAAAGTGAACTTTTGAAAAGCAGGGGAGACCTGTATAACCTGATGCGGTGTCATGGTAAGCCTCACTCTAGAGTGTAAATAAATCCTATTTATATTTGGTTAAAAAGTAATTGAAAACTATCCACTTTGCATTATTTATGGATGGTCTATTTCTGAAAGTTTAAAAAATATAAGGGTTTTTTGGTGCTTTTTTTATTGGATGAAAGATTCTTTAACTTCCATAGTACTTTACAATTTTCAGAAGTTTCAACACATGATTTCATATAATCCCATAATAACCCCTTTTTTCCCCCGCCCCTATATTGCCCCCACCTTCTTTCTCCCCACTGGTAACTGCTAGTTTGTTCTCTATATCTGTGAGTCTGCTTCTTGTTTGTTTTATTCACTACTTTATTGTATTTTTTAGATTCAGAGTATAAGCAATATTATACAGTATTTGTCTTTCTCTGTCTGACTTATTTCACTTAGCATAATGCCCTCCGAGTCCATCCATGTTGCTGCAAATGGCAAATTTCATTCTTTTTTATGGCTCAATAGTATTCCATTGTGTGTGTGTGTGTGTGTGTGTGTGTGTGTGTGTGTGTGTGTGTGTATCTTCATTATCCATTCATCTGGCAATGGTCACTTAGTTTGCTTCCATACCTTGGCAATTGTAAATAATGCTGCTATGAACATCAGGGTGCATGTACCTTTTTGAGTTAGTGTTTTTGTTTTTTTTCTGAATATATAACCAAGAGTGGAATTCCTGGGTCATATGGTAGTTCTATTTTTAGTTTTTTGAGAAACCTCCATAATGTTTTCCACAGTGGCTGCATTAATTTACATTCCCACCAATGCTGTACAAGGGTTCCCTTTTCTCCATGTCCTCACCAACATTTGTTATTTGTGTTCTTTTGGATGATAGCCATTCTGACAGGTGTGAGGTGATATTTTCTTATGGTTTTGATGTGCATTTCCCTGATGATTAGCGATGTTGAGCATCTTTTCATGTGCCTGTTGATCATCTGTATTTCCTCTTTGGGAAAATGTCTATTCAGTTCGTCTGCCCATTTTTTAATCAGTTTTTTTGTTTCTTTGGTGTTGAGTTTATGAACTGTTTATATATATTTGATATGGACCCCTTATCGGTCAAATCATTTGCAAATATTGTCTCCCATTAAGTAGGTTGTCTGTTTTGTCGATTGTGTCCTTTGCTGTGCAAAAGCTTTTATGTTTAATTAGGTCCCATTTGTTTATTTTTGCTTTTGTTCCCTTTGCTTTAGGAGATGGATCAAAAAATATATTGCTGTGACTTATGTCAAAGAGTGTTCTGCCTGTGTTTTCCTGTAGGAGTTTCATGGTCTTACATTTAGGCCTTTAATCCATTTTGAGTTTATTTTTGTATGTGGTGTTATAGAATGTTCTAATTTCATTCTTTTACAAGTAGCTGTCCAGTTTTCCCATAACCACTTATTGAAGAGGCTGTCTTTTCTCCATTGTATAGTCATGCCTCCTTTGTCATAGATTAATTGGCCATAAGTGTGTGGGTTTATTTCTGGCCTCTCTATTCTGTTCCATTGATCTATGTGTCTGTTTTTGTGCCAGTACCATACTATGTTGGTTACTGTAGCTTTGTAATATAGCCTGAAGTCAGGGAGTATGATTCCTCCACCTCTGTTCTCAAGACTGCTTTGGCCATTCAGGGTCTTTTGTGTTTCCATACAAATTAAAAAGATTTCTTTCTAGTTCTGTGAAAAATGTCATTGATATTTTGATAGGGATTACATTGAATCTGTAGATTGCCTTGGGTAGTATGATCATTTTAACAATATTAATTCTTCCAATCCAAGAAAATGATATATTGTTCCATCTATTTGTATCCTATTCAATTTCTTTCATCAGTGTCTTATAGTTTTCTGAGTATAGGTCTTTTGCCTCCTTAGGTAGGTTTATTCCCAGGTATTTTATTCTTTTTTATTCTATGGTAAATGGCACTGTTTCCTTAATTTCTCTTTCTTATAGTTTGTTGTTAGTATATAGAAATGCAATAGATTTTAGTAAAATCATTTTGTATCCTCCAACTTTACCAAAGTCACCGATGAATTCTAGTAGTTTTCTAATAGAGCCTTTAGGATTTTCTATGTATAAGTATCATGTTATCTGCAAACAGTGACAGTTTTACTTCTTCCTTTCCAATTTGGATTCCTTTTATTTATTTTTCTTCTCTGATTGCTATGGCTAGGACTTCCAAAACTATGTTGAATAAAAGTGGCAATAGTGAACATCCTTGTCTTGTTCTTGGGCTTAGAGGGAATGCTTTCAGCTTTTTGCTATTGAGTATGTTAGCTGTAGGGTTGTCATATATGGCCTTTATTATGTTGAAGTATGTTACCTCTATGTCCACTTTCTGGAAAATTTTTATCATAAATGGATATTGAATTTTATCAGAAGCTTTTTCTGCATCAATTGAAATGATCATACATTTTTTATTCTTCAATTTGTTAATGTGGCGTATCACATCGATTGATTTGTAGATATTGAAAAATCCTTGCATTAGTGAGGTTTTGAATGTTATTCTGCACAACAGGAAAATATAAACTTCAACACTGTTGCACAGAGATTAAATAACTAAACAAATAATTAAATAACATAATTATGCTCTATATTAGTTTTACTTTTATATAGTTAAATTAGTAGAGTTCCTCCTGCTTTATAGAATTTTAAAGAAACCTGGATCATGTTGTCTTACTTCCTCATTGTACAAATTGAAAGCTTAGAACCCATACAAATTAGTTCTCTAAAAGTACTTGCTCAGCTGAGATTGGAATTTGCTGCTTCTTCCTTTACTCCATTGGTTTTGCCTAGAAATCTTAAGTAAAATCTTAAATCTTAAATGGTTCCCCTTCTTCTAATAAGTGTGTTATTGAACCTAAATGTAATAGGGAGTGGGAGGAATTGTCAAACATGAAGAATGGATGCTCCAACTAATGACATTCTAATTCAACTTAAAGTAGAAAAACACTCACCCAAACTTATGTATATATGTTTGTGCCTGTGTGTATGATGAATTGCAGCCTCAAATTCTATCGTGTGACCCTGTCTGTGAGATGTTATTGTACAGAGTTGTGATCTTAACGCTCATTTGTTACACATGATCATTGTTATCTTCATGACTTAGCTACGTTCACACTGTCTAGCCTATTTCTGTCCATTTTTTTCTATGTTCTAACCATACTGCATAGGCATCAATCATTCTAGTCTTTATATCTCATGCCACTGTGACTTTGCATCTGCAATCCCTTTGTCCTGAATTCTCCCTCTCCACCTTGAAAAGCTGTTACTGCTTTTTTGATGTGTCCAAGTGGCTTCTATATTGTTTTCCTTGACTTCTCTCCCCACCAAAGTGTTAATTATTTCCTTCTCTTTGCAGGAGGTTCTGTGCATTATTCTTTGTTGATTATCATATGATATGCTAGTTTATTATTTGTATTTGAATATTGATTTTCCAATACTCTTTGAGCAACTTGAGTGCAAAAGATAGTGCCCCATCTTCAAAACCCTGGAAATAAGCAAAAGGCTTAGCACATACTTGGTACTTAATAAATGTATCAGTAAGATGGACAATTATAAAAGGAAAAATAGTAACTTATAGTAGAGAAATTTGGAAGATACCATTTTAACCAAGTGATCAAAGTTAATATCACAAATAATAGGGCAAATTGACATCATGTGCCTTCTGAAGGGATGTGTTGAAAAGAACACATCAACACTTGTATAGTATTCCTGCCAAAAATAAATAACCTGAATCTAAGTGTGAGTAAACATCAGACCACCCCAAACTGAGGGACATTCTAGAAAATAACTGGCCTGTTGTTTTCAAAAATGTCAATGTCACAAAAGACAATGAAAGTCTGAAGAACTGTTCAATAGTAAGGAGACATAAAAACTTGGAAACTGAATGCAGTGCTTGACTCTGGCCATTTTTTAAGTGTTACAAAGGGCATTATTAAGATGATTGGTGAAATTTTAATGAAGTCTGTAGGTAAAAGTATTGTAACAATGTTAAATTTCCAGATTTTCATAATCTCACTGTTGTATGTAAGTGAATGTCTTTTTTTCCCTATGAACACACACTTCCATATTTAATGGTAAGAGACAAAAAAGGAGAGGGAAGAATGCGAGGAAAGATGAAGGGGGAATGAGAGGGGTGGTTAAAGCAGATGTAAATTCTGACATTGACTACCTTGGACAAATCATTACCTCTTTTCTTTCAGCTTTCTGAAGGGGAAAATGATAGGTATCTAACAGGTTTGTCCTAAGACTCAAAAGAAAGGTAAAAAAAAACCACTAGAAATGGCCAGATCTTTTGCTTCACTAAATAAAACTTTATCTAACCTCCACTTACTATTCAGTGTATAAGCAAAATCAGAGTGCTTTGTAATAAGACCAGTTAATGCAATGGACCTGAACCACTCCCAGTAATGAGATTTATGCTCTCGCTGTGTTGACCAGCCTTCATGCATAAAAACCTTATGAGGAACAGGCACCTAATCTTAAAATGGATTTTTTTAAGGCCTTTAAGTAAAGAAAACATAAGATTCACACTAGTTAAACTGAAGCAAGACTTGAGTGGTATTAAAATTGAACTTCATGTAAAAACAACCTTAACATTTCCTTGGACAAAGTTGAATTTTCTGTTTAAAGGAAAAAAAGAAAAAGGCAAAGTGTCTATTGAACTTTGAACTGAACTAGAATTGATGCCAGGTAAAATAAACACACTCTGGTTTCATCACTGATATAGGTATTTGATTCTTTAAAGAACAACTACTTTGTGAAAGAAAATAAATAGGAGCATTCGATTTCACCCTAGTACAGTTAATCCAGACAGCTCATTAATTGCTTCTGAATAATTCACAAGACAGTTTGTCATATAATTCATAGCTTGCCCACTGAAATCTTGATTATAGTCTATAAATGTTTTCCATTTTCAATTAGGAAGAGTGTCAAAACATGTACTCCTCTCTTGCCTTAAAACTGTCTTGATGACAATTCCGAGGTAATAAAACAGTACCTCGATTATTGGTCTCACTAAAGAAAAGTGTCGCTTTCACTGAGGCGCACTGAGGTAGCTTAGACATGTATTGCTCTTGCAAGTCTACAAACAACATTCTGACCTTCTGAAGAGAAAAAAGGATTTCACAGCAATACATTTCCTCTTAATCTGAGTAGATTTCTCTTCTCTGAGAAATCATTCAGTGGGTCCTACAGACTACACCAAAATCACAGAAGTCCCCGGGCAGTCCAACCCTTTCTAAGGGGTATCTGGAAGTCTAAGATTATTTCATGGCCATAACAAAATCAGGTTTTGCTTCTGAAGAAAGAACTAGTGTAAATGCCAGACAGGATTAAAGTCCAATAAAACAAGTGCATTAAAAATACAGTTAAAAACAGGGACCATCAGATGTCTTCCATTCTTGTTCTCTTTTCACTTTGTCTAGAAACAGTTGTTGAGACTAGAGTTTACAACCAACATCTTTACCACCAATGTGTCAGGAAACAGATGTCCAGAACAAGGACACTTCATACTTAAGTTCCATTAAAGTAATCCATTCAAAATATTTTCCTTTGACAAAAATCCACCTTCAAAATTCTATAGGATCTTAAATGTCTATAACATGGAATTGGTCATTTGTGTTCAAGGTTCTTACTGTTATATTTACCAGGCCAATGTTCTTTCCCTTTGCAAATAACTTTTTATAACCCTGTTATTTTTAAATAACTTAAAAAAATTAAAAAATGTTTAGAACATTTAAAAATTCTAGTTATAGGAGTTATTCCAAAAAACTTCTCTAATGAATTTGAAGGAGAAATTCTAATTATTATTAAAATACTGAAGGCATTCAGTGTCCTCTCTACTATACATCTATACTGCCTAAGAGAAACATGCATCTTTCTCTCAGGCAGTATAGTCAAGCAACGAATTCCAGAGGCAGGGAATTTGTGTTTTTCGGTGTCTATTTTATGCCAGTATATAAAACACGATGTTCCTACTATTTCTACTTCTCTGAGATCCCAAATACTTTAGAGCTTAAGTTTTCAAAAGTTTCAAAGAATCAGCCGTGAAAATTGCATGGTCAGCTTATTTGCATTGGGTACCAGGGAGAATAATTTAACTCAGAGCTATTTTAGACATTACTGGGAAAAAGTGAAACTCCCTTACTACCCCAAGAACACACATACATTTCTACAATAAATAATGAAGAATGAAAAAGGTATGAAGATAATACTGCATTTCAAATTAGCTCTTTTCTCTAAGCTCTTTGAAGGGAGGTTAATGTGTAAAAGGGCATCCCTATTCATGGCAATCTGAATGCTGATAAATAATACATAATGTGAGCTATTATCACCTAATTTCAATATTTATTGAAAACTGCCATTTCAGAACAAAGCACATCAAGAATTGTGCTATTATCTACATTTGTGTAAATTTTCCATAAATATTGAGTTTCAGTCATTATCACTAGAATAATTTACTATTAACCTTCTGGAGACTTGAATACATATGGAGAATGATACAAATTTTATTTTTTAAATTTATTTTTTATACAGCACGTTCTTATTAGTTATCTATTTTATACATATTAGTGTATATATGTCAATCTCAATCTCCCAATTCATCACACCACCACCACAACTCCCCACCACTTTCCCCCCTTGGTGTCCAAAAATGATACAAATCTTACATCATAAAATTTTTCTTTTCTTCATAAGGTTGATCCAAGTAAGAGGATAAGTTATTTAATGAGGCCAATAAAACATATTTGACAGAGAGGGTTGTTTCTGAGAAAAATTAAAAAGTTGTGTCAACTTGTACCTGATACCATCACGTTTCCCTGTGCATGCACTGTTAATGCATGGCAACCCTTGCATCAAAGACAAATATACACCTCCTCTTATGGAGTTTCAGGACCCTCATGTTGGTCTATGGTACCCAGCATTGCACTATAGAGACCTCTTAGGTAGAAAGTATATTCATTCCCCCAACAAAATTTACCCATCTAATCAGAGGAAGAATAGGATTCTTGAATTCTCTATGTCAGGCACAAGATGTATATATTACAAGTTACTGGGATACACTGTTTTTAATATTCTTTGCCCTAAAGTAATTCACGATCCAGTTGGAAAAATGGACACATGTTAGTGTGTGCTATAATAAAAATAATAAAAATAACAAATAATGTTTAGTTGTCAGGAACTCCTCTAAACACTTTACATGTATTAATCTTTATAACCCAGTAGATGCTATCAGTTTCCTCATTTTACAAATGAGGAAACTGAGATGCAGTGCAGTTAAGTACCAAAGGGTATTGCCAAGGAAAGGAAACCTAATTTTATCTAGTGGTTCAAAGTCTGATAAAGAATAGTTTTATAGGGACTTCCTTGGTGGTCCAGTGGGTAAGACCTCATGCTCCCAATGCAGAAGGCTGGGGTTCAATCCCTGGTCAGGGAACTAGATCCCATATGCATGCTGCAACTAAGAAGTCCGCATGCCACAACTAAGGGTCCGCATACTTCAACTAAGACCGAGCACAGCCAAAATAAATAAATAAATAACATATATATATATATATATATATATATATATATATATATATATATTTAATGGCTTTAGGGAGGGAAGGAACCTGAATTAGAGTTCTTAAAGTATGAGGGATTGGCATGATGAGGACAATTAATCAGATAAGAATTGTTTCACAGAATGTGAAAAAGTCACAGAGATGTGAACAGATATACGGTGTTTGGGAATCTCCAAATGAGTATTCAGTATACCTAGCACATATGATAGAAGGGGAACATGCAAAGAAATGAAGCCAAAGAAGGCATAGTTTATGACGAGTTCTGATGCCTAAAACGCGGCTTCTCTGCACATATGCTCGGTCGAATCTCAGAGACAGAGTTTTGGGTGAAGTAGAAAAGGATAGCTTTATTGCTTTGCCAGGCAAAGGGGGACCCAGCAGGCTCCTGCCTCAAAAAACTATGTGCCTCAACCCAGGAGGACTTGATGAGGAGTTTTATGACCATACTTTAAGGGTGGGGTTGCTGACAAGATTAGGCTGTGTGCAGGGTCTCAGGTGGTCTCCTAATCTCCATGAGCTTCTCCAGGTCCCTTTAATCTTGCCTCAGGTAGTTTCTTGGCTGTTTCTCCCTTGATTAGCAACTGTTTGAATCAGCCCTTTGGAACTCAGGGAAGGTCGTGGACCCTGGAGTCTTGCCTATAAGAAATGGAAAGAAAAAAAGGGCTGCACCCAGCGGAGCCTAACTCACGCCCCCCACCCCCCGCCCCGGTTCTAAGGAGGCTCATTCCACCCACAGATTTTCAGCAGAAGAATAACTCTTTTAATCTTACTAGCTCTCACTCAGGAAATGTAATGTATTGTCCCATTTTCTTGCTGTCTTGGCTTCCTTGGCTGACTAATACCGATAAAAAAAAAACAATTCGATATAAATGAGTAGTCACTAAATTATTCTCCAAAGATATTTGAATTTTTTTAAGGAATATTTGAAGACTTACAAAGGCTTCGTGTTTTCTAATATTGTAATTTCAGGCCACTAAGCAGAATGATGAGATGATTTGGGGCAGAGCAACCATCCTCTTACACGCCTGTGAATAGTTAAGATGGTTGGTTACAAGAAAGCGTGGTAGAGCTGCAAGTTGCAGGTACTAGACTCAATTACCAGGTCTTTCACTCGTTTTGTGACCTCAGGCAAGTCATTTAGCCTCTCCAGCCTTCCATTTCCTCAGTAACAAAAGGAGTGAGGGAGGGATGTTGGGAGACAAGCTCATTTCCTCTGCCTTTTCAAGTTCTTATATCTTTAGTCTATGATCCTAATCTTACCCTACACAAAAGACAAGTTCTGATTCCAGATCTAGATTTCTTTTAGAAGTATCTTTTGCGAAATAGATTTAACTCTATGGAAAGGCAAAATGTGAGCAACTGATTTTTTTAATTAATACACACATCTAACAAGAGTCATTCAAGTCATTCTTTTAATATGAAACTAAAATGACATAGTGATAATGCTTTCCTCGTTAAAAGGGCCATATAATGAAATCTGTAAAAATCATTTTATATATAGGATTATCTCCATTTTGTATTTAAGGAAGCAGTGTCAGGTAATTTGTGACTTTCCAAGTATCACCTGGCTGAGCAGTGGCAGAGCTGGAAGCTCAATTTCTGTCTTCTGATTTCAAGTTCACTGCTCATTTTCCTGCAAGAGTTGTTTTATGTTGACAATTAAGACTTAGTGATATAGACAATTTCATAAATGATGGGAATGTTCTAAGTCAAACGGTGATAAAAAGATAATAGGCATAAAATCAAATGTATCGATCACTTAAACCACAAAAAGAGATGCTTGCATTTCCAGCTGTGTATAAAGTAGGAAATGTAGAACCATCAGTGTGCCCACATTTCTACAGAACGTGCAATGTAGCAGAAGCACTCGCGGTGGGGGGGGTGGGGGGACCGACAACAGTGATTACAGAAGGAGCCTGACCTCAGGCTATTTATTTGACTTTACAGTCAAGATTGATCATTTACAGGCTTTAAAAAGCTATATACGCATCCTGAACACGCTTTTAAAAAAAATATGTTCAGAGTAGCCTTACCAATGTATGTTCTCTGGGATGCTAAAAAATATTTTTAAAAAATAATTTGTGTTAAATTTTACAAAGACAGCAAAATAGATCTTTTAGAGCCTGAAGTATGCCAGCTAATGTTCATTTTACGTCTCTGAGAAGGTGTATAAGGGGTGGGAGGGCTGCAATGTTTCCCAAACTCTTTTGACCAAGAAAACCTCCCCCACCAACCACATATACACCCAAAAATCATGTAAGGCAAATGGAAAAGCTGATATAAATAAAGATTCACTTTTTCCCCGGGGGAACCTAAAGGAATAATGGGAAAAAATTAAGTTTTCTGAAGAAAAATATGTTGATACCTACAGGGTACTTTAATGTAAAAATTAATGTGTGTGCTCTCTTCAGTAAATTCTCAATACAGGAAAATAGAGGAAGTGAGTATTCAATGTTTTTAGTCTTCTGATAATGTACGTCAATCAGAATTTACATCTTTAAATCAAATATGCTCACTTAAGACTATCACATACTCTGGATGCAGGAAATGATACAAGGAGAAGTCTACATACACTCTCTGGCACATCACTGGTAAACATAAAATAGACTGTGCAGTGATTTATGAACACCTTATACTTTGAATATTTAAATATTGAGTAAAATTAGCAAGGAATTTATTATATAAATTTGACTCTATTATAATATATTTTAGTAAGTGCATTTTTAAACTACCACATCTAGATCTGTCATACTGTTGATAATATTGAATATATTTATGCAAAGACTTAGAATATTTTATTACTCAAATTTTCAACTATAAAGATGGACATTGTAATAAGAACATGACATAAAAATATTTTACGATGTAAGCCTATCTCTTATGAGTGTTTACGTACCAAATAGCATAGCTTAAAAATACTTAAAGCATTAACTGTAAATGAGAGAAATGAGAGATAAAAAGATAGGAAACTATATTAAGATACTTTAATTTCCCTTTCTAAGACCATGGAAAAAACATAGGCCAAATATTAATAAAGATCAGGAAAATATAAATAAAATAATGAATATAATATATAAACATATGTGTTTATATATTTAATTACGTAAAAAGCAGAATACCCTTATTTCAAGTATTATGTAATACTGAAATCGGACAGTAAGTTCAAAACTGGAAAAAGAACACACATGATGCTGTAAGACTTGAATAATGAAATTATAAAGCACTGATAAAACTGTTACAATTGGTTAATTTTTAAATCCTCTATTAAACACCTCTAAGCCAAGTTAAAAAAGAAAACTGAATTTGCAGATATTTTAAACTATGGTAGTGAAAATATTTCATATTAAGATTTATGGATTACAGAAAAATGGTGCTCTGAGAACAAATACAAAATAGCTTTAAGTGTTCCTGTTGCTTAAAAAAGAAAGTAAAATAAAAACTGAATTAAACATTTAATTTCAAAAATGTTGAAAAGGCAAAATCAACTAGTGAGAAGATGTATAGATTAGTAAATTAGAAAAAGGGAAAAAGTGCCGCTGAATAAATCCAGGAGCTAATTTTTAAAGTCAGCAACAAATTTACAATAGTTAAGCTGGACCGTAACCTAACAGTGGGGAAGGGAGTGGGAGTTGGGGAGCAGAGAAGGAAGAAGGCACATATGTAATCACAAGAAGAAAATAAAAAGAAATTAGAAAATAGATTGAAATACAGACCTGACCTCTC
Source organism: Leucopleurus acutus (assembly GCF_964270905.1). NCBI lineage: Eukaryota > Metazoa > Chordata > Mammalia > Artiodactyla > Delphinidae > Leucopleurus > Leucopleurus acutus. Next base: position 61,944,621 of record NC_139160.1, read on the forward strand.
CCCTTATCCAATTTAAGATAATCACACCATAACTATTGATTCCACCTCCACCAAAATCTGTTTTAGTCTCAGGCTTCCCCACCCAATGATAATCCACTCTGACACCATCATTCTTCTGGTTGTTCAACCCAGTAGCAAGAGTAATCATTGATTCTACTCTTCCCTCTATATCCCATCCCTGAGTACACTGAATTAAAACGACTTTACCTTCAAGACACATCACAGACACATTTACTTCTCCTTATTGCCCCTCTTATCTCTCTCCTCAAAGCCTATATCATCTCACCGCTGGTCAGCTGCAATTTCTTCCACTTTACCTCCCCACATCAAGTATTGCCTCTGGGACTTCATTCTCCACATAGAAGCCAGTGGCATCATTTTAAGTAGTACTTGACAATCCAGCTTTCAATTCCTTTAGCTATTCTTCACATTCTAAGCCTTATTTTATTCATCCTAACTCAAGCCTTACCTTAGATTTCTAGTCTACCAGGCTTCAGTTGTTACTAAATATCCTAGTCAGGTCTCTTACCTTCTATCCCTGTTTCCCACCATGTGAGATTCTCACAAAAGATTCATTTGATAAATGTTTCTGATTTTTTTCTACCTTTCCAGGCATTAGCCATACATCTTCATTATTGAAGAGATAACTGTGATCATCCAAAAATTGTACTATATATACTTTCAGGGAACTTGTATAAATTGCAATGACGGGCAGTAACACAACAAGGATTATAATTGTCACCCTTTTCTAGGATTTACAAAATTTAGGCTCAAACTATAGGAATTGCATACATTACAGGCATTTAAATTAAAATGGCACCCGCTCCCTTTTTTCGAAGTAGCTTAAAAGCAAATAACATCTAATGCCTCAGCTATGTGCAGCCCTTCAGTACTCCTCCCATGGTGATTGCCATGGTGAAATTAATGAAAACTGGTCAAGCAAATGGTTCACCAATGGAATTAAGAACAAAAGCTAGGCTCTCTGCACTTTTTTTTTTTGTCCTTTCTGATTCTTACTAAATAACCTCTAAAAATTAAGGCAAATTTCCATGGATATCTTAATTATACAGTTTTTTGCACAAATGACCATGACTAAGTTTTTATTAACATGCTCCCTTCAGGCCAAACTAAAGTAGTATTGTTTTCCTCAGAAGAGGTCGTCATGGATAATCTGATCACTGACAAACTAAAGATAGATTGTTGCAAGGAAAAATAGAAACAAAGATGGTAAATTTCTGGGTTATTTTGACCTCCACCCCTGCCACCAATGTTTAACATTAGTCACTCCTTGTGATCTGATAAACCATAGAAGATTTAAGAGTTAACAGCTAACTCTTTCTAATACTAATAATGGGGAACAAGGATAGCATGGGGAACTAGATATACCAGTGATTAAAAATGGATCATTTTCATTCTCCTTTACTCATTTTTTTGTAAAGATTGTCATAAGAAGTGTTTGTGGGTTTCAACTTATGCATTAATAGAGATGCTGTTGACAAACTGAATAACTTTAAATTGTCTGAAAATGTTAAAAAATAGTATAAAAGGGAAAGCAATATGACTAAGTGTAGCTTAATATTCATGTCCTCAATAATATTGACCACATGCATGTCATAACTAGAGACAGATAAAATAAAGATGAATGTTGTTGGGTAATGTGTGTGTCATCATAAAAATATTAACTTAATTTTTATCTCAGTGTCATCATTTATGTTATTAATAGTACTAAAATACTGAAGTAAAACAAATTAAGAATTTATTGAATTTAAGTTTCTGTCCATATTGGCTCACATATTCAGTATCTAAGAATAAATTCAGTAATGTTAAAAATATTTTGTTAAATCACAACTGTCCCTTTATAATAGGAAATGCAAAAATAATTGCAGAATAATGATCATTAATTTTCTCAAAACTAAATCACTCACTTTGTCTTTTAAAAAATAAAGAAAGTACTTAAGGGGCTTCTTGTAAAGCAATTGTGAAAAATGCTTTACTATATCAATAAAAACATTATCACTTATGCACAGAGATAATATGCTGAGAATTGGTAGCCAAGATTACGTCTAACAAATTATTAATAACTACCCATGTGTTCTTTTATTTATTCTTAAAGTGCCATATTTCGTTTTTATTTCATATTGAATTTCCTTATAGCCCTGATAACTGCATTTTTATTATGGATGTCTTTATATTTGTAGGCACTAAAGAGCATTTATTATTTGCAATAGAACAGCAAATTTTAAAATACTAGTATTTATTGTGTAAGCAACTTGATGAAATAAATCACCAATTAGTTTTAGGTTGACACATTTCTTTGCGTACCTAGCAGGTACTTTTTAAAATCAACTAACTTACTTAAATTAAAATAGCATGCATCTTATAAACATCGTGAAGAGTACAAAGATGAGCAAGATATGATTCTTCTCTTAAATAACTTCAATTTAATAATGTAGGTGAATCATATATACAAATTTGAAAATGAAAGATAAAAAGAATTTTAAAATAAAAGAAAATAATTACTATTAAAGGTAAACATGATTGTGGGACATCAAATGCAGGAGAGATCATAGAAAAATGACTGCTTAATCATTTGAAGTATGACAAGGGTTGGCTGGTAATTAAAATAGTATATTTTAAAAAATGAAAAGAAAGACAAAGCAAAATGTAAAATTTCTGTCTCTAGAAAAATCAGAAGTTGTACTGAATTATAAAGGAAATGATATGCTAATTGACTTTAAGTAATATTTGCTAGTCCAAATTATGTTAATACTGATTTATTGATTTACTTGAATATTGTGATACTATTTAATATTTGTTTATTAGTATTAATTATATTACTAATTTACAAGTGGAGGAAGACAATATGTAATTTTAAAATAAATAAATCAAGCTGTCACAATTTATTTTAGTTAGACAGATGGTAATAAATACCAGAAAAATAACGATGAGAATTAATATTACCTTTGAAGAGCATAACAGGATTAGACGATGAAAAATTTTTTTTATTTTTAATTTTCATTACTACTCGGTTCTTTATTTTTAAAATGCATGTATAATTTTTTTAATGTTATGACATAAAGAAAAATAATTGAAGAAATAAGGACAAGAAGGAAAAGAACTTAGAAAACCAAAAATTTAAGAAAAAAAATCTCAGAAAAATACGTAATAAAAAGATAAAGATTTTTTAAAAATTTTTATTGGAGTATAGTTGATTTACAATGTTGTGTTAATTTCTGCTGTACAGTAAAGTGAATCAGTTATACATATATATATATATATCCACTCTTTTTTAGATTCTTTTCCCATACATGTCATTACAGAGTATTGAGAAGAGTTCCTTGTGCTAAACAGTAGGTCCTTATTAGTTATCTCTTCTGTATAGAGTAGTGTGTATATGTCAGTCCCAATCTCCCAATTTATCCTTCCCCACACCTTTTTCCCCCTGGTAACCATAAGTTTGTTTTCTACATCTGTGACTCTATTTCTGTTTTGTAAATAAGTTCATTTGTACCATTATTTTAGATTCCACATATGAGCAATTTTTAACAATTGAGACAAAAGAGAAGAGACTTGGTGAATCATTCCAGAAGGCCTATCATTTGATGAAGGGGACTTCTGCAATTATCAAAATGTAGTACAGCAGCCTTAGAATCACAGTCTTGAGCAATGCAGTTCAGGGTCCTCCAGAAAGGAGATCTTTGGTTGATCTACTAAATGCATTTTTTTAAATATCAGATCACTGATAATGTTCATATAGAAGTAACTCCAAAAGTTAATTAGAGCTTAAAATGCTAATAGAAGTAAATCAAAATAATTAAAAAGATAAAGTCAGGAGAGTGAATAGCACCAAAAGCTACCACTTCAAGTATTTGGCAAAGAAGAGAAGGAGCTGAAACATGGCTAGAGGGATTAGCAATATCAAGAGTCGAGAAGACTTTTAGAATGTGGGAGACTGAATCATGTTAACAGGCAGAATGTGGGAACCCAGGGGGAAAGGAATGTAAATTTACAATAGTTGTAAATGTTATAATTTACTGAAGGTTTGGATTTCTAATGGAGGACATTACAAAATGGATTTCTCTTCCCATACCACTGTCTTTGAACAAACTCTGTGGATTTATTCCACGTCATTCCTGGATGAAATCTCACAAAGATAGTATAGCTTCCCTTTTCACACTCAGGCCTTAAATTACATTCTCATTTCTGAAAGATTAAATATTCCAGTCCAATCTGTTAAATCCAAAACCAGCTAATATAAAATTCTTATTCCACCACTCATTCCTACATGAGCTGGGAATCATTTAGGGGGAAAGTGGGGTGGAGTCAACTTCTCTCTCTCCTGTCTCTTCTTATACCCGACTCACTAGCTGCTGCATAGGTCCAGGGAATGAAATTGGAAGAAAGGGAAAAGATGGTTTTTGCATAACCAAAGTATTGACATCAGACAATGGTACCTGCTGGTTGAAGCAAATGTCCAAAGCTGACTCTACCATGGGCCACTTAGATTCCTTGAAAGCTCACTGCTGATTTCACCCTACTCCCAGACTCCACTCCCATCCCCAGCCTCCATATTGGGCAGGATGCTTATGACTTTGGCCTCAAGTCTTAGCTTCCAGAGATCCAACACTCAGTTAAGGTCATCTATGATGATATTCTTGGGTAAAATCTCTTTTAGTAAAGATAGATTCTCTTAGGTTTCTTTTATGAGGTCTACATCTAGCACACAGTAAACATGCTAAGCTTTTGCCTTGACTTCTGGTGAAGTCGAAGCATCTCACTCCTAGTTATCTTTCCTCACTTTCCGGTCAAGCTAGTCTCTAATATTTAGACTTTTTAATGCAAGAATTAGGTAAAAATCCCTACCTATCATCCACTAATAGTAATAGTAATAATGATAATTAGTAAATATATATATATATATATATATATCATTAGCAATGATAATTAGCAAATATAATTAGCCTGCTCTGTATTCTTCCAAAAGGGCCTCTTAGTTGATACTTTATATGTTTTCCTTTGCCCCTTCATGTCTATTCTCCAGCCATCTCCAGCCTGCTCTGTGTACCCTGGGATGGTTGGCCCCAGCTTCTCTTCCTCTGGCTTCTGGTTAGGTTAGGTCCAGAGGAGGAATGGAAGCTGTGGGACTTGTTCTCCTTGCCCCACCCTTGCCGGGCTACAGGTTGGCAGGGGCTCTGCTCATTTCCTGAAGGCACACCTCCTCCTGGAGGCCCTCTCCTACAGCTATGGAACTCCAGTTCTTCTGAGCTCTGAGAACTACTCTTTCTGTTCCCCCTTTAGGCTTAGAGATGGGAATAATTCCCCTTTGTTGCTTGCTCCAGATTGTTTCCTGTTCCATTTTTGCTTTCCCACAACTTTCTCCACAACTTTTTAAATTGTCCCCTTATTAGATGTTATTAATTAGCACTTCAGTTTTCCTAGTGGGACCTTGAATGTTACACTTGGATTGAAGTGAAGGGAAGCACCCCTAGTCCCTCCATGTTACTCTCTAGCATTCTGTACTTCTCCATATTAATATGCTAACTGCTCTCTTTAAAGAAATCTTCATCCTAGTCTTGCAAAACTTAATACTAAATTGTATTCTTACCTAATCTGGGAGCGAATAATGGGCTAATGATGGCAAAAGCATCTTCATAACTTTGAAACTATTTGGCAGAAGTGATTTAGTACCTCAGTGAGAATGTGACAAAAGAGAGAAAATAAAGACTGACTTTTCAATATCCTGTAAAACTTTTATGGATTGAGATCTGGGGGGAGGAGGAAGGCAAGAAAGGTTCAGGCATGGAAATTGGAGGAATATTTCTTCCCCTGAGAAAATAGGGAGGCAAAGGAGTTATGTGAGAGGGCACAGAACAAATGTTTGGATAAAAAGCAAGGCTGCAGAACTCAATGTTGTCTGTAAAAGAGTGATGTAGTCAGACAGCTCACCTGCTCAGAATAAGAAGGAAGTGTAACTAAGACTTGAGAGAGTTAAAAATATTTAGAACATTTGCTTTGAAGACTACACAGGAAGTCAAATAGAGGGAAATGGAGGAATTGCTAAACAGCTTTGAGGGCTGTAGAAGTTGCTCCCCCTACAAAATAACCACTCCCAAATACCCCTGCACACTTTACAACCTTCTCCTATACAGTGGGCTATAAAATCAAAAGTGACTTTTTAGGCAACATGTAATTCTCACATTAAAATAAAGGAAGAAAACTCTTTTTTTTTTTTTTTTTTTTTTACCAATTCTAGAAGTTTATTTTATCTCCAAGTAAATTTAGTGGATTGTTATGAAAAATCTTCAAGTCAGATTTCTATAGTAAGGATCAAACTCTGATTTCAAAGTCGAGATAAAATTGTCGCTAAAAAGGAAACACGAGCAATTTTGCATGGCTAGTGTATAGAAACACGTCCTCATTTTATAAAAGCTGAACAAATTAGTTGATTTTGAGCATTACAAACTACTCAGGAATACAATTCTTTTCAGTAATTTCTCTTAGAAAGTTTGTTAATAATCAAATTTAAATCCAATGGAAAAGATCCTTAGATCTAGGAAAGCCCTTGAGAGGAAACTTGGCCCAGCTTTGATGGATGACATCTGTTTACACAATTTTCAGTATGAAGTGTATCTAGAACTAGGCAGGGTCTGAGTGTTTATCTTACTTGCAAGTTATCCAGCCATAGCTTTATGGATAATGGCAGAAATTGAGATAGTTGTCTCATGATAACAGTTACAAAAAGTGCTGATAACTCTGACATCACTTCTTTAAGACCCAATTCACACAAATCAATATGGAGAGGGTCAGGTAACATGCCTACAAAATGGGTTGTATTACAGGGGAGAAACCCTGAGTTTAGAGACCCCCTATCTTTTATAATGGGAAGTAGATACACCTGCCTTTGTTTGACAGGGAGGTACTGTCATGATCTTCATGGCTGTAGGCAAATTTGGCCTTTGCTCTGGAGGTACACATTGTTTTCCAAGGTTGTTCACTATGCAAACATCCTTGATGAGATAATCTAAACAAAGGACAGTCAGTATCACTGCTTGAAAGGGATGCAGAAATGTGAGGAACACATGAGGAATTGTCTTCCAGTAAGAGGTAGTTATATTTGACATAAATTTAGATTTACAATCTCCAGCATTCAAAATTCCTTATTTGTGTCTAGTACACAGCTTGCCTTTTTGTCATAATAATATGTCCAGAAATTATTAACCTTCTGATATCAAGTTTCTATTTCTATGAGACCCTGTGTCAGTGTGATTTTGATAGTATGATGATGTCCATGAGAATTTAGATTAATTTTAGTATATAATCTGAGTTATTATCTCAAATAAGTTTACTAATACAAGGCTTTAAAAGTGTTTGATGATAGGAATTCCCATATTAAATTAGTTTATTTGATTTTCATGGACTGAGGTTGTAAATTTTACTTTCCAAGAAAAAATGCGTAACACTGAATTTTCAGAAAAAGAATGCATAACTATAAAATTTATATCAGTTGGGATATGAGTATTCTTGGTCACTTACAAAAAGGCTGCAGAGTATCACTGGAAATTTTTTTTGGCTACCTAACATCTGAGTTGAAGTTTATTAATGATGAAGTTCTTTTAGGGGATAGCTATAATTATGTCACACATTGTAATGTATAGTGTAAACTCAATATTCCAACTACATCAAGAGGAGAAGTAAGATGCTATTAGGCAAAAACAAAAAATTGGAATATCAATGTGGAGTTCAGTGGAAGAGAACAAGTATTTGTCCCAATGTAATTTTATGCTGGGACTACAGCCAACTTCCCCCAAGCACACTAACCAAGACCTTACAAGACTGGGAAGGATTCTCGCAGTGGACATAAGTTGAGCGTTCTCAGCTTTAGGGAGAAGAGTTCTTCTTCCCTTAGCTGTCTCTTTTCTTAAAGTTATTGTTACTGGCCCTTTCTCATCATTGCGTTGGATAAGACCTAAATGTCTAGATTAAGTGTAGGCATAGGACATAGTATCTAAGCCTTTTGTCCGAAGGGCAGGAGGAGTCCTTGAGATTTATAGGTGACGTCACTAAGGAGGTCAGGGCAAGTTAACCATATAGGACAAAGCTTTAACAGTACAGAATATAATTCTTTTTCTCTTGGGTCCCTACTGTGTAGCTCTTTCAGAAGCTGATGTCCACCATGGGTATCAGATCAAGGATTCTGGACTTCCAGATCCCTTCTAACTATCTTTCCATCTCATTGCAGTGAAAATGCATTCTGCTTTAACTGTCACCATACAAATTCAGTCAAAGTAGATGGCTTATCTCAACTTACGTTTTACAATTAAATAAAACTGTTAGTTATTTTCTGTAATTGTAATATTTACTAGGATTGTATAGTAAAAATCTTGACAAAGTTAAGAAGTTAAAGAGTACAGGTGCTGAACTCTATGGGCAACTGAAGAAAAAGTCTTCAAGAAAAATCCTCCAAGAAAAATTTATGAATTTTGTTGAAAATATTGGGATCGAAGGGGAAGCTCCTTCCTCAGGATCCCAATAGAGCAGTCAAAGAAAATGGAGCTCAGGTTTCAAGAACTTGTGCTGTGGGGAGGCTCCTGGGTTAGCAGCATGGAATTTTAAGGGTGTGGAGAGTAATAGGCACAGCCTAGAGGAGGCAGGGCAAGAGGGAATCCACATGATGTGAAGGAGTTTTAAATGAGAAGGAGAAGAACAATATGAGCTGTGGCTACCTGAGGTAAGACTTTGAGGAGAGGAAGAGCTATCTAAGCATGTTGTGCTCTGGGCCATGTTATGAATTGCCTCATTGCTGCTTCCTCAAAACATCTTTCGTAAATGTCTGTATTCATCTTGAGTCTCTATTTAGAGCTTGATGCCTTTTTGGGTGGGATGCTGATTTAATGCTGCCTTAGATGAGAGGTAGCCCAACTTAGATGAGTTACATATAATTCTACTAATCACATATGGAAATAAGATGGGAGCAAAATTATCGTACAATATTATTTCAACAAATATAATATTAATGTATGGTGATAGCTTAGACTTACTAGTAGCTTCGGTGACTCTTCACCGTGCAAGGAAATAACATATACAAACAGTTTGTACACAAATTTTGCACTATTTTATATTTAGACTTCCACAACATGATCAAATAATAATCCATTATTTGTTCCCCTTTAAGTGAAACTTTAAAAAGTAATTTTCATTAATGCAATGAAACTAACTAAATAAGCATACCAATCATAATCAAGATTATTCTGAGATTCTGATCTTTTAAAAACATCTTTGTTTGAATCTCCATTAGGCCTTAATTTTCCACCTCACTACACCACAAGGAAAGTGGGTAAAATTTATAAACTAAATATTTTCATGCCATAGAGACAAATATGTAGGCCTTTAAGAAGAATTATCTTGTCAGATTATTTCCCTTCTAACAGACTGGGCCCAGAAAGCAAGTTTCACCTTTACCAATTTGAGGGGCAAGAAATACTTCATTTTCCTAGTGAAGATAGCACGGCTTTATCTATCACTTGTGCAATACCATAATTACTCACTCAGCATGGCAGCTACAGTTTATAGAACCATGCTACAGCTTGGGTTTGTTTATTGGTTGCACTTTCCACAGCTCTCCTTTACCAAGTTTCATCCCTTAGCCACTGTGCTCCTGGGATAATCTAGTGGTCAGGCAAAATTACATATGTGCAAAGAGTTTCTTCCTTATCATACATTAAAGGACAACAACAGTACTTCTACAGTATGCACTCATATATTCTACTGCATGTCACAACCATATTTACTGCAACTTACAAAATAAAATATGGTACTTCTACATTCATTAGTAGCAAAAACTCCATGATGACACATTATTGGTTTTGAATTATGTAAGAAGTTTCCCTCCTTGTTTTCAGTCTCAACAGATTACTATAAGTCAAGGAACAGTTACAAAGTAGTAATTAGAATTCTTTCAAGTGATACACTAGAATTTGGCCTTAAAATATATTTTACAACTGAAATGAGCTTAAAAATATATCTGTTCTCCTATCTATCTCTACTTTCCTATCAGTGTATACTCCCCCTCCTGTAGCCTGCCCAAAGTGTTTGGGCAGTTTTGAAATAGCACAAATGAATTTATGTCAATGGCATATATTGTCTTCTCAGACAGGTTATTGTTCTTTTTGACACTCTCTAGTACGACATTGGTGAGGTAGACTGAACTTTCTAGACTGGAGGTGTTGAATACCTCCTACTTTTGAGCTATTTTAAGCCTTAAGCAACCTCCTCTCAGCCCCAGCCTGACATCCCTCCCACTTACCCAACACTAAAAGAGAGAAGGGGCCGCAGCTAAATTTCCTTCATCACCTAAAAGTCACATAGAAACAACTTAGTAGGCCTTATTTTCTGTTCCTAAGACTCAATCCCATTTTTCTTTAAAACTATGATCTTCAGGATTCATACTTCCCTTCCCCCCAGGCTAGAGCCATGACGCAGGCTTCATGGGAGGTCAGCAGATTGGGGATGCTGGCTCTTCCAGGCCCAGCCCTAGCTCTCAGATGTCCAGGATGGGAAGTAGGGCCAGGGGATGTGGCAGAATCCTTATCTGATGGCTGCCTCTTCTGGTGGTAATGTGCTCCCAGCATCGTTGTGATTCATACTGGTCCAATGTGAAATGATGAGCTTGGTTTAGGGCCCCCTTCACCTCTGAAGACCACCTTAGAAAGGAAATTGGACCTCCCATCTGCCTTGTTCAAGTATTCAAACCTCTAGCTCCAACTCCAAGTTGAGAATCTTGTTGGTTTGTCAAACACTGGGCTATCCCACAGCTCCTGTCATTTTTTCTAACTTCCGTCCTCTCCTCATGGAACCAGGAAGACTTCTGGAAATGTTTCCACATCTTAAGAGAGGCCTTCAAGGAATTAGAAAGTGGTGGGAATGGTTTCCCATCTTCCTTTCAGTCACACTACACCAAATTCCCTTCAAGCTTTGTTGTCACCCACCCTCCTGCCAACCACAGGCACACAATCTCAGTCACCCATAGGAAAGACTTTTCCTTCAACAACAGTCCTAGAACATGTCTGCCGGTACTTCAGCACAAGGAAGGGCCGTCAAGGAATGAGATGCCAGGATTCTCTTCCGTGAGATCTCTGGATGTTTAACCAGGATTCCCTTGGTGCTTCCCTCACTTGGTTTTGGAAATGATAACTCATATTCATTCCTGTTAAACCAAGGCGAATTATGGTAGAAATGTATCCTTCATTCTCATTAAGCTAGCTCAGTTCTCTTCTTAGATTGATTGGAGGCAGGGAAGAGCATGAGGAATGGTTGAGGAAGCAGAGCGATCTGGCTTCTTCCTAGTGAGGCTTAGCTAGGAGCTGTCATGTCCCGACTGCTCCTAACCAGCTGTCTGCTCTGTATACAGTGTTGAGAGACTTACTCATTTGTTCTTAGCTCTGGTCCTGGCCCCTAATTTGTATACTGAACTTCTACCTGGTACATATAAAAAAGAGTGATTTAACTTGTGATGTGACAACTAAGCCTAGGAAAGCCAAAATCTCCTAAGATGGCAGTTAGGAATGTATAGAAACATTGTTGAATACATAGTCATGATGATCACAAAGATAATAATAACATAATAAAATGTGGACCACCTAAGACGGGTCAGCAATGATTCTATTCTTTTTATTCCCCCCAACTTCAAGCTATTTTTGTGCCATTAGACAAACGCTACCTGTGACTGATGTTTGGGGAAATGCAGACTTATAAAATCCACAAGACGTGAGTACCAAAAAATCAATAGGACTGCATTCATAGCAAATAATGACAATACAACGCAGGATCGGTGATTTTTCTGTAATTCAATTGATTCTGATTATCTTCAAATACTTGAAGACAGGTCCTAAGGGAAGCCTTTGAGAGAAACAACCCTAAAAATCTACAGTTTTAACTCATTTGGAGCAAGAGGTGTGACTATTGTCGTGGCATTCCTTCAGTAGATATGTAATTTTCATTTGACATTTGAATAAAGGGAGACCAAAAGGGCAGGAATTTATGTACTTAAAGTAGAAAACAGAATGTATAAGTCTACTACAGAATGGGAAAGGGTGGCTGGAAAATAAATAATAAGTATTACTAACACAGCTAACATTTAACGAGCAATTATTATATGCAATGCACTATACTAAGTTATCTTAAATATACTAACGTATTTAATCTGAAAGAACATTAAATGATACCAAGGCAGAAATTGAGCGGAAAGAATTGGCAATATAATAAAAGACTAAAATAATATATAATTGCAAGTATTTTCCTTACTATCTTCAAAAAGATAATCTAAGCCTACACTAGAAAAACAAGATATTTTTATAAGTATTTTTATTGGTATATTATCATATTTTACTATTTTACTTTTCAGATTAATTGAAATGGATTGTTGGGCAAAACATTTTTGTCATTTATTTATTAATACTATCAAATTTATTAATATTATCTTAAAATTAAGGAAATACTTTCTGATTATACAAAATGAAAATATGAGAGATAACCAAATTTCTTGTAATCAAAATGGAGACATTAGAACATCACAGAAACATGATTCTATTGCTAAAAATAATTTGAACAGCTTAGCTACAACCTGTAAGCCTGGATGGCCACTTGTGTCTCAATTAGTCCCAGGAAAACTGTTGCAAAACAATATTATACATCAATATACCCACCTTCTGGTGTGGAAAGCCTGCACCTAATTTCTCTATTTATGACAAAAGTCCAGTTGCCAATAATTAAACATGTGATAGACACTCCCTTAGTCATCTGGAATATGGGAATACACTCCCTAAACTTCTCTTTCCATATTGCTGATCAAGCATCATTTTTGAATGTGAAAACCACTGGATTTGGACTATAAAAGAGATATATAAAATATTTCATTACTGTCTATGAGATTTTCATACATTCAGTTGATTTTTTGCTAATTTTCTCTTTAAATGTAAAATGAAATAATGATACTTTACATTAAAAGATGGGTGAGAGAACAAAATGAGTAAATGCTTGTCCACTTGTTTTTAAAATCTAAGGGTGTATTATTTACCCCAAGGAAGAAAATTGTCATTTTTGCTTGTTCTTCTATTCTAAAAAATAACAGTAAAACTCCACTTGTAAAATGAAATATTTTACATGCTTTCACAACTAATGCAATACCGTGATATTGCTTCACATGTATTCTTTGCATTTCCAGACAGCCAAGGTTTATTTTTCTTTCTCAACTCAGTCTAAAATTAGATGGAATAAAATTTAAAAGGTGGCATAATATCAAGGAAAACATACTAGGTATGTAATAACTGTAAAATTCAGCCACACATGCATTTACTTTGAGAGAAAGTATCATGTGTGACTCCCAGACACCTGGAAGATGATATCACAAATATAATACATCCTTCTCTGGCTGTCTATCTGCAGTAACATTCGAAGGTGTTGGTTGACACTTTTGAATGTCAAAGGAAGGAGAGAATAAAAACTTTTACTAGGATGAAATATGACTTGATTTCCTTAGAATTCTGGTACCTGATTAAGTACAAGTAAAGCAATCTTCTCTCCAGATAGACTAAGCTGGCATAACAGAGAGGAACGTTAACATCTGTTGCTGAGCTTGAGAAAAAAGCAAATATTTACATGTGAAAATGAAGGCATAAGAAGATTACAAACTCTTCCTTATTGTAATGAAATAAAATCATGCCCTTCTTTTTCCCATGTAGTCCTTTGGCTAATATGTAGAACGTATACAAAACAACAGTGTCTGAATTCTAATTCTACATTTGATAATTAAGCTCAGATAGACTTAAAGAGGTAAATTTCAGAGTAGCATTTTGGTATTTAATTTTTTAATAACACAAACGTCTTAGTTTTATTTTTCAGATATATCCTATCCCTGCATTTTTGCTCTCCGATAAAAGCTAAGAATCAGATTATCTGAGTCAAAGAAACAAAGATATAAACTGGCATTTTATTTAGATCATTTTAAATGTATACATTTTTAAAACATTGACTTCTTTGCAGTATTTGGTTTTATATGCATAAAAAGATATGTTATTTATCCTCTGTTGGGTATTACAAGTTTTAAATTTAAATGTTAAATTTTCTGACTGGTTAGCTATTTCTAGACTTTTATACTTGAAAACAAAATTTTATTTTGGTAAAAACATGTAACATAAGATCTACCCACTTAACAAATTTTAAGTGTTCCATGCAGTACTATTAACTTTAGGCACAATGGTATACAGCAGATCTCTAGAAATTAATCATCTTGCATAATTGAGACTTTATACTCATTGATTAACTAGTCCCCACTTTCCCCTCTTCCCAGCCCCTGGTAACCACCATTTCTACTTCCTGATTCTATAAGTTTGACTATTTGATATCTCATATAAGTGGAATTATGCAGGACTTGTCTGGCTTATTTTCTAGTGTTCTGTGTCTGGCTTATTTCACTTGGATGAATCTTGAGGATGTTATGCTATGTTGTTGCATAGTGCAGGATTTCTTTCTTTTTTAAGGCTGAATGATATTCCATTCTGTGCATATCTCACACTTCATTTATTCATCAGCAGACATTTTAGTTATATTTATATCTTATTTTAAGTTAATTTTGTTTCCCAACATATTACTGAATTTTTATTACAGTAGTTTTATTTTCACAAGTAATTTAATCCGAACCTGTTGATTAATGATGATTTTGCTTTTTTCTTTTTAAAAAAAATTATTTATTTATTTATTTTTGGCTGCATTGGATCTTTGTTGCTACGTGCGGGCTTTCTCTAGTTGCAGCGAGTGGGGGACACTCTTCGTTGCGGTGCGTGGGCTTCTCATTGTGGTGGCCTCTCCTGTTGTGGAGCACGGGCTCCAGGCATGCGGGATTCAGTAATTGTAGCATGTGGGCTCAGCACTTGTGGCTCGTGGGCTCAGTAGTTGTGGCTCACAGCCTCCAGAGCGCAGGCTCAGCAGTTGTGGCTCACGGGCCCAGCTGCTCTGCGGCATGTGGGATCTTCCTGGACCAGGGCTCGAATCCGTGTCCCCTGCGTTGGCAGGTGGATTCTTAACCATCGTGCCACCAGGGAAGCCTGCTTTTTTCTTTTTAAAGATTTTACCTATTATGTTTTTTCGTTTTATTAACCAGTAATTCTAAAGACTGTTAATGGCTATAATAGAAGACACCATCATTTGTTCCCTTGTTAATTGGAGTGCATCAGGTTTCTTGCCTTTAAAGACAATGTATGTCTGCATATATTCACATGTATGTTTTATATATATTTGTGTTTGTTTTTGTGTGTACATGGGTTATGTATGTGTGTGTAATTACCATGCTAAGAAATAGGACTATCCTACTTTATTAAACTTACTTTAAGTTTAGAAATAGTGTTAATATTCTCAAATGTATTTTGGTATCTTTGGAGATGATCGTATGATTTTTTTTTCCTCTTTCATGTATTAATAGGATGAAATATACCAACAGTTCTCCCAATATGGAGCCATTCTCACATTGTTACTGTGAATCTCACTTGGTCATGTTACATTATTTTTTAATGGATTGCTCAATTCAATTTGCTAATATTTTACTTAGTGTCTTTTTACATCACTTATCAGGCTCCATTGTCAGGTTTTATGGTAATGTTATGCTGACATCATAAACAGAATCCCAAGGTTGTCTTTCTCTGCACATGTTCTGAAATATTTTAATTATCAAGGGAATTAACCATTCTTCAAAATTTGGTTAGATTTAATTCAAGACACTGGTGAGCCCTGGTGTCCTTCTAGAGTAGGGGAAGTAAGGGAGATGAGGAGGTGGTGCCTTTGAACTCTAGATATTATTCTCTTTTAATTTATTTTGTCTGTATTCTGTGGTCCCCCTGGCATTTCCTTGGGTCAGGAGTATTTTCTTATATTGAATATTAGATTCTTCCACCAATTTCATTTATTTTTCTCTTTTTTTTCTAAAAACACTTAGTTTTATACCTAGGATGTATATTTTCATTCCTCCATATGTATCATTTTCTTTTGCATCTTTTAGTCTCTTTGCCTCCTTCTTTAGAACCTGAGCAGGATTCCTCTAAGTTTGCATTAACCAACACTGAGTATTCTAAAGCTTCAATTCTTCTCCTCTTTGCTTCTAATGCAGTGTTTGTTTTTGTTTTTTTTTAAATTAATTAATTAATTTTTATTTTTGGCTGCATTGGGTCTTTCTTGATGTGCGTGGGGTTTCTCTAGTTGCGGATGGTGGGTTGCTGCTCTTCTTTGCGGTGTGCAGGCTTCTCATTATGGTGGCTTCTCGTTGCAGAGCACGGGCTCTAGGCACACAGGCTTCAGTAGTTGTGGCACACGGGCTTAGTAGTTGTGGCTTGCGGGCTCTAGAGTACAGGCTCAGTAGTTGTGGTGCACGGCCTTAACTGCTCCACGGCATGTGGGATCTTCCTGGACCAGGGCTCAAACCCGTGTCCCCTGCATTGGCAGGTGGATTCTTAACAACTGCGCCACCAGGGAAGTCCCTAATGCAGTGTTTTAATCTCCTTTCATATATCAAGTGTCCTTAAAATGTTCCCTTAATTCAGCTAACTCTTTGAAGCTAGTAATTAGTCAGAAAAAAATAGCTTCTGTATCTTATATTTTAACTTTTATATTCTAGTATCTTTTCATTTTTAAATATTTTAACACAGTAAAATATTTTTTTCCAAAATGTACAGGTATATCTCATATTTTATTCAGAAAAGAAACCTTCATCTGTTACCTTTTTCTGTGTTTGCCTATTACATTGTTAAACATTTTTAAAATTCCTATGTTGTTTGTATACATGCATATACTAATTTTTAAATAAGGCAAGATCTACATATTCTCTTGATTTCCCATAAACAGTGTGTGTAAATTTCTCTCAACTCCTTCTCTATCGATTTGAGCTTTCTTGACTTCCCATGGAGTTATATCCTGATAAAACCATAGTAAGTTGAAAATATTGTAAGTTGAAAATATACTTAATACGTTTAACCTACCGAATATCGTAGCTTAGCCTAGTCTACCTTAAATGTGCTCAGAACATTTATGTTAGCCTAGAGTTGGGCAAAACCATCTAATACAAAGCTTACTTTATAATAAAGGTGACAGAATGGGAGCTGTGCTTGCTGCCACTGCCCAGCATCATGAGAGGCTATCAGAGCAAATTTCCCTAGACCAGGAGAAGATCAAAATTCAAAACTTGAAAAATAGTTTTCTACTGAACATGTATGGATTTTGCACCTTCACAAAGTCCAAAAGATCATGTTGAACCATCATAAGTCAAGGACCATCTGTACTGGCGGAATTCTCAACAGACATAGGTTGAAGACTCTTTGATAGACCCAGCCTTTAATCAATCTTAGATATTTAGAAATGATGCACACCTTTGCCAAGCTTAGCTCTTTTCTTCTGCCAAGTTTACATTCCTAGTAAAGGCCCTTATCATTTACTTGCACTTGCAACATAAATTGAACTTTTTGGAATACAAGGATGAATAGATACAGATATAAAGGAGCTAATTGTAAATTTGAAGGCATAAAATGACCATGACCAGTTTTTCAGTCAGGTCTTGTCCATTGGTCATGGTCAATAATGACCAAGGGAATTGGAGCTGGACTGAAAATAGAGTGGATTAATGAATATGTAATCTACTCTTTTTTACCGAAAGACTTTACTGTTCTACTTGAGCACTGAATTTGCCTTTTTATTAATGAAACTTACTACTGGAGTCTGGACAAATATTAACCAATATTCCTCGTTATGGTAGTGTAGAAAATATATCTTTGGGTTTTAATGAGACCACAAAACATTTGTAAGAAACGACATAATAAAATCTGTTAAATGTTTATTTTGTATGCAACAGATGTATAAAATGAATTGGCATAATGAAAATTCTTCTTGTTGACTGAGAGACATCACTGTAAACAATCATCTTTGTCTTGGGTTGCAGTACAGAAGTAAACACAGAGATATGTGTAGGACCTAGATTCCTGGGTTTAGATGTGCTTTCTCTATTTTGTTTTCCTGTCCTTCTTGTCAAGCTGTCAGTGATGACTTCACACGACTGAAAATATAACTGCCTTTAGCAGTTCCCTCCCTGCTTCTAATCTCCTGCTTTGAAGCAGAAGCAGAAAATTAGTTTGGCTGAGAGTCAGAGCCAGCCTGAATGTTGTATTAAGTGAGGGTCACATGTCTCTGAAAATGGACTGGGGGCCTTATTTATGGAGAAAAGAATAAAAATCTTTATTTCATTGATTTTCCTTACTTTACACTTACAGCTGTTATTTAGAATTTTCAGGTTTGGTTGTTAGATAAAATAAGATATTACTATAGGCCAAACTTATATATGTAGCCCAGTTCTCTGTGTTCCCCACCTATGGAAGGTACTGTATCTTATTCACCCTTCTCTTCCTAGCAAAGTTCCTGGCATATGGTAGGTATTCAGTGAATATTAAATTGAATTGAACCAAAGTACTGATTATATATGCCCCCTTCCATATCCCACACGCATTTGAAACTTAGGGTGTAGAAAACTAAACTCGTCATTTCACCCTTGTTTTCTACTCAGTTTGGTTTTTCTCCTCCTGTATTTCCTATTTTGATGAATAGTTCAAACTCTCACCTATTTACACAGGCCAGGAGCCTAGGAGCCAATATGTGTTTCTCTTTTCCCTTCAGTGCTAATAACTAATTGATAACCAAGTCTTATCTATTTTCCTTCCTAAATAGCTCTTGAATCCATGACCTCCTTCCTCTCTACTCTCATGGTCTTGATCAAGGCCTTCATAGTTTTTAATGACTCCTTAATAGTCCTATCCCTTCCAATTTATTTTATAGATTCCTGCCAAATATTATTTTTTAAAACAAAAATATGATTATTAAATTTAGCTCATAGTTAAATTTAGCTCTTCTTGACAAAGATGAGAATTCAGAGAGGGCAAGGCAGCTAGAACTGACAGGGCAGAATATCCAAGAAAATAAAAACTTTACAAAGAGAGGACTTCAGAGATTTGTAGAGAATATTCCTTGAATCTTTATCAGAATACTGATCAACACACATGTATGAGGAGACTACCCAAGGCTAAGGAAAGAACCAGTGGAAAGAAGAAAGTAGAACACCACCCAGAATTCACTCAAGGCCATGGATAGTTTGTGTTTCTACTAACCAGAGTGCAAAACTGTTGAATCAGGTAGGATACTCAGAACAGTACTGTCTCACTAGTGGAAAAAATTCTACCTAGACTAAAAGCTGTTCTGGTTCCACCAAACTATGCTTTAAAGTAGGCTTCAAAAGGAGCAAATTATTACCAAATAATTTAACTGCATCCCAGAACAAAGCTGAAGAATATTTAGAAGAATACAAAGATATTCAGCACAGAAATAAGGTCTAGAATCCTATCAAACTCACAGTGTCTAGCATCCTCTTAAAACCTACAAGCAAGCCAAGAAGCAGGAAAGTATAATTCATAATGTAGAGAAAAAGTAATCCATAGAAAAAAACCAGAAATCACAAAGTTGATAGAATTAGTGGACAGTAACATTAAAACAGTTATATATCTATTTGAGAAGGTAGAGGAAAGCACGAAAGGAGAAATATGGGAGGTATAAAAAAGTCCTAAATAAAATTCCAGAGGAAAATATGTCTGAGATGAAAAATACACTAGATACAATTAAGAGCAGATTAGCCATTGCAGTAAGACTAGTGAATTTAATCACATAATAATAAAAACTATCTGAAATGAAAAAGAAGGGGGAAAAGACTGGGGAAAAAAAAAAAAAGAGTGTCAGTGGGATATGAGAACACTTCAGGTGACCTAAAAATGGGTAATTAGATATCCCAAAGGAGAGGAGAAAGAGTTGCAGAAAAATGATATTTGAAGGAATAATTGCTGAATACCGTATAAATGTGGTAAACAGAGCCCTCTTCGGCCCAGTGAATATCCAAAGTCTCATCTCCCTGTCTTGAACTTGCTACTGAATTAAGCATTGCTAAGAGACAAGTTCACATGGCATAAGTGAGGCTGAGACAAAGCACAGGAAACTTCCTGTTGACCAATGTACATGACAGGGCTAGAAAGAGTTCCAGATCCTCACCAAAAGAAATGCTGGAGTGAATGATCACCTGGTTGCAGAGTTAGAACACTACAACACCAGGATGGTTCTATTAAGGTAACCCACCCACCTGGCAGCAGTTCTGGGATTCACACCATCTTTTAGACTCTTCCCCTGATAAACTATCAGCTTCTTGCTTTCTTTTATACTCTCCTTCCAAATATCCTTGGTCTCTCTTTAATGTCTATGAAAACTTCTCTTTTCTTCTTTCTTCAAATATTTTATATCTACCTATGAATTACTGTCCCCTAAGGGTTAAAGCTTCCATGAAACAGAGGTCAATAATACCTGTGAGCTATTTGTTTCTTAGCGACCATTACCACCCACTCTGGTCCATATCTAGAGCAAAACCCAGGGGCTGTCCACTTGTTAACTCAGCTGGAAGAGGAAACAACAGGGAAAGCATTCATGGAAGAAACTTTATATCTCAGCAATTTCTAGACACAAAAGACATATTCTGACTTTCTAGTTTGACATAATTCTGTTTGCCTTTTATTATACACAAATAAGGATTTTTACAAAATCATTTTGCAATAATTACTGTATTTGGCCATCTGTTGACACCATGTGAGATCTGAGTATAAATAGATGGAGAAATGGTTAAAAAAAATCAGGCCACGTGTTGTGTAACATCTTGCACCATAGATCCCTATCTTTTTCGTAATATGTTTTAATATGTGCAGTAAGATATTTTAGGTAAAGGGCATAGAAATTATAGACTAACACCAGCCACAGAATCAAGAAATGTATTGCGATTTTAGCAATAATCTTGTCACAACTTATCAGCCACTAAATTCAGTGATGAACATTAAATAGCTTTTTATTCCATTATAATCTTATTTTCTTTCATAATGCTCATCATTAAAGAATAGACTCTATTGTAAAGAGTATCAAAAAAAGTATCAAATCTTCTTAGGTCCCATTGAAGCTAAGCCATTTCCCACCTTTTCTTTGCTTGCTAAAGATAAAATGAAAAATCAAATGACTATCTAAAGTAGTTTTTAAAAGGACTGTATCATGGATGCTGTGAAATCCTGCCTGATTTAAGTCCTGTGAGTAGCTGGCTCTCTTGAGATGGCAAATGCATTGCTCACAGAACAGTGCACTATTCACGTTTGTCTCTCGAGTCTCATTTATCACAGTGATCAGTGGACATGATAACATAATCTGTATACAGTGTTCCTTTTTCTCCGGGGTGGTCTGGGTATTTTTAAACCAGTTACTCAAAGATTATCCCTTCAGTCCTATCTTACAATTTTTTACTCCCAAAACTTACTGAGCACAGACTGTACTTTGCACCTGCATAGGCAATCCTCTAGGACCTAGTAAAATGCAGGAGGCATTGTAAAGCAAACAGGTGAAGATGGTAAGCATCTGAACAGAAAACATCATTAAAGATAAAAATGGGCAAAGCATATGTTTAGGGTCTAGAAGTAAAATGCAGCCAAGATTTCTTTCTTCTACTCACTGCTTCCAGAAATCACTCTATAAGAGATCATGAGAACGTCTCTCTCTTATTGTTCTCACTGAAACAGGTACCTGAGATCAAATATGTAGCTAAGGGGACAGACTGGAGACTGAGTCTGAGACAAATATTTTCCTCTACCTCCATCTACAGAAAGAAGCACTGAACTGATACTTTAGTAGCCATAAGCAAACCTTGTGTCCAGATCTTGGTTTTTAAGTATCCATCCCTACCAAAAGAAACAAGAGCTTCTTAGAGGAATGTCTGATTCCAGGGCTGGGGCAAAGAAGGTACAAGATGAAACTGAAACATATAGGTATGACAGAAAATAAGAAAGTGCTCAGGAAAATAATAGAAACCTGTCAAAAGAACAGAGTTAGCTTGACAGGGTTCAACTGGCTAAAGCTGAAGACAGCTTGATCATCAAAATAAATGAGCATGTCAGTGGATTGTAACCCATTGAATGAAGTAGGAAATACATACATAAACAGAAGAGAAATGATGACATTTTCTTAAATTAGTGTGCAGACTGATAAACGTGGAAGGAGTGATGGGGTGAAAAAATATCATTTGTAACCATTGTAGTAAAGATTGATTCAGGCAAGACACATCACAGGTTACAATATTTGTGGAAATGGCTGGATGAGGAGTGAGCTGTCTGCATGTTCTCAAAGTGTCTCATCATAGACTGTTGAGTAGCAACAAGGAGAAAAACAGTAAACTAAAGAATGGAGAAAACAAAAGCAACTTGACCTGACGATCCAGATTAATGTCCTCAATAAGGGGTATATACACATCATGTGTCTTGGTATATGATACCCTGAGAAGGATACCTTATCACTCCTGCATATACCAGTTGGAGCGGCATAACCTGAGTCTAATCATGAGAACACTTGAGCCAAACCCAAATTAAGAAATTTTATAAAATTGGAAATGTTTTAAGAAAATTTCTAACTTTATAAAATTACTAGCCTGAAGTTTTCAAAAATGCCAACGTCATGACAAAGGAAGGCTGAGAAACTCCTGTAGATTGAAGGAGACGAAGGAGATATGAAAATTATAAACACAGTATGTGACTCCAGACTTGGCATGTGGACTATAGATTAGATGAAAATATTATCTCAGTGTTAAATTTCCAAAATTTATTGCGCAATTTATTTCCTGAATTTCCAGTTATTTATTTAAGCTTGGAGAGTCATACCACTGTTTCTTCTACTTCATGGTCGGTTTTAGGGAATTTCTTCAGCTGAAATGTTTTGATTCATATTTCCTATTTTCTTCTATTGTAGCTTTGTTGCTATAGAGTTTTGGTTTTTCTTTCTTTATTTCCCTATTGTCAGGTGTTGTGTGGACAGGGTTCCCAGTTCAAGAACATCATTTTCTATCAGTGTGGCAAAGTGCAGTTTCCTTAGTGGAAGATGCTGGCAGCTTGGGTAGAAAGAGAGTCATTGGCATGTGTTGCTTCTCTTTCACTGATGCATGTTCCTTAATTTCACCTTTTTACTTTGTTTTGTCCTTTCACTGCCGTGAATGCAGGTCAAATAGGCAACTGACATTATTTTTCAGAACCAGAATTTCCTTCATTATTTCCGTTACCAGATTCCTCAACGAGCCCAAACGCTTAGCACTTCAAGCCATGTTTAAAGTATACAGAGTCTTACTTTCACTGCTGAGGATGACAGAGAAAATAATATTTCTGAAATGGAAGCTGGGAATGTATATTGTAAGCATATCGTGACAATTGTATTGTTTCTGCTTTTCCTGTGTTTTGGTTCCCCTGAATAATAATGTGTGTTTGCTGTGAGTGGAGGAGCCCACATTCATTGGGCTGGTAATTTATTGTTGAAGGCAATGAAATTGTAAAGTTTCTTTGAGTGGGCTCCTGTCAGCAGTACAGCAGGTGTCTGCCAGGATTTTCGTTATTTGATTTATTTTTTTTTTGGAAATTCAGAGAGCTCCTATCTTTTCATGGAAAGCCTCTCTCACCTGGAATTCATCCTCAATTATAGCCTCCTCTTAACAGAATTTCATGCCTCAAGGCAGAATTCATCCTACCCGGCTCAGTGGCCCACACTTCTTCCATTACACGGTCATTCAGTGGTGACTCAGCAGGTCTGTACACTATTAGACTATGAATTCCTCGAAGGCAGGAGCCACTCCAACCCTTCCAGCCACAGAGAGGTTTAAGAGGACACCACCTCTGTACTAAATGAATGGGGTGGGATCATCACAAGTGTCCTGAGCTGAATGTGGGCATAGACCACTTAGCTGAGGGGACCTTAAATGTTCTGTGTAGAGCAACGGGAGAAATGTGGGGTTTTTTCCCCAAAAAGAAATGGGTGGAGAGGAAAGAAGAAAAGAATAAATAAGAGAGAAAGTAGAGAGGCAGTCTGCACCACAGGACAGAAAACTAAAGCTAGAATCCAGACCAGGCCAAGAGCTGTTGTATTTTTAAGGACGATGACTAACACACAACTTCAGGTATTTGCAATGCTACAATGGGCTGCAATATACATTTTTGTGGCTCTCCAAAACTTGAGTACGTTAAAATATATACAATGTGTATAAGATTTTCGTTTTATGAGCATGAAGGAAAATGCTAAGTTACATGACGGGCTCAAAACAATTTGAATAAGAACCATAGGCATGGAACACTTAACACAATTGTGAAATGAAACCAAATCAGAGAAGCAGAAACTCAGAAGGAAGGGATGACCACAAAATTATAAGTCGACAGATAATTTGCTAAAATCATGAGTAGGATTTTCCAGAAAATGTGGACAGAAGACTTAAGGCAATTTCATCTAGTGTTTAAGAAGCAGGACGTCCTTGCTGATTTCTCAGATTTATTTCTCTCTCTACACAAGCACAGCGCTTCTCACATAGTAGGCTACATACTTGCTTAAGAGTTGAGCCTAAGATGTTACACCTGTACAATCTTTGCTAGTTTTAGAAATAAACATCCAGTGGAATCTACTTTAGCATTTCAACGCAAACTATCAAATTTGGAAAACACCAAAGTGCCAAACAATAGAGAAATGACTAAAAAAATTATAATACCTCTGCTCTATTTCATACATGCCACAATTACAAAGTTTGAAATATATCTATATAAGTTGACATAAAGTTTTCTAAGACATAATGTTATATGAAAAAGATATGCTGCCCAATATACAGATACAATTATCCTATCTTATGAAAAAGCTCTGGGAGCATATATTGTAAATTAGTAATAGCAGTTCCCCTAGTGAAAGGATTTAATTGGGTATAAAAGTAGATCTTCACTTTTTACTTTATATCCTTCTATATTATTTAAAGTATTATCATGGGAATTAATATATATAAAATGTAATATAATTCATTTAATACATAATTTAATATACATACACAGTATAAAATAGAACTGTTTTGGGGACATGGATAATTGAGTGAATACAAAACGCTTTCTGTTACAAACAATTAAAACACTGGATAAAAATAGAAATTTTGTGTGTATATATTTATGTACGTATAGTGCTGAGCTCGTAGAAAAGAACTGGAAATGAAAACCCACAGATACGTCCAGTAAATGGGAAGAGGAGAGAGTGCATGTCAGGTGGGAACTATGTAAGGCGAATCTTTGTTAGACATGAATGTGATTATCAGACTGGGAAATAGACCATCACAAATAGATGGTTGGGATTCTCTCTTTTTTCAGCTTTATTGCAGCATAATTTGATTAGGTGACATTCACCAATTTTACTTGTACAGTTCAACGAATTTTGATAAATGCATGGTTGTATATCCCCCACCACAATCAAATATAGAACACAAGCCAGAAACCTCTCTGGTGGCCCTTTGTAATCAACATCTTTCCGTCACACCCAGCTCCTAGGAACCACTGATCTGATTTCTGTCCTTATAGTTTTGTGTTTTCCAGAATTTCATATAAATGGAATTATACGTTAGGTAGCTTTTCAAACCTGGTTTCTTTCACTCAGCATAACGCTTTTGAGATTCATCCCTTCCTTTTGTTGGTAGTATCTTATTGTGTTGGTATACCATGATAGGTTCATTTATTCATCAGTTAATGGACATTGTGGTTGTTTCGAATTGGGCTTATTCTACATAAAGGTGCTATAAACATTTGTGTACAGGTTCTGTGTGTACATACATTTTCATTTCGTTCAAATATCTAGGAATGGAATTCCTGGGTCATATAGTAAGTGCATGCATGAATTTATAAGATGAACTGCCAGTCTGTTCTCCAAAGTGGCTGTAGTAATTTACATTCTCATAAGAACTTTATGAGAATTTAATTGGTTTACATCCTTGCCGTAACTTGGTTTTGTTATCATTGTTACCATATCTTTATTTTTGTTTTATGTTCTAATACATATGTAGTGGTATCTCGTGATTTCAAATTTGCATTCCCCTAATGATTAATTATGTTAATCATCTTTACATTTGCCATCTTTATTGTTTTTTGGTGAAGTTATACCGTATGATATTTGTCTTTCTATGTCTGACTTACTTCACTTAGTATGACAGTCTCTAGGTCCATCCATGTTGCTGCAAATGGCATTATTTCATTCTTTCTTATGGCTGAGTAATATCCCATTGTATATATGTACTACATCTTCTTTATCCATTCATTTGTCGATGGACATCTAGGTTGTTTCCATGTCTTAGCTATTGTAAATAGTGCCACAATGAACAGTGAAGTGCATGAATCTTTTCTCTGGATATATGCCCAGAAGTGGGATTGCTGGATCATATGCTATAAAGCTAACATAGCTAAACCCTTTGACCCCACAATCATCCTCCTACATATTTCCAACTGATTTGGAAACTCAGGCTCATAGAAAAATCTGTAAATGAGTGTTTACAGCAGCTTTATTCATTCTTGTCAAGAATTGGAATCAACCAAGATGTTCTTCATTAGGTGAAAGGGGAAACAGACTGTGGTACTTCCATGCAATGGAATACCGTTCAGCAGTAAAAAGGAATCAGCTCTCTTGGCATGTAAAGATGTGGATGAATCTAAGCTAGATATTGATAAGTGAAAGAAGCCAGGAGGAGAAGACTATATATTGTATTATTTCATTTACCATTATTAGTTCCATTCTGGAAAAGGCAAAATCATAGAGAAGATAAACTGATCAGTGGTTTCTAGGGGTTCAGAATGGGATAGGGAGGTACTGAGTAGGAAAAACACAGGACATTCTTTGGAATAGAGAAAATACCCTGTATGATACTGGAATTATGGCTACATAACACTATACACTTGTCAAAATCCATTGAACTTTGCAACACAAAAGCAAACATTAGTGTATGCAAATTAAAAATACATACATATTCCATCCTAGGATGGAATGCAGAATGTGTCAAAACTATCTAACTGTGTTATAGCCTCATTGAAGGGAGTGTGGGGTGCTGAGCTAAGTACCTTTGGAAATGAGTGGATTCTATAAGACTAAAGGCAAAAGGAGCCATACATAAGCCTTGTAGACTGGTTAATCAGGTGTTTTACAAGGGCATGGAGGTTAACAATTCTGAAACTACTACACACGTGTACCAAAACTGAGGAAGTAAATAAATGGATAACAGACGATGGGAGCTAAGTCTCTCTATTAGAGTGGGAGGTGACAGACGAGCAAGGAGCAGAGGCTAGAATGATCCATGTTATAACAGATTAGAGTTGGGAGACATCAGTATGAATTCATGTTTAGTTTAATGTAGATAGAGATGGTTACACATATACATATTTTTAGACATGTGTTTATGCACAGGTTATTATAAACACATATTTCCTTGATTTACCAGCTGAGAGGGCCTAGGAGCAATCGCACTCCATTAACAATGAGCACAACATTGTAACTCATTTTATGCAAAAATTTAAACACACACGTGTACATGCACACAAATATTTGTAAGACTGCATCCTAAAGTGTGATTATCTTAAGGTCGCAGCGGTGTGTAGGGTTGTAGCTAACGGGGTACACGTAGGTACAGACTTCTTTCCCTCTTCTTTTCTCTTATTTGAATACTTTATAATGAGCATGTATTTGCGATATTTGTGAGTTACGTATGATTTAAAATAAACTTTTTGTATATATTTTATCTTTTCTGCTACCAAGCCTTCCTTAATCAATTATGTTCTTTAACTCCTGTAACATCAAATATTTTTTTCCAGTGTATCCTCTGCTAAGCACGTAGACAGGAATAAGTTTCTCCCAGGTTAAAAAGAAAAACGAGCAAACAAAACAAAACAAAAAGCCACCTTATGCCTATTAGTTACTCCAGGTCTCTTTTTTCTTTTGCTGCCAAACTACTTGAAAGCATTGTCTACCCGAGTTAGTTCTGCTTTCCTGTCTATTTTGCGCACTGTCAGTTCTCTGCAGACTACCTTTTGTTTTTACCACTCTACTCAAGCTGATGTTAGGACAGCCTCCCTGACGGAAGCGGCGTAGCGGGGAGGCCAGAGCTCTGGGCAGATGTGGGCTCTGCAGCTGGGTGTTTGCATATTCTGCTTGACTTTCCTACTCTGTCTCCTTAGTCTAGTCCTAAAATAAGGAATAGGACTGTATCTGTCTTGGTATCTCTCAGCATAGGGCCTGAGACATAATATAGTTAGATAAATAGTGATCAGGAGATCTCGGTGTGCGGCCCGGCGCCGTCCCAGCGGTGCAAGTTCTCACTCAAACTGCAGCAGCGGGGGAGCCGCCCGCGTCCTCCCGCCCCAGCAAGCCGACGAGCAGAACGTGACTGATTCTGTTTCTTAAACTTTCCGAGAAACTGTATACCTCAGTGTTCTATCACTGTCTGAAGGTCGGAGGACCCCAGCGCTGTGCGGGCAGCACCGGAGCCGAGGAGAAGGAGCTGCCCCACCCCGACCCCTGGGCCCTGCCGTCCCTGCCCGCCCAGCGCCACCGGGGATGGATGGCGGGAGCACGACGCCAGGGGGCGACAGGACCAGGAGGGAAGGGGCAGCGGCCGCAGCACAGCGCGGGGAGCTCTCCAACCTCCACTTGGATCCACTGACATCACGTATGATTTCCATCCCGGTCACTGTCACGGTCACGGCGTTTTCCCTGCCCCGCCCTCCCAACTGTCTTCCCAGCGCAGACCTTCCACGTGGCATACCTGCTCTCTTTGGATATGAACTTTTCCGTGGTGAGACACTGCACACAGACATATATGAAGAAAGAATGTACGGTCAGTTCCTATGGTTTCTGTAGGTCACCCTCATCTTGTAAATTGTCCACAAAGCAGATCACAGCAGTGAGGAGGAGGGGCCGAGCCCTCTGGGGCCAGAGGGAGGAAGTGGCCTCCTTTGCCCCCGGAGCCTTATAGGTGGGTAGGTGCTGCTGTGGCCGCCACCCCGGGAGGCTAGCCCTGCCCCGAGGCCTGGACCCCGGGGGCATCTCAGCTTGGCTTCAGCTGGAAGTCATGTCACGCATGCTCTGTGTTGGAATCCACTTTCCGTGCCGTTGGTGTCTGTAAATCCTGGATGGGTTACTTTGACAAATTACTGCTTTGGGTCTTTGTAAATTAAATTTCTTTTCTCTAAGGATAAAGTGAATAAAAAAGAATCTCCCAGGGCTTACCCTAGTGGCGCAGTGGTTGAGAGTCCGCCTGCCGATGCAGGGGACACGGGTTCGTGCCCCGGTCCGGGAAGATCCCACATGCCGCGGAGCGGCTGGGCCCGTGAGCCATGGCCGCTGAGCCTGTGCTCCACAACGGGAGAGGCCACAACAGTGACAGCCCCGCGTACGGCAAAAAAAAAAAAAAAAAAAAAAAATGTCCCAGCTCCCAGGGATGGTGGGAAGCTGTCCCAGGCAGCGTTGGGCTCATGGTGAGGACCCTGGTGTACTGGCACCACTGTCAAGGTCACCTGGGCCCTGTCCCGCCTGCCTCAGGGACTTCGGGTTAAGAATTAGGAAAAGTGAAGACCAAACAACACCCGCTCAATGACGCTGACGATTTGGAGCACAAAACAGGAGCTTTGTGGCTTAGGAAGCTTATGTCGTTGTTAAACCACAAGACAGTCGTGAACTAAAAGTAAAGCAGGAAGAGAGGCCTGGTCACTGCCCTGACACCCAGGCGTGTCCCCGCACAGTCCTCCTTGTCTCTGAGGTGCCCACACGCAGTGGTAGCCCAGCCGCAGACCCCACGGGGTGCCCCGGTCACTCTCGTGGTCACTGCCCTCCTGCCTTCCTGCACCCCTGTCACCCAGCCCTTCAGCACACAGATGCCCCGTGTCCAAGAGGCGTCACACGGGCACACCTTCAGGCCCCTCTTGGAGCGCCTGTTAGGTCAC
This sequence comes from Leucopleurus acutus, assembly GCF_964270905.1. Taxonomy (NCBI): domain Eukaryota; kingdom Metazoa; phylum Chordata; class Mammalia; order Artiodactyla; family Delphinidae; genus Leucopleurus; species Leucopleurus acutus. The sequence goes on from NC_139160.1 coordinate 61,974,521, forward strand.
AGAGAAGTGGCCCCAGAAGGTTCTGCCAGGTTGACACTCGGCCAAGTGCAGCTCTCTCCTGCTTGTTTCTTCTAGGAAAGGGGACGTTGGTCTTTCTTCCTCCACTGCAGAAGCTCCACATGTGTTTGCTTTATGACAGTTGGCTCGGGCCTGGAGGCGTGGCTGGGTGACTTGGGCCTGCGTCTTTTTGCCCCCTGCCAACCAACCAGGTGTATTTTCAGTGGACTGGGAGGCCGTAGCTGGTTTAACTCTGCACATCTCTATCTTCAGAGGCTGATTGTGACCACCAGTAAGCTCGTAGGGAGAGTCCTGGGTACCTGTGCAAGGCTGCTGAACAGGTGGGGCAGGAAGCAGTCACCCAGCCCCTGGATTCTATCGTCAGGCTATTACTACCGTTAGGAAACAAAATCCCATGGACAGAAAACAAATTTGGCTTTAAAGTAACACAAATTTTAATCAGGTTCTTGACAAATCTTTCGCCCACACACCTCCACCCCACCCAGAAGTCTTACCAACATTTGTACCATTGAGATGGGTCTCCCTGGGCCCTCAGGGGCAGCTCCCTGTCCCTGAGCCGGTGGGGTCGGCGGCCTTGGATGGTGTACAGTAAAGCAAGTCACACAAATTAAAAAAAAAAAAAATCTGTAGAAAACAGGAAATGGATTCTTCAGTCTTTGACTTCTAATGTTAGTAATACTCTTTTAACTCTTCACACTGCTGCTAGAGTCTGTATACTCAACCTGAGTGTTTGCTGGAAAACTAAGAAAATTGGGATCATGTAAGTTGCTTTCCGATCTATTTTTTCCACCCTGATATGAATCATACTTCTGTAAACAATCATGTTCATTAATAGATTATTTTTCTTCAAAAACTGTAAAACTACCTGCTCTAATATATAACATCGCAGAATTTTGCTCTTAGGTTTATTATAGAATTTCTCCATCCTGACATGTTTATCGTACATGGAATTTCTACCAGACTGTCACAGTCTTTCCTGTTGTCTGTATAAGCATTAATCAGTAGACAGGGACCTTCTTGGAGCAAAACACATACATTATTCATAATTATATCAGCTAGGTTCCAGCATCCCACAGAGGTAAGGATTCTATACCTTGTATGAAATTGTCAGGACTTCATAAAACCATACAATCATTTATTCACTTGGCATTCTATTCGGGAATGATTAATATTTATCAAATACTATTAAATCCAAGGCACAATACAAAGCATAAACCTACAGTCTTATATGAAGCATTTGAGGATATATGTGTTTCAGAATTTCGACTCTTAAAAATTCTTTTTAGATTTTAGAACGATAATGTGATGAACACACCATTTTAAAGCCATACCTATTCAAGCTTTGGACAGCACCACGTTTGAACACCTATCACTTCAAGTCAGGTTTTGCCATCAAATAAATTTAAATTAGATCAGGTTTTGGTGCCAAATCAAATACAATATAAAAAAATCAGGTTTTAACCGTTTTATTTTAAATTTCAGGATTAGATACCATCAAACATATTGTGAGGCAAAGAATGATGACTAGGACTCTTTTTTTGAAAGACCTTAACATTTTATATGGGAGATAAAACGAGTTTTTAATAGGAAGCAGGAGATAGTTCATGTTGATTAAGGGTCACAAATGAAGCAAGGGAAGGAGAAAGAATAGAATCAATATCTACTAGGAAAGAGGTATGAACAGGTTTCAGATAATGATGAGAGAGGGAAGGGAATAGGCATTTTAGGGAGTGGGAGGAAGCATGAGGAAATAGAGAAGTGGGAAAAGAAAAGAAATAACTTCAGAAAAGGTATGGGTCCCAGAGTGCTGGGAGTGTAGATCGTGGGAAGGGGTTGAGTGGTGGTAAATATAGCTGGAACAATGCATCAGGGTTACATTATAGGGGGCTTATGTTTTGCTCCTACCTTTTTTGTCTTTCTATAGCCTCTTTCAGGGCAATTAAATCCACTGTCAGTTATGCTAGCATGTATCTATTAACATTTCCCAGATCACTAATTCTAGACAGATCATTCCTAGGAATGATCTTTTCCAGCTGCTTCCTGGACCTATCCACCTGTGCATCCTGTAGACATCTTAAAGCTAATTTATTTAAAACCTCATTCATTCATTCATTAAACAATGTTATTAGCCAGTGCCCTAGACATTGGAGGTTCAATGGTGAAAGTCATATCCCTGACAGTGCTTATTGACTCATGGGGAAGGAGACATTATCCAAGTAATTGCACGGAGGGAGAAAAACTACAAACTGGAGGATGCCCTGAAGGAAGGAAAAAATGCCCTTCTGAAAGGGTGTGTACGAACAAGTTACTCTGCTCTCAGAGAGGCTGGTGCTCACTGAGGAAGTAATCTCTGAGCTAAGATAGGAGGTTGAAGAGGACAGGAAGACTCTCAGTTGCGGTGAAGCACTGCAAAGCATCTGTGAGAGCCAGTGTGGCTGGAACACGCAGAGCGAGGTGGAGAAGGTTACAGACCAGATGAGAACTGACCACATAGGAGCTTATGAGCTACTTTAAGGACTTAGGTCTTTATTATCTGAGCAGCGAAAAACCAGGGAGAGGATTTCAGCATGACCACATTGTGTGTGTGTGTGTGTGTGTGTGTGTGTGTGTCTTCTAAACTGCATTTAAGTTGGCTATGTGTACGTTTAAGCGCATTTTATCCCCTGGGTTGGCTGTTAGTTGTTTAAAACTTTGCTAAAGAACACACCTATGAAACGTCCATAAAACGTAAATATATAGCGCAATAAATTTGTATAATGTAAGCAACAAGGATCCGCCACTTATATGGTGAAATCAAACATTGCCAATTCTCCAGAAGCTCTTTGTACCTCTATTCCAATCACAACTCCCTTCTTCCCACTGAAAGGATACTGAGTACACTGTATGAAGTTTCATAGTAATTATTCTTCTATTATTTTATAGACTTACCATCTAAATATGAATCCCTAACCATTAGTTTCCTGTTTTATGTTTATATAAATGGAATCATAAAGCATATGTGTAAGCATTTGTGTATGACTTCACTCACTGTAAATTTTGTTTTTCCAATTTGTTCATTTTAAATGAATATATGTAGTTCATTCATTTGGGGGACTATATAGGATTCTTTGTATGCAACGATTTATTTACCTATTGTCTTGATGAGAGACAATTTCAATGTTTCTCTCCTGCTGATTACAAGTAATGCTATTGAGAGCATTTTTGAATATCCTGGAACACATACACATGACATTTCCCTAGGAAAAAATACTCAGAGGTATATGCCACCCTACATAACAACATATGTAAACCTGCATACATGTAATAGTAATGTTATGTTATATACTATTATATCTGTTTTCCTATATTCTGTTTTTCATTATTTTGTCTTTCTGCATCATTATAAATTATTCCTTCTTCTCTATCTTCCAGTTAATTAATTTTCTCTTCTGTATCTTATTGAGTTCTTAATTTAGGTTACTGTTTTAGTCATTGCATTGTTCCAAAATTTCTATTAGTCTCTTTTTTAAAATTAAAAAAGTAGACCTGCCTGACAGATTTTTTAAATGAGCAGTCTGTATCAGCACTATCTAATACAATTGTCTACTATGATAGAAATATCCTATAAATCAGTATTGTGCAATAAAATATCAACCAACCACCTTATAGCCATTGAGATGTTGAAATGTAGCTAATGAAGCTGAAGAATTGAACTTTTTGTTAATTTGAATTGTTTAAAATTTTAAGTTAAATAGCCACACATTTCTAGTAACTTCCATACTAGACAACAAAGGTCTATATATTATGATTCTATAATTATTCTTTCACCATCCACTTACACTTTTAAAATAAAAACTTAACATGCTCCATTTGAAAAACTTGAAAAAAAACAATTATAATCAATTAAGCAAGATTCACTTGTCAGCATTCATATTTTATCTTATATATATACACATATATATGTATATTTGTGTCTGAGATTGTCTATGTATGGTTACAAATACACACACATATGTGTAATATACAGAAGATAAATTTTTGCAACATCATTATAGGTACTTTTATAGGCTTCCCTGTTCACCTAACATTTATCAAAGAATTCTGTTATTAAGTAGTCTCTAAAATAATTGTCTATAACGATTATGTAAGACATCCTCTTTTGTTTCTGTCTAGATTTAAATATTCTCTATTGCTAAATATTTAGACTTTTTACAATATTTTGCCATTATTGCTCACAGGATTATGAATAGCCTGTGAACCTAAAATACGGACTTTAAATCTAGTTGATTTCTTAGGATTACTGAAATTAAGGTGGGATTGCTAGAATAGAGTACCCGTTGACTAAGTGTGTTTGTCATATATTAAATTGATTTCCAGAAAAGTAGTACCAGTTTGTTTCCATTGGAGAAACATAAGAATACATCCTCTTCTTATGGATCTATGCTTTGTCATCTGACTTGAGTTTTCACCACCCAGCATAAACTCTCTAAGGACATAAAGCATATCCTCAGTTTGATATGCAGGATTTTTCTCAATTCTATTTATATTTGAACTCTCTGAGGATTTAAGGCTTAAGCTACTCTGTCCCTTTTGAAACTTTCTCTTGTGTTTGCCTCCTTCCTGTGTTATTGTGAGTTTGTTCTTCTATTTCTGCTCTCCCTCTTCCTGTTGCCTTTCTTTCTTGTCTCTACATGTGGCATTTGCCATAGTTCTGGTCTTTAATATCGTTGTTCCGTAACCTCTGATGAAGTCCCCTCCCCGTCCCTTATTCAGCTCTCCCATCTTCAAACCTAACTCTTAAATCTATATTTCCAGGCTGTCATGTCTTCAGAGATCAAGTATGCCTTGTCCCTACTGTCACCCATCATGTCTAGGATCTGAGTTTTAACAGTACCCCTGCCCCCACCCCACCCTAACTCAACTCCCTATATGTTCTGCTTTTCCCTTTATGTAAATAATCTCATTGTTACTTGGGTTCAAAAAAACCTCACTTTTTTTTTCTTATCTCCTTTGTCTCACATATTCAGTCCGTCATCAATGAATGATTGAATTCATTGATGACGGACTGAATATGTGAGACAAAGGAGATAAGAAAAAAAGTGAGGTTTTTCTGCAGTTTCAATCAAATCATGTCTAACCTTCCATTACTGCCGCTTACATGCTAAAACGGGCCCTTATTACCATGGCAATTTACTCTTAAACAATGCTCCAGCTTTTAGACTTTCCTGTTATTAATCTAGTCTTCACAATGCTTCTAAATTCATCTATTTAACTTATCACTTGGCGGGTACGGCTCTCTTCATCAGAAGCTTTCAATGCCTCCCTGTTGTCCTCTAAGTAACCCCCAGTTTCATAGTTTGTCATGTATCCAGCCAGCCAGCCATTCAAAATTTGAGTGCCTGCGTACGGTTTATGTGTGGAGCAGTGACATTCAGCTACTGGAGATGCTAGGCCCTTGCGTGAAGAGGTCTGGAAGTGCCTGGGAGTTGACCTCCCCTGAGGCTTCCACTAGCATATGACTGAGGAATGCAGCTGTAAGGAAGCCCCAGATCCATTGCCTGGATTTTAGCAGCTCTGAGGCTTAGATTACATTCCAAAGTTTCCCCATAGCATCAGGCTGCAGCCTACCCTCTGTGGGCCTTTTTCCTGGGGTTCCATCCTTACCTGGCCTCCTCTTGTTCCTTACCCAGCTTTACCTACCAGCTACCCTGGAAGTATTTCCTTAATAAATGACTTACACTTGAATTCTCCTCTGCTGTTCCTAGGGTCTGCTTCTTAAAAAAACAAACAAACAAAACCTTGTTAAGACACTTGTATTCAAACCAGAGACATAATCACTACTGCAAATGAGCTTACACCAAGTAGAAAAACAGGTGTGTGAACCAACTCTTTCAACTTTAATATGATATCTACTATAATAATGGTGGTATCAAACTCCAGTGAGATAGAAGAGAAGAAATACCTACCCCAGATGAGAGAATTCAAACTGGGATGTCTGCAACCTGAAAGTAACATCTGACCTGAACTTAAGAAGTAAGACTTTTTATTTACAGGAAGGAAGAGAGAAGCAGGAAGGAAGCAAAGAGAAACTCTTCATAGGGAATAACATGGGCAAAGCTACTACGATATGAAAGCATGAAAATTTTCAGGAAATACAAATAACTCAAATTATTTATTATTATCAAAGGACAAAGGGAGGGACAGAGGATTGGTTCTGGCAGGTGAGTAACATGGAAGAAATCTGCACTCAAAACATTCATTAAGTGACATAGAAGGACTTCATCTGTTTTATCTTTTGAAGATGGTAAACAAATGAAGAAACCAGACCGGTGATGCCATCAGATTTAGAGTTTTAACTATTACTCTGGAGGCATCATGGAGGGCTGGGAGAGTGAAGGTTTGATAGTTGCATTAGGCTTAATTCAGGAAAAAGATAATCAGAAATTAAATATGGTGGGTAAGAAAGGCTTAGGAAGGAGATAATAAGAAATATTAGAAGGAAGGACTGGCAATAGTTGGTAATTTATTAGGTCTGGGGATAGAGATAGAAGATTCTAGGCTTTGGACCCATCTCAATGACCAAATCCATTGGACATTTTTTAGTCTTCATCTTACTTAATCTGATAGCAGCATTTCCCTTCCTTCTGAAGTTCTCGTTCAATTGTTTTGATAGATTTTGTATATTCTCCAAATTCTCTTCATCTATTATTAATTCACTTTTTAAATAAGGTAGGTAGTTAAAACTGGAATTATAATGTACAGACTACTTACTAAAGAACTGCTTAAATGAATGCCTCAAAGGATTTAAAATAACCAGAGTTTATGTGAAAAAACTGCCCAACCTCACTTGTAACCAAAGAAATGTCAACTAAAAATAATAATATCAGATCAGCAAAAATTTTAAGTGTAAAATATCCAGTTTTGGCAAATATAAAGAAGAAAACATGCTAATGCATTACTGGTGATAGTGTAACATGTACAAAGTTTTGGAGAACAATTAAATAATAATTGTTACTTAATTTTAATTTTATTTATTAAACTTATTTAATAAACTTATTTTATCTCCCATATTAAAATGCTCATTTCCTTTGATCCAGCAATGGCACTGCTAATGATTTAAAATAAAAGTCAATCTAGATAAATATATGAAGATGCTTATTACAATATATCTGTAATAGCAAACATCTTAACTTATTTTAAAGTCTATTAATAGAAACTAATTAAATATAAAATGGTCATTCTACAGAATATTATGCAAATATTATAAAGAAATATTGATATGAAAATGGCCAATAAATATTTTGTTGCAAAAGAATAGTGAAATGAGTTTGTAGCATGTGGCCTTGTACTCACATAGTGAGAATATACATGCATTAAAAATTTCTAAAAGGATGCACTCAAAAGTGCTAACACTCTTTGCAGCCAGTTAAGCCAACTGTGCTCTTTTCCCCATGGGGGCCCGGTGTGCAAGGGCTGCAAACAGCAGCCTCCTCGGCAGTGTATGCAGCCTGTTGCCTGTATGGGTTGCCCTAAGGGACCTTGGAGACAGCCCTTTCCAGTGGACGTTAATGACTGGCATGCTGTCCCCAATCTAGGCTCCAGACAGGTGTGCGTGGTGCCTTTGGAAAGCCCCAGGGTACGGTGGCCAGGGTCCGCATTGGCCAGGTCATAATGTCCATCCGCACCAAGCTGCAGAACAAGGAGCATGTGATTGAGGCCCTCTGCAGGGCCAAGTTCAAGTTCCCTGGCCGCCAGAAGATCCACATCTCCAAGAAGTGGGGATTTACTAAGTTTAATGCAGATGAATTTGAAAACATGGTGGCAGAAAAGCGGCTCATCCCAGATGGCTGTGGGGTCAAGTACATCCCTAATCGTGGCCCCCTGGACAAATGGCGGGCCCTGCACTCGTGAGAGCCTTGGCGCTGTCCCCTCCCTACCCATGCCCACCAATAAACCCTACTTTCTTGTCAAAAAAAAAAAAAAAAAAAGTGCTCACACAGTTTACCACTGGGGCTTGCAGATGCTGTATATTCACTATTGCCATTACCAGCAGTAATTTGGCCTTAAAATAAATGAAAAGAAAGGAGCAATAATGGGATAATGAGGAGGAGCAGCTTAGTTTCTTACATGTGTGTGAACAGAGGGGATGGGAGATAAAAATTCTATGTAATTCTGTTGGAATTAAATACAATTAAATAAAAATAAAATCCTCACATTAATACCTTAAAATAGGAGGTGCATTTACATATAGGAAGATAGAGGCTCCTTACATACTCCATGCCTAACGAAGGACTAGAATTCAGATCTCCTGACCCTTTCCCTGGTGCTCTCTCCATTTTCTTAAGCAATAGAGTATCTACAACAAGAAAATCAAATCAACTGAGATGCAAATGTTCTCAGCCATTATTTCTGCCTTCTCTGAATATATGGGATTGATTTTGAGTTCTTAAGCCAGAAATTTTGGAGAGTTGGCTGTGGGACCCTAAAGTTTTGATGTATACTGCTCAGAATATCTCAATTCAATACCATCCCTCTAAAAGGATGCTTTCTAAAGCACTGAGAAATATGGCTCGTCCATGTCGCTAATTTAATACAAGAGAAATTTTGAATTGGAGGCAAATAAACTATGCAGTAACACTGTAAAGCTTGGTAAGGAAGAGTATGCCAAACAGCTTACCCATTCCACAGATAAGCTGACATATCTCCAATAATTTTCCTCCTAAGCACAGTATAAGTGAAATATTAGCACGTACGATCTGGGGCAGCACCAACTGATTAGTTTGTTGCTATAAATTATAAATGCCTAATCTTATAAAATTTCAAATATCACTCTGGAAAATGAGAAGCCATCACTAAAATGTGAGTGAAATGACTATTATGTGCTTCCTTTAGTTAGAATTGCCTTATATTGAAAAAAATAAATGATTTACTATCCAAGAAAACTTTTTAATTACTTTACCCATCTACTTCTAGGAAATTACAAATAAATTTTGTTACTTTAGGAAAACAGAGATGGATTTGCTGTATGCAACTTTCAGTACATTAGCGATGAATTCCATCCTAGTCTTGTTCAGGATCCTTCCTCCAATGCTTCATTCAAATTACCACTGATTTTTACTAGGTATTGAAATGGATACATAGCAGTTTTACCCAATATATTTGCCAAATTCAATATTACTAATTTAATAAACTGGGAGAGATAAAATGGAAACAAAAATTGGTGAATATTTAAAGATAAAATCTGGCAATATGTCAATGTTTCTGTTTCCTTCTATAATATAATAAATTATAATTCTTCTAATTGAAAAATACTATCAATAATGAAAATCCTATATTACATATGACCAACATTTTTGTACATACATCAGTTCTTGCACACATTCTGATTCCAGTTTAGTATATTGATGTGTAAATATATTTTGTAAGACAGATGGTCTTATAAGAAGATTAACTTGAAGTTGAGGTAGACTAGTGAAGTAAAATGTCCATTTCCTGTGCTGGAGAACACTTTCATTGAAATTTGAAGTGTAGATATTAGTCTCAGGATTTAAATTTTATCTTTAGGTGTTTGGACTAAAATCTCTACATATATAGAGGAATTACATGTATTCTGTAATTTCCCAGTAACATACATGCTTCTGAAATGCAGGATTTAACAAGCAGACTAGTGTGATTTGATGGTTAATCACAAATATTTGACAGAGGAGCTGTTTTATGGGCCTTATATTTTCCTCCTCTGCTTCAAGAAAAGATCTCATCTGTCACTCCTTAATATTAAATTCAATTGAGTTCTTAAATAGGGAAAAAGCCTGCCCTGTACTACATGCCTCTCAACATTAATGGTGGCATTAGGCTTAATTTTCAGTAGATGAGAATATAAGTTTATATATATAGTCATAAAAAGACATTTTGTCCCCAAATTTGCCTGACATCTGTTGAAAGAAAGTACATTTCTGACCTAGTTTTTCAGAGCTTTCTGGGATTTAGTGAACAGAGATATATTAATATGTGTGTACATGTGTGTGAGCGTCTGTGCTCGTAAAAAGGCCACAGCTACTATTTCCAAACTGGATGTATTTAAAAAGAGGGAATAGATGCATTCTAGAGTGGAATAGGAGTTAGGGGACAGATAATGCAGAGAAGTCTTGGAAAATAAAAATGTAGAAAAGAGGCCATGGTTGGAACCAGAAGCACATGATTTTTTACTAAAGAGAAGATACAGAGACACAACGAGATACAAAAAATAGAGAGACAGAAAGAGAAAAAGCAAACAGTAAAGATGGCACCATAGAGAATGAAAGAATGAGAGTTTTTCCTCTTTGCCTTCATGGGTAATAAAGGTTATGAAATTGAGGATTTCCACTTAATCAAGAGAGAAGAGCCCATAGCAAAGGACATACTTTCATCTATGAGCTGCGAGTAGTCTGTGAAGATTAGAGAGGATGGCTGTAATCGAGGCCTGGGGTAGACCCTTGCCATTGAGCCATGGCGATAAGGTGAATAAGTATTTATTTTATTTTGGGACATGTTTGACTTTGATTGCATCTAAAGTATATATATATATATATTTTTATATATTTTATGTATATATAAAATGCAGATAATTCTGAATCATGATTTACCCGTGGATTGAGATATAGCCCAACGATGCTTTACCTAAAAGTAGATAAGTTCATAAGTTGCTCTAAAAGTTTTGTAAATATGGCGGGCGTATTTCCTAGAAGTTTCAAATGAGCAAAAAGTATCCAGAAATACAATCAATCAGGAGTAATTTCTATGTTCCTATGAATGCTAGACACACTGAAGAAATATTGAAAGTTTTGTTTAGAACTATAAATGGTCTTTGCTTTCAAATTTTAAAATGTGTTTCCTTTAAACTTCATTTTCTACAAATTTGTTTCTATTACACATTTGCTACGAATTTCCTGCAAATTTATTCATTTGTAGGCATTTGTGAATATATGCATGTGTGTGATTGCACATAATTTTTAATGAACTAGTTAAATGATTTAAACCTTTCTAATATTAATATATTTCGTTATGGGAAAATTTCAGGATTCCTTTTATTCTCAGTAGTAACTATTGTCATGATAGAAGTTCTGATACTATGAAAATTCGCTGGGAACTTTGACAAAATAAATCATCCTAAGGCAATGAAAACATATTTTCTTGCTCCTGTTTCATCGTACTCGGGTATAACAGAAACGGTGAGACTAAAAGATCCAGGTATCTAAACTGCGGAGGGCAGAGAGAGTAGCAACAATCTGCGTTTTCAGGCTAAGTTTAGGCAGTTTAGAAGCCAAACCTTGTCAGCATTCCTTTAGAATTGCAATATCACAGCCAGCAAGAGCATGTTTCAGTCTTTCCACAGCTGTGTGTCGTTTTAAGAGATTGCATAGTTAATGCTAAAATTGCCTCTGACTACTCTGCTCGGTAAGGTTTTTGATTCTTGGTTGGCTGAAGTCCCGATTTTGATTTTTGTTGTTTGTTTCTTTTCATGGCAAAGTAATATTTAGCTCAACAATGTTTTATTTGACAGTAAGAGAAAATATATTTGTTTGAGAAATAAGCCTGAATTCGTTTTTGGTCTGCAGTAAAACTTTCACCTTATATATTTGGCTTTTAAACATTTTGTCCTCATGAAAGTAATGATTATGTAGGCCTCATTCAAACTATAATTATAGAAATAGATTTTGAATCAATTAAAATATTTTAATGAATTTGATTTGAAATGTTTAAAACATGAAAACAGTAGTGGTTATAAATCAATAACTGCTTATACTGTATATAAAACCATTTGTAAATTTGTAGAACATTTATAGCACATTTGATTTTAATTTCCAGATAATACTCTGAATAATATTCTATTCCCATAATAATAATACCACTATAATTGGAATAGAAAAACAAAATATATCAAATGATGGCTCTCTATATATAATGCTCAGTAATTAATGCCCTGCCTTTAATTATACCAAAGATTACTTACAGTAATGTACTTCTGTGTAAGTGCAAGGGTACCGCTTTTGTAACCAACAGCTAAGCTGCCTATCCTATGTTCTCCCGAGGACAGCTCAGCCTTAAGGATCTACTTCATGGTCACTTCCCATTCCATTTTTGTTTTTACTTCAAAGCTATGGATCTCATTCACGTTTTGTTTCCTGAGACTACCCTCCTCTCTCTACTCAAAGACCACCCAGACATGACTGCCGCCATTCCTTGATCTCCATACCTTAAACACACACTGCATATTCATAGGCACTTGGGCACACATGAATGTACACACAGCTTTCACAGACATGCGACAAGGGGAACTGTGTTGCCACATTTTCATGACTCTTGCCCGTAGGTCGGGCACACATTTCCTGTGCCTTACAGGTTTGGAGCATATCAGGCAGACTTGGGAGGTCCTTTCAACATCTGGAAACTTGGAATCATGCTAGACACCTTGCTCCCTTCATTTCCACTCCTTAGGTGTCCCCAGGTTGTAAACAGCAGTTGAATCCATCTCCTTCTTTTCATTTTTCCTTTTGCCACTGAGCCTTTGTCCATTAAACCTTCCTCTCTCCCTGCTTTGTGATAATCTGCTCCAGTATCCTTGGCCTGCTCTCATTCCTCAGAGAGAGTAGACCCTTCCCAACTCAGAATTTTGTACAAGGTGTCCTGCCCAGAAGCCCTCTCTACTCCACCCCACTTCGTGTCCCTGTATATTCAAGTCATGATGTTAGTCTGGAAGTCGCTTCCTCTGGGATCATGTTCCTGAAACACAGACAAGAAACCTGGTTGTTTGCCAACACATACCCTACGTTTTTCTTACATAACATTTATTTACACTAATGATTTCTGCTTAAATAATTTTTAATGTTTCAATCCTTTCCCCTTACCATGTAAACTCCAGAAGATCAGAGCCTTGTTCACAACTGATCTCCAGCACCTAGCTAGTCCTTGGTACATGATTGGCACTCACCGAATTTAGATTTTATAAAGAAATGAATTAATAGGTGCTGTACATATGTGTAGGCAGCCATGTGGAATATAAGTGGTGATCATTTTTGGAGACAATAAACCAAAGTAAAAGTTGCGAGAATCAAGGAAATGGAGCTAAACTGGGAGCCAGAAAGCTAATCGATATGGATGTCAAGACAACGTGGCTGGGTAAACACTGGGTACACAGAGCAGTGATCAACACGAGGAAGCCAAGGGCTGGGGAGATCTACTGGAAACTTATAAGCAGATTCCAGGAATGATTGGTTGTCCCCAAACATTATTTTTATTCATGGTCTAGAGGTCTGTCTTGGTTGGGGACTAGAGTGCAAAAGTATTTCCTCTAAATATCTCACCGACTTATGTTTCGAACTATAGAGGACCCATTTCTCAGTGATGTTCAGTTTTTGTTTTTCTTTCTGCTAAATCCTTTCTGTGTCTCCATTTAGATTGCTTTCTCATTCTTTCTTTCTAAGCTTGAACTAATGATGCAAAGATGGTCAACCCTATGTAGGTATGTGACTAAGATTATAGAGAGGCTAGTTGACAAAACTGGACCACAGAAAGTTACAAAAAGAATTTGCCCAGCCTTCAAGGCAAAAAAAAAAATCAGCTTGCCCTCCCAGGTATCCAGAGCCACCTCTACTGTGTATCTACTAGCCCTCAGCTTTTTCTTTTTTTCTAAGGATAAGCTTTTACCTTTTCAAATACCTCGCACTGTTCTCCCTCTCCACATATACGATGCTTTCATCTAGTCCATCTGGCAGTCCTGTAGCGGGAACGTGACTACTTGTTACAGCAAAAAGGCTGCTCCTTGGTCTGATCTGCATTTTCCAGGTAACTTTCTAGGCAGCCTATGATCCATCAGTTTGCCCCTCAGTAAACCTCAGCAAAAGAATACCCATAAGCATAGCACAGGGGCGTTCTAAAGTTTGACTAGTATTTTAGAGTGTTGCAGATCCTAAGATAAAAGCAGTAAGGGAGCTGAAAAAATAGCATTATTTATTTAACAGACTCACTCAGGTCTTCCCGAGTCACTACATTCTATCTTATACATGTAACATAAAAATCTCCATGAGAGCAGAACTGAGTCCTCGGTGAGAACATTCAGAAATAAACAAGCTTGAGAGGAAAGCCTTGTAACCCATGCTTTTCACCCTTCTCCTGTGTCACCTAAGATAGTGACCAGATCCGAGTAGGTGCTCGGCAATGGGACATGCTAAAATAATCCTTAAAAGTGTATATAATTCAAACAAGTGTCCATAACTCTCTCGGGAGGCACTTTGGATGACAATGAAACCACCTGTCTTTTACTTTAGAATTTGTGAGTGTTAATCATTTTACCTTTCCAGCTTTTATTCTCCATGGTCAGTCATTTTATACTATCTCCTCTGTTTGAGCCTCTACCTTACCTTTCCTTTTATTGAAAAATCATTATAAAGGCAAAATGTAAAAATATATTTATTTAGCCATTAGTAAATAGCTACTAAGTCTTACCATTAGTCTTAGCTACTAAAATATATAAAAGCAAAGCATATGTATTTATATATGTTTATGTGTATATGCATTGTACATAGATATAGACAACTATATCTGCATATGTGTGTATCTATATCTATATCTAAATCTATATATAGATAAAGAGATACATATCTCCTACTCTATAATTTATGATTGTTATAGCAAGGAATAGACAGCTCGACTAAAAGTGTTTTAACCAACAATGAAAATGTCTCATTTTACAAAATAGAGAAATAGAGAAATCCAGAGATTGCAAACATTTAAGGATAATTGATTCTGTGGCCCAACAGTGCTATCAAATGCTTAGGTTATTACTATTATCCTCAGTGTCAACTGATTTTTTTCATCAACTAGAAATAACATACTAGCTTCCATCTTCCATAGTCTCAGGAAAAATATTTAAAAAGCTTGAAGAGAAGGTGTTCCTTTCAGTGTTAAGAGTGAGATAAACCTCCTTCAAGAACCCCCGTCATATGTCTCCTCGCATCAAAGTTATATTCTATGGCAGGATTAGCTCAGTGAATTTATGTTCCACCCTGGATCTGTAGAGGAGCCTAGTCTCCTCTCTAGACCATGGCTACCTGCCATAAAAACAAAGTTGGGTTTCCGCTAATAGAAGAAAAGTAGAAACTGGCAGGTAGGCAATAAAGAGGGTGTGACATTTGTCTCAAGGGATTATTAAAGAGACACCTAAGTAAAGGGATCTGTATTAATCAAGATACAGTCAGGAAAACTGAAACCATGGTAGGTATTTCAAGCAGGAAATTGGCCACCAGATGTTCAAAGGCTGAAATATCAAGGAACAGATGCTAAAATAGTCCATAAATTAATAACTTCAGGAAGCAGCTGCCACACCAGAGCTGGGGGAACGAAAAGGAAGAGGTGGGGTTGCCAGAATATAACGAGGAAGGGGCCTTGTAACAACTGGTACCAGTTACTCTACAGGTGAAGCCATGTAATTGGTGCTCAGACCACCAGGAGGCACTGTGAGTTGGTGCAGGCACCTATGAAGAGGACACAGAATGGCTGGTGCTCGGTGTGTCAAAAGAAGCTGGAGGCTGAAGTTGTGGTTGTCTTTTGTTGCCTTGAGAAGCTGACGTGAAGTATAAGCAGAAAAGTCATCCCTTCTGCCTTCGTCCTGCCTTCCGTTCTCCCTCTTGTGTTTCCCGCCAAGAGAAAGTCAGCTGACAGGGGAGTCGGAGAAATGTTTGCAAGCTTGACAGCACAGAATACAGGATGGTGGACTTGGGGCTCAGAGAGATAGTAGGTGATGCAATAGCACAGTAGCTTGAAATTTTGAAAATTTTGAAATAGCAGCGCATATATACTTTTAATTATATAAGTAAAGTTCTTGCATTTTAGTACATGGTGGTGCCTCTACCTGGAATGCTTTTTTCTAGCTAACACTATATTCTTTACATCTCAGCATAAGAGCAAAAGATGTTTTAAATGCTTTCCTGACCTTCCTTAACACCTACTGAGAGAATTATTTAGGGAAAGTGGCTTAGTCATCTTGAGCATCTGTTGTCTCATCTTGAGCATCTGTTGTCCCATCTATAAAATGGGATAATGATGTATCTACCTCAGAGGTTTGTTTTGAAGATGGAATAAGCTTAAACGATAATCTCTTTGACTTAGTCACATGTAAAATGCTTAATTGATCATTGTTAAGTATTAGTATTAGTTCTATGACTCCCCCAATTCTAATTTACCAAAAAATAAATAGAAAATTTGTCCTAGTCAGTAACTTTTCAAGTCAGTCACCTTATACAAAGTTATCATTATGTAGATAGTTATCATTCTGCTTTAAATTACTCACTTGCGTATTTATGACTGTCACTACCTAGTGTTCCTTGAGGATATGACATATTTTTTTAGCACAGTGCCTCGCACATAGTAGAAACTACAATCAATGAAAATTTGAAAAAGTTTGAAAATTCAAATAAATGATGGTGAATATATGATGTATATATGTATGACTACACACACGTATCTTATTTACATTTATAAAAAAGGAGAGGAAGGGCACCTTCATGTAGGTCACTTTGCTATTTTCTATGGAAGCTGTAGTCTTCATATTGTATAAATGAAATATACATATAAAGATAAGTCTACAAAGTATAAACACTAAGGCTCCAGGAGTTCTTGATCAGGAGCTATTATGATTAGCTACTGTGATCAATGGTATCAAATGGGAAAAATTCATATAAATAACAAAAAGAGACTGGGGAGATTATTACAAGTGGGCTCTTTGGCATGGAGGGCATTATGCTGAGCGAAATAAGTCAGACAGAGAAAGACAAATACTGTATGATATCACTATGTGGAATCTTAAAAAATACAACAAACTAGTGAATATAAGAAAAAAAGAAACAGACTCACAGATATAGAGAGCAAACTAGTGGTTACCAGCGTGGGGAGATGTGGTATAGGGCTTGGGGAGAGGGAGGTACAAACTATTGGGTGTAAGATAAGTTACAAGGATATATTGCACAAGACAGGGAACATAGCCAATATTTTGTAATAACTGTAAATGTAAAGTAACCTTTAAAATTTTTATAAAAATAAAATTTTAAAAAATTAAAAAACAAAAAGTAGTATCTATGAGACAGCAAATATGGGGGTTGTTTTTCCAAATTGGTTAGGGTAAGTTTAAAAGGGTTGTGCTTTATCCTGTAGGTAATCAAGAGTGCCATAAGTAAATAGTATTTGAGGATAAATAATCTGTTCCATGTGCAGGCCAGACAAAACACTGAAGACTTTGAAGGCAGAGAGAACTTAAGGAAAAAAATGATCTCAAAGTGCTAAGAGGCTGAACTAAATTCATTATAAAGTCATTGCCATGGAATTGCCAAGGACAGGGCCATTGACTGGATGACCCAAGCAGTGGGTGAGGACAACTCAGTGAGAAACTCTGACAATCAGGACTTCCTTGGCGGTCCAGTGGTTAAGACTCCATGCTCTCAATGCAGGGGGCACAGGTTCTATCCCAGATTGGGAAACTAAGATCCTGCATGCCGCACAGTGTGGGGAAAAAAAAAAAATCTGACAATCCACCCTTAGCAGAGAGAAGGAAGTCAGCACTAGTTATTCATAAGTTTAGGATTTCCGGGGTTTTTTTTTCCTTCTAGGATAGCTTAATTTGTCCCTAAATTTAGATCTGTCTCTCCCAACCTCATTTTGTTAATCTCTACAGTCTTGCCCCAGAAAAGCCTTCAGAAATGTATATATTAATTTCCCTTCGTAAGCATGCAGAACTTTAGCAGAGTTTTTAAAGACAGTGTTACATTTGAAATGAGAAAAACTGAATATATCAAGGCCTTTCTGTTGCTTTGCAAGCTGGTGGTTCAATGAATTACTTTTTTTTTTTCTCATTTAAAGCTTCTGTTTCCTTACTTATTTTCATTTTGGATGGTCTGTACATTGGTGTAAGTGAGGTGTTAAAGTCCCCCACTATTATTGTGTTAGTGTCGATTTCCTCTTTTATAGCTGTTAGCAGTTGCCTTATGTATTGAGGTGCTCCTATGTTGGGTGCATATATATTTGTAACTGTTACATCTTATTCTTGGATTGATCCCTTGATCATTATTTAGTGTCCTTCCTTGTCTCTTGTAACATTCTTTATTTTAAAGTCTATTTTATTTGATATGAGTATAGCTACTCCAGCTTTCTTTTGATTTCCATTTACATGGAATATCTTTTTCCATCTCCTCACTTTCAGTCTGTGTGTGTCCCTAAGTCTGAAGTGGGTCTCCTGTAGACAGCATATAGATGGGTCTTGTTTTTGTATCCATTCAGCAAGCCTGTGTCTTTTGGTTGGAGCATTTAGTCCATTCACGTTTAAGGTAATTATTGATATGTATGTTCCTATGACCATTTTCTTAATTGTTTTGTGTTTGTTTTTGTAGGTTCTTTTCTTCTCTTGTGTTTCCCAGTTAGAGAAGTTCCTTTAGCATTTGTTGTAGAGCTGGTTTGGTGGTGCTGAATTCTCTTAGCTTTTGTTTGTCTGTAAAGCTTTTGATTTCTCCATCGAATCTGAATGAGATCCTTGCCAGGTAGAGTAATCTTGTTTGTAGGTTTCATCACTTTAAGTATATCATACCACTCCCTTCTGGCTTGTAGAGTTTCTGCTGAGAAGTCAGCTGTTAACCTTACAGGAGTTCCCTTGTATGTTATTTTTCGTTTTTCCCTTGCTGCTTTCAGTAATTTTTCTTTGTCTTTAACTTTTGCCAATTTGGTTACTATGTGTCTCGGTGTGTTTCTCCTTGGGTTTATCCTGTGTGGGACTCTCTGCCCTTCCTGGACTTGGGTGGCTATTTCCTTTCCCATGTTAGGGAAGTTTTCGACTATAATCTCTTCAAATATTTTCTCTGGACCTTTCCCTCTCTCTTCTCCTTCTGGGACCCCTATAATGCGAATGTTGTTGCGTTTAATGTTGTCCCAGAGGTCTCTTAGGCTGTCTTCATTTCTTTTCCTTCTTTTTTCTTTATTCTGTTCTGCAGCAGTGATTTCCACCATTCTGTCTTCCAGGTCACTTATCCGGTCTTCTACCTCAGTTATTCTGCTATTGATTCCTTCTAGTGTAGTTTTCATTTCAGTTATTGTATTGTTCATCTCTGTTTGTTTGTTCTTTAATTATTCTAGGTTTTTGTTAAACATTTCTTGCATCTTCTCGATCTTTGCCTCCATCTTTTTCCGAGGTCCTGGATCATCTTCACTATCATTATTCTGAATTCTTTTTCTGGAAGGTTACCTATCTCTACTTCATATAGTTGTTTTTCTGGGGTTTTATCTTGTTCCTTCATCTGGTACATAGCCCTCTGCCTTTTCATCTTGTCTCTCTTTCTGTGAATGTGTTTTTTGTTCCACAGGCTGCAGGACTGTAGTTCTTCTTGCTTCTGCTCCCATGAATTACTTTCAATGGCGCTCTTTTCATATATTTTAGTGCTTCTCTGTGTTTACATTTTGAGGAACCAACAGAAAAACCTGATAGAATAAATGGCAACTTGAAAAGTTTTATCTTAATAAATTCTGTTATTATTCTACAGTAGATAAAATAATACTCTAAGATAATGAGAAAATAACATCTTCATCTAAAATTAGAACCTAAAGACACACTATTGACCTTATGTTAAGATATTTTATTGCATAAAACTCTCAGAGAATGGGCATTAAGAATAACTCCACAAACCTAGCAATTTTAAGTACTTTTCAGGGGAGCTCCCTTGTGATCCAGTGGTTAGGACTCCTCGTTTTCACTGCCGAGAGCCAGGGTTCAATTCATGGTCAGGGAACTAAAAAAAAAAAAAAAAAATCCAGGAAAAAAAGGAAACCACTTTGCAGAACAAAGCAGACTATTTATTAAATAAATAAGAGAATTAGGGAAATATTAATAAGACTGGTATTCCAGTTTCAAAAAATGATATTTAAATATAGTAATACAGCCATTAATTAAAAATATTTTCATGCTCACATCTGGAAGATGGACCATAAACCATTTAGGTTACCTGTTTAAGGCCCTTTTAAAGGAAATGACAAATACTTGCATTGGATTACTAAATACATAGCTTCTACTAGATTGGCTGTATGTTTTGTTTGTTTTTGTGAGTTTTTTGAGGTGTTTTTTTTTTTGGTGGATAACTGCTTTTCTCCTAGCCTCAGTAAACCCTCTGGAAAAGGGTTGACATTCAAACTTGGGGCCTCACATTCAAACTTTCGCATATTCTTCTCAGTGGCTTTGTCTATGGCCTATAGTGGGTCTAGTTAGTCAGCAACTTTAGCACTATGAGTCAAAGAAATGCCTTTATCATAGTTTAAATTTTTCCCTGGGGCACTTAGCTGAGTGGCCTTTAGTATTTCAAACTCTTAAAAGTTACCTGGCTGCCCTCTGTGAAGTTAACACAGAAACTGCTTTACTTCAAAGCAGGTAAAATTATGACTGTTTCTGTGGCAAAACTATAGGCACTGTGTTGAGTTAGGACAAAGACTGTTTCCATGTTGCTGGGTAATAATCAAACAATGGTATGATTAGGAGCTTATAAGATGGCAGATCATCATACCATTATTAATAAAGAACATTATTAATTTCTAAAAGCCTTTATGTCATGATGGTTTTATCCTATTTCTTTCTTTTGTTGAATTTTTAAAAATGTACTTCTAAAAACTATACAAAAGAAAGAAGTTAGCCCTAAAAAACAAAGGCTTCTTCACAAACTCAAATTATATATTTCTTTGAGCACTACACTTTAGAGAGAAAATAATAGAATTTTCAGCATCAACACTTTTTTACACTTTGCTGACTGATCAAACTATAGAAAAAGCAAAAAGCAATTAAATAAGTTTGTATTCACTAGACATATCCACCTTTTTGTATAGAGGAAAAGCAAATATAAAACTGTGAGTATGCAGTTTTCATTATTATCATTATTTTTATTTAATTTTATTTAGATAGAAAACCAGTAAATAAAACTACACTGTATACTTTCTTTTTGATGCTAGCTCAAAATATTGATTTTTTTGTTTTTTGGACATAAGTATTTATCTGACGAGTATCTTTTGGGATTATTCCCATAGAGTTGCAAAAATAATATTTGGGAGGTAAGGAAAGTACTGAACATAATAAACTCATGTTAGATATAGTTTGTCATCAATTTTGTATATTGAAAAATCAACCTTTTATTATTTCGTTTATCTTCCATTAGTTAAAAGTTAATTTATTATAATACAAAATTTTCCCCAACACTACAACAATCCCTCGTTCCTAATTTTTTCACCAAGTAGTTTGAGTTTAATCACCCATTGCTTCAAAAACTATAGCCAGGTCTTGTTTAAATCTATTAACTGAGACAATTTAAGGAAAATTTTGCCTGTTTCTTGCTCCATTTGACATTAGTCCTGTGTGACTTCACCATGCAAAGGAAAATGACCCTGTAATGATATGATTCATTCTTCAACTCGAAGTATTGATATCTTTGATTCATTGAGTATCTGATTAATTTATTTTTCCAACTTTTTTTTTAACGTTTAAAGCAAGTGCATGTACAACAGTGCCAGTTTTTCAGTCCAAAATAAACACAGCTACAGGACAACAATTTTTTATATGAATCTTACAGTTTGCTTAGCACATGCTTTACATTAATAAAGTTCCATGCTCAGGAAACTAGAAATTTGTGTCTGGTGTAAGACTAGGTGTTTCGTCAAAAACGTAATACCCATACAGCTGAACTTAGGCCTTACGCCATGAACAAGCAGGAGGTGTTTCTGTAACTGTCCTACTGGTTTTCACACACTATTTATTAGAAATGACCACTGCCATTCCCATATAGTACCAAGTGTGAATATTTATTATATTTATGTGGCCTAAAGGTCATTCTGTTTTGTTTTTTTTTTTTTTTTTTGAAGATGTTGGGGGTAGGAGTTTATTAATTTATTTATTTTTGCTGTCGTTTCTGTGCGAGGGCTTTATCTAACTGTGGCAAGCGGAGGCCACTCTTCATCGCGGTGCGCGGGCCTCTCACTATCGCGGCCTCTCTTTTTGCGGAGCACAGGCTCCAGACGCGCAGGCTCAGTAGTTGTGGCTCACGGGCCTAGTTGCTCCGCAGCATGTAGGATCCTCCCAGACCAGGGCTCGAACACGTGTCCCCTGCATTAGCAGGCAGATTCTCAACCACTGCGCCACCAGGGAAGCGCCCAGTCATTCTGTTTTTTATAGAGCAGTATATATCCTTCCATTGAAATAGCGTCCTTGTTTTGAAAGCAAATGTTACTTTTTTTTTTTTTTTAACATCTTTATTGGAGTATAATTGCTTTACAATGGTGTGTTAGTTTCTGCTTTATAACAAAGTGAATCAGCTGTACATATACATATATCCCCATATCTCTTCCCTCTTGCATCTCCCTCCCTCCCACCTTCCCTATTCCACCACTCTAGGTGGTTACAAAGCACCGAGCTGATCTCTCTGTGCTATGTGGCTTCTTCCCACTAGCTATCGGTTTTACATTTGGTAGTGCAAATGGTACTATTTTATTCAATGGTTTATATTTTGAAATCCTAAACAGATATTTTTTGCATTAAATGTCAAGCACTACATTACTTCCAAAGACATATTATGGTTATAAGAAAATTAAAACTGTAGTAAATCTTATTGGCCAAGATTTTTGAAATAACAGTACTATCAAGTAAATATATAAACACGGGCAATTGATAGTTGGTCAAAA
Source organism: Leucopleurus acutus (assembly GCF_964270905.1). Taxonomy (NCBI): domain Eukaryota; kingdom Metazoa; phylum Chordata; class Mammalia; order Artiodactyla; family Delphinidae; genus Leucopleurus; species Leucopleurus acutus. Next base: position 61,997,240 of record NC_139160.1, read on the forward strand.
CAACATTTGGGATACAAAGCAATGAGTATATTTTGAAGAGCTTTTTGTTTTGTTTTTCCAACATCATATGGTGATTATTTGTAAGCCAGGGCCTATAGAGATAGTTTGTAGAATGTATTACTCAGCATTTATTCCAAATCTATTCTCACTGTGAAGTTTTCAGGAGATCCAGTTGCCATTGTAATATGATAGGATAGATTCAGATTAAATCATTGATTGGAAAAATCAAAGCATGGAACTATTTTTTTGAAGATTTCTTCAAGTGAAGAAATGAGAGAAATTGTAATGTGATACTGCGGATAAGGCCAAGGATTAGATAATCAGTAAAATCTCAAAGCTCTGCCATTAACTAGATAATTTTTCCAATGGTGCCGTTTCTTTTTCTTATCTTCCTTCCTTAGGTTTGTGGAAAACATATAGACCTTAGCATTCCACAGACTAACATTGGTTCAGCCCAAGATCATTCAACCTGCTCTTTATTGGCTAGCTTGCAAATAACTAATTGGGAAGAAAACATAAGTTCTATTATGAGGACTCTATCCTAAAGAATTAGACAATCTGGTTGGGGATACAAGATAAAAGCACAAATGAGAAAACATTAAGTGTAGAAACCTATTATTCTAATGTGATTGGGACCAGTTGTTTGATGGTTAATATAAAAAGTCAGTTAAAGAGGGGAATTAAAAAACATACAAATGCATAGTAATTGGCCAACATTTTGATGTAAGGTCAGAACCCCCTTGATTATCACTCTGATGACTAAAGATTTATGCATTTTCTGCCTCATATAAATCATAATGAATCAATTAGAATTTTCATTTTCTATGTATTAGAAGAACAAAACAATAATATAAATGTCAAATTCTTTAAAATAATTATAATTCTATTCTATTTATTTGTTTATTTTGGCTGCACTGGGTCTTAGTTGCAGCACATGGGATCTTAGTTGCGGCATGTGGACTCTTAGTTGAAGCATGCGTGCGGGATCTAGTTCCCCAACCAGAGACTGAACTCGGGCCCCCTACATTGGGAGCATGGAGTGTTACCCGCTGGACCACCATGGAAGTCCCAATTTTATTTTTCTATTTATTATAATTTTGTGATTTCTTCTTCAATTTTTATAGTCCTTTAGTCCTCATATAATTGAACGTAACTTTTTCTAATCTGTTCAAAACACAATATATTTTTATAGGAACAAAACTTCTCTTTTCAAAATCACATCATTGGTTTTATTTAGGTAATAAAATAATAAAGTTTAAATTGCATACACCTGAAATAAACAGGTAGGTGAACAAGCATATCTGAATTTTGGTTAACGTAAAACTAAGTTGAGGCAGCCAACCCCCATAGACTTAATAGAAAGCATGCTGTCATTTTACAGGGAGAATGTACAGCATCAGCTCATCCATTAAGTTAGTTAAATGGAGCTCAAGTAAAACAAGGTCTTAAATTCTGTTTTTGCTCCAGGACTTATAGAGCAATAAGCATTCTGAAAAGGGAGAGATAATTTGGGAAGCTCCAGTAGCAGGTCAAATGTGTACTTAAATTTTTATTCATGAAGATGGATAGATTCAAAAGGAGGAAAAACATAGGGAGTTTATCCCAAATAGAGAGAAATTGAATCTGAGACTAGGGCAGGAGTAGACATGAGTCGTGGTCTTGCTTAAGAGGAGAGTACGTATTGCTGAGTGAAGGTTGGAATGGGCTCATGAGTATAACATGCCCCAGACCACGTTAATACTGGAAGTCCATGTTCTTTACCTACACAATCCGCCGAGGGCTCCGCACACTGGGAACAGGGACTGGGTGTCCCAGCTAATCTTCAGCTGGGTTCATCCCACAGCAGCTTCAGATTTGAAAGTGATAGAGGGGGCTTTCAACGGAAAGACCTGGAGATAGAGCAAAGCACACCTGACAAGGTTTCCCTCAATTGTGATAAGAGAAAAAAGTATATTTCCCAAAGTAACTATATCACAACTTATCAGGTGTCTAGTTAAATTTGTTTAGAGAGTAAAAGTTTTCTCACATATCTGATCATGTTTTTATGCTTAGTGCTTTTATTCAAAGAATGCTTAGTGTACTCTCATACAAAACAAATGCTGTTTTTGGCATTAGGAATACGACTGTGAATAAAATAGACTGTAATTCCCACTAACCACCTGGTTGTGGAGGGAAGTACTCAAGAAATAAAATAATTCAGAAATAGATTTTTATCATGCTTTAATTATATCAGATGAGAGTAAGTGCTATGGAGAAAACTAAAACAGAGAAGGGGTGCAAAGAGCACCAGGCTGGGGACTGAGGCTTTCATTTTAAATATGGTGGTCAGGGAAGTCTTTACTAAATAAAAGAATGACATTCCATCAAAGACTTCACAATGTTGAGAGAAGTCATCAAGTGGATGTAGAAAGGAAGAATACTCCACGTAATGGGACCAGCAAAAGCAAAGACCAGGATAGGATCATGGTGTGTTCAAGGAACAGCAAAGACGCCTCTTCTAGGCTACAGCAGAGTGACTGAGGTGGAAACGGTAGAAAAGTTCATAGATGAAAGGCAAAGGGGTGGTCAGACCATGGAAGGCTACGTGATTTAGAGATTTGGGTTTTACTGAGGGTGGGATGGAATCTTTGAATAGAGAATGATATGACTCACAGTTTAAATGCTCTGCTGGCTGCTGAGAATTGAGTGTAGGAAACAAGGGTAGAAACAAATAAATGGTCAAGATGCTTTTCAGCCACCTCAGAAAGACACAGGATGATTTGCACTAGGGTCGTAGTGGTAAGAGACGGTAATGTTTTAGAAATTTTGAAAGTAGAGTTGACAGGATTTGCTGATGGATTTCACATGGGATGTGAGCCAAGTGGTGTGGCCTGAGCTGACAGGAAGGTAAAGTTTCTATTTAATTAGGTGTAATAAGAAGGAATAGATTTGGGAAGAAAGGATAAGAGTTTGTTTTAAGATCTGTTAAGGTAGAGAAAGAAAATGGAGATGTTAGGTAGATAAATTTGAGCTGAGGGACGATGGATACACAGAAATTTGGATCATGAGACTGTAGCTGGTATTTGAAGCCATGAGACTGGATGAGGTCATTCTAACATATCATGTTTCAGGTAGCATGATCGATACTTTAAATTTTTTGGCCATTAAAAAAACGCTTTAGTAAGTTTCACAGGAATGAGGATTTGATTTACCTGTTGTTCTCAAATGTATGACATCAGTAGGGTTTACTATTCCATTACATTTAATTCCTTGTAAGTCTTCAAAATATGAAATAGGTCCTATATTTGTTAGCAACATTTTCTAGGTATAGTACTCTTAATCAGATAGAACTATATCACTTAATTTCATGGAAAAATAGTTTCATTGCTTAGTGAAACTAGTTATAAATTGTGAAATCGTGATGTATGGGCAACAACAGAGCACACATTTTGTTTTAAGTTAATTTGCATGAGTTACCTAAGTTAAGAAAATATACACCTCCAGAGAACAGAGTTTATTAATTCTGTACTGTGTCAAGCTATCATTTAATAATTATCAAGGGCCCAACACTGGCAAAACCATATGCTGCAGTGTATGTGTTTCCTGTTTCCTTCTAATTTTTTTCGTCTTGGGTCCTGAGTGAATGCTATGAAATCTAATTAATTTAATTAATGGATCTCAGGGCTATTGGTCCATGAATTAATATGAATTATTCTGGGAAGAAAGAGCTATCCCTCTCTCCTTTTTTTTTTTTTAAGAGAAAAGTATTTTAATGACCTCCAGTCACTTGGCTGAACTAAACAACATCTTTTAGAACAGACAAAATAATGCACTGATAACAAGCCTCAAGCGTGGAATATAACACTATCACCAAACCTTCTGTTTGTGTTGTTCCAGGGCTAATAAAGTGGAATATCATGTGCTAACCCTGAGGAAATTGAGGTAGTCTCACATTTTCTTAGCTAAACCAGGAAATAATTTATTCTAGGGAAGTGCCAAAAAGTGCCCTGGTAGAGTCAGTCTGAAAAGTAATTTCTGTCCATCCTGTAGTATCTGTTCTTTCCCTGGCATCTCCTTTTTGTTACTCATATCCAAGTCCTTTTGGCCACTTAATTCTCCTGCTCTCTCAAATCAAAAGTCATACCTGCAAAAGTTTCATGTTTTTGCTTTGACAACAACTATGTCTGTGTCAACTATTAGGTTGTAAGCTTTATAGTTGTTTGTGTGTTTTCATTTATGGTCCTTTTTATTCAAAAGAGGATTTGAAACAGCTGAGCAAAAAAATTATGTAATAAGATGAATAATAGATAGAAAAATAAATTGGTGTTAAGAGAAAATGAAGCCAACTATTGAAGATAGATGACTATCATCACTTAGGGACCTCATTCTTCCAATCAAATTGCATAGCATAATTTGCTCAATGCACCCAATGGCTACTCAATACATATTTGTGGAAGATAATACTAATGAATAACATGATGAATGAAAAACTAGAAGATTTTTATCCTTTAGGAAGTAACTAATAGACATGTATCATAAATTCTATTCTTAAATTATGGAGGGAAATATATATTAAGCTGGCCCATAAAACGCAGCAGGAAGACACAGAGAGCAACAGAATTATGACTGCATGCGTGTCTCAGTCCTAGTGCATTTACAAAACAGTATTATCAGGAGACTTCTTCAGATCCATATGTCCAACGGCTTGTTTGTCATTCCTACCTGGATATCACCCAGGTACCTCCACTTAATTCATTATCTTTCTTCAAACAAGTAGTAGCATCCAAGACAGAGAATTATGCGCTTGTCTAGTCTCTGTCCTCCCTCATATGTCTGGTCTAATTTAGAGGCTGAGATGATATAATCAACAGGACACTAGCTCTGTGTCCAGTAGTATCTAGTTTTATCCTCATTCTACACCTTAAAATCTGTGTGACCTTCAGGAAACTACTTATCTCTCTTGAAGGTCAATGTATGGATAAATATTTTTTTCAAAATTAATTATAGTTAGGATTAAAGTAACATGTTTTGTACTTCTTGGGCCCTCAATCAGCAGTTGCTCTGTTATTCAGATTAGTACCAAGTCCTCTCAATTCTACCTCCACCTCCTCTTAGATCTGTTTTCTCTCTGTTCTCACCAATAATTAGCCTCATCTCTCTTGCTCTATGACTTTTTATGTGATCCCCACTGCTTACAACTCCTCCAACCTCATCCATAATCCAGCCTCCACACCACTATCAGGGCAGTGGTTCTAAAATGCAAATCCCATCATGGTGCACCTCATAAAACCCTTCAACTGTGCACTTGTCTCCTGATCAAAATCTAAACTCCTTAGCTTTAGATTGACCATAACCATTTCTGATCTGACCCTACCCATCTCTCTCTCCTAAGTCTCACTTCTCTCCACCTAATCCTCTACCCCTTGTATTGAACAACTTGGATCTCCTTCCATCTCTTCCACCCATCCTATTGTTTTATTACCTCTTAACTTTGCACACAGTGTTCCTGCAATCTGGAATAGCATTCCATTCTCTGTGTTAACCTGGAAACTTCTACCCTTCCTTTAAGACTGAATTCAGTTTTCTCTTCTCTGTGAATGACCTTCCTATGATAAATTGACCGTATCTTATTTTGTGATATGCCTAGTACACTAGGCATTCTTCAAATGTCCAATATAACAGTGTATGGTATTTGTTGTTTATATGCCTATTTTCTCTGCTGGCTTTAAGAAACTTGAGGACAGTCTTATAACCATTTCATATTCCCAGGGACTAGCATAGTGTACATACATTTGTAGTATTAGATGAATGAATGAATGAATGGCTGGATGGAAGGATGGATGGATGGATGGATGAAAGAGAAACTGACAACTGCTAGCTTTTCTCTGTCTCTTACACTGCATTATAGACAAACAGTTTGATTCAACTTTAGATTCCAGTTCATATACCTCTGTTTGTCTGGTTTTGTTGTTGTTATGTATGTTATCAAGAAGCTTCAACCCTCCCCAAAATTTCTTCTGTGGTAGCAATAAATTCAGCGTCTTCTGGGTACAACACTGTGCTCTCTCTTTCTCTCCTTTTTTACCCATTGTGACTTTAGAAAAATTATGTGTTATGACCTTATAGATTAATTTGTTATAGTATAGAAAATAGGAGCCTTGCTATTTTTTCATAAGTAGTTATGATAAAATATTCATATTTACTTATGTTCTGTGAAGATCTCTATGTGATGGAGTACATGTTGTTATAACCTTAAGAAGAAATATAGACGAAAGGATTTTCTTTTATTTTTAATGTAAGACTTCTAAATTAAATATACAAAAGTGCTCATCTAGAAGATAATAGAATCATAAGCAGAACACAGGAAAAGACTTACAAAGCACAATTATATCAAAAAATGTAGTTTTATTTCAATAGAGTAACTGAATTAGTGCATGATGAAACAACATATTTATTATAAGTTTATATGTCAGTAAATTATTTAATACAGATTGTGTAAGTTTTACCTACAAGATTCTATCAAATTTTTTATGATATTTCAAGAAGTTTTCAACTTTTTCATGTTCAATTGAAAAGTTAAATAGAGATAAAATATAAACTGAATGGAAAACATTGGTGCTGATATTTCATGGCTTTCTGCAAAGCATGTAAGAGTAGGGATAATGTTAGAACATAAGAGAAAGCTCTTCTCCACTCTGCCACCCATTTCTAGGATAGGGCAAAGACACAGGGCCCAGAGTGAGGAAGATGCAACAAAACCCAGTGTGGTCAAGGGAGTCGTGACTCTGAGGTGTGAGATGAAATTTGATTCTGGGAGTTATGACTAACAATGGGATGAGGTATCTACAACAGAACAATTAGGTATGAAGTGAGTAAACTTGGGAACAAGGCTAATGTCAGGGGTGGGACCATTCCCAGCATGATAAATGAGCCTCAGTCCTAGGGCAAAAGGAATGATAAGAATTATTGGTCAGAGAGGGGGAAAATGGTAAACAACAAGAAAAACAAAATGTAGAGAAGAAACCAGAAGGATCCAGACCAATGCATTTTCCGTACAGTCTGCTCCTCAGGAAGATGGGTTACACAGAAACCTGGAAGATCGTGCCACACCCAAGCCCAGGTTTCTGCCTATCTCCACGGAAAAATAGAACACAGTATTTTCTTTCCTCGAGTTCATTGTTAGTTGAACGAACTCTTACTTGTGACCTGCTGGAGAGAAATGTACTGGTTCAAGGAATGAATGACATTGGTCCTTCTGGAGGCCTTTAATTATTACGTAGGGATCAGAGCTACATAAGTATCAGTCTTTAGAGATAAGGACTAATGTGTGTTATTGCAATAGTCAAGTGTTGTAAATAATTCATATAAAATATTCATTTATTTTTCCTATATTAATTTAGAGTTAAATTTATTATTGTGGTATTTCAACATTATTATTCAAATGAAAGACTATGTCAGTTCTTGGACATGTCCTCTCCATGTACGTTCATCTAAATGGGACATGGAAGTAGCCATATATTTCCTTTAATCAATAGCCATTATTTTTTATCTGTTTCATGTTTACAGAAAAAAATTGGGAGAAAAGAGATTCCATGTACTCCTGTTCCCTTCCCCAATCCCCCTATTTTTAATATTATATGATTTATTTATCTATCTATCTATTATTTATTTAGGCTGCGCCGGGTCTTAGTTGCGGCACACAGGATCTTTGCTGCGGCATGTGGGCTTCTTAGTTGCGGCATTCAGACTTTTAGTTGAGGCATTCGGACTCATAGTTGTGGCATGCATGCGAGATCTAGTTCCCTGACAAGGGATTGAACCTGGGCCCCCTACACTGGGAGTATCGAGTCTTACCTACTGGACCACCAAGGAAGTCCCTATGTGATATTTTTAACATTAGTATGTTACATTTGTACCAGTTGATGAGCCAATATTGATACATTATTATTAAATAAAGTCCATAGTTACATTATGGTTCATTCTTTGTTGTACATTCTAAGGGTTTTACAACTTGTATCCGCCATTATAGATAACCACCATTACAGTATCATACAGAATTGTTTCGTTGCCCTAAATATCCCCTGTGCTCTACCTATCCATCCCTTTCTCTCTCCCTCCCCAGGAGCCCTTGGCAATTACTGTTGTTTTCACTGTCTCCATAGTTATTGCCTTTTCCAGAATGTTGTATAGTTGAAGTCCAGTAGTATATAGCTGTCTGAGATTGGCTTCTTTTACTTAGTCATATTCATTTAAAGTTCTGTGTGTGTGTGTGTGTGTGTGTGTGTGTGTGTGTCTTTTTAGCTTAATAATATTCCACTATAAGTATATACCATAGTTTATCAATTAGCTTGTTAAAGGACATCTTGCTTGCTTCTAAGTTTTGGCAATTTTGAATAAAGTTGTGTGTACGGGTTTTTGGATAGATGTAAGTTTTCAACTAACAAGCCCTACTTGTACGTTTTTTAGCATTATTTATGAGAATTTAATACTCTATGAACATTTTAGAATTAAATATTTTTATAAAAATCAATGACCATATTGGATTTCTTGGGAGAAGTTACATAATTAAAAGTTAAATTTTCACATATATTAACGTGACATAGTCTCCATTTATTTAGGTCAAATCGGTTTCTAAAATTTTGTATATAAATGACTTTAGGATTCTTTTCTAGGTTAAATACAAGGTACTCTGTAGTGTCTCAACTTCTATTACAGTTTTACACCTTCAATTCAATTAATGCTGGTATAGGAGAAAATTTTGGGGTGTGTGTGTGTGTGTGTGTGTGTGTGTGTGTGTGCGTGTGTGTGTGTATGGTTGCTCATCATTTGCAATAGTCTTGCTGAATTTGCTTATAAGTTCTAACGGCTTTGTGTTTAAGTGAACTTTTCTATGGAAAATCATAGCATTTTCAAATGATGACACTTCTGTGTTTTCCTTTTAAGTGTTTCTCTCTCTCTTTTTTTAAATTTTACAATCTTATGATACTGACCAATCTCTCCAATATTATGCTAGCAGATGTGATAATGATGGTCATCATATATATTTGCCCAAATTAAAGGAAATGTATCCAAAATACCCCTATCACGTATGACATATGCTATAGATTTCTGATCAATAGAGTTATGAACTTGAAGAAGTTCCCTTGTATTCAAAATTTTCTGAGTCTCTAAGAAATAAATAACTGAAAAAGCTCAAGTTTCTGCTTCCATTGCAATGTCTGTTTGATTTTTCTCTTGTACACTATGAATATGTTGAATTGTTAAACTTTCTAATGTTGAACCATCTACTTATATAGACTTCCCACATCACGTAGTCTCCAACATTTCTCTGAGGTTACCCTGCCACACATGACTGATCAGTTCTCCTGCCTCACGGTGGAAAATAAGGAGAGAATCAGGTACTGTTCTGCTCGGGTCTTTATGGGATAGAGGAAAGAGTATAAGCCAAAAAACTGTCTTCAGATCAATCTGGATTTCTGGCATTTAGTCCCCTTCTTTTCCATTCCACAGGTCCCAGGGCTTCCTTTCAGGTTTCATGTTAGTTTCTGAGTGTGATAATGAAATCCACCGTGATAGATTGTATCATTGCTCCCAATCATTTGCTGTTTCCACCAAAGAGGATTGCACTTAAGCCTTTGACATCAAGTGCTTAGTAATTTGACTTGCTTTGGTCAATAAAATGTGAGTAGAGAATCCAAAGTATGATATTTAATAAACATGTGTCTAATTTATTTTTGTCCTTTTAGAACACATGATACTGTCTTTAACTTATAGAAATTACAAAAATATTCTGATAGTTATAAAGGAATAAATCACATAAGGAATGATATTAGAGATCACATATTTATGTTGTATTTTTTCTGAGTCATCAAATGTACTTCTCCAGGCCAGCTGTAAAATATTACCTACTGACTCTCATTGTGTGAAAATCACCTGCATTAAATCTACCCGTGTGGTAAAAGAATTTACAACTAGCAAGTATTTAGAAAATTCAGATATATAGAGTTATATGTTGACTATCTAGAAATCAATTTTCAGGGATTCCCTGAGATCTGAAATGATTCTGAATCTTGAAATAGCTGCCAGGGGAAGGAACTACATGGCGGTGAAGTAGCTCTGCGTGATTTTCAGCAACATCACAGTCCAGTAGCACATTGATGTAATTAGAAATCAGAACTGGGATATTAGATAGTACAAACTCGAATCAGTCGATGATGGAAGAAAGGAGGAGCATATGCAAAATCTATATACGTCCTTTCCTGTATATTTCAAAAATCCTACGTTTCTTCATACCCCTTAAGTCATAATGCATGTTCTGGGAATCTATTTTAGAAAGGTTGGAGAATGAATGAAAAGTCATGAATGACTTGACATACCAGAGACATCTAAAGACTGAGCTCATGGGTGAAGTACATACTAGGGAAAATAAAAGCTAATTCCAATCTCAGAACTCAGATCAAGAAATAAAGGCTTTGGATACCTTTCAAATGTCAGAGTACAGGAATAGGACTGAAAAACAGATTTCTTTGAAACTCTTGAACTCATTCAGTGCTTATGAACCACTCCAATTCAGAGATAACTGCTCTTCTCCACTGTGACAGGAGACTGGAAGTATCCTCTCCAGAGAAACTGAATGGAAGGGGCTCACAGCTTGCCGCATGCATCACAGTGGCATGTTCCTTAGGTGTCTCTTTGGCTGGATTCTCCTCTGTACTTTAAGGTTTTAGCATTGGAAATCCTAATTAAATCTCTAGGGGATCAGTCCCCTAGAGATCAGTTCCCTGTCTCTAAATTCCCCATTTTAACTTAGACATTTCTATCAAGATGCCTAATCAACATCTCACACTTGACTATCCAAAATGAATTCTCTCCCTCTCCTCTTGCTTCAGAAATTCTGCTTCATTTGTATTCTTCCCAATCTCAGTTAGTGGTAATTCTATCCATCTCTCTCTTTGACCAAAAATCTTTTTTTTAAACATCTTTATTGGAGTATAATTGCTTTAGAATGGATGTGTTAGTTTCTGCTTTATAACAAAGTGAATCAGCTATACATATACATATATCCCCATATCTCCTCCCTCTTGCGTCTCCCTCCCACCCTCCCTATCCCACCCCTCTAGGTGGTCACAAAGCACCAAGCTGATCTCCCTGTGCTATGCAGCTGCTTCCCACTAGCTATCTATTTTACATTTGGTCGTGTATATATGTCCATGCCACTCTCTCACTTCGTCCCAGCTTACCCTTCCCCCTCCCCATGTCCTCAAGACCAAAACTCTTTGACACGTCTTTGACTTACTGCGTGACCACCCAGATGACAATAGGAATCCGTGAGGAAATTCTCCTGGGTCTATCTCAAAATGCGTCCAGAGTTCAGCCACTTTTCACCACCTCTACTGCTACCTCCCTCGTCCAAGCCTCCATCTTCTCTTCTGTCATTGCTACCGTGTCCTAATCGTCCACTGTTCTTACACTTTTGCCCATCAGAGTCCATTCCCAACATAGCAGCAAGAGTGAATTTTATGAAGGCATGTCAGTCCTCTGATCAAAACTCCAATGACTCTCCAGTTCATACAGAGAAAGAGACTACAAACGTCCCACATATGTACCTCTAGAAGATCTCACCTCTCTCCCAGCTCCACGACTTCCTCCTTGTTCACTCTATTCCAGCACTGATCATCTCCTTGGCCACATTTGGCATTTTCCACTTGACATATTACTTGCTTTCTCTGCGTCTAATGCTCAACAGTCAACAACATGGCTCACAGTCTTACCTTTTTCAATCCATGCTCAAATGTCAATTGTTCAGAGAGGTCTACCTGTTTTAAACTGCAATTCTCCCTCCACCCCCATACTCCCCATCCCTGGATCCCACTTACTGTTTTCCATACTACTTACTACATTCTATGTACTATATAACATATGTATTCATTTCTACCTTCCTTCAGTAGTCTGTAAGCTTCATGAGTGCAGGAAACTTTATCATCTCTCTGTAATGCTGTCACCTCAGAACTGACAATAATACATGGCAGATAATAGAGGCTTAATATTTTTATAATTAACTAATTAATATTGGGAGTATCAGGGAATTTATACATGTGTCCAGTGGGAGCTGGGCCAGGGAATATGAGAGCTCAATTCCCATCCTCAAATGTAGGAAAGATAGTAATACCTAATAGTAGAAATTAAGAAATAATTATATAAGTAGCTTATTTAGAAATACAAAGATAAATACTTCTCCCAAAATACTATATTATGTTTGTCTCTGAAAAGGTCAGAGTTTTTCTCAATTTGTTTTGTAGAACTCTTTGAATCTCTCAACCATTTATTTTAATTACCTGATAAAATTTGATGGATACCAAAAATTCTTTATGATAAGTTATTTATTTATTTATTTACATCTTTATTGGATTATAATTGCTTTACAATGGTGTGTTAGTTTCTGCTTTATAACAAAGTGAATCAGTTATACATATACATATGTTCCCATATCTCTTCCCTCTTGCGTCTCGCTCCCTCCCACCCTCACTATCCCACCCCTCCAGGCGGTCATAGAGCACCGAGCTGATCTCCCTGTGCTATGCGGCTGCTTCCCACTATCTATCTACCTTACGTTTGGTAGTGTATATATGTCCATGCCTCTCTCTCGCTTTGTCACAGCTTACCCTTCCCTCTCCCCATATCCTCAAGTCCATTCTCTAGTAGGTCTGTGTCTTTATTCCTGTCTTACCCCTAGGTTCTTCATGACTTTTTTTCCCCTTAAATTCCATATATATGTGTTAGCATATGGTATTTGTCTTTCTCTTTCTGACTTACTTTATTCTGTACGACAGACTCTAGGTCTATCCACCTCATTACAAATAGCTCAATTTCGTTTCTTTTTATGGCTGAGTAATATTCCATTGTACATATGTGCCACATCTTCTTTATCCATTCATCCAATGATGGACACTTAGGTTGTTTCCATCTCTGGGCTATTGTAAATAGAGCTGCAATGAGCATTTTGGTACATGACTATTTTTGAATTATTGTTTTCTCAGGGTATATGCCCAGTAGTGGGATTGCTGGGTCGTATGGTAGTTCTATTTGTAGTTTTTTAAGGAACCTCCATACTGTTCTCCATAGTGGCTGTATCAGTTTACATTCCCACCAGCAGTGCAAGAGGGTTCCCTTTTCTCCACGCCCTCTCCAGCATTTATGGTTTCTAGATTTTTGGATGATGGCCATTCTGACTGGTGTGAGATGATATCTCATTGTAGTTTTGATTTGCATTTCTCTAATGATTAATGATGTTGAGCATTCTTCTTTGGAGAAATGTCTCTTTAGGTCTTCTGCCCATTTTTGGATTAGGTTGTTTGTTTTTTTGTTATTGAGCTGCGTGAGCTGCTTATAAATTTTGGAGATTAATCCTTTGTCAGTTGCTTCATTTGCAAATATTTTCTCCCATTCTGAGGGTTATCTTTTGGTCTTGTTTATGGTTTCCTTTGCTGTGCAAAAGCTTTGAAGTTTCATTAGGTCCCATTTGTTTAATTTTGTTTTTATTTCCATTTCTCTAGGAGGTGGGTCAAAAAGGATATTGCTGTGATTTATGTCATAGAGTGTTCTGCCTATGTTTTCCTCTAAGAGTTTGATAGATTCTGGCCTTACATTTAGGTCTTTAATCCATTTTGATCTTATTTTTGTGTATGGTGTTAGGGAGTGATCTAATCTCATACTTTTACATGTACCTGTCCAGTTTTCCCAGCACCACTTATTGAAGAGGCTGTCCTTTCTCCACTGTACATTCCTGCCTCCTTTATCAAAGATAAGGGGACCATATGTGCGTGGGTTTATCTCTGGGTTTTTAATCCTGTTCCATTGATCTATCTTTCTGTTTTTGTGCCAGTACCATACTGTCTTCATTACTGTAGCTTTGTAGTATAGTCTGAAGTCAGGGAGCCTGATTCCTCCAGCTCCATTTTTCGTTCTCAAGATTGCTTTGGCTATTCGGGGTCTTTTGTGTTTCCATACAAATTGTGAAAGTTTTTGTTCTAGTTCTGTGAAAAATGCCAGTGGTAGTTTGATAGGGATTGCATTGAATCTGTAGATTGCTTTGGGTAGTAGAGTCATTTTCACAATGTTGATTCTTCCAATCTAAGAACAGGGTATATTTCTCCATCTACTTGTATCATCTTTAATTTCTTTCATCAGTGTCTTATAATTTTCTGCATACAGGTCTTTTGTCTCCTCAGGTAGGTTTATTCCTAAATATTTTATTCTTTTTGTTGCAGTGGTAAATGGGAGTGTTTTCTTGATTTCACTTTCAGAGTTTTCATCATTAGTGTATAGGAATGCCAGAGATTTCTGTGCATTAATTTTGTATCCTGCAACTTCACCAAATTCATTGATTAGCTCTAGTAGTTTTCTGGTAGCATCTTTAGGATTCTTATGTATAGTATCATGTCATCTGCAAACAGTGACAGCTTTACTTCTTCTTTTCCGATTTGGATTCCTTTTATTTCCTTTTCTTCTCTGATTGCTGTGGCTAAAACTTCCAAAACTATGTTGAATAAGAGTGGTGAGAGTGAGCAACCTTGTCTTGTTCCTGATCTTAGTGGAAATGCTTTCAGTTTTTCACCATTGAGGATGATGTTGGCTGTGGGTTTGTCATATATGGCCTTTATTATGTTGAGGAAAGTTCCCTCTATGCCTACTTTCTGCAGGGTTTTTATCATAAATGGGTGTTGAATTTTGTCAAAAGCTTTCTCTGCATCTATTGAGATGATCATATGGTTTTTCTCCTTCAATTTGTTAATATGGTTTATCACATTGATTGATTTGCCTATATTGAAGAATTCTTGCATTCCTGGAATAAACCCCACTTGATCATGGTGTATGATCCTTTTAATGTGCTGTGGGATTCTGTTTGCTAGTATTTTGTTGAGGATTTCTGCATCTGTGTTCATCAGTGATATTGGTCTGTAGTTTTCTTTCTTTGTGACATCCTTGTCTGGTTTTGGTATCAAGGTGATGGTGGCTTTGTAGAATGAATTTGGGAGTGTTCCTCCCTCTGCTATATTTTAGAAGAGTTTGAGAAGGATAGGTGATAGCTCTTCTCTATATGTTTGATAGAATTCGCCTGTGAAGCCATCTGGTCCTGGGCTTTTGTTTGTTGGAAGATTTTTAATTACAGTTTCAATTTCAGTGCTTGTGATTGGTCTGTTCATATTTTCTATTTCTTCCTGATTCAGTCTTGGCAGGTTGTGCATTTCTAAGAATTTGTCCAATTCTTCCAGGTTGTCCATATATATGGGTTTTGTTTTTGTATCCATTCTGTAAGCCTGTGTCTTTTGGTTGGGATATTTAATCCATTCACATTTAAGGTAATTATTGATATGTATGTTACTATGACCATTTTAAAAATTGTTATGGGTTTGTTTTTGTAAGTCCTTTTCTTCTCTTGTGTTTCCCACTTAGCAAAGTTCCTTTAGCATTTGTTGTGAAGCTGGTTTGGTGGTGCTCAACTCTCTCAACTTTTGCTTGTCTGTAAAGGTTTTAATTTCTCCATCAAATCTGAATGAGATCCTTGCTGGGTAGAGTGATCTTGATTGCAGGTTTTTCTCCTTTATCACTTTAAATATGTCCTGCCACTCCCTTCTGGCTTGCAGAGTTTCTGCTGAAAGGTCAGCTGTTAACCTTATGGGGATTCCCTTGTGTGTTATTTGTTGTTTTTCCCTTGCTGCTTTTAATATGCTTTCTTTGTATTTAATTTTTGACAGTTTGATTAATATGTGTCTTGGCGTATTTCTCCTTGGATTTATCCTGTGTGGGACTCTCTGCGCTTCCTGGACTTGATTAACTATTTTCTTTCCCATATTAGGGAAGTTTTCAACTATAATCTTTCCAAATATTTTCTCAGTCCCTTTCTTTTTCTCTTCCTCTTCTGGAACCCCTATAATTCGAATTTTGGCGTGTTTAATGTTGTCCCAGAAGTCTCTGAGACTGTCCTTAGTTCTTTTCATTCTTTTATCTTTATTCTCCTCTGAAGTAGTTATTTCCAGTATTTTATCTTCCAGGTCACTTATCCGTTCTTCTGTCTCAGTTATTCTGCTATTGATCCCATCTAGAGTATTTTTAATTTCATTTTCTGTGCTGTTCATCGTTGTTTGTTTCATCTTTAGTTCTTCTGGGTCCTTGTTAAATGTTTCTTGCATTTTATCTATTCTACTTCCAAGATTTTGGATCATCTTTACTATCATTATTATGAATTCTTTTTCAGGTAGACTGCCAATTTCCTCTTCATTTGTTAGGTCTGGTGGGTTTTTATCTTGCTCCTTCATCTGCTGTGTGTTTTTCTGTCTTCTCATTTTGCTTATCTTACTGTGTTTGGGGTCTCCTTTTTGCAGGCTGCAGGTTCGTAGTTCCCGTTGTTTTTGGTGTCTGTTCCCAGTGGCTAAGGTTGGTTCAGTGGGTTGTGTAGGCTTCCTGGTGGAGGGGACTAGTGCCTGTGTTCTGGTGGATGAGGCTGGATCTTGTCTCTCTGGTGGGCAGCTCCACATCTGGTAGTGTGTTTTGGGGTGTCTGTGAACTTATTATGATTTTAGGCAGCCTCTCTGCTAATGGGTGGGGTTGTGTTCCTGTACGGCTAGTTGTTTGGCATAGGGTGTCCAGCACTGTAGCTTGCTGGTCGTTGAGTGAAGTTGGGCGCTGGCGTTGAGATTGAGATCTCTGGGAGATTTTCGCCGTTTGATATTATGTGGAGCTGGGAGGTGTCTTGTTGACCAGTGTCCTGAAGTTGGCTCTCCCACCTCAGAGGCACAGCACTGACTCCTGGCTGCAGCACCAAGAGCCTTTCATCCACATGGCTCCTCAATTTGGGATGATTCGTTGTCTATTCAGGTGTTTCACAGATGCAGGATATATCAAGTTGATTGTGGAGCTTTAATCCGCTGCTTCTGAGGCTGCTGGGAGAGATTTCCCTTTCTCTTCTTTGTTCTCACAGCTCCCAGGGGCTCAGCTTTGGATTTGGCCCCGCCTCTGCTGGAGGGCGTCTGTTCTTCACTCAGACAGGAAGGTGTTAAAGGAGCCGCTGACTCGGGCTCTGGCTCACTCAGGCCTGGGGGGGAGGGAGGGGCACGGAGTGCGGGGGCGGGCCTGCGGCGGCAGAGGCCAGGCGCCACGTCGCGCTGGCGTGACGTTGCACCCGCCTGAGGCGCGCCGTGCGTTCTTCCGGAGGAGTTGGCCCTGTATCCCGGGACCCTGGCAGGGGCGGGCTGCACAGGCTCCCCAGAAAGGAGGTGTGGAGAGTGACCTGTGCTCGCACACAGGCTTCTTGGCGGCGGCAGCAGCAGCCTTAGCGTCTCCTGCCCATCTCTGGGGCTCGTGCTGTTAGCCGCGGCTCGCGCCCGTCTCTGGAGCTCCTGTAAGCAGAGCTCTTAATCCCCTCTCCTCGCGCACCAGGAAACAGAGGTAAGAAAAAGTCTCTTGCCTCTTCGGCAGCTCCAGACCTTTTCCCGGACTCCCTCCCGGCCCCGCCGTGGTGCACTAACCCCTTCAGGCTGTGTTCACGCCGCCAACCCCAGTCCTCTCCCTGCGCTCTGACTGAAGCCCAAGCCTCAGCTCGCAGCCCCGCCCGCCCCGGCGGGGGAGCAGACAAGCCTCTCGGGCTGGTGAGTGCCGGTCGGCACCGATCCTCTTTGCAGGAATCTCCCCGCTTTGCCCTCCGCACCCCTGTTGCTGTGCTCTCCTCCGCGGCTCCAAAGCTTCCCCCCTCCGCCACCCGCAGTCTCCGCCCGCGAAGGGGCTTCCTAGTGTGTGGAAACTTTTCCTCCTTCACAGCTCCCTCCCACTGGTGCAGGTCCCGTCCCTATTCTTTTGTCTCTGTTTTTTCTTTTTTTCATTTGCCCTACCCAGGTACGTGGGGGGGGTTCCTTGCCTTTTGGGAGGTCTGAGGTCTTCTGCCAGCGTTCAGTAGGTGTTCTGTAGGAGTTGTTCCACGTGTAGATGTATTTCTGATGTATCTGTGGGGAGGAAGGTGATCTCCGCATCTGACTCTTCCGCCATCTTCCCGGAAGTCCAAGTTATTTATTTTTAAAGAATTTATTTAAAAATTATAAAGCATTTATTTGCAAGTACATTATTCATTTATAAATAATATAAATACTTTACGAATATTCAGAGATTTGAGTGGTATGTTATTAATTTGAGGAAGGGTATGCAAAAGACTAAATGGTAGATTTTAATTAATTGTTCTGTTCAGTAAGAATTAATATATTCCTAGAAGTGCCCATTTATATTAAAGAACTAAAATAGATATTTGGGACTAAGTAAATCACCTAAAATAGTACAAACAGTATGATACATACTGTAATTTGTTTAACACAATAGCTTTTTAGAGCTTTGAAGTTCTTGGTTTCTTCTTTACCTCTTATTCTGCTAAATATCATGGTTCCATAAAAGGAATAGAATGTATGTTTGGTGCATAATTGTGTTGATAACATAATACTCTGATAATTTCTTTAATAGGATATTAAGTATGTTAAAAAATATAGACTATGTACTCAGGAGTATTTGTGCCATAATATACGGGTAATCCTGGTTGAATGACCCGATAAGTAGTTTCTCTCCTTGGCACTAGAAGTTTACATTTCCAAATTACATTTAAATTGTTTGAGTAAACCAAGAAAAAAAATGCTTTGCTAAAATTCTAATTTGCAAAGTCTTCTCTAAATTTTTATGTTCCCATAATAATGCTTATTCGCTAAGGCAACAAACTTAGAAAAACTAATAAAGTACAGTTACAGTAAAGTTTGATAGTATTAAGACTCCTTGCTTAGACCTCTGTGAACACTGAAGTTGCATGGAAATATGAGAGCATTTCCATGAATGAATATTGACTAGTAATAGGGTTTCATGATTAAAAAGGAAGTTTAGCTGTGGGGTTTTAGCTAAGCCTTTTTGAAAGTTATTTTCCCAATTGGAAAATTATCAGAAGTAAATCCCTTCAAGAATACATGATTTAAAAATTCATCAAGTTAAATTGTCCTTTATGTATAGTTCCCTTTTTAGATCCCAAAACCACTAACGTGTTTTTACAGAAGAGAGGGCCTTATTATCATTCTGATATTGGATGATATCAATGACGAGAAATGAATGATGACCTATTAGTGATTATGCTTAGGTTTAAAAAGAGAGGAGGAATTCTACATAGGGTGGGACGTTTCCTTTACATTTTTTCTCCTGAGTAGTCATTTTTGCATTACTGGGCATACTAAGATAATTGGAGTTCTATATACTGTTGACCCTTGAACAACGTGGCTTTGAACTGGACCCCTTATACGTGGATATTTTTCAATAGTAAATATATTAAATCGTACTACATGATCTGTGGTTGGTTGAATCTACCTAGGAACCACGTAGGACCTGATGATACAGATGAACCATGGCTAAAGCTACAGAGGGCCCACAATAAATTACACCTGAATTAACCCCCTCTTTGTTTAAGGGTCAAATATTTTGCTTAAGAGGTTATACACAGACACACATGCACACATATATATGTACATATATACCTATAAACTTGAATACATAAATATCTATGTGTACATAAGTATTATGCACTTAGTAAGCATTTAAAGATCTTGATGTGTTGAGTATTGACAGTGCTCATCACTCTTCTAGTGAGGGGTGCAAATATGGATTGTACTAGAATTGATATTATGCCTAAAAATCTAGTATGTCTTTACTCTGATTAAATTTAGAGTATGTGAAATAATTTCTAGTTGTTATTTTTTTTTTTTTTGTCTTGCCAACAAACCCCATCTAATATTTTAAAACTGACTTTGACAAAGTTTTATCTGGCCATCCATCCTAAAAAGGTTTGAATCTGGTATAGTAAGAAAAATAATGTACTATTTCCCACGAGGTTCTATATTCCCACTTTGATTTCTGTTGAAAATTCATTTTCCTGTTCTTTCTTCAAGTCAGTTTATTATGTAGTTAACAAAGGCTAAATAAGATACAAATTTCATTCTTAATAAGTTTTTATTGGGCAATGCTATCCAATATAGAAATCACTGACCACATGTGGCTGTGAAGCTCATGAATGCAGCTACTCCAAATTGACATGTGGTGTAAGTGTAAAGTATACGCCATGACTTGGGAAAATTAGTATAAAAAAGAGCGTAAAATATCTCATTAATAATTTTTGTGTTGATTACATGTTGAAATAGTAATATTTGCATATATTGGGTGAAATAAATATATATTGCAATTAATTTCACCTGCATTTTTAATGTTGCTATTCAAAAATTTAAAATAATGTGGTTTGCATTTGTGGCTCACAAGGTATTTGTACTGGACATCACTATGTAAGATTATTGCTTTAAGCTTCCGTTTCTCTCATAGGAAGTATAGTATTGGCCAAAAAGTTCGTTCGGGTTTTCCGTAAGATGTTACAGAAAGAGTTTATGGAAACCCGAATGACCTTTTTGGCCAACCCAATAATATCAAAAAAAATGATATTACAAGATTTTTGAACGTAATGGAAAGGTTCTTGTTTATACTGTACTCTTCCCCTGCTCTATTCAGATATCCAGCCCAGATGTAATCCATCAGTAAATATTAATATCCAATTAAATAGATAAACAATTCCTTCCCTTTTTTCCTTTATTGTATCATTGATTCACTTTGTATATTTGTAGGGCACAGGCATTTTGCAGGTGCCTTATATATAATCCAGAAATTTGAAATGGCAATTCTAATTGTATATAAATTTCATATAAATATGATTTAACCTCATTTTTATTCTACCTCATGAGTGATTTTATCCAGCATGCTATTAAAATGTATTGATCTGATAACCTGACCAAAAGTGGAGGATTTCAACTGGAAAAAATTTTTTATAATAATAGTATTGTGAAACAAAGTTTCCAAGAAAGGACGGAGCCAGCTGCCATACTTAGATTCTCTTTTGCCCTAGTATTGGTGAGCTCAACCTACTGTTCTTAGCCAACAAATGACCATTAGACAGCTCCTTACTCTGCCTTCTCATGAACTTTCTGGCAAAGAGAGTTGAACTGCCAATATAATTCTTCTACCTCTAGGGTAACATTGGCCTCCCCTATCAATGAAGCAGTCACCAATATTTTCCTTTAAATCCCAAGACAAAGTGAGGTACTCACACAACATATTATAGAACATTTTAATTAAACTATACCCACTTGAAGTAATTTGTGTTTCATATTCCATCTTCTTATTTTACCACCCTGCTACCTTGATGTATCTGTATTTTTAAGTTCCATTCACAAAAAGTCTAGAACAGAAAGTCCTTCAGAGTTGGATAATGAAAATTGACCCTACCAGGGAGGAAATTCACCCTTGACTGTCCATCTGCTTCTCAGATATGTAATACAGATTCAACTCAATGAACATGTTGGCTAGTTTTCTAGAATCTGTTTCCTTGTTGTTTTTTCCCAATTGCCTTGGACTTGCTTGATAGCCAATAGAGCAAATCGAATAAAAGAGGCTGCTGAAAGCACAGATTTGCTATGTGGTAGTGCAGAAATTGCATGCTACTAAGTTTAATTGAGAAACACAGCCAGTTTCCCCGCATAATCATAGTGGGAGTAATACTTTATAATTATTTAAAGGGTAAGCTCTTACTTTTTGTAAATACATGTGTACTAAACTACAGAACTACATACACCCTTAATCCAAGAAAGACCAGACAAGTTCTAATGAGAGCAGTTTTAGTGGGCTACAATTCTTAGGCTACAATTCTCCAAAATATACTTGGGCTACAATTCTCCAAAATATACAGTATATCTGGTTGGAAAGAATAAAAATGTTTATGACCAGAAGTGAGACCCAATCAGTGGCAAGATGATGAGAAGACTTTTGCTTGGTTGGATCTCTGATTCTTTTTCTGAATGTTCCCTGAATTATGTTTGGGGCAGAGGCAATGAGCCAACAAGACAATCAGATTCCAGATCTCAAAAGCTCATGGGCATGGATGAGCAAGTGTTACAGGGATAAACCATCTCAGTGGATAATTAGTTCTGGAAGTTTGTGACCAAGACAGAGAGTAGAGTATTTCCAAAGATGAACTGAGGCTATGGTCATAGGCCCTGTCATGTGAGTACGTATTTAAAAAAATATCTGTTTCTGATTTCCAACAGAGGTAGAATCAACTTGAAAAACACCATACTGAGGTGGTTGGATTATTTTTCAACCAATTTCAAATACAGAGGTTATAAAACTAATTTTGTCCAATTTGATGATTCGGAGAAGATGATAGTAGATTAGATAAAATTCATAGCCTCTTCCAAGTTCATAGAACATTTTTCCATGATTCCTGGATTTATCTGTGCTCATTGTTTTTCCTCAAAGAAGTATACTTTAAGATACACTCAAAAGTTTCAATGGCAGTCAAAATTCTTTTCCTTCTTACCTGGTTCTTCTGGATATATACTGTCTATTGCTTTAAATAGAGTACTAAGTGTACTTGGGTGCTTAAAATATATTTTATGATATATTGGGCATTTGAAGCAATTCTCCATTCTAGTGCAAATATAAACACCATAAATTGGAAAAGACATACTTCAATTGAAAGGTCGAAAGTCCTTGTTGGACTATTCCTGTTTAGTGTTTATGAGAAAGACAGCTCTAATTTATTGGTAGAGCTAAATTTCTTGTACAGAAAACTCAGAGAGTGAAAGTTTGATAGTGGGATTGGAAAAAAATTGTGGAGACATAAGTAAGGTTGGGGACAAGAGATGTTATTAGGAAGTCCAGCAAGGGCAAAAGTGTCCTTAAAATACTCATTGTGAAATATGTTAAAATCACAGAGATCTCAGTGAGTGTGGGACTTAGCTGTTGATGGAAATCCTTCTCGAGATAATGGTTCTCATCAATATAGCATTAATGTCCACAGAGAGTTTAGTATATTTCACCATTCTACTGCAGTAACAACCTTAAATCTTGGTGATTTATAACAACAAGGATTTGTATAAGACTTTTTTAAAGCGAGGTTTTAGTTCACAGCACAATTGAGAGGAAAGTACAGAGATTTTCCTTATAACTCCTGCCCTCCCCCCAACATGCATAACCTCCTCTATTACCAGCATCGCTCACCAGAGTGGTGCCTTTTTTACTGAGCATGAACATACACTGACACATCAATTTCATCCAAAGTCCAGAGTTTACCTTAGGGTTCATTCTTGATGTTCTACGTTCTGTGGATTTAGACAAATGTATAATGACATGTATTCATCATTATACTATTGTACAGAGTATTTTCACTGCCTTAAAAATCCTCATTCTCCACCTATTCATTCCCTTCTCCCTCACCCTTGGCAACCACTGTATTTTCTACTGCGTCCACAGTTTTGCTTTTTCCATGTACTTGGTGTCACAGTATGTAGATTGGCTTCCTTCACTCAGTAGTATGGATTTAAGTTTCCTCCATGTCTTTTCATGGCTTGATAGCTCATTTATTTTTAGCACTGAATAATATTCCATTGCCTGGATGGACCACAGTTTATTTATTCATTTACCTACTGAAGGACATCTTTGATCCTCCCAAGTTTGGGCAATTATTAATAAAAAGGCTATAAACATTGATGCGCAGATCTTTGTGTGAACATAATTTTTCAACTCCTTTGGGTAAATACCAAGTAACACAGTTGCTGCATTATATGGTAACAGTATGTTTATTTTTTTAAGAATCTGCCAAGCTCCCTTCCGAAGTGGCTGTACCATTTTGCGTTCCCACTGGCAATGAATGAGAGTTCCTGTTGCTCCACATCCTTGCCATTATTTGACATTGTCAGTGTTCTGGATTTTGGCCATTCTAATAGGTATTAATTATGTTTCA
Source organism: Leucopleurus acutus (assembly GCF_964270905.1). Classification (NCBI taxonomy): domain Eukaryota; kingdom Metazoa; phylum Chordata; class Mammalia; order Artiodactyla; family Delphinidae; genus Leucopleurus; species Leucopleurus acutus. The sequence continues at coordinate 62,021,070 of NC_139160.1, forward strand.
CTATTGTTTTAATTTGTATCATTTCATATCCTTATCTGCCATCTGTATATCTTCTTTGGTGAGGTCTCTAGTCCATTTTTTAATAGACCAGATATTTGTTTTCTTATTGTTGGGTTTTAAGAATTTGTCTATTTTGGATAGCAGTTCTTAATTGGATGTGTCTTTTGCAGATGTTATATCCCATTCTGTGGCTTGTCTTCTCATTTTCTTGACATTGTCTTTCACAGAGTAGAATTTTTTTATTTTATTAAAGTCCAGCTTATCAATTATTTCTTTTATGGATCATGCCTTCTGTGTTGTATCTAAAGAAATCATCGTCATACCCAAGGTCATCTAGGTTTTTTCTATGTTATCTTCTAGGAGTTTTATAGTTTTGCATTTTACATTAGGTTTCTGATCCATTTTGAGTAAGTTTTTGTGACGTGTATAAGCTCGGTGTTTAGATTAATTTTTTCATGTGGAGATCCAGATGTTCCGGCACCATTTGTTGAAGACAAAAATTTAATTTCACTCATGTTTTATGTCAGCGATGGCAGGTCAGCAAGTGCTGCTCTGCCGCATTGGGTCTTCTCATTCTGGGACCCTCATTGGCAGAGGGAAAGGACTACAGGAAGGAAAAGCTGATAGGAAGAGAAGCACAGGATGTCACTTAAGGCTTCTGCTCAAATCTAGTTCTCTGTCATTTTTCTCACATTCTACTCGCTCACATCAAGCCTGATAATGGGGTGGAAATATATAATGTACCATTAGTGAGGCATCTCGTGTCATATGGCAATGAGCAGGTATGTCCTCCTCTTTTAAGGAAGTGATCCAACAGTTAGGAACAACAGTATAGTCTGCCACAGAGAGTGTTCCAAATGCAAGAATAATGGGACTCAAGCAGTTTGGTCCTGACCATACCTCCTCCTGCTGTTTTAGGTCAATACCACAGCTTAAGAAAACTTCAGAGACAAAGATTTCTAAGTAGGAATTTGTATAAAGGGGATGAAATCCCAGGGGCTCTCAAAGGACACCTGGAGTTTTTAGGGACTCATAGCCACTAGCAGAGATACAGCTGTGGGAGGAAAATGGTACTGAGACAACAAGAGTTTCCAGCTTTCATGTGAACTTCGAGACTAACTCCAAAGGCTCCAAAATCCACAGTAGTTAAGACTCATAAATAATCCTACCACAGTCATATAGGGCATGGCAGCTGTCAAAACCTAGGAATTATCTCTGTAAATAATTAAAAATATTATATGTACCTGAAAGGATGTAGTGAAAATCTAACAGGTCATTGGTGTTATTCATTCAAAGGAAGGTAGGAAATAAATATTGAGCTTGTTAATGTTTTTACCTCTAGATAATTTGCCATCCCAAGGTGGTGAAGAAGTGTAACAGTACAGAAGAATGGAAATGTGAAGCAGAACAATGGAAAATCACACAAAGTTATCAGAATTGCAAAAACTATGTAGAACAACATTTATTAGAGATTTGAATGTAACACATAGTAGAGAATAGAACCAGTTACAATAAATAGAAGGGTCTAAATATTATTCTCTTCATTAACATTTTAAATTACAAGTTGGTGGTCTGGTAGCCCACATTGAATTTTAAGCAATTAGGGCAAAATTCTCAAACTGTACAATGCATAGAAACCATTTGGGGAACTTGTTTAAAACACTTATTTCCCAGAATTCCCCAGGCAATGGCTCAGAGTTGCTAACTCAGCAAACCTGGAGTCCGGTTGCCTCGATTTTAATAAACACTTGTGAGATATGACCATGCTTTGAGAAACAGTGAAGTATAGAACCAAAAATCAGATCTTTTAAATATTTTTTTAGATTAACACCTAATGGTATAACAGGAAGGATTATTTTTATAAGATAATTATGAAAGCATTTTAAAAAATGAAGACTGAATAATGACTCAATTTTCATAAATTAATTTTATTGTTTTGAAATTTTAAAAATCAGTTTTTATTATGAAAGTTACTAATTATACTCTAGTCAAAAGTATGTAATGTACTAAAATTTTAAAATTGGGTTTTGTACATTATGTGTACAGTACAATTTCTTCAAAGTAATTTTATATTTAGATGTTAAATGTATTTTTGTGATACAGAAGACAGACATTTAAAAAATAATAGAATACTCTGACATCAAAAAGAAATATGTCAAATCACAAGAGACAAATTGTCTTTGTTAACAGTGTAAACATTATATGCAACACATTTTGCCATGAGCCCACTGATTAAAATTTCATTTAATATGGTTATAACATTCCACAAAGCTTTGAATTAATATGAATGAATTTTACATTTTATCAAAATGCTTGCCTCAAGAAGCCTTCTATTCTATCATGGCTGGATGATAAAATAAAGCATAGTTTGCATTTGGGGTAGAAAATATATATTTTATCATTTAATATATATATTTCAATTCCACAGTTTTATTTTTAACTCCTGGTTCAGTGTTCAAGAGACAAATCCACAATTTGGAGACTTTAATACTCTTATCTCAACAACTGATAGAACAAGAAAGAAACTTAGCAAGGGAATACAAGAAAATATCATGATCAACTAATGGGCTCTGGCTGACATTTATTATAGAACACTCTCCTCCAAAAGAACAGAATATGTACTCTTTTCAAGTACCCACAGAATATATGCAAAGATAAGCTATATCTTGGGCCCTAAAACAAACCACAAAAAATTTAAAAGAATTTTTTGAATGAAATCCTATAGAATGATAACAGGAAAAATTTCAACCAACTAAAAACACAGTTGGAATTAATCCATGGGTCAAAGAGAAAGTCTCAAGAAAAATTTTTAAAAGTACCTTGAACTGAACAAAAATGAAAATATAATATATGAATACCGTGGCACACTGATTACCTGAGAGAAATTTTTATAACACTAAATGTTTGCATTAGAAAAGAGGGAAACATCCCGTGTTTCAATTCCTATCAGATTTTTTTCTGCATTCATTGATATATTCATAGGAGTTTTCTTCTCTATCCTGTTATTATGGTGGATTATATTGACTGATTTTTAAATATTGAACCAAACTTCCATCCTTGGAATAAACCCCCTTGACTCTGGTATATAATTCTTTTTATGTATTGTTGAAATTTGTTTGATAATGTATAATTATGAGGGATAATGGTCTGCAGTTTTCCCTTTTTTACTGTCTTTGTCTCATTTTGGTATCAGAGTAATTCTAGCTTCATAAAATTGATTCAGAAGTGTTTTATTCTCTTCTGTTTTCTGGAGCAGGTTATGTAAAATTGGTATTAATACTTCTTTAAGTGTTTGGTAGAATTCTCCAACTGGGGAGAACTAACTGGGTCTGGATGTTTTGGGAGGGGCATTTAAATTACGAATAAATTTTCCTTAATAAGGTCATTTAAATTATCTCTTTTATTTTGGATTAGGTGTGGTAGCTTGTACTTTTGAGGAATTTGTCCTTTTCATGTAACTTGTCAAATTTATGTATGTAGAGTTATTCCTAGTACATATTCCTTTATTATCATTCTGATGTCTGCAAGGTCTTTAGTAATATACCCCATTTCATTCCTAATATTGATTGAGTCTTTTCTCTCTCTAACAAAATTTGTCAGTCTTGTTTATGGCCTGTTAATTTTATTGACCAAAATGATGTCAAAACTAAGTGTAAATGGTAAAACCATAATATTTTTAGGAGTAAATATAGGGTAGAATCTTTGGTATTGATTTGATACCAAAGCAATTGATAAACTGGACTTCCTCGAAATTAAAAATCCTTGCTCTGTGAAAGATCCTTTTAATAGGGTGGAAAGACAAACTACAGACTAGAAGAAAATATTTGCAAACCACACGTTATGGACTGAAATATGCTCCTCCCCCACCCAATTCATATGTTGCAGTTCTTACCCCCTAGTTCCTCAAAATATGACTATATTAGGAAAAAGAGTCTTCAAGAAGGTAATTAAGATAAAAGAGTGTTGATTCTTCAAAATAGCTGATCCCGTTTAAGGGATGGTCTCTGTCTTTCCAGTTTTATTTCTGATCTGGCACATTTCTCATTTGTGAACAAATTTTTTTACTGTTATTTGCCCTGTACTACTTTGGAGGCAGGTTTAGGTGCCATTCTGGCTCTTGATGGGAAGAAAATAGCTTCCCCGCTACATTTTGACATGGCTTCACACAAAAATCACTAAATCTAGGAACTTCCTGGGTCATTATGTTCAATGTCCTCTTTCCCTTCCCTCTGCTACTCAAAGGTTTGCTATTTGACCATGTTATGCCCCTTCCTATATTGGCTATTTATATAGACTTTGAAGGGGCATTATAGCACAGAGTAGAGCCAGGGAAACTGTTGATAGACAACCCATAGCTATTTTTGATATGAACATGAACAAAAGAATTATAGCCAGATAGGCTTAGAAACTCCCATTTAAGTTTGGATTTTTTTCTTTGTCTTCTGTTGTGTTTTGTTCACTTTGGTTATCTGAATAAAGAATAAAGCTGCCAGCAATTGTGAGAAAAGAGCACCCTAGATTCATATAAAGTTTCACAGTTGACTAATCTCTTCCACCTTCATTATCCATTTAAACAAAATATGAATCTCCTTAGGTGTCTATCATTCCCATTTTATAGATGAGGCAAGAGAGGCTCAGGAAAATGAAGTGATATGTGTAAAGTTACTCTAATTGCAATTGGCAGACGTATCTCTTAAATGTGAATATTCTTTCCATAGCCCATATAACAATGTTCCCCTAAAAAGACTTGGTCAAGCAACACAATAACTCCATTCCTTCCATGGTTGAGTGTTCAGACATTACGTCTATGCATGCTGTAATAAAAAATAAAATTAAGGATTACTCTCAAAAGAGTAGCATCGAGTTACCAAGGCATGTTGCTGGGAAATAAAAGATCTTTTTTTTCAATGAAGAGTGTGTGCAGCATGCCTCTTGTTCAGAGTGACCCTGGAAGTATTTACTACAGATTGTGAGAATGCAAAACTCTTACATTTTGAACATTTCTTAATAACCAATTCCTCAAGGCTACTTATGTATCAGAGTTTGCTGCTATTTCTTCCTTTCCCAGCTTGAGCTCTAAATTCAAGAAACACAGGGCTTAGAGGAGGCCTAGGAAGGGAAAAGTAATTCCAAATGATAAACTAAACAAGATAATTTAATCAGAATGTCTCTGGTCTCCTGATAGCAAGTAATACAGAGAATTAACAAGAAAATATAGTGACCTCATTCATGATCAGTAATAATGTATCTGAACTGCATGCAGTCCTTGACTTGGCTGTTTACAGTTGCTTTGGAATTTTATCTCTCATAAATTTTTTCAACTCTGGAGAATCTCATTTAACTATTATTATACTGTATTAAGAATTAACCACTGTAAATGGTCGAGAAATTACAGACATCCTGAACCACAGCTGACCCTAGAGTTTACATAGGAAAGGAAAAACAAAGAGCAAAAGACAATTACAGAAAAATCATGTTGCGGTGAAGGACAGGGATTTACACAATACATACCAATTCTGTCTACATATCAATTCCTGAGCTATAATCTGATCTTGTGTATGTGCACACACACATAGAATGCTTAAATAGTTAGCTTTTCTAGTTAGTGAAGATTCTGATCTAACAGATACTACGCAAAATGTGACTGTTTTTTGTAGGTGTCTTACCTATAAAATTCTTTCTAAAATGCACCACACACTTCTGCTTGTTAGGTTTTCCTTCTTTGTCCTCGTTGTAAAAGACGAAAGGCTGCAGAGGGTATAAGAAGCAGTGACTGAAGACTTTGCCTTTGGCCAGTGAATTCAGTGAATAAACCAAAAGTCGATCATTCCATCTCTGTCTGGAAACCTGTTGTCTAAGGCTTTATTCCTCATATAATCTGTCACTGATAATACAAGTAATGAAAATAATGATTTCTTTTCATATTCATATGAAGTGGGCTCTTGCCACTCCTCCTCTGTGCTCTCCTGCTTCTTGCCTCCTGATTTATATGCCGTCAACACAGAATTGTCAATGTTTCACTGAAAACCCTACACTTGTGGTTGTTTGTTTTTTTTTTCTTTTGCTTTCTGGTTGCCCTTTCTCCCTTGTTTGCCTTGCTGTCTTCCTCTCATTTTTAAGACTCAGCTCCAGGTTGATCACATCTGGAAAGCCTTCCCTCTAGGGTGCTGAGGGTACCATTGCTATCCCTCTCTTAATCCTTTTCATTCTAGATTGTAATACCTATTTGTTCTTCTGCCCCCCTGTTAGATGGCTAGCTCCGTGGAGTGAAGAACTGTATCCCTGGTGCTTAAAACAGTATCTGGCACAATTTTTGTGTGCAAAAGATGTCTGATAAATCTTAATGTATGGTTAGTATTACTTTTTTTTTCCTCACAATGGATATTTCTGTGTGATTTTTTTTTTTTTTTTTTTTTTTTGGCGGTACGCGGGCCTCTCACTGTTGCGGCCTCTCCCGTTGTGGAGCACAGGCTCCGGACGCGCAGGCTCAGCGGCCATGGCTCACGGGCCCAGCCGCTCCGCGGCATGTGGGATCTTCCCGGACCGGGGCACAAACCTGTGTCCCCTGCATCGGCAGGCGGACTCTCTACCATTGCGCCACTAGGGAAGCCCCCTGTGTGATATTTTTTAATTGAGGTATAGTTAATTTACAATGTTGCATTAGTTTCAAGTGTACAGCAAAGTTATTCATATATATATATATATATATACATATATATATATATATATATATACATATATATATATATATATATATATACATATATATATCCATACTCTTTCAGATTCTTTTCTATTGTAGGTTATTGCAAGCTATTGAGTATAATTCCCTGTGCTACACAGTAGGTTATTGTTGTTTACATATTTTATATATAGTCGTGTGTATATGTTAATCCCAAATTCCTAATTTATCTCCCCACCCCACTCTCCCCTTTGGTAACCATAAATCTGTTTTCAAAGTCTGTGAGTCTGTTTCCATGTTGTAAATAAGTTATTTGTATCATTTTTTTAGATTCCACAAATGAGTGATATCATATATTTGTTTTTCTCTGTCTGACTTACTTCACTCAATATGACAATCTCTAGGTCCATCCATGTTGCTGCAAATGGTATTATTTCATCATTTTTATGGCTGAGTAATATTCCATTGTGTGTGTGTGTGTGTGTGTGTGTGTATGTATGTATACACATACATACCACATATTCTTTATCCATTCATCTGTTCATGGACACTTAGGTGGCTTCCATGTCTTTGCTATTGTAAATAGTGCTGCTATGAACATCAGGGTACATGTATCTTTCCAAATTGTAGAGTTTTCTCCATATATATGCCCAGGAGTGGGATTGCTGGATCATATGGTAGCTCTATGTTTAGTTTTTTAAGGAACCGCTATACTGTTCTCCATAGTGGCTGTACCAATTTACATTCCCACCAACAGTATATGAGAGTTCCTTTTTATTTTTTACCTTTTATTTTAAAATACAGAGTTTATAGGTTCCCAGTATGTTACCTTTATTGAACTTTGAGAAATAATTAGAGCAGAATGAAAAAACTAAAGCTCAGAGAGATGAACATTTCACACTAGTTGGGTGTTGAAACTTAGACTTGAAAACCAGTCTTCTGTATACTGAAATAAACAAACAAAACCAAAAAAATAAATAAGCAGCAGCAGAAGCTTCCTTTAGTACCACTTAACATACAGGGACTGTGCACAAGCCATTTAAAAATATTTTGTTTACTCCTCCTGACAACTCTGCAGAAGGAAGCGTAGATAACTTTACCCCCTCTTCCAAGTGAGACTCCTGAAGTTTGCAGAGCTTCTGTAACTCTCCCAAAACAGTATACACAAAAACAGAAGAGCTGGGAATCAAGCCCTGTTCTGACTCACTCCAAATCTGTGCACTGATGCATGAGACTATAAAACTTCTTAAATCATATCCTTTTTGATATGTTTATGATTACTCCTCCAAAATATTAGTCCAGTCCTTGTATCTGTTGGTCAAATTCAGCGAATACCCATGTTTGATAACATAGCACTAGATATTGAATGAGATATGATCAATGTACTGTCTATTATTGATGAGGGTCTGGGGCCCCAGCTGGAGAGCAGGAGATGCTAGTTATATGAATTATTAAATTCATCACTTGTCTAAATGGTAGACTCAAGCAAAGACACCCTCCTTGTGACTCACATCCAAACTATATAAGGAACTCTTATTAAATAATAAAAATACATTCAAATAAGAAATGAGCAAAAATTTAACAGACACATCAAAAAAGAAGATATACAGATGGCCAATAAGCACATTTTAAAAGGCTTATCAGCAAATTGCAGATGAAAATCATAATGAGATAGCAGAATGCATCCACTAAATGGCTAAAATAAAGACTGATCACTACCAAAAGTTGGCAGGAGAGTGGTATAGCTAGAACTCTCATATTGTTGGTGAGAATCTACAATAGTGCAGCCACTTTGGAAGATTAAAAACTTCTTATTAATATTAAGCATATAACTCATTGTGTAATAGCAATTCTACTCCTAAGGATTCATCCAAGAGAAATTTAAAAAGAACATTAGTTTACCAAAAAAAGAAAAATAGACACACACACCCCTACACATCCCTTTGCTTCTGGATATATAACATGACTACAATACTTAACTTTCTTTTGGGTAATATTTTTTAAAAAATCAATTTGACCCAGAGTCATGTTCAGCTATTAAAGAACAGTTTTATTCTAATTTACCAAAAATTACTCCCAGATTAAGAATTCATTCATCCAGGGATTTTTCACTCTGTAGAGAAGCTATTGCTACATTTTAATACTCTACACTTTCTTCTTTTATTCCTACCACACACCAAATGCTGATTTGCTTCAGCAGTCATCAGTTTCATTACATACTTATCAATTTAGTTGTTAGAGCAAATAATAAATTGTTTTAGAAATTCAACGTGTATTAAAAAGCCAAAAGCAAAAAACTCTGGGAAATAATTGGGGCTGGAAATCATTTTCTCCTTCTTCCTTCAGTTTGTACAAACACTGAGGATTGGTTATATGTAGGTAACTTGGGGAAATCATTCATTGCTATTTAGTAGTGAATGTGATTTTTCATTTGAAATAATGTTGCTCAAGTTGCTATAAAATGCATTGAAAATACATAAATGGTACCTAGAGCCCCTAAAATGATTATTTCATAAAATGAAGGTAAAATATAAGTTCCAGTGATCTGATTCCTAGCTGACTTCTCAATATCTCCATTTAGCTTCTACAAATGGCACAAATATAAAATGAGGCTTTTAGTCTATTAGGAAAAAAAAAATTATGCTACTACCAAAGTAATAAAACCATTCACTTTTTTTTTCATTAAAACAAAATGTTTATTTTATTCTAGTGATTTTAAGTTGCTAAATATTATGGTTAAACATTCTAATTTTTTTTTCTTCCCCCCGCCTCCACTTTCCCCCCTTGGTGTCCATAAGTTGGTTCTCTACATCTGTGTCTCAGTTTCTGCCCTGCAAACTGGTTCATCTGTATCATTTTTCTAGTTTCCACATATATGCATTAATATACAATATAGGTTTTTCTCTTTCTGACTTACTTCACTCTGTATGAGTCTCTGGATGCATCCACGTCTCTACAAATGATTCAATTTCGTTCCTTTTTATGGCTGAGTAACATTCCATTGTATATATGTACCACATTTTCTTTATCCATTCGTCTGTTGATGGGCACTTAGGTTGCTGCCATGACCTGGCTATTGTAAATCGTGCTGCAATGAACATTGGGGTGCATGTGTCTTTTTGAATTATGGTTTTCTCAGGGTATATGCCCAGTAGTGGGATTGTTGGATCATATGATAGTTCTAGTTTTAGTTTCATAAGGAACCTCCATACTGTTCTCCATAGTGGCTGTATCAATTTACATTCCCACCAACAGTGCAAGAGGGTTCCCTTTTCTCCACAGTCTCCCCAGCATTTGTTATTTGTAGATTTTCTGTTGATGCCCATTCTAACCAGTGTGAGGCAATACCTCATTGTAGTTTTGATTTGCATTTCTCTAATAATTCATGATGTTGAGCAGCTTTTTATGTGCTTCTTGGCCATCTGTATGTCTTCTTTGGAGAAATGTCTACTTAGGTCTTCTGCCCATTTTTTGTTTGGGTTGTTTGTTTTTTTAATATTGAGCTGCTTGAGCTGCTTTTATATTTTGGAGATTAATCCTTTGTCCATTGATTCATTTGCAAATATTTTCTCCCATTCTGAGGGTTGTCTTTTTGTCTTGTTTGTAGTTTCCTTTGCTGTGCAAAAGCTTTTAAGTTTCATTATGTCCCATTTGTTTATTTTTGTTTTTATTTCCATTACTCTAGGAGGTGGATCAAAGAAGATCTTCCTGTGATTTATGTCAAATAGTGTTCTTCCTATGTTTTTCTCTAACAGTTTTATAGTGTCCGGTCTTGCATTTAGGTCTCTATCCATTTTGAGTTTATTTTTGTGTATGGTGTTAGGGAGTGTTCTAATTTCATTCGTTTACATGTAGCTGTCCAGTTTTCCAGCACCACTTATTGAAGAGACTGTCTTTTCTCCATTGTGTATCCTTGCCTTCTTTGTCATAGATTAGTCGACCATAGGTGTGTGGGTTTATCTCTGGGTTTTCTACCCTGTTCCATTCATGTATATTTTCTTCTCTGATTGCCGTGGCTAGGACTTCCAAAACTATGTTGAATAATAGTGGTGAGTGTTGGTCATCCTTGTCTTGTTCCTGATCTTAGAGGAAATGCTTTCAGTTTTTCACCATTGAGAATGATGTTTGCTGTGGGCTTGTCATGTATGGCCTTAATTACATTGAATTAGGTTCCCTCTATGCCCACTTTCTGGAGAGTTTTTATCATAAATGGGTGTTGAATTTTGTCAAAACTTTTTCTGCATCTATTGAGATGATCATACGGTATTTATTCTTCAATTTGTTAATATGGTGTATCACATTGCTTGATTAGCATATATTGAAGAGTCCTTGCATCTCTGTGATAAGTCTCACTTGATCATGGTGTATGATCCTTTTAATGTGTTGTTGGATTCTGTTTGCTAGTATTTTGTTGAGGATTTTTCCATCTATATTCATCAGTGATACGGGTCTGTAATTTTCTGTTTTTGTAGTATCTTTGTCTGGTTTTGGTATCAGGGTGATGGTGGCCTCATAGAATGAGTTTGGGAGTGTTCCTTCCTCTGCAATTTTTTGGAAGAGTTTGAGAAGAATGGGTGTTAGCTCTTCTGTAAGTGTTTGATAGAATTCACCTGTGGAGCCATCTGCTCCTGGCCTTTTCTTTGTGGGAAGATTTTTAATCGCAGTTTCAATTTCATTACTTGTGATTGGTCTGTTCATATTTTCTATTTCTTCCTTGTTCAGTCTTGGAAGATTATACCTTTCTAAGAATTTGTCCATTTTTTCCAGGTTGTCAATTTTATTGGCATAGAGTTGCTTGTAGTAGTCTCTTAGGATGCTTTATATTTCTGCGGTGTCTGTTGTAACTTCTCCTTTCTCATTTCTAATTTTATTGATTTGAGTCCTCTCCCTATTTTTCTTGCTGAGTCTGGCTAGTGGTTTATCAATTTTGATTATCTTCCCAAAGAACCAACTTTTAGTTTTATTGATCTTTGCTATTGTTTTCTTTGTTTCTATTTCATTTAATTCTGCTCTGATCTTGATGATTTCTTTCTTTCTACTAAGTTTGGGTTTTGTTTTGTTATTCTTTGTCCAGTTCCTTTAGGTGTAAGGTTCGATTGTTTATTGGAGTTGTTTCTTGACGTAGGCTTGTATTGCTATAAACTTCCCTCTTAGAACTGCTTTTGCTGCATACCATAGGTTTTGGGTGGTCATGTTTTCATTGTCATTACTTTCTAGGTATTTTTTGATTTCCTCTTTGATTTCTTCAGTGATCTCTTGGTTATTTAGTAACGTATTGTTTACCCTGCATGTGTTTGTGTTTTTTACGTTTTTTCCCCTGTAATTGATTTCTAATCTCATAGAGTTGTGGTCAGAAAATATGCTTGATATGATTTCAGTTTTCTTAAATTTACTGAGGCTTGATTTGTGACCCAAGATGTGATCTATCCTGGTGAATGTTCCATGAGCACTTGAGAAGAAAGTGTAATCTGGTGTTTTTGGATGGAATGTCCTATAAATATCAATTAAATATATCTGGTAGGTTGTTTCATTTAAAGCTTGTGTTTCCTTATTAATTTTCTGTTTGGATGACCTCCAGTGTTGTAAGTGAGGTGTTAAAGTCCCCCACTATTATTGTGTTACTGTCGATTTCCTCTTTTATAGCTGTTAGCAGTTGCCTTATGTATTGAGGTGCTCCTGTGTTGGGTGCATATATATTTATAATTGTTATATCTTCTTGTATTGATCCCTTGATCATTATGTAGTGTCCTTCCTTGTCTCTTGTAACATTCTTTATTTTAAAGTCTATTTTATCTGATATGAGTATTGCTACTCCAGCCCTCTTTTGATTTCCATTTGCATGGAATATTTTTCCATCCCCTCACTTTCAGTGTGTATGTGTCCCTAGGTCTGAAGTGGGTCTCTTGTAGACAGCATATATACGGGTCTTGTTTTTGTATCCATTCAGTGAGCCTGTGTCTTTTGGCTGGAGCATTTAATACATTCACATTTAAGGTAATTATCAATATGTATGTTCCATTTTCTTAATTTTGGGGGTTTCTTTTTGTAGGTCCTTTTCTTCTCTTGTGTTCCCCACTTAGAGAAGTTCCTTTAGCATTTGTTGTAGAGCTGGTTTGGTGGTGCTGAATTCTCTTGGCTGTTGCTTGTCTGTAAAGCTTTTGATTTCTCCATGGAATCTGAATGAGATCCTTGCCAGGTAGAGTAATCTTGGTTGTAGTTTCTTCCCTTTCATCTCTTTAAATATGTCATGCCACTCCCTTCTGGCTTGTAGAGTTTCTGCTGAGAAATCAGCTGTTAACCTTATGGGAGTTCCCTTGTATGTTATTTGTTGTTTTTCCCTTGCTGCTTTCAATAATTTTTCTTTGTCTTTAACTTTTGCCAATTTGGTTACTGTGTGTCTCGGTGTGTTTCTCCTTGGATTTATCCTGTATGGGGCTCTCTGTGCTTCCTGGACTTGGGTGGCTATTTCCTTTCCCATGTTAGGGAAGTTTTTGACTATAATCTCTTCAAATATTTTCTCAGGTCCTTTTTCTCTCTCTTCTCCTTCTGGGACCCCTATAATGCGAATATTGTTGCACTTAATGTCCCAGAGGTCTCTTAGGCTGTCTTCTTTTCTTTTCCTTCTTTTTTGTTTATTCTGTTCTGCGGCAGTGAATTTCACTATTCTGTCTTCCAGCTCACTTATCCGTTCTTCTGCCTCAGTTATTCTGCTATTGATTCCTTCTAGTGTAGTTTTCATTTCAGTTATTGTATTGTTCATCTGTTTGTTTGTTCTTTAATTCTTCTAGGTCTTTGTTAAACATTTCTTGCATCTTCTTGATCTTTGCCTCCATTCTTTTCCTGAGGTCCTGGATCATCTTCACTATCATTATTCTGAATTCTTTTTCTGGAAGATTGCCTATCTCCACTTCATTTAGTTATTTTTCTGGGGTTTTATCTTGTTCCTTCATCTGGTACATAGCCCTCTGCCTTTTCATCTTGTCTATCTTTTTGTGAATGTGGTTTTTGTTCCACAGGCTGCAGGATTGTAGTTCTTCTTGCTTCTGCTGTCTGCCCTCTGGTGGATGCTGCTGTCTAAGAGGCTCCTGCATGTTTCCTGATGGGAGGGACTGGTGGTGGGTACAGCTGTGTGTGCTCTGGTGGGCAGAGGTCAGTAATACTTTAATCTACTTGTCTGCTGAAGGCTGGGGCTGGGTTCCCTCCCTGTTGGTTGTTTGGCCTGAGGGGGCCCAGCACTGGAGCCTACCTGGGCTCTTTTGTGGGGCTAAGCGCGCACTCTGAGAGGGCTCATGCCAAGGAGCACTTCCCAGAACTTCTGCTGCCAGTGTCATCATCCTCATGGTTAGACACAGCCACCCCCGACTCTGCTGGAGACCATCCAACACTAGCAGGTAGGTCTGGTTCAGTCCTCTATGGGGTCACTGCTCCTTCCCCTGGGTCCTGATGTACACACTACTTTGTGTGTGCCCTCCAAGAGTGGAGTCCTTGTTTCCCCCCAGTCCTGTCGAAGTCCTGCAATCAAATCCCGCTAGCCTTCAAAGTCTGATTCTCTAGGAATCCCTCCTCTCATTGCCAGACCCCCAGGTTGGGAAGCCTGATGTGGGGCTCAGAACCTTCATTCCAGTGGGTGGACTTCTGTGGTTTAAGTGTTCTCCAGTTTGTGAGTCACCCTCCCAGCCATTATGGGATTTGATTTTATTGTGATTGTGCCCCTCCTACCGTCTCATTGTAGCTTCTCCTTTGTCTTTGGATGTGGGGTACCTTTTTTCATGAGTTCCAGTGCCTTCCTGTCGATGATTGCAGTTAGTTGTGATTCTGGTGCTCTCGCAAGAGGGAGTGAGAGCATGTCCTTCTACTCTGCCATCTTGAACCAATCTCCCACAAACCATTCACTTTTAAGCTAAAAAAAAAAAAAAAAAGCCGGTTCTCACAAAAAAGCAATATTGCTCATAATACAATTTCGACAGAAATTCCTACAGTGATCCCATAATTGGACAATGACTAGTTAGTTTTTGTGTTATATTCCTTTAGAATTTATTTTATTCTGCTACCTACTAACTGCCAGTTGAATAATCTAAATATAAATTATTGCACTTTATAAGTTTACAAAATTATCAAGAACTTATTTTAGACATTTTATGACACTAAAAAGACCTCCTTTCAAATGATTCTAACAATCCCGAACTCCTGACAGCTCTACGTTATACCCCCAAATTTGCCTACTTCGCTGATTTTTTATTATTATAAAGGGAAATGGTTGGGATACCAATTAAAGCATCATTTGCTATAAATTAATGTCACATATTGTCTTCAAACTTAAGAAAAGTGAAGCCCTTATAAACCACACAGCTTCTGTTCAAATATTTATGATACATTTTGCTATGGGCATGGACCCCTAAGACACAGATTTAAAAATAAGAATAGATCTATAGATTAATGACTGATTAAGAAAAGTGGGAAATGAAGATCTTTTCCTTTCTCTCTCACTGTTGATAAATTTTCCTTCTACACAGACCACATGAAAGCACTGAGATCCTTGTTTCCCATACTAAAGAGTGCTTGTTATTCTGTTCTTGAAGCTGCCCCAGCAGCTAGTGACCTGTTTGAGAACCTACGTTTTCAAACTCCACAGGTGTCCTGGCTTAATGTTACTCTGGAGTGCTTTTAGTAGATAAGCATACTTTATCTGCTCTGGCAAAGAAAAATAGGACAAGCAATCAGACAACCATCTTCTCTAACCTGAACTGAATACTTAACATAAGTCAAGGGTAAAGGAAAAACGCTCCTTTTACAGTGCCCCAAAAATGCCATTGAAGGGCTGGTCTTTACTTTATATTTATTTATCATACATGTAGGCAGCAACTGGTGCATTAAATAAGCTAGACTGAGAAAAATAATGATTTAAAGAGGCATTCACAAACACCATAACCAGAGGCATTTGGAAATGTTATGAAAAGAAAGTAAATAATAGATCCTACTTTAAAGATTAAGCCTTTAAAATATTTGATTCTTTATGGACCTACATATGAATAAAATTTGTGGTTGTTATCCTAAAATAATAAATACAAAAATTATTTTATAATTAATCTCAGGACTTTTCTTTGCAGTTATCAAGAATAAATGTTGATGAACATAATAAGGAAAAGTTTCCTGTTATATGATGCACATAAATTCAAATACATTTTGAAATCAAACATATTGCTTCTTTTTTACAGAGAATATTTTGTTGCTATTGCCTGACAAATGCGGCCATGGTTACAGGGGAAAAACATGACAAGATTATATGGGGGGGAATTTCTGACGTGTGAAACAGATAATGTATTTAGTTCTGCTCCTTTTTACAGAGGACTGCAAGGTTGTACAATGTGTTTTCCTCTACCAAAAGTTATCATGCAGCAAAGTCAAGGATAAGCCGCCCAGGGAGACACTCAAATTTGTTAAGGCAAAATGTAGGAAAAATGCAAGCTTGGGTTTGATCATCTATACTTGGTGTAGCGATTCTCTTCCTGGATATTTAAGTGCTGTATATATTCTGTCTCCCGACTACTGTTGAGATGGACTTGGATATAGGCAGAAAAAGAATCCAGCAAGGGTCAATGGATATGTATGTTCCAAAAGTCTTTCCTCCTTCCATGGAAACAGAAGAACTCCATCCATTATACAGAGAGCTAGATGCATAGTGAACTGAGTGTAATGCCAAAAATTCTTCTCGGTGCACAGGGAAGACAACCAAAATCTATGCTTTTGCTATCGCTGTGATGTCCAGAAAAACTGCACAGCTGGGAGCCACTAAACTGCAAAATAATGCCACTCCACAAATAAGCAGAATTTAGACTGTGGAGCAGAATGTAAGAAAGTGAGAAAAAAAATGTAACTTCTTTATTTCTAGGCTTAAGGAATGAGCATTTCTTTTTTTTTTTTAACATCTTTATTGGGGTATAATTGCTTTACAATGGTGTGTTAGTTTCTGCTTTATAACAAAGTGAATCAGTTATACATATACATATGTTCCCATATGTCTTCCCTCTTGCGTCTCCCTCCCTCCCACCCTCCCTATCCCAACCCTCCAGGCTGTCACAAAGCACCGAGCCAATATCCCTGTGCCATGCGGCTGCTTCCCACTAGCTATCTACCTTACTATGTTTGTTAGTGTGTATATGTCCATGACTCTCTCTCGCCCTGTCACAGCTCACCCTTCCCCCTCCCCATAACCTCTAGTCCATTCTCTAGTAGGTCTGCGTCTTTATTCCTGCCTTACCCCTAGGTTCTTCATGACATTTTTTTTCTTAAATTCCATATATATGTGTTAGCATATGGTATTTGTCTTTCTCTTTCTGACTGACTTCACTCTGTATGACAGACTCTAGGTCTATCCACCTCATTACAAATAGCTCAATTTCGTTTCTTTTTATGGCTGAGTAATATTCCATTGTATATATGTGCCACATCTTCTTTATCCATTCATCCGATGATGGGCACTTAGGTTGTTTCCATCTCCGGGCTATTGTAAATAGAGCTGCAATGAACATTTTGGTACATGACTCTTTTTGAATTTTGGTTTTCTCAGGGTATATGCCCAGTAGTGGGATTGCTGGGTCATATGGTAGCTCTATTTGTAGTTTTTTAAGGAACCTCCATACTGTTCTCCATAGTGGCTGAACCAATTCACATTCCCACCAGCAGTGCAAGAGGGTTCCCTTTTCTCCACGCCCTCTCCAGCATTTATTGTTTCTAGATTTTTGGATGATGGCCATTCTGACTGGTGTGAGATGATATCTCATTGTAGTTTTGATTTGCATTTCTCTAATGATTAATGATGTTGAGCATTCTTTCATGTGTTTGTTGGCAGTCTGTATATCTTCTTTGGAGAAATGTCTATTTAGGTCTTCTGCCTATTTTTGGATTGGGTTGTTTGTTTTTTTGTTATTGAGCTGCATGAACTGCTTGTAAATTTTGGCAATTAATCCTTTGTTGGTTGCTTCATTTGCAAATATTTTCTCCCATTCTGAGGGTTGTCTTTTGGTCTTGTTTATGGTTTCCTTTGCTGTGCAAAAGCTTTGAAGTTTCATTAGGTCCCATTTGTTATGAGCATTTCTTAATAACACAGTTAAAACAAAAAAAAAAAAACTCAGATATTTTAAAAGTCTATATCCAAAATCAATGTATAGTCCAAATGAAGTATGACCATTATTTTAGGCTATCTGAACAAGGAAGAGTAAAGAATTGCTAGTTTCAAAACCCCAAAATCTGTGACCAGGAAACTCACCAAACTCCCCAGCCCTTAATTAGTACCATGTCGGTGCCTTTCCATGTATTGCCAACTTTGTTAAAGTGCTCAGAAAAGTATTATTCTGCATCCCACTTTGAACAGCTAGGCTTAGAAAAGAAATAACTCTTGTAGAAGTGATGGACTGGATTCTTTCATAATAAAAGGGGTGTATATAATTTGGGATTAGTATTATCTAGGGAAAAAACATTCTAACATGATGGATTAAGTAAATGTCTTACTCACACATGCTGTTAAGTCACTACCTATGGAAGAAAATCAAAGAGGCTTATAACATTGACCTCTTCCAGGTTTAATGAGGCAAGGAAAAACCTCCGTCTGTCCTATTTAGGGGTCATTGCCATTATAAAACTATCATTAAATATCCAGTTCAAGGGTAAATTTGAGAAATGACTCTTTAGACAACGCAGATGGGTACCTAGCTGAAACTTTGATTAGAAATCCTTAAACTGCCAACCTACTATTTTTCTTTTGATTTTTAATCATATTTTATTTAGTTTTCTTTCTTTTGATTTTAGTCTTTATTCAAGACAAGTTTGGGCTATATATCTCAGTATAAAGTAGACTTCATCTCAACTTTCCTTCCAATTTTGGAAAAACACTGCATTGTTCCATAGAATTTTTTAAAGTTTTGTCTCCAAAGTTTTTTTTTTTTTAAACAAGTAAGCTTATTTCAAATGACCTAGACAGAAGAAAAAGAAAGAAAGAAATGACTATAAAATGTATGTAGTTTATGTATGGTTTCAAGGGTAAATACTTTGCTTCTGTTTGAAAGGGTACAACTAAACATCATTGTATTGTATTTTCCATCTCATTTAAGTTGACACTATCAAAAAAAACAAAAAGTCTCTGCTAGGAAGTAAGTAGTTTTTATCTTTCTTTTCAGCCATGGATTCTTTTGTAATCCAGTGAAAGCCAAGGGACTCATTGCCAGAAAAATGCACTTAGTCACTTATTACAAAATGTTGCATATATTTTCATAAGACTTAAGAAATACATGGGCTCCAGTTAAGAGTTCCCAAACATGAGAGGGAAAACATTCTATCAAACCTCTCTTTTGGATTATAAAACAAAAGGAAAACAAATTGATGGGATATGGGCAGATTCTTTACTGTAACAACAAAAAATGTGTTGATTTGTTTTGATAGAAATAAAGACTAGAATTCCAGAATGTGATTTAATTACACAAAGAAAAGCTAATTTAGTTAGGAATGCCTAAAGTCAAGACAGTCATGTATTTTAAATACAAAGTTTAGATTACTTGCCAATTTTAAAGTTATTCTTCAGCAGAAATTATAAAAATTGCTACTCAGTACATGACTCATATTTCCCATTATGTATTTTCACTTTGAATCCATATAATCGGGCTAAGCCAAAAAAATATGTTCTTAGATGATATGCGACATAATGGAAATAGCATGGGTTTTGAAATGGGTTCAAATCCCAGCTCTGCTTCACATTAACAAAGTAACTTTGAGCATACCTAAAGCTTGATTTCCTCTTTTGGAAAATATGGGATAATAATATCTACTGTTAGAGCTGTTGGGAGGATTAGAGATAGCTACATGAAACATGCAATCCTGCTACTGAGGATTGCAATTCATTTTTCATAATTCAAACAATTAAGGTTAAGATTCATATTAACTCAGCATTACATTCACAGGAATAAAATATGCATCTATCCTGATTTACTAGATCACGCAAAGAGTCTTAACCCTCCAAATAACTTTCTTCTTAGTATTCATTGGACAAAATGCAGTTCCTTATTTCCTTTCCCTAATAGAAAATATTTAAGTTAATCACAGACCCATAGTCAAATCTGATAAGGAGTCAAATGTACCTCATTATTTCTTGCTACTGAAAATCATGATTTGTACTTAGAGTGCCTCAGTATTATGGCCATATTGGTATAATGGCCATGTAACACTTTAGCCAGACGTGACTCTCTTAGTTTCATAAATTCACTGAAAAATCACCACAGGACTTCTCACTCACCCCAGCCCTCCTCCAAGTAAATTCTATTTTCTAGTTTTTAATAGGGAAAGAAACTTTGGAGAAAACTTGGACTTGAGTCCACAGTAAATATTCCTATGAAAAAAAGATTTTTTCTATTGTTATTTCCCCCCTTCTTTCATCTCAGTCAGGATGTTGCTAAGATAGAAAGTAATAGGCCATGTGTCTTTGCATGCCTTGTGATATTTCTTTTTAGCTTAGTTTCTTCAGGCTCTCAATGCATATTTGTTTCCAGAACTAAAAAATTTTAGGTCAGTTTGAGGTCAGAATGGTGTATATCTCGTCTGAAATCAAATTCTACCTTACGGTGAGAGTCTTTTACCGTAGAATAATTAAAGAATAAAAGACCACATTGGAAAAAACTATTTTCCCCCTTCCTGTTACTCTCATTTTAAGTAATGATTGTCTTAATTGAACAATTTCCTTGTGTTTTGTAAATGGGTTTGTAGTCTAAGAAAATATAGGTTATTTTTTGAAAACTCCAAATATGATTTATTTTGTCTTATCGATTTTAATCCATAAGTTTAAATTTCATCTTATGGAAAAATATGTTAAATTATCATTATTGCTTTCAAAGATGTTTAAGTTCTGAAATTATGCTAGGTCAGAAATAAAGTAATATTGCTTCTTCAGAATCAGAAATTTTTTCTCAAAGACAACTTATACTTTTTAAATTTTTTACTCAGCCTATAGAAGTTGTACGTCAAGAATTTTGGGCAGAAAATTCTTAGAAAAGAAATCAGGCCCACCAATTTCTTAATAAAAATAAAGCATTGGCCTTCTTTATCATGTTAGGTCAATATACTTTTATACATGTTTAGAATGTGTATTAATGGTCTACAGGTGATGAACTGTATCACCTGTCAGACTATATCTTCACAAATGCAACATTGAAAGCTTCAGATGTAAGACAGTAGAGTGGGGGTTTTTTGTTTGTTTGGTTGGTTTTTTGTGGTTTGTTGTTTGTGGTACGCGGGCCTCTTACTGTGGCCTTTCCCATTGCGGAGCACAGGCTCCGGACGCGCAGGCTCAGCGGCCATGGCTCACGGGCCCAGCCGCTCCGAGGCACGTGGGATCCTCCCGGACCGGGGCACGAACCTGTGTCCCCTGCATCGGCAGGCAGACTCTCAACCACTGCACCACCAGGGAAGCCCTATAGAGTGGGTTTTAAGTTAAACCTTGGTCAGAGTTTTACAAAGGCCTACTTAATAAATTCAACCATGGTGTCTACAGTTTTATCATCTTCCTAAAGTTGGTATTTAGATACTGAACTTTAGAAGATATCCTTTTGCTATAAGAGTCCAACTTTCATTTCCCAGCTACTATGACAGCTATGTTACTATTTCTTAAATTATAATCTTCCTTTAAATTTATTACCATACTGCCTAATGACATAAACTTTCCAAGTACGTATTTGTTCTTCTATCCTTCTTTTAGATTGAAATGCTTAGAAACACACAATTCAGTTTCAGACTTGAGCAAGGGTGAGCAAAGTCTATGACCTGAATTAAAACTCCTTCTTTAAAACAAATAAGTGACATTAGTTTGGCAATTTGGAATCTAGGATCAATTTGAGTGTGTAAGGAAGTCTACTCGAGGAATTAAGTCTACCTATCAATAGATAAATCTATCAGTCTCTCTTTGGAGATTAGTTCTCAGTGAGGGTACTTTTAATAAGCCAATGTTCTGTGAGATAAAACTCACATATTGTTAAAATGCCCATATTAAATGTTAAGAAAATTGAGCATTGCTTCAAATTAAACTGTTTAGCAATGATCAAAATGGAACACTTACACTTCACCTAACTATGAAACAGAGAATTTGAGAGAGCCTTAGATTTTAAATGGAATGAAATGGCTATGGCTTTTATACTGTTTTTTGATCACTTACTCTTAATATCACCTGAAAGTATAACTTGTGACTTCATATTGAACTTGTTTTTCAAATAATGATATATCCAATTAGTGGTTCCCATTGCCTTTTAAAGTAGCAGATCATGTGCTAGGAAACAGGCATTTCCTGGAGTGACTAGGTAGTACCAGGCTTCACCTTCCTGCACTGATGGATGGTCCTGAGTGTTGCTCTGAGTGTCTTCTAGTCTCTGCCAAAAGTCATATTATTTCATGACATAAACTTAGCTGCTTCACAGAAGAGCTGAAGGTTAGAGGCAGACCTCCAGGAGAGAGTGCATGATCTGTAAAGTACTAGAAAAGGTGATGCTTTTATTTGAATCTCTCTACCATTTCAGGTTTGATATTAACTGCATTTAATTCAGTCACTTTTCCCATCATGATGTCTTGAAACCATGGCACATGATTTAAGATTAACTAAAACACCTTTGCTGTACATGATTCAATCTGTTCAACATACTGGAGATCAATGCATTTGTGTTTCTCTTTCTATGAACAGATGATTCTATTTAAGTCACTGAAAGATAATGTTTGTATTTGTTCTTGTGACCCTTTCAACCCAATTGTTTCTCTTCAGAACGAGGACTTCTGAACTATTTCTTAATAAATGATAAAGCCTTCCAAATTTAACTGCTTATTCTTGTACTTAAATTCACTTTCTCTCTTGATATGGGATCACAGCTTGTTCCCCAGCATATGTTACTTGCCATTGTTTCCTTGTTCAAAAGCAGGTGTTGCAGTGATGAGAGCAGAAGATCAGGTTCCAAAACAAGGTCAGGCAATAAACAATGTATTTTATTAGTGGTCTAGGAGATTTTAAAGACCCCATCAATATGGCCACAGAAAATTGAGATTGCTTCTGTAAAGATAAATACTCTGTTCTGAATTCGCTAACAAATTAAAGCCCCCCAAATACATTTATTTATGGAAAGAAAAGGGGAAAAACCTTATTGAGAGCTATAATTCCTAGGAATAAGGATGTCACCTGAAATGCTGTTGATAGTGGACAATAAAATGTAAATATACTTCCTAACCATGTTTTCCCTTAATTGTGGTAGAAAGGCACTCAAATTCTTTTTATCATAGTAATAAACAAAAGACATAGGATATCTGTGTTTAAACCACCTTGGCTTAACGTAATTTGTAATGGCCATCATTAGGAGTCTATGTGGACCCTGTTTTATGTCAACCACACTAAGATAATGTAGCTTCGGGTGCTATATCCATGCTCTTTGAAATGTGCGTGTAAACAGACACTTTTTTCCATGTATCTGTTTTGTCATTTATTCTGCTGTGTAAACACTGTTATGAAATTTAGTCTAATCTTTTTTTGGTTACTTCAAACATTTTCACTATGTTCAGATAAATGTAACCAAAGCCAGATGTTGGTCTCAGCACTAAGAAAGCTCACTTAATGTAAACACAATTCAACTTCCTCCATTTCTATTTTCAGTCCAGATGTTGCCGTCGTTCACAATGCTTTTCCCTTTGCCTCCTAACAGACCTCCCAGAAATCAAGAGCTTCCTTTCCAACCAGTCTGTGTGTGGATGTCTACCTTTGAATTCCTGTTAGGCCTCACAACCTCCATAATAAAGTTACAAGTGGCCCCACTCAACCTTGGCAGAAATCCCAAGCAATTCATCTCTTTATTATCCACTGTCTTCTTTATGGATTCTCAATTCAGTAGACACTTCTTCAGGCTTCATTTGCTGTGCAGAATTCTGCTATCTACCTTCTCCCTTGTGAAAAGAAACATGCTCTTAATGGATTCTGCTGACTCTCCATTCATTTTCAAGACTTCATGGGAGATGGGCTTCTTTATACACCAGCCTCCTTGAGAACTGTCTCCTCCGTCCTTTATCTGCTGTCACCATATCATCTGGTCTCTGAATCACCACATCTTCTTTGCATCTTCATCTTCTCTAACAGGCATTTTCCCATCTCCAACTCATTGACTCAGTCTATTTTCATACTTAAAATGAAAATATGTATTGATATGTGTTTTGGGGTGCTTAAATTTTCACCTTTTGTGGGGTTTTTTGTTCGTTTGATGACCCTTGATGACTTTTTTTTCATGGTATAATTTAAGTCTTTGGACTATAACTTTCAAAGAAAGCAGCATAGAATTAGAAGATAATTTCTAGTATGTTACCTTTTAGGACTGCTTGCCTTATACGTAGCTTGTCTCTCAATGCCCCATTTGCTGTAGGAATTCTTTTGTATAAACAAACTGATTTCTTTATTATTTTGAAGCCAAAGATAGTTTATTTCTCTTCCAGGTGGCTCTAGGAGGGTTTGATAGACATGTCCATCTTGATGAAATGTGTCAGCCACAGACAATTTTAATTTGCTTAGATCCTAACTTCTTGTTAATTTCTTTTAAATTTCTATAGTTTTCTTGATTATTTAATTGACCTTATATACAGAAGTAGACATAGAAATTGAATATGAATTTTTGTTGATTTCCTATGAGTCAGCCAATTTTACAATTTTACCAAATTCCAAGTTTACTTCTGAAGAATGTATTTAAGCAAAATACACAGAGATTTAGTGGGCTTAAAATTCAAAATTCATTTGGCATGAAAAGTAAGAGAAAACCTCCTGATTGACTGTATTAAAATAGTTTCTCCTTCCAGGAAAGAAGGAGGTAAGAAATTATGACACTATGGAATATAACATTGTTATTATTATAAAATTCAATTGCTATCTTAGCATTTTCCCAGAAAAGGGTTAAATAGCCATTTACAAAATTATACTGTTCTACCTTCTAAATACCATCTTTGACATTTCTGCATATATTTAAATCTTGAACCATTTTAATTCATACTTAGCAATTTTTGCACATTGCATTTTTAATTGGAAAGATAATTAGAGATTACCAAGTTCGATTCCTTGATTTTACAATTGTGGAAACTAGGAACTAGAGCTAAAAAGCTTAAGTGACTTAAATCAGGTCCCATATTTGGTTAAAAGCAGTACTGGTGCAAGGAGTCAGTTCACTCACCTTCTCATAAAATCTATTTCTGTAACACTACCCCAGA
Organism: Leucopleurus acutus; assembly: GCF_964270905.1. Classification (NCBI taxonomy): domain Eukaryota; kingdom Metazoa; phylum Chordata; class Mammalia; order Artiodactyla; family Delphinidae; genus Leucopleurus; species Leucopleurus acutus. Next base: position 62,046,004 of record NC_139160.1, read on the forward strand.
ATTCAATACTCATCCACGTTTGGTGCTTTGCTTGCTTCAAATCCCTCCATCCATTTCACACACAATATACCTGCAAAACATTTCCTGCATAGCTTAGATGCCTGTTGTTTTTCTATTTCCTTCACTCAGAGTGCCTGTCTCCCCTTGAGGGTCCTCATAGGCTGCTCCTCCTTTGATATCTGCCTTGTCTCTACACAGCCTTAAAGTTTCACTCAATTGTGATCTTCTATGAAATGTTCTCTTAAATTCCCTAAGATGAGGTAGGAATGTGTTCTGCCATTCTGTGCACCCACCACCTAAGTTATCGTGTTTTTTCCCATATCTGTTCTACTTCCAGACCTGTGCTATTCAATGTGATAGCCACTAGCCACATATTCTACTGAGCATTTGAAATGTGGCTAGTACAAACTGAGATATGTTGTGAGAATAAAACACTTTGAATATCAAAGATATAGTTTAAGAAAGTGTAAAATGTATCATCATGTTGTAATGATAATATTTGGATATGTTGGGTTAAATGAAATACACTTTTTTTTTTTTTTTGGCTGCGTTGGGTCTTTGTTGCTGTGCACGGGCTTTCTCTAGTTGAGGTGAGCGAGGGCTATTCTTCCTTTCGGTGCACAGGCTTCTCATTGTGGTGGCTTCTCTTATTACGGAGCACGGGCTCCAGGTGCGCAGGCTTCAGTAGTTGTGGCTTGCGAGCTCTAGAGCGCAGGTTCAGTAGTTGTGGTGCACGGGCTTAAGTTGCTCCACGGCATGCAGGATCTTCCTGGACCAGGGATAGAACCCGTGTCCCCTGCACTGGCAGGCAGTTTCTTAACCACTGCGCCACCAGGGAAGTCCTGAAATATATTCTTAAAATTAATTTTACCTGTTTCCTTTTCATCTTTTTTTTAATGTAGCTACTACAAAATTTTAAATTTACATATGTGGTTTGCCTTATTTTTCTATTGGACAGCGTTGCTTGCAGACCATAAATTTATTAATGGTCCCTTAAAATGGCCAAGGTTTTCTATTTTTGCATACCCATCACCAAAGGCTTTAGCACTTAGATTACTGATCACGATCTGTTTGTTGATGTTGATTGATACAGTTTCAGATGTTGCTTGAATGGCTCTAATCACAAAAGTAAGACATGAAAGATAGGCGTGGAACCCACACCTTCTGATTCATCCTGCAATGCTTTATCATCACAAATCAATTTATTATAATGTGTGGGACCTTGTTTTTCTAAGTTATATATGCAAAAGAAAAATCAAACTAATTGTTTTGTTAAAATGGTTGGCCACCTTGAAACAAACCAGTCTTGCAACTCAAAAATGATTTCTAATTCTTGTATAGCTTAGCCGAGGTCTACGTTATTAACTGTGCTGAAAATATTTTTCACTTAGTGTGCCCCAGGACACAGAAATTAAAACATAAACTAATTATAATCACTTTGGTTTTCTTCCATGCTCAGTATAAAGATGATGAGGATATACTACCTGGTTTCTTAGTACTTTTTCTTTTTTTTTTATTCAGACAGAAAGTCACAAAAATTATAATCATCCTCATCAGTTCTCTCAGTCCCATGTAATTAATTTTTTTTATCTTGATCTTTTATTAGCACTTTTATGAATTCATCAGTTTTCCATTAGAGTTCTGAAAATGCTTATTCATTGAGTGCAGCAGTATAGCCAGTTGCCAGAAACCTGTACTTGTCAGAGTCTTTTCCATGAATTCCTTGAAGATGAAACACTTTTACAGGAACATTTTTGCAAAAGCATCAGAGTACACCCAGAACTGTCTGTAAAAGACAAAAGACATAAAAATGACCACGGTTAAAGATTTGATGAAAGTTCATAATAATTCAATTGACAAGGAAATTTAGTTATTTCTGAGATACACATTTTAAAGTAATAACTAGAATTATGACATATAACATTATACCAGAACATATAAGATTTTTAGGAATTCATGTAATATCTGAAACATTTATATTAACATATTTCCATACAAATAACCCAAAGAAAGTTTAGTATTAGTTTTTTTAAATTTTTTATTTATTTTTTTATACAACAGGTTCTTATTACTCATCAGTTTTATACACATCAGTGTATACCTGTCAATCCCAATCTCCCAATTCATCCCACCACCCCCACTCCCCCACTGCTTCCCCCCCTTGCTGTCCATACGTTTGTTCTTTACATCTGTGTCTCAGTTTCTGCCCTGCAGTTGGGTTCATATGTACCATTTTTCAACATTCCACATATATGCATTAATATATTTGTTTTTCTCTTTCTGACTTACTTCACTCTGTATGACAGTCTCTAGATCCATCCACATCTCAACAAATGACACAATTTCGTTCCTTTTTATGGCTGAGTAATATTCCATTGTATATATGTACCACAACTTCTTTTTCCATTCATCTGTCATTGGGCATTTAGGTTGCTTCCATGACCTGGCTATTATAAATAGTGCTGCAATGAACATTGGGGTGCATGCGTCTTTTTGAATTATGGATTTCTCTGGGTATATGCCTAGTAGTGGGGTTGCTGGATCATATGGTAATTCTAGTTTTACTTTTTTAAGGAACCCATACTGTTCTCCATAGTGGCTGTATCAATTTACATTCCCACCAACAGTGCAAGAGGGTTCCCTTTTCTCCACATCCTCTCAAGCATTTGTTGTTTGTAGATTTTCTGATGATGCCCATTCTAACTGGTGTGAGGTGATAACTCATTGTAGTTTTGATTTGCATTTCTCTAATAATTCATGATGTTGAGCAGCTTTTCATGTGCTTCTTGGCCATCTGTATGACTTCTTTGGAGAAATGTCTATTTAGGTCTTCTGCCCATTTTTGGATTGGGTTGTTTGTTTTCTTAATATTGAGCTGCATGAGCTGTTTATATATTTTGGAGATTAATCCTTTGTCTGTTGATTCATTTGCAAATATTTTCTCCCATTCTGAGGGTTGTCTTTTTGTCTTGTTTATGGTTTCCTTTGCTGTGCAAAAGCTTTTAAGTTTCATTAGGCCTATTTGTTTATTTTTGTTTTTATTTCCATTATTCTAGGAGGTGGATCAAAAAAGATCTTGCTGTGATTAAAGTCAGAGTGTTCTTCCCATGTTTTCCTCTAAGAGTTTTATAGTGTCTGGTCTTAAATTTATGTCTCTAATCCATTTTGAGTTTATTTTTGTGTATGGTGTTAGGGAGTGTTCTAATTTCATTCTTTTACATGTAGCTGTCCAGTTTTCCCAGCACCACTTATTGAAGAGACTGTCTTTTCTCCATTGTATATCCTTGCCTGCTTTGTCATAGATTAGTTGACCATATGTGCGTGGGTTTATCTCTTGGCTTTCTATCTTGTTCCATTGATGTTTCTGTTTTTGTGCCAGTACCATATTGTCTTGATTATTGTAACTTTGTAGTGTAGTCTGAAGTGAGGGAGTCTGATTCCTCCAGCTCCATTTTTTTCCCTCAAGACTGCTTTGGCTATTCAAGGTCTTTTGTGTCTCCATACAAATTTTAAGATTTTTTGTTCTAGTTCCGTAAAAAATGCCATTGGTAATTTGATAGGGATTGCATTGAATCTGTAGATTGCTTTGGGTGGTATAGTCATTTTCACAATATTGATTCTTTCAAGCCAAGAACATGGTATATCTCTCCATCTGTTTGTATCATCTTTAATTTCTTTCATCAGTGTCTTATAGTTTTCTGCATACAGGTCTTTTGTCTCCCTAGGTAGGTTTATTCCTAGGTATTTTATTCTTTTTGTTGCAGTGGTAAATGGGGGTGTTTCCTTAATTTCTCTTGCAGATTTTTCATCATTAGTGTATAGGAATGCTAGAGATTTCTGTGCATTAATTTTGTATCCTGCAACTTTACCAAATTCATTGATTAGCTCTAGTAGTTTTCTGGTGGCATCTTTAAGATTCTCTGTGTCTGCAAATAGTGACAGTTTTACTTCTTCCTTTCCAATTTATATTCCTTTTATTTCTTTTTCTTCTCTGAATGCCTTGGCTAGGACTTCCAAAACTATGTTGAATAATAGTGGTGAGAGTGGACGTCCTTGTCTTGTTCCTGATCTTCGAGGAAGTGCTTTCAGTTTTTCACCGATGAGAATGATGTTTGCTGTGGGTTTGTAGAATATGGCCTTTATTATGTTGAGGTAGGTTCCCTCTGTGCCCACTTTCTGGAGAGTTTTTATCATAAATCAGTGTTGAATTTTGTCAAAAGCTTTTTCTGCATCTCTTGAGATGATCATATGGTTTTTATTCTTCAATTTGTTAATATGGTGTATCACATTGCTTGATTTGCGTATATTGAAGAATCCTTGCATCCCTGGGATAAATTCCACTTTGTCATGGTGTATGATCTTTTTAATGTGTTGTTGGAGTCTGTTTGCTAGTATCTTGTTGAGGATTTTTGCATCTATATTCATCAGTGATATTGGTCTGTAATTTTCTGTTTTTGTAGTATCTTTGTCTGGTTTTGGTATCAGGGTGATGGTGGCCTCATAGAATGAGTTTGGGAGTGTTCCTTCCTCTGCAATTTTTTGGAAGAGTTTGAGAAGGATGGGTCTTAGCTGTTCTCTAAATGTTTGATAGAATTCACCTGTGAAGCCATCTGGTCCTGGACTTTTGTTTGTTGGAAGATTTTTAATGCTAGTTTCAATTTCATTACTTGTGATTGGTCTGTTCATATTTTCTATTTCTTCCTGGTTCAGTCTTGGAAGGTTATACCTTTCTAAGAATTTGTCCATTTCTTCCAGGTTGTCCATTTTATTGGCATAGATTTGCTTGTAGTAGTCTGTTAGGATGCTTTGTATTTCTACAGTGTCTGTTGTAACTTCTTTTTCATTTCTAATTTTATTGATTTGAGTCCTCTCCCTCTTTTTCTTGATGAGTCTGGCTAAGGGTTTATCCATTTTGTTTACCTTCTCGAAGCAGCTTTGAGAAGTTTTATTTATCTTTGCTATTGTTTTCTTTGTTTCTATTTCATTTATTTATGCTCTGATCTTTATGATTTCTTTCCTTCTACCAACTTTGGGTGTTGTTTGTTCTTTGTTCTCTAGTTCCTTTAGGTGTAAGGTTAGATTGTTTATTTGATATTTTTCTTGTTTCTTGACGTAGGCTTGTATTGCTATAAAATTCCCTCTTAGAACTGCATTGCATAGGTTTTGGATCATCGTGTTTTCATTGTCATTTTTCTCTAGGTATATTTTGATTTCCTCTTTGATTTCTTCAGTGATCTCTTGGTTATTTAGTGATGTATTGTTTAGCCTTCATGTGTTTGTGCTTTATCCCTGTAATTCATTTCTAATCTCATAGCATTGTGGTCAGAAAAGATGCTTGATATGATTTCAATTTTCTTAAATTTACTGAGGCTTGATTTGTGACCCAAGATGTGATCTATCCTGGAGAATGTTACATGCACAGTTGAGAAGAAAGTGTAATCTGCTCTTTTGGGATGGAATGTCCTATAAATATCAATTAAATCTATCTGGTCTATCGTGCCATTTAAAGCTTCTGTTTCCTTATTCATTTTCATTTTGGATGATCTGTGCATTTGTGTAAGTGAGGTGTTAAAGTCCCCCGCTATTATTGTGTTACTCTCGATTTCCTCTTTTATAGCTGTTAGCAGTTGCCTTATGTATTGAGGTGCTTCTATGTTGGGTGCATATATATTTATAATTGTTATAAATTGTTTCATGATCTTCCTCTTGGATTGATCCCTTGATCATTATGTAGTGTCCTTCCTTGTCTCTTGTAACATTCATCTTAAAGTCTATTTTATCTGATATGAGTATTGCTACTCCAGCTTTCTTTTGATTTCCATTTGCATGGAATATCTTTTTCCTTCCCCTCACTTTCAGTCTGTATGTGTCCCTAGGTCTGAAGTAGGTCTCATGTAGACAGCATATAGATGGGTCTTGTTTTTGTATCCATTCAGCAAGCCTGTGTCTTTTGGTTGGAGCATTTAATCCATTCACATTTAAGGTGATTATTGATATGTATGTTCCTATGACCATTTCCTTAATTGTTTTGGGTTTGTTTTTGAGGTTCTTTTCTTCTCTTGTGTTTCCCAGTTAGAGAAGTTCCTTTAGCATTTGTTGTAGAGCTGGTTTGATGGTGCTGAATTCTGCTTGTCTCTAAAGCTTTTGATTTCTCCATCGAATCTGAATGAGATCCTTGCCGAGTAGAGTAATCTTGGTTATAGGTTCTTCCCTTTCATCACTTTAAGTATATCATGCCACTCCCTTCTGGTTTGTAGAGTTTCTGCTGAGAAATCAGCTGTTAACCTTATGGGAGTTCCCTTGTATGTTATTTGTCGTTTTTCCCTTGTTGCTTTCAATAATTTTTCTTTGTCTTTTAATTTTTGCCAATTTGATTACTATGTGTCTTGGTGTGTTTCTCCTTGGGTTTATCCTGTATGGGACTCTCTGCGCTTCCTGGACTTTGGTGGCTATTTCCTTTACCATGTTAGGGAAGTTTTCGACTATAATCTTTTCAAATATTTTCTCTGGACCTTTCCCTCTCTCTTCTCCTTCTGGGACCCCTGTAATGCAAATGTTGTTGCATTTAATGTTGTCCCAGAGGTCTCTTAGGCTGTCTTCATTTCTTTTCATTCTTTTTTCTTTATTCTTTTCCACAGGAGTGAATTCCACCATTCTGACTTCCAGGTCACTTATCCGTTCTTCTGCCTCATTTATTCTGCTATTGATTCCCTCTAGTGTAGTTTTCATTTCAGTTATTGTATGTTCATCTCTGTTTGTTTGTTCTTTAATTCTTCTAGGTGTTTGTTAAACATTTCTTGCATCTTCTCGATCTTTGCCTCCATTCTTTTTCCAAGGTCCTGGATCATCTTCACTATCATTATTCTGAATTCTTTTTCTGGAAGGTTACCTATCTCTACTTCATTTAGTTGTTTTTCTGGGGTTTTATCTTGTTCCTTCATCTGGTACATAGCCCTCTCCCTTTTCATCTTGTCTATCTTTCTGTGAATGTGGTTTTTGTTCCACAGGCTGCAGGATTGTCTTTCTTCTTGCTTCTGCTGTCTGCCCTGTGGTGGACGAGGCTATCAAAGAGGCTTGTGCAAGTTTCCTGATGGGAGGTACTGGTGGTGGGTAGAGCTGACTGTTGCTCTGGTGGGCAGAGCTCAGTAAAACTTTAATCTGCTTGTCTGCTGATGGGTGGGGCTGGATTCCCTCCCTGTTGGTTGTTTGGCCTAAGTCAACCCAACACTGGAGCCTACCTGGACTCTTTTGTGGGGCTACTGGCAGACTCTGTGAGAGCTCACGCCAAGGAGTGCTTCCCAGAACTTCTTCTGCCAGTGTCCTTGTCCCCATGGTGAGCCAAAGCCACCCCACACTTCTGCAGGAGACCCTCCAACACTACCAGGTAGGTCTGATTCAGTCTCCCCTGGGGCCACTGCCCCTTCTCCTGTGTCCTGATGCACACACTACTTTGTGTGTGTCCTCCAAGTGTGGAGTGTCTCTTTCCCCCAATCCTGTCGAAGCCCTCCAGTCAAATCCCACTAGTCTTCAAAGTCTGATTCTCTAGGAATTCCTCCTCCAGTTGCCGGACCCCCACGTTGGGAAGCCTGATGTTGGGCTCAGAATTTCACTCCAGTGTGTGGATTTCTGTGGTATAAGTGATCTCCAGTCTGTGGGTCACCCTCCCAGCAGTTATGGGATTTGATTTTATTGTGATTGTGCCCCTCCTACTGTCTCATCGTGGCTTCTCCTTTGTCTTTGGATGTGGGGTATCTTTTCTGGTGAGTTCCAGTGTCCTCCTGTCGATGATTGTCCAGCAGTTAGTTGTGATTCTGGTGTTCTCACAAGAGGGAGTGACAGCACGTCCTTCTACTCTGCCATCTTGGTTCAGGCTCTTGCCATCATTTTAAAAGTTAGATTCTAATTAACACAATTCATCTATCTGATCTTTTAAAAGCATGAATTAATTTTAAAATATGCATTATATTTACATTAAGATACTGGGAATATTTTAAATTTTAATATTTATCTTTGTCTTCATTTATTCAACTATTTTTCAAAATCTTGATTTTACTGGCAGCCTGTTAACAAAGAGAAATGTATTTCTGAAGTGCAAATTCCACCAGAGTTTTCAGATTTTATGAAAACAAATTCATGAAAAGGGAAATTTCTGAGGATAATCTGCCTCTTAGGAATTATTGATATTGCTGTCCATCTTACTATGTATATTTTATATTTGAGGAAATTTATCTTTTGATTTTCCCTCATATTTAATACTTATCCTTGGTCAGCATTGCTATTGTGATGATCATTTGGGTTTAGGCAATGTTTGACAGTAAAAAAAATTATTTTTATTGAAGCATAGTTGATTTACAATGTTGTGTTAATTAGTGCTGTACAGCAAAGTGATTCAGATATATACACACACACATTCTTTTTTTTTCATTTCCATTATGGTTTTTCATAGTATATTGAATATAGTTCTTTGTGCTATACAGTAGGACCTTGTTGTTTATTCTACATATTAAAGCTTACATCTGCTAACCCCAACCTCCACTCCATCCCTCCCCCAACTCCTCCCCCTTGGCAACCACCAGTCTGTTCTCTATGTCCGTGATTCTGTTTCTGTTTCATAGATAGGTTCATTTGTGTCGTATTTTAGATTCTACATATAAGTGAAATCATATGGTATTTGTCTTTCTCTTTTGACTTAGTTCACTTAGTATGATAATCTCTAGTTGCATCTTCTTAGTTCCTTTAATCCTCCTGTAAATTTGGATGTTTTATTATACATATCTGTGTATAATTTAAAGTGAGAAAAGAAAACAAAGCAAACAGAAGATTTAGGAATTTTGAGGTTTAAAGTAATGTCAGATTTAGACAACTTCTGGAAGATAATTTACCTCTTTTTTTTTTTTTTTTTTTTTTTTTTTGATAATTTACCTCTTTAAGAATGGATGGAGTTAATCTATCAATCCCTAACTCCTTCTTACAAAGCCTGCTGCACGATTTACTGAAGAATGGTTTGACTTTCCACATGAACTCACCAGCGTTACTCTACTATTTTGGTCTTCAGTGTTCTGATAACCCACTTGTTTGCTCCTTGAATGCTGTCTGCCTCACTTAACTGTTTCCTGACTGACTATCTGGTTCCTAGTTCTTTCTTTCCACTCAAATTTGGCTCCCAGATTCTTATCCCTCCCCTAAGATCCCAAGATCCTATCTGGGAACTGATTTTATTCACTCTTCCTGAGGTTTTTTCAGCATCCAAGTTCTTTCTGCTGTATCAATATAAGGGAACAATTGAAAGGTTCTTCATTTGATAATCTTGCTCTCAGTAGTTAACGAGTACAAGTTTATCATGAATAATAATGGTGTCATTATTCAATTTATACCTTAAGAGAAGTAGAAATAATTGAAAAATCACAGTGGAAGCTACTCATAGCATCAAGAATAGATACATAATGTAAATCAACTATACCTCAGTTAAAAAATACATACTTCACTATAAACATTCATTAATAATTTTAAGGTATGTACTTTTATCCTTCTTTTGAACATAATATGGACCTACCACTCTCTTACATTGAATATAATGTTTGCATCCTATCTTATTATTGTGGTCTAAAGTTTACCTTTACATTTTTTTACCTGTTCTTTTTTTTTAATATATAAAATGTTATAAATTTTTATGGCCAATAGCTAAATTTATTGACTTACATTTTTTAAAAAAGAATAGATACATAAAATTATTGTTGAGTCAATTGATACCATAGTGAAGATGTAGAGGATCAATTGAAGCCCAATACTGTGCTTGTCTTCAAAATCTGATATGCAAAGCATTTGCCTTATTATATTAGAATTTGGTCTTTTCTTTTTACTTGTATTTGAGGGGATTGAAGTTTTCTGTGGTAAGTGAATCATCTTTGTTTTCAAATATTTTGTCTTTTATTCATTGGTACCAATAGGCAGAAAGTTGAAACTACTGTTTTTACTCACAATCATTCACCCATGATTGGTGAACGTTGTCCTTGTTAAATTGCTTGGGTTAGACACTCTCTGAGCTGTAACCTTTGAGTTGATTAAAATAATTTGTATGAAAGTTAAATGCAAGCAATATTTACATAATGAAAAGAGAATGTGACCAAAATCGGCAACCTGCAGAATTTCAAATATAACAATTATTTTATTGTTACAATGAAAGTTCATATTTCTCTGAGGGTTGAATCCTTTCAGCACAATAGGTACTCTCTGTGTTTCCAAAGTAGATTATTGTGTCTTATTTTGTCTTTAATCAACAAAACATGTATTTTTCCCTTAATTCTTTTTTTTATCATTATGAACAACTTTTTTTCTTAACAGTAAAATTACTACAACAACATGGCATTGCATTAAGCTACAGTGGGCCGTTAGTTCTATTTAAAATAGGTCATTGTCCATTTATTTTTTTAACTTTGGTGTGAGAATTTGGGAAATAATTTTATACATTGGAAAACTGCTTCCATAAATGTTAGCTACCAAAATCTGAAAGTGTTAAGTGTCTGAGCTGCTCTTTTAACTATTAGAGAATAGCTGAGGCAGCCGGAACAATGTGCTGAAATAATTGGTTTTCTCTCCTTTGTGTCTCATTTAAATCTCTACTCAAAGTTTTTTGTGCGATATTGGCCTGTGGTCACCATATACCACACTGCCACAAACACAGCATGTCTTAGGCAGATTGCTTGCCTTCTCTGACTCGCAGTTTCTTCATGTTGAAAGGATGGATTTGGGCAAGGTGTCCATGGTAGCTTCCAAGTCTAAATTTCTCAGATTCTAAGACTCAGTGACTCCCCACTCATTCCCAGGTTAGCCCTGGTTGATCCGTTGGAGCCCTTCTTCCTATCATCCTATCATCCTATCATCCTTCATTCCTATCATCTGTGAGCTCTCAGATATCAGAGATTAATGTTAATATAAATATATTCTGTTTTAAAAAATTATTTTTATTAAAAGACAATAATTTATGGGATAAAAATAACAATTCCAAATTAAATAAGAGAGAGGAGCAATCTTTATTTGTAGAATTCTAAAAATTGTCTGTATCACTTCTATTTACATATTTTGAAGTCATTCTCCTGTTCTCCCTGACAGTCTATATAAACACTATTGTATCGATGCTTACAAAATACAGTATTATTTTCAAATTAGTGTATTCGGTATATTCATTGTTTCTTTTTTCTTAGTTTGTTGTTTTTCAATGGAAAACAAATTGCTGAAGCAGCACCTTTAGTTTATGCACTTTTGTCTCTAGATTCCACTGCAGAAAAATATCCATGGCATTTAGATTCAAACATAAATATTTTGGAGTCTTCCTAAAAACATTAACTTTGTTATTTTTCTCTGGTCTACATACAATACAATTGTAAATGTATGCAGACATTCACAGAAACCTATCACCATGGCAACATTATTTAAAAGATATAATTTTTATTATCAATAATTTATATTGTATTTGAATACAGAAGGGACAAATACAGGTAATGACAGTATTTTATCTTTTGAAGTTTCTGTGCTTTAGAATCAACAAATCAGCTCTTTTATCAAATTCTGTTTTCACTATCTATTGTTGACAAATACATAGAAAAATATTTGCTTAAAAACAAAATGCATACTATGTAACATTTGTAGTCTTTACAAAGTCTCAAAATACATATAATGTAACATTTGTAATCTTTACAAAGTTTGATTTTCCTATTGTTTAAATAGTATAGATATTTTAAAATATAGTCATCTCATTAAATTAAATTTCTGTTTATTGTATAGATTTCTTTGCTTTCAGCACCATGTCATCTACATTTCTTCAGCCAAATAATGCATAGTTGACTACATTTTCCGTCTGGGCTGATGTTTTCCCACTGAAGTCATGCTTTGGCCAACCATTTAACACAGTAGCTCATGCTGAGGAATGAGCATAGATTATTGCCTCCAATGGACTTTGTTTAACCATTGATTCTTCTTACAGTATGAACTTGATAAACTACATTAAATTTGTTGCTATATATTCCCACTTTAAAGTTGAATGTCTTGCAGATTTTGTGAGACCTATATTGAATGAGAAAATATTAAGAAATACTTTTAAACTACAAAGTACTACACAGAGTCAGTCCCTCCAGAGAGATAATTGAGAAAGGAATGTTACCCACATCATATTTTTCTAAACAAGCCCAAGCCCATGTCTGGAACTAGATCCAGGCCTGGGTTAAGATCCAATTCTTGACATTCATTCCTTGAATCAGCACAAGCAAATCATGGATCTTTATACGTCGGCATTCTTATCTATATCATAGTCATTAAAATAGTGCCTTCATCATGGAGTTATTGTAAAACTTAAATGAGAAAATGTAGGTAAAGCACCTCTCTCAGTGTTTGTTGCCCTGTGAGTGTTAGCTGTGATGTAAAGAAGAATGTTGTGTGTCATAATAGGGGCTCCGCTGTACATGCTGTGTGATACATCCCATAAGTATACAGAAATACATGAGAGCACAAGGAAATGACTACTCATTCAGTCTTCCCTACCTCAGAGAACTACATCACCTTTTAACCAGTTCTTCAAACAAACAAACAAAATCTAAGTGCATTATTTGATTCTTCCATTTACTCCCCATCCACTTTCTCACAGGATAGTCTTTCTGATCTACCAACAAACTGTATTTTCAGTTCCTAGGCCTATGTTTATTTCCACTGCCACCACTCTAAAGGAAACTACCATCCTTGTTTTTAATGCACTAGGTGCCTCCAAACCAGATGTCCTGCTCACCTTCCCACTTCTTCACCTACATGCATTCTCCTCGGAGCAGCCAGAGTTATCTTTATAAAACATAATTGGGTAGTCCTTGCCACACCTGCACCATACTGAAAGTACAATGAAACTAAAATCCCCTGTTGTTGTATAGACTTCTATCCTAGCTCCTTCCTATACCCCAAGGTCAACTTACCCATCACCCACCTTCTTCATTGGGTCCTTGCAATATCAGTAAACTTGTGGGCTATTGAACTTGATATTCCCTTTGCCCTGAACATTTTTTCCTAAACTCTTTATGCCTAACTACCTCCTTTTCGTACTGTGCATGTTCACACGTGTCACTTTCTCAAGCTGTTCTTGAGCTGTCAAAGGAAAGCAGCTCTCATTTTGCTGATACTCTCATATAATCCTACTTAGATCCTCCACTAAATTTACCTCATTCTGAAATTTTATATATTTATATATATGTATGTGTGTGTGTATACACACACACACACACACACACACACACACACACACACACACACACACACACACACACGCCTCCTAGCTGTTCTCACCCATGTCTTTCCCCACCCTGAGAATATAACATGCATGAGAGCAGGGTCCTTACCTGTCTTGTTCAGTTTTACAACTAAATTCTGTAAAAGAAATGCCGAATACATAATATATGCTCACTAAACATATATTTAATTAATGGCTTGAATTAATACATAAATGAAAAAAATTGAAATGATTAAATTCACAAGTACCTAGGCCACATTTTCTTTAAATAGTCACTTTTTGCTAAGCCACTAGATTTTGAATTAGGCCTAACATTTTAAGTACCTATTCAAAGGCCGCCTCTGTAAAGATTTTTTTGTCCCACTTTTTAAATTTAATTTTTATTTTATATTAGAGTATAGTTGATTTACAATGTTGTGTTAGTTTCAGGTGTACAGCAAAGGGATTCAGTTATACAAATAGATATATCCATTCGTTTTCAGATTCTTTTCCCATATAGGTTATTACAGAGTATTGAGTAGAGTTCCCTGTGCTATACAGTAGATCCTTTGTTGATTATTTTATATATAGTAGTGTGTATATGTTAATCCCAAATTCCTAAGTAAGTTCATTTGTATCATTTTTTTTTTTTAGATTCCACATATAAGTGATATCATATGATGTTTGTCTTTCTTTGACTTATTTCACTCAGTATGACAATCCCTAGGTCAATCCGTGTTGCTGCAAATGGCATTATTTCATTCTTTTTGAAGGTTGAGTAACATTCTACTGTGTGTGTGTATATATATATATATATATATATATATATATATAAATATTTATATATACATACCACATTTTTTTTATTTATTCCTCTGTCGATGGTCATTTAGGTTGCTTCCATGTCTTGCCTATTGTAAATAGTGCTGCAGTGAACATTGGGGTGCATGTATCTTTTCAGATTATGGTTTTCTTGGGATATATGCCCAGGAGGGGGACTGCTGGATCATATGGTAGTTCTTTCTTTCTTTTTTTACATCTTTAAAGTATAATTGATTTACAATGCTGTGTTAGTTTCTGCTGTATAACAAAGTGAATCAGCTATATGTATACATATATCCCCATATCCCCTCCCTCTTGCATCTCCCTCCCACCCATCCCTATCCCACCCCTCTAGGTGGTCACAAAGCACCAAGCTGATCTCCTTGTGCTATGCAGCTGCTTCCCACTAGCTATCTATTTTACATTTGGTAGTGTATATATATCAGTGCTACTCTCTTACCTAGTCCTAGCTTCCTCTTCCCCACCCCCACCTTGTCCTCAAGTCCATTCTCTACGTCTGCATCTTTATTCCTGTCCTGCCCTTAGGTTCATCAGAAACATTTTTTTTTTTTGGATTCCACGTATATATGTTAGCATACGGTATTTGTTTTTCTCTTTCTGGCTTACTTCATTTTGTATGACAGACTCTAGGTCCATCCACCTCACTACAAATAACTCAATTTCATTTCTTTTTATGACTGAGTAATATTCCATTGTATATATGTGTCACATCTTCTTTATCCATTCATCTGTCAGTGGACACTTAGGCTGCTTCCATGTCCTAGCTATTGTAAATAGTGCTGCAATGAATGTTGTGGTACATGACTCTTTTTGAATTATGGTTTTCTCAGGGTATTTGCCCAGTAGTGGGATTGCTGGGTCATATGGTAGTTCTATTTTTAGTTTTTTAAGGAACCTCCATACTGTTCTCCATAGTGGTTGTACCAATTTACATCCAACAATGTAGGAGGGTTCCCTTTTCTCCACACCCTCTCCAGCACTTATTGTTTGTAGCCTTTTTGATGGTGGCCATTCTGACCAGCATGAGGTGATATCTCATTGAGTCTTGCTTTGCATTTCTCTAATAATTAGCGATGTTCAGCCTCTTTTCATGTGCTTTTTGGCTATCTGTGTTTCCCCTTTGGAGAAATGTGTGTTTAGCTCTTCTGCCCATTTTTTGATTGGGTTGTTTTTTGTTTTTGTTTTTTTTTTTTGATATTGAGCTGCATGAGCTGTTTGTGTATTTTGGAGATTAAGCCCTTGTCAGCTGCTTTGTTTGCAAATATTTTCTCCCATTCTGTGGGTTGTCTTTTTATTTTGTTTATGGTTTCCTTTGCTGTGCAGAACCTGTTAAGTTTAATTAGGTCCCACTTGTTGATTTTTGTTTTTATTTTCATTACTCTCAGAAGTGGATCAAAAAAGATATTGCTGCAATTTATGTCAAAGTGTTTTCTGCCCATGTTTTCCTCTAAGAGTTTTGTAGTATCTTTTCTTACATCCAGGTCTTTAATCCATTGTGAGTTTTTTTGTGTGTATGGTGTTAGAGAATGTTCTAGTTTCATTCTTTTACATGTAGCTGTCCAGTTTTCCCAGCACCATTTATTGAAGGGACTGTCTTTTCTCCATTGTATATTCTTGCCTCCTTTGTCATAGATTAATTGACCATAGGTGCATGGGTTTGTTTCTGGGCTCTCAATCCTGTTCTGTTGATCTATATTTCTGTTTTCATGCCAGTACCATATGGTTTTGATTACTTTAGCTTTGTAGTATAGTCTGAAGTCAGGGAGCCTGATTCCTCTAGCTTTGTTTTTCTTTCTCAGGTTTGCTTTTGCTACTTAGGATCTTCTGTGTTTCCCCAAATTAGTTACTTCCGCCTCCATTTCCAAAGTGATAGTGTGGCATTCCTCCTGTTATAAAACAATTCATTATCGTATCTACATCACAGAGTATCTCCCTATCCAACTAGATAACTGACAACTTCTAGGCAGCAAATATATATTTTCATCTCTTCATTCCTAATACCTGGGCCCAGAGGATACTCAATAAATATATGGTGAATTAAATTTAATTCCTTCCATGTTTAGTATGAAACTACAGCTAAAATAGTTCAGAAAAAAAGCAGAAGGGAGACATGTCCACTTAAGCAGCTCATATTTCTGTGGTATTTGCAAACAGCTTCACCCTAGGCCTATCAGAAATTGCATACAGAATCTGATTGAAAGAAAAATCTGAACCAGATATGCCTGGAAATCTACTTCATTCCATCATATCAATTTTTCCTTAAACAGGATATTGAGTTCACTATGAAATTAAGAAAACTGATCAAGTAGCAAGTTTGAATGAACGTTTAGTATTTACTTAGAAGTATGATGTCAAGTAGACACAATTTACAACTTGTTTTGCTTCATGTATTTGGGTTTTTTTTTTCCTCATTGAATGGTACAGAAGATGTGTTTGCTTTTACTTGTGCATTTTCATCTAAAAGATTAGTAATATGAATAAATACCACCTTTTGAATTATGTTGCAAATCTAACTCTAAAATGAGAAATGGTATATTTTCCTAAAAGTTGTCTCTTCTAGTATTTTGGAAATCTAAGTGTGTCACCTCTCAAGTATATTGGTTCAGGATATAAAATTGACCACAGCCATACTGAAATATACTTTGTACTATATATATTGATGTCAGCACTCTGACAAAAGTTTTTACCTTTTCCAAAGAGATAAAATTACTACACATAAATTCTTAGAAATTATGAGATTATAAGCATTCTTAATAATTGCAATCTAGTTTCTAAGACCCTTTCTTATTCAATAGTAAAGACCACATCTTAAAATATGTAAAGGATGACCGCTTCTTGTCATTTCCCATAGCTTTTCTAGATATGGAGATTAACATGTATTTTTATATTCATTTAAAATTTTATTTTTTTCATTGACTTTTCATCAGACACTCTAGTGATGAATTATTTTAAAAATTGAAAATTTGAGAAAAGACATATGTAAGGATGGTTCTATTAGGCAATGATCCCATTGTAGTTAATGTTGAAAATGTGCTATCTGAGTGTAAAGAGATAATGATGTTTGGTGAAAAGCCAACTATTCAAAAATAACAACTTAAAAGATTTTTTCAGACCAATTCCTGTTCTGCTCATAATTCAAGGGAGTATTTTCTTTTATTTTTGCTTATGTTATTCTGCTTCTCAAACCAAGCCTCACATTACCCAGCATTCTCAAAGTCTATTCTGTAGACAAGTAGTCCTAAAGGGTTTTCGAAAGAAAAGGGGTTACATGGTCAAAGAGGTTTGAGAAGCCATGCATGTAAATTCTCAAAAGGACCTATCCCCCTTTTGAGAATTTACATGCATAGAGTAAACTAAAAGGCTTACAGAAATTCAGGAGTGAAGTTCTAAGTTTAACCTAGAATTTTCCAAACTCATTTGACCGTAGTACTCTTTTACTTGTGATGTCTGTTAATAAACCACAGGAACAGTTTTTGTGGTCCTTGCTTTGTCACAATAGCCATGAAGATTATATTACGTTAATTACAATTTTGCTGGCTGCAGTCAATTTTCATAGTATTTCTTCTTAATTAATTACTTTACTGCCTCTGCATGAAATGGGAATTTGGTGGGTCATTATAGACTTTTAAATACACATACAATGTCCTTATTTATAAACGTATGTCTCTGCATGTTTTTAGCAAATTCATATGTATAAAATAACTCCAAGATATTTCAGAGTATTCACTCTTCATTCTAAATTTAGTGACTGCCAGCTGGATTTGACAATTAGTATGCCTGAACAGAGCTAGAATTTTAAACTGAAAATTGGAAATACAGTTAATTAGGTAAGATAAATAATAATTGACCTAAGAGTTAAGAGCATGAGGAGAAATTTAAAGTTAGAGGCTATGTGTTGTAGCCACTGATAGGCTTTGGGTTTTGTTTCTTTAAACAAGGAACAGAATTCTTAAGCCTACTTGCAGATTGCTTTCAGTGAAGAGGAGCAGTTGGACTAGACTTTCTGCCAGCTTCTATCACATCTTTCCATTTCTCTGTCACTGGATCCGCACTCTGCCTTCCTTTTTATGTTTCTTAGAATGAACTGAACATGATTGTACTGAGGATGTGATCTAAAGCCCGTTCCTCTCACCTTGGCAAGACCATCATTATGTCATCTCTCTTCAGCACCCTCAACTTTTCTCTCCCTTCTGGAACATCCTACAAGATTACTGTTATTACTTTAATAATAACAATAATAATAATGCCTTGATCCAACATTCCTCTCTAGTCCCTGTCCCACTTTTCTGCTTCCTTTATAGTAAGAACACTAGAAGGCGATATTTATACTTTATTTTTTTCAAAGCCACTCATAACTGCATAGTATGTATTCCCTGAGGCCCACAGCCTCCTCTGATCCTCCTCAGAGCTCGTTTTCTGTTCATCTCTCTCCCTTGCCCCTGCTGCTCTCGTCATATTGCCCTTTGCTGGTCCTAAAATGTGCCAAGCAGCCTCCTTTCTCAGGGTGTTTGCACTTGGTGTATGTCTGCCTGAAATTCTCTCCTCTCAGATATTCAGAGAGCTCATTCCCCCACTGCCTGTAGGGTTCTGGATAAATTGTCACCTTAGTAGTGAGACTTTCTCTGACCACTTACATAGACTAAGTACCTTACACTCTGGCACTTTATATCAGCTAGTACCCTGCTTTATTTTCTCACCAGCACTTATGAGTTGAACAAATAACTGTTTGAAATGTACTTGTTCCTTTGCCCTAGAAGTAATGACCAACTGTTGTCGGTCTCAGTTACTTTACCACTACACTGTGAGTGCCACAGGGCAGATGCTTTGTTACGATGTTCTCAGTTGCATCCCTAGCTGTAGAGTAGTGCCTGGCATGTAATAGGTACTCCTTGCATATTTGCTGAGTTAATGAATGTGAACACATATCAAGTGCTTGGTATGTACAAGACATTAGATTAGGAATTAAATAGCTCAATTATGAATAATACAGGTTTATTGATCCTTGTAATGGTGCTATACTAGCTAAGAGTACCAGGAAGACCTCATGGATGACACTGGACTTCTCCTGAAAGATTAGTAGGATATCCACACATGGGGTGCTTTGGAATTCCAAGCATAAAATAAACAAAGCACAAAGGTAGAAAAGTGTTGGGGAAATACTTGGCTAACATAGTTTGTCGAAAACAACAGATAGTGTGGTTGAGAATGAAAAGAAACAGGTAGAGTTTTTTTCTAATTTGTTAAATTGTGGTACAATACACATAACATAAAATTTCCTGCGTTAACCATTTTTAAATGTAGAGTTCAATGGTACTAAGTACATTCATATTGTTGTGCAACGATCACCGCCATCCATCTCCAGAACTCTTTTCATCTTGCAAAACTGAAACTCTGTTCCCGTTAAATAGTAACTCCCCAGGACCCCCTCCTTCTAGCCCCTGGCTATCATCATTCTATTTTTTTTTTTTAATTTCCCTTCCCCCCCCCCATCCCATTCCCTAGCCTTTGGTAACTACCATTCTACCCTCTGTTACTATAGGTTGAGTTTTTTTTTTTTTTTTTTTTTAAGCCTCCACATAAAAATGAAATGATTCAGTGTTTGTCTTTCTGTTTTGGGCCTATTTCACTTAGTATAATTTCCTCAGGGTTCATCCATGTTGTCACAAATGGCAAATTTCTTTCTTTCTGTGAGGCTGAATAATGGAGTATTTTATATATATAAACTTTTCTTTATTCCTCATGAGACATTTAGGTTGTTTCCATATCTTAACTATTGTGAATAATGCTGCAATGAACATGGGAGTACAGTTATCTCTTCAAGATAGTGATTGTATTTCCTTTAGGTATACACCCAGAAGTGGGATTGCTGGATCAAATGGTAATTCTGTTTTTAATTTTGTAAGGAACATCCATACTCTTTTCCATAGTGGCTGTACCATTTACATTTCCACCAACCGCGTACAACGGTTCCCTTTTTACCACATTTTCACCAACTAGTCATCTCTTGTCTTTTTGATAGTAGCCAATAGATGTGAAGTAATATCTCATTGTGTTTTGGGTTTGTATTTCCTTGATGATTTGTGATGTTGATCAACTTTTCCTGTGCCTGCTGGCCATTCGTACATCTTCTTTGGAAAAAATGTTTATTCAGGTTTTTCTCCATTTTTAAATCAAGGTATTTGGGGATTTTTGCTATTGAGTTGGAAAGCAGGTAGAATATATTGAAAACATAGCCCAAATATCAAAATAGCCTTTCCCCTCCTCTCAAATATTTGTAAATCTATATTTCTTTTTTCTTAAATTCAGAGATAGGCACTCTCTTTACATTATCTGTATCTATTGTATAGGCCTTTCTAATTTGACTAGTTTTACCATGAACTATTATTTATTATGTATGTATGTTTATGGATATGTATGTATATATATCCCCTGTTCTAGAATAAGTTCCTCAAAGGTAAAACCACCTGAT
Source organism: Leucopleurus acutus (assembly GCF_964270905.1). Classification (NCBI taxonomy): domain Eukaryota; kingdom Metazoa; phylum Chordata; class Mammalia; order Artiodactyla; family Delphinidae; genus Leucopleurus; species Leucopleurus acutus. Next base: position 62,066,559 of record NC_139160.1, read on the forward strand.
TCATATACTTATTTAAATTTCTGGCTAAGATGATTTCTTCTACCTGGTAGGCATTCAATAAAAATTTGTTGTATTAATAAAGTCAGACATCTTTAATTGCAAAATTACCTAGCTAAAATATTGAAAATGTAGAATGAGGAAAGATTTTAGAGATTCTCTAACATTAGCCAGTTTGAGTTTGTGGTAGGAAATGGAAGCCTAAACAAAATTTTTAAACTTGAAAGTCACAATCCAACTTGTACTTTAGAGAGATTAATCTAGTATCATAGATTTTATTGCTGCAGGGAGGTTTCAGAACAGGGAGGCAATCTGGGAGGTAATTCCAATAGGTAATTCCAACTAATTAAGAGGTAATGAGTATCTGAAGTAGAGTGGAACAAATGAAGATGGGAAAGAGAGGACAAAAAGGAAGACTATTGTTAGGTATCAGCTATAAGACTTAGCAGGTTCTCATTTTAGGGAACATCACAGAATGTTTAATTATGACATCAAGATTTTAAGTCTGAGAGATTTAAAGAAAGTCGAGCCATTGTCAGAAAGAGGGAAATGTGAAAGTTTTTGATAAAATGTGATTTGGGGTTTAGACTTGGGGGGTGCCTTTGGCCGTCTGGGTAGAGATGTTTAGGAAACAGTTATATCTGAGTTTAAGGAAAGAGCTCAATGCTAAAAGTATAGATTTTGGGTACACCTGCAAGGAGCTAATGATTAAAGTTCTGGTTGATTATTATAATTGTTCTTCTTTGGATGAGTTAGAGTCGAGTGAAAGAGAAAAAAATTACAAGCTGGCTTTTGAATTAGTGCAGGTGTGATCTGTCAATAAAAATCCATAATAACAATATAAGTAGAAACAGAAAATAAGTCAAGTGAATTTGTGGGTAAAGAATTAGCAGACATTTGGGTGAAACTAAAGGTAGTAAATATATTTGAACAATAATTAAAAAATTATCTCTACATAGGGACTATCTCTACATAGGGACTATCCCTACATAGGGACTATCTCTACATAGTTTAATAATATCATGGTAGTATTCTTTTTTGGGTTACTGTAGAGTTAACTTCTAGTTTTTATTTGTTGTATGATATTACCAACTAATCATTAATTCACGTCAGCCAATATTCACTGTGGTCTTTTTTTTTTTGTCGAGTACATGGATTAAAAAGTTTGGTAAACTGATTTCTACCTCTCAAGGTACTTCCTGTATAGTAGTCAGAGACATGTATTGTTTATGATGCTGGAAACATCTGTATATTCCATTAAGGGCACCAATGAGCCAGAGATTGGATCTGTTACTGGAGAGAAATATGAGAATTCAGAAGGAAGGTGTGACATGATTTGTCTGGATAAAGGAATATGTACTCTTGTCTGCCCCTTCCAGGATGGGAGAGAATGTGAACAGGAAAGCATGAGAGGAGGTTTTCTGGACGTCATAGCATTGTAAACAAAAACTCCAGTACAAAATGTAGCAAGACGTTTAGTATAACCTCCAGCATATTGTGCAAATATAGCATGGGTTACTATAGCATGAGATGAAGATGGATCAGAGCTCCAAGGCCATATAAGGAAAGTCTCTGGCTATCTTGATGAGGTGTTAGGACACAGAGAGAGCTTTAAACAGGGGAGAAATATAATCTAATTTGAATTTTAGAAATATTCCTGGCCTCTGAATAGTGGGTAAAACAGTAGGGGGCAGGGAATAGAGATCAAAGGAAGGATTGGGAAGAATATGGCAGTGATCCAGAGATGCAGGGAAGAGTTTCAGGTCATCTCCTCTAGATTACTGTCTGTATGGATAGAGAGAAGCAGAAAGACAGATTTCAAAAGTAATTTCACCAAATTCGGTAATTGTTTAGATGTGAGAATGAGGGAGAATATTGAATAACACTTAGTTATCTGGTTTGAAAAGCTAGATGGATAGAGGTAACATCCATGAGATAGGGTAAGTGAGAGCAAAAGATGTTTGAGAGGAAAAGTCCTGAAGCTCCTTTTGGATAGGACGATTCTACGGTGTCCATAACCACCCAAGATGAGGTGCTCAGTGCACAGGTACTGAATGGCTTTGGACTCAGGTGAGAGATCAAGGCTAAAGATTTTGGAATCTCTGATTTGTAAGTAATAATTGAGTACTTAAGAGGAGATGAGATTGACTTTAGGAAGAGTGTAGAAAGAACCTTGAGAGTACAGATGTTTCAGGAACACCCAGACGTATCTAAAAAGAAGCTACCAAGGATATAGTGTGGCAAGCAAGATTGGGATTCATGAAATAATGGTCAGAAAATCAGACATGAGAATATTGAGGGAATCAGTTAAAGCAATGACATAATACCAGGTTGAAAAAAGATTTCAGTGAAGCTATAGCAGTGGGTAATGACAGTGAGGGATTATCTAGAGAAGAGAATAAGCCTAATTCAGACCATAGCACACCTCGGTCCTAGAAAGAAATAAAGTGAGACTTTATATAGAAATAGAAGTAGATAGATAGATGTAGGTAGATAGAGATATCCACCCCAGAGTATGTCTATACTATATACAATATCCTATGATCCACAGTATAATAGTTGGTTAATGCAAAATGCTAAAAAATTACTGACTGATAATATATTGAGATATGTAGGATGCCTTCTTTATGGAAAGACCAGATTTATTCCTCTGGTCACCTGGGATTCGTTTTGAGATTTTGGTCCACAATGTTGACCAGCATCTCACATTAGGATGACCTTATTTCTAAGGGATCAGCTGTCTAAAGCAAACTAGGATTCTGCTAGTCCAGCATAGATGCGACATGGGTCTTTTTTACTGATGTCTTCTAAGTGGTGATTTATGCTTTGAGATGCCAGTAGCAAGAACCACATACTCTTCATATTTTAGCACATTTGACACCTCCACAAGCCGGGTGCATTTCTGCAGCACACCTGGCACCTTTGAAAATGTAAAGGCACATCAGAACCATTTGAAGTTTAGTCTTCTGGAATCAGTGGTGCAGAAGGTCTCTTGGTAATGCTTAAGTCTGAAATAATCGTGTGTTTCTTTTCCTCATAATTTGGACTCACATGGTTTATAGAGATTGGGCGTGGTCCGGAAACCTTCCCTCCAGCCAGCTTGCCACTCCAGGTGGCACTGCCTTTCTGAACAAGCTGAATCCTCTGGTCATGGAGGTGAAATAGTATTTATTTATAAGTCCTTGGCTAGTCTTGCTTATAACTATTATTCACTTCATTGATCATGAATATACAGTTTTTAACTCGTGATATTTTTGACTGATGTCAGACATGTTTAAAACTCTAAGCTAATCATCAAGTAAAAACTAATAGTTCAATTTTTCAGTCATGTTAGTTACATATATACATGGATTCTGTAAATGTCAAGTTAAACATAAAGTTACCTTTAAGTAGCTTACACTCTAAGCCATTGTTTGACTTCTTTAAGAATATGATTGATTCTTTTTTAATTTTCATTTTTTTAAAAGAAAAAAATATTTCCTTATAGCTTATTTTATACCTAATAGTTTATACCTCTTAATCCCCTACCTTAATCTTGCCACTCCTCTCCCCACAAACTGGTAACCCCTAGTTTGTTCTCTGTATCTGTGAGTCTGCTTCTTTTTTGTTATATTCACTAGTTGGTTGTATTTTTCAGATTCCACATATAAATGATATCATGCAGTATTTCTTTCTTTGTCTGATTTATTTCACTTAGCATAATACCCTCCCAAGTCCATCCATGTTGCTACAAATGGCAAATTTTCATTCATTTTTTTATAGCTGAGTAGTATTCCACTGTATGTTTGTGTGTATATATGTGTATATGCCACATCTTACTGGATGATTCTTTTTTAATTGAAGTTTTCTTCTTTACAAATTTGAGCTCATCATTTCTGTATTAAAGAATTCTCAAAGCATTCAGCATTATTGATGAACACAAGCCTTTAGAAAAACACATAGTATATAATCCACTACTTATATTTAGTCAGTTTTTTTTTTTTTTTTTTGAGTTCTGAGTTCTAGGATATTCATTTTATCGGTCACTAGTTCAAAAACAATAAAAATATTGGTCCCCAACCTCTCATCTAATAGTTTCGTCAAAATGGGGTATTGACTCAGCACATACATCTAAGTTTATCATATTGAAAGATTAAGCCATAATGAGTACAGTAGCTGTGTTAAGAGTTACTTCACAGGGATACCTCAGCTTTCATTTAAAATTTTAAATATTTAATAATTTTTGATTTTGGTCTTTCTGCAAAACCAACTTACTTCAAAATAAGTATTTTGCTCACTATAATTCCAAGTAAGAGTTTCCAAGTAATAAAAGCAAACTAGAAAGGTTTTTACAAACCTGGAGAACTAACAATATTTGCTTTTGAACTACCTACATTTGTTTAATTTTTACTTGCATTTTATTGTAAGTAATTCTTCTCCCAAATAATCATGGGCATGATACATCTTCCCAATAGCCCTTCTGAAGTTACCTCTAAAGGCAGAGGAATTCCTATAAGCTTCTCTATCTGCCTTCTGTTTGTGTAAGATAGCTTTACTACCCAATTTGTCTATCAATAAATGCAGGTCATATTTTGAACATACTGAAAGTTTACTACAATGTTGTTTAATTACTCAATATGGAGGGCCTTACAGTAGATTTTAAGGACAACACTGGATATCTTGATGATAACATTCTATTTAAATAAAAGTATTCATCTCATAATTTTATTAATATGATATCATCCCAAATGTTTACAAATGGTAGAATTTGGCTCCTAAGTTATTATCATATATATGAATACTCCTCACTGACACATCCATTTTTAGTGTTTTGGTAAACTGGCTAAACAGTTACTTGTGATTTATGTGCACAAAGTAATTTATATTATCCCCATTTTGTAGATGAGGAAATAGCGTTCAAGGGCTAAAAGCATCGCATTCATTTAACCCCAGTGGTATTCTCTTGGATTATACCTTTGAACAGAGGGAAGGGAAATTAATAAGAAAAAGAAGAAATGTCAAAATCAAAGAACAAGTGCATAACCATTTTCTTCAGCCTTTGAGTGGTTATATTTAGTTTCATGTTGGAAAAAGAGAAGACACTTTGTGTTTTCAAGAGAGAGTGCAAGTGAGATCTGTGGAAATAATAAGCAGGTCTCTGGGGTGTGCACTGACCTCTTCCTTTTGAGTCCGAACACTGGTTATGGATTGTATTGATCATATATTAAAATGATAGATGGCCTTCACATTAGCTTGCACACAGGTCTCTTAGTGAAACCTATTGTAACGTGTCAGATGCAACTTAAGAATTGAACTAGACATTGATGGACAAGACCTTCCACTGATCATTGAAAACGTAGATACTCCCTGATTAAATCGATGCTTTTGACTTTAATGAGCTGCTATTGATTGGGGGTTTACCTCTACAGTGTATTATGATATTGTCATTCACAGTGCCACAGCTGAGAGGTTGTAAGCATTTCTGTTATAAATCCTTTTTTTTTTAGAAGCTTGTAGCTCAACCATGAAATGAGCCAGTGATATGACACACAGCAGGCAGTCACTTTGACTGCAAATTATTTTCCACAATTAAAATACATATATACCTATTTAGTAACTTCAATTTTCTTTGGATAACCAGAAAAATGAAGGCTTGAGCCAGTCTATGAATTGTGTGAATATGTAA